>NC_143555.1:49641250-50300000 GCF_054136105.1 Typopeltis vanoorti
TTTATTTCTAACAGAGCTCTCAAATCCATAAGTTAAAATTAGTTTAAACACTGCCTTGTATACAGCTAGTTTAGTGTTTTGACTAATTTCTCTCATTCCTTATATATTTATTCAGTTGAATTTTTATTTATTATACGCAAGTAATAACTTAAAATATTCATGAATAAGAAGAATAAAATATGAAAGGTGTGTTGAAAGAAGTGAGAAAGAAATGTGAGAGCAAAAATTGTAGGATTGCTACCCAGATATGACAGTACTGAGTTAAGAAGGAGGGCAATGATAGCAAATGATTTTGTGCACGAGCTCTGTAGAAGAAATGGATGTGAGTTTTTAGATGTGTGGAGTGTGTTTGATGGCAGAAAAGACTTGTATAAGAGAGATGGCCTGCACTTGAATTTATTTGGCATCAGGAGCCTGGAGAAATTACTTGTTGGTATAAGACCTAATACAAAGAGTCAGGGAAACTAGATCATCAAGGGAGGAATGGGAAAAATATATGTGAAAGTTCAGCTATGGTATGCAAACGAGATGAAGATATGAATGTCTTCGAATATGGTTATGTATGTGGCAAAGAGAAAATTCTAGAACAAGGCCAAATAGATTGCCTATCTAATTATAAGAATAGGCTAGGTGGTAATTTATTATGTCTATACACAAATGCCAGGAGCATTATGATGATAGGCGGTAGATGGCGTTGGTGTAGATGATAATGGTAGTTGCGATTCGTTGTAGTTGGAGGATTGAGTGGTGGAGACAGAGAGTTGTAGAGTAGGTGTCCTCCCTCGATGAGTCTTTGGACTCCCTGGAGGTGTTACGTAATAATAATTAGAAACAAAGGGGGTTGAGTTCATTGTTTTACTGAATACGATGTGGCCGAAGATTGTTGGCATTAGTGAAACCTGGCTATCAGAATCACACATGGTAAGTGGGATCGAGTGTAATGGGTATACTATTTTTAGGAATGACAGAAGAGATAGGAGAGGAGGAGGAGGAGTGCTACTAATGATATCTGATGATTTAGGTCCAGTTAAGGTAGAAACACAAGCAAACAATGATGGTAACAATGTCCCAGTGAGTTTGAGTCTATCTAGTGTGAAGTGGAGTTAACAGCATGAAACATATGATGGGGTGTTGTTACAAACCTGGTGGCTCAGTTGCAAAGGATGAAAAAATGCATCGCCAATTAAGTCTTATGGGTACCAAATGAGTGATCATTATGGGTAACTTTAATTTTCCAAACACTGAATGGGTACAAGAGAAATCTAATGATAAGAAGAAGAGAAATTTATTAAATTGTTGCAAGACAACTTTCTCAAGCAGCATGTGAAAGAAGGAACTCGAGGTCACAGAGTGTTGGATTTGCTCATAGCGTCAGAAGGAGTCTCTGTTAATATTATGGCTATTTTACAACCAATTGGTGACAGTGATCATCCTGTGCTTTCTTGGGAAGTATCTAATTGTATTGATGCTCTGATTAAAACATGTTACATGCTGAACTACAAAGCTAAAATTATGATCAACTTAGGGGAAAACTCCTAAGTTGATCATAATTTGGTCCCATAGTATTAGTTACTAAATGGGAAAAATGTCAGCAATGCATGGGAAAAAGTGTGAAAAAGTGTGCTTAAATGAGGCGGTATCTGAATGTGGTATCCCTAGTGTTCGAAAAATAAATAGGTTGAGAGTGAAATGGATGCGCAACCTTATTAAGCAAGAAATCCACAAGAAGATGATGTGGAAAGAATATCGTGAGAATAAGAGCAAGAGTAGTAATGAAATATATAAAGCTCAGGCCAGAAAAGTGATAAGTAAAATTAAAATGATGAAAACGACAGGTCTTGTTTAACAAGGTGACGCCGGCATGAAACTCTGTTAACGCATACCATTATTTTGCTATAATGCTTTTATATTCTCTATAGGGAGTAGGCAAGGCTGTTTTAGCCCTATCTAACTTTTTGGACTCTGATTGGGCAGTTCAATCTCCACTGGTACCCAAATAGAGATAGCTGGCCCAAGGCTATCACTAATTGAGCGGCACACAGTGAAGAGAAACGGCTCAACAAGTGCCGCCATCTCGTGGTCCCTGACACAATATATTTAATGTCTGAAATAATGTGGGTTCTACAGTCGATTTTCGAGTTTACAGGACAAAAAACCTGAGTTCCAGGAGAAAAAACCCGCTTGTCCTTGCCAGAGATCGACTAACTCAGGAACCAGTTGAAAAAAAAAAGGCTTAGAAAAATTTCCTCTAGTCACCAACTAGATTCAAAAGCAAGTGTTCCTTCATGTGGTTAAGTGCTGTGGTGTGCAAACGCCACATCCACTGAGCTACACAGGCTCTTAAAATCCTTAGCCACCCATGGTACAAAAAAAAATTTACAATATTAGGATACAAACACAAGCAAACAATGATGTACCTATTGTACATCATTGTTTGCTTGTGTTTCTACCCTAATCTTCAAATAATCTACAATAGGTTTGCAAATATGGGCTATCTATATGTGTGTGTGTACACACACACACACACACACACACACACACACACACACATATAGCCCTAAAGAATACTTGTTAAAACTTTAGTTCACTCTTTTTTTTCCGATTTTCACTACTCATTGGATTATAATATCTTATATTCAGTGACAAGTGCTATATAATGTAAGTGCTTTTGACAAGTGCTATATAATAGCACGACCATCACCATGGAATGCTAGAAATCATCCTGGAAGATCACTCTAATCTACCATACAAATTACATTATTCACTACCACTACTACCACCAACAACACAGTTTTTTTGTCTATCAGATGCATGTTATCTCGGGCTGCTTTGCATGTTGTGCAAGAGGAAAATAAGTTGCAGGAGAAAATACCCTGTCATCTCTCTATGAAACTAGCTAGTCTCAACTTCAAATGAAGATGTCCAGGACCAAAATTGAAACCAGATCGTTTCCAATTTGGAAGTCTCTGCTACAGCAAAGGACACTTCCATGGTATGGAATGCGGAGAACTGACCAGAGCTTCCAACTCAACATCCACTTCTCATCTTCCCTATACATTACACTTGACAATTGGCTTCATATCAATTGACTTAATATCCCACAATGCAAAAAATATTATGGGAAGTGTCACTGCTCGGACTGGTTTTGACCTTTATTTTAGGTCTCATCAGTGGCAGCCAGACCACTGATGCGATGCAGAAGGCATATATTTTAATCACACACACACATTCAGATGTGATGCTTGGAAAGAAGTCAGTGGACACCCCTACGGGCAAGGTGCTGTGACATGTAACGAGTCATGTTTGTAGCCAGCATAAGTTGACGGGAACATGATGCTCCTGAGTCAGTGCATCTGTATCCAGGTGAAATGGCTGCAAAAATAGAAGAGAACTGAGAGAGTTTGAAAAAGGCATTATAATAAGATTTCACATTGGAGGCCTATCTGTTCAGCAGACTATCAACAAACTGGGCCACCACAGGTCAACAATCCGTGATACCATGCTGAGATGGAAGTGTAAATGCTACCGGCAGTGGACAACCCACCACACTCACCAAATGTGACCATACAGTGCTACAAAGGATAATATGTAAAAACCACCATTTGCTGGCTGACACATTAAATGTGGAGTTCTAGGCATCGACTGGAACACGAATCTGCACAAAAACATTCAGAACCGATGCCCACAACATGGTTTCCCATGGCAGGACTTCAAAATGCAAGTCCCTAATTACCGAATCAGCATGCAATGTCATCTTCAGTGGTGCAAAGAGCATGTACAGTAGAACAGGAAGCTTGAAAAGCTGTTTTATGGAATAACAAATCATGCTACACCATGTACCGAGCAGATGGACGGGCGTGGGTGTGGTGGATGGCCAGTGAACATCTTTTACCAAAGTTTGGCCTTGTACCTATGTTAGTGGTGTCACGAACATTGAACTCCGAGAGGTATCTGAATTTTCTAGACAATGTAATGCTTCCTACTTTGTAGCATTTTGGCAGAAATGACCATTGTCTGTTTCAGCAAGACTGCACTGCGTGTCATAAAGCTGCTGTAACTGCTTGTTTTGTGGACAATAACATCATGACACATGACTGCCTCCACACAACCCCGATCTCAATCCTAGTGAGCATCTGTGGGATGAACTGGAGCAGTGGGTGAGGTCAAGGGATGTCCACTCCACAACAGTCCAGGACCTAATTACATGCCTACAGAAAGAACAGACCACAATTCCCATTGATCACTATCATACACGCGTAGAAAGTATGCCCTGTAAGATTGCTGTAGTCAATGCAACAAAAGGAGATCCTACATCTTATTAAGATGAGCATCGTGGGTGTTTGTTCCTCACATTATGGTGTCTGTTGACTTCTTTCCAAGCAGTGTATATTTAGATTTCAAGTCATCAGCATATACTGAACTGATCACTTCTTAAACCAAAGCCATCAGTTTTGTTTAACTTCTCAAAACAAAAGTATTGAAGTTACGGAAGCAGAAATAAATTGATCTGGTGTGTGTGTGTGTGTGTGTGTGTGTGTGTGTGTGTGTGTGTGTGTGTGTGTGTGTGTGTGTGTGTGTGTGTGTGTGTGTGTGTTTTAATGGAGCCAATTTGTCTGTTTCAAGGGACAAATAAAAGTTTCCAGGAGAAAAAAATCATTCACTTATGGATGAGACCGGCTAAGTCACCTTTAATTGAAAAGTCTGATAAAGATTCTTAGTGTAATAGATGATTCACACCCAGATCATTGCAACCAAAGGGCTCCATAATGACTGAGAAAGAATCGTATTATTTTTTGATGACACTGTTTCATCATTAACACAAGGAAACATGATTTAATTCTTGTGTCAGAATCATCTCAATAACATAAACATAGTAAACTGATGTCACAGATGCCAAATTTTCATCATCATCGTCATCCTCAAAGAAGTAAGGACTGATAATGCTGGAAAAATGATACCACACTATACTATACACAATCTTGGAAGCACATTAAGGGTGATTTCTTATGCTGATATTGGGTTTTATTATTATGATTATTTAAACCGAGTTGGATTGGTGACTGGCTTCCGGATAGGTATCAGAAAGTCGTATATGGGGTTCCAGTATCCCAAAAGAGGAACGTCACTAGTGATGTGCTACAGGCAGAGCCGGCGCTAGGGGTCATTGCCGCCCGCATGCAATGTCTACATAAGCACTCCTGTAACGATCCAGGCATGTGTGGTTTTTTACGATAATAAAAATTTAAATTATTTGAAATTTCTTAAATAAATTTTGACAGAACAGCCACACGTTGGTTCGCTAAATGTAACGAACCGGGGATGTTGACTAGGCAGGATAATCATTAAAAACCCGAATGTTCAAAAAATTCTCAAAAGTTATTCTCAAAAGTTAAAGCAAATTTTGATAAAGCCACTTCACTTTAATCGTTGAATATAATGATGCAGGGATTATAGCCTTCTCACCGATCCGAATCTCTAACAAAATTAAAATGAATTTTATTTAAAGTTAAAATTTATTTGAACTAAAGTTTAAAAAATTCTTGCATTTTACTAAATTCTTAGTAAGTTGTAAAAATTTTTTAATAATTTTTATAAGTGGAACTATCTTTTAGGAAAATAAAACAAACTCAAGATAAATGAGAAAATAAGAAAAGAATTCAGAAATAATAATTAGAACATTTTATTAATATAAATATAAGTATTCAAAAAATAAAATCTTTACAGAATAACAGAAAATAAATTAAATTACATAAATATACTTGAAATTTTTTAATTAAAATTTTAGGGTTCTTGATTTCATATTCACCAAATTAGAAATAATGGTCTTAACGTCTAATTCCACATATACATCATTTTCAATGATGTATGTGCGGAATTAACGCCAAACTAACAAGCCTTTTTTGTGACATACTTGTTCTTAAGTAGGTTTTAATCAATTTTAACTTGGAAAAGGAACGTTCACCGCTTGCTACACTAACAGGCAAGGTTAATAGTATTCTTAAAGCAATTGAAAAGTTAGGGAAAGATAAATTATTGGACACAATAAAATTAAGAACATTGAAAGGGTTTTGAATATTTAACTTATCCTTTCAAAAAATATCCCGGTAAGCACATAACTCGTCATATAGTTCTATTGCATTTACGTCTTTATTGTCGCCGTCCATCAAGAGAATCTCTAAATCGTCACAATTTTTTCGTAAATCTTCGTTATTAATTTGTAGTAATCTATACAATAAATTGAAATTATCATAATATATTTTCAGTTGTTCAAAACGTTCTATTAACGAAATTGCACCGTCTAGAAGCGTATAAAACACGTTCACTCTAAATTTATCTTCTGGCATTTCGTCATGATGCTCGTAGTCGAATTGTCGTGTCTTCTTTCATCGTCGAACTTCCGTACCAGTTTTACATTCTTGTTCTCCATCCACCTCTTCACTCAGTTCTTCTGCCGTTTTTAGAACTTCTTTAAAATATGTATCTGATCGATACTTTTGTAAGAATATTTTTAAGTTTTAGATAGATTCTAAAGCAAGTGCAATGTTCATATTTTTGTCTTGAAGCATTTTTCTCACAGGCTTTATTCTGTTAAGTAAATCACGCCAAATTATAAGAGAACAAATAAATTTGTAGTCCTTCATTTTAGCACATGTTTGTGCTTCATGCTGAGTTTCCTTGTTAAAATTTTCATTATTTAAAATTTCAAAAAGTGCATCATAAATTTCTCCTAACTGATATCGTAGAGGGCGGATTGCATTAATTTTACTTTCCCATCGCGTTTCTGATGGCTGTTTCAATGTTAAATTTTTTACGAACTTTAAAAGGATTACCCAACGTTTGCGAGAGAATGAAAGGAAATTATATATTTCTTGAATAATTGCAAAGAAACTAATTGTATCTGCATTCACTTTCACTGCATCGTTAATGATTAAATTTAGAGTATGAGCAGCACATGGCACGTAAAAAGCTAGAGGATTTTTGTTCAAAAGCAAATTTTGGAGCCCATATTTTTTCCCTTTCATATTTGCCCCATTGTCATACCCTTGACCTCGCATGTCTTCATGCGAGGTCAAGGGTAATATTCCTTGAAAAAAGGGAATATTCCTTTTTTCCAGTTGTTCCACTATTGTTGCACATAAACCACGTCCTGTGGAATCTGATATATCTGCAAAACCTAAAAAGTTTTCCCTGATCTTGACAATTCTATTGTCACAGGAAACAGCGGATAGTAATGGTCATTTGTTCTGTTTTACTTGCATCAGGTGTGCAGTCTAAAATTATGGAATAATATTCAGATTTTCGAATTGATAATAAAATTGTATCCCTGATTGCATTACTTAAAGTTTCCAATATTTCATTTTGACTGTCTTTACTCAAATAGTGTACTCTATTGTTTCCTTGTAGGCCCTTTCAACATGATTTTCCATAATGGGATCAAACTTCGCAAACAGTTCGACTAATTTTAAAAAATTGCGTTATTCCTTTCATATAATTTATCAGATGATCCACGAAAAGCTAAATTACGGCTACCAAGGAATTTTATAATTTCAATCAAGCGTTCTAAAACACTCGTTCAATGTTTCTTTTCTGTTTCATACATGCTTTGAGTCTGGCAATCAATAGTAGTTTTGTTTTTTAAATTTTTATCAAGTTCCTTCCATTTTAAGAAATTTTTCATGTGAGCTAAACTAGTCTCATGTCCATGCAAAGTTGTACTTACATTTCTCCAATCGTTATAACCTTCTACAAGACTACTTGATTCAGCAGGTGTGAAAAGTTTGCAACAAAAGCAAAAAACAGAATTTAAAGTTTCTGAATAAATGAGCCATGTTCCTGGCATGGGCTCCCCATTTTCCATTTTTCTATTATAATATGTGTCGCCAAATTTACGACCATATGTATCTCTGGGATATATTATATTTTTCTTTTGAAAAGGCCTTATTTCAATTAAAACAACTCATAATTTTTCATCAATATTTCCCCATTCACCTGGATCTTCTAAATTTACAGAGATTAACAATGTGTTAGTTTCATGGTCAACTACAACTAAATCTTCTCCTGTTTTTCACTTAAATCCTGCGTCTTGTTATCTTGTTCAACAGTTGTAATAGTACTTTCATTCAAACTGGATGATGTGCACAGTTCGTCAACTCTGATTTCTGATGTATCGAGTTGGTTACAATCTGCATCAGAATATTTTAATATTTTAACAAATTTATTAAGAGCCCCAGTTTGTTTCTTAATATCTGCTTCTTTCACAGCATGATGCTTACAATTTTGTGCACCAGATAACTTTTTTTTAATTTTTGATTCCATTTCTATTTTATACCCACAAGAAATTATAGTCCGCACTGCGCTACTGTCAGTAGCCTATTGAGATGTGTACCGTTATAAATCTACTGTTGCTATCCTGTCATTACAGTGATATTGTAAAAGTTTATTATTATTTTAACTTTGTATACTTGTAATTTCTATTAATTACTTGTGATGTCTTTTTTCTTTACTTTATACTTTATTCTCCGTTACTCTAATGTAGCTGCGCGTGCTTTCTCTCTCTCAGAATCTCTCTTGTTTATATTATTACATGCTATGTTTACAAGGAAGTCAAATAACATTTCTTTACATTACTATGAAATGTACACGAATTTAAACATTAGGGAGATTGCTTTCTCTATCCTTCTATAAAAACTCTTTAGCAAAATTTAGAACCTTTTTTCTTCAACTTTAAAATACTTTCTTTAACACAAAACGTTATCTACTCTTAGTTTACAAATTTTACTTATTAAACTCCAAGCTTACTAGCAAAGAGGTTACCTAAATCTCTCTGTTAAGTTATCTTTACAAATTTGATATCAACTTCTAACATGCCAATTGATTCTCTTAAGGACACTTCTTTACCTTATTAAACATTAAACATATATCTTAAAAGTCTTTCTAATACAACTATAAGAGGAATTATATAAAAGTTTTGAACTTACAAAGGCTCTGTATCTCACAATTAGTCAAAAGTCTTTCACTAAAAGTTCTATGGCAATTCTTTCATCTCAGATCTTCATCTAAAATTTTGGCTTTGGCTATATCAATTGGGAATGTAACGGGACTCGTACAGTTCCGGAAAAATGTTATTCTCCCACGGCAAAAAGAAAAACTTACAGCAAAGGTACTTCGGGAAATTTGCCTCGCCTTTTCTCCTCTACTTGGGCTCGCCGAAAATGCCTGGATGACTGCCGTCTCAAGTAGCTTGAATTGCCGCCTCTAAGAAACTGAAAATGCCGCCTCCAAGAAAAATGAAACTGTTGTCAACTGTCAATTAGGATCCCTCTGGACTGGAAACTTTTCTCTTCTACGGCGTTGGGACTTCTCCTTTCGGCAATTTGAAAGCCCTGTCTGTGGCCTAGAAGTCGTTTCTCTCTAGTGATGTCTCGAACCGAGAAACTCCTTTTTGGAAGCAGAAAACTCCTTTCTCAACCAACGTCTGGATCTGGGACGCTCTCTGACGATGTTTGGAACTGAGCAGCTCTGTCTCTCTTCGGCAACGTCTGGGACCGGGCAGCTTTAGCAATGACTGGAACCGAGCTACCTCCTCTTTGACAGCGTCTGGAACTGGCAGCCTCTCCTGTCTCTCTGTGGACGTCTCTGGAACTGGGCCCCCTCTACTTCTGCAGCAATCTCTGGATCCGTGTAGCCCCTTCTGTTTGCTTCAGTCCCTTTTTATTATACCTCCTCTGAGACCTTGCATGAAGTTTGGCAACCCCCAAAGAATCAGTATGATTCTTTCATCTTAAGTTTCAAGTTCAGCACGCCTTTTGTTCTCCTCCGCTGTCTTTTAATTGTAAGTTGCTGGCCATCAGAAAGTTGTTTGAACCTTTCTGACTGACTTAGCAGACGTTTACACTTAGAGCCTGCAAGCCTTTCTCATACAAAAAAATTTTAATAACAATCTTTCTAATGCCGCCATGTAGATCTATTACATGCAGCTTCAGTGATATAAACACTGCCTTTGTTTTTAACACTCTACCCCCCCCCCCCCCCACCCCCCCCCCCCCCCACCCCCCCCCCCCCCCACCCCCCCCCCCCCCCACCCCCCCCCCCCCCCACCCCCCCCCCCCCCCACCCCCCCCCCCCCCCACCCCCCCCCCCCCCCACCCCCCCCCCCCCCCACCCCCCCCCCCCCCCACCCCCCCCCCCCCCCACCCCCCCCCCCCCCCACCCCCCCCCCCCCCCACCCCCCCCCCCCCCCACCCCCCCCCCCCCCCACCCCCCCCCCCCCCCACCCCCCCCCCCCCCCACCCCCCCCCCCCCCCACCCCCCCCCCCCCCCACCCCCCCCCCCCCCCACCCCCCCCCCCCCCCACCCCCCCCCCCCCCCACCCCCCCCCCCCCCCACCCCCCCCCCCCCCCACCCCCCCCCCCCCCCACCCCCCCCCCCCCCCACCCCCCCCCCCCCCCACCCCCCCCCCCCCCCACCCCCCCCCCCCCCCACCCCCCCCCCCCCCCACCCCCCCCCCCCCCCACCCAACAAAATTTATGTCTTGCAAAGTGGGCGGTGGCCCGAAAAAGTTTGTGAACCTATGATTTAGAGTAAACTCGAAACCACAACTTCCTACCGAAACAGTAGTCAACCTTTCATCAGTTAGTGTGAAACCTGACCCACTCGACGCTCTTTCACGTGGCCACAACTTTGCCATTGCGCCCAGAAGAATACCTGCTGAAGATATTATGATACGAATTGAATGCGGGATACGACACCTTCCAAACCACACTGTCAACGATATTAGACTGGATGTGGCTTCTGTTCTAACCAAAGCAAAAACCACCAGAAACTAACATGCCCAGTAAGGAAATTAAATCTCTACTAGAATTAAAGAAAAACAAGAAAATAATAATCACCAAAGCTGATAAAGGGAACGCCACAGTATTGCTTAACCAAAAGGATTACACAGGTAAGCTGAATGTTCAATTGTTAGATCAGGCTACTTACCTCCCTGTCGAGTACAATCCCACCAACTCGCTAATTAGAAAACTCCACAGGCTCCTTAAGAAGGTCACTTCTTGGCCTGTGGAAATCACTAACAAATTAAAACCATTTAACTCCATCCCCCCCCCCCGTATTTATGGACTCCCAAAAATACATAAGGAAAATGTGCCATTATGTCCCATAGTGGATGGCAGTGATTCCCCCACATACAAACTAGCTAAACATTTGGCAAAAGCTCTCACACACTATACTGGCAACACACCTTCACACGTAAAAAAACTCAGCCCACTTCAAAGCCAGCATAGAAAACCTTACACTCAAATACACTGACTTAATGGTCAGTTTTGATGTCTCCTCTTCATTCACAAATGTCCCACTCAAAGAATCCTTAGAGCTAATCCAAGCTAAATTTCCTCTCGATATCACAGCCCTATTTCAGTTCACAATGAACTCAGGCTATTTTGTTTGGCAAGGAAAATTCTACAAACAAATAGAGGGGACAGCCATGGGTTCTCCACACTCTCCCCCACCCTTGGTCAACTTTTATATGGAGACTTTTGAAGAGGAAAACGGTTGGTTTTTGCCCCACAAAAACCAACCATTTGGCTTTGCTATGTTGATGATGTGTTCGCTATTTGGCCACATGGCTCCGATGCACTGCTCTCCTTCCTAACACACTTAAACAACCAACACCCCAGAATCAAATTCACCCTGGAAGAAGAAAAAAAAAATACTGCCTTCCTTTCTTAGACACACTAGTCACCTGCCAGCCTGATGGAACCTTCGTTTTCTCAGTCTACAGAAAACCCACCTATACAGGCAGATACATTCACCAACAATCCCCCCCCCCACACTCACAACAATATGGAGTCATTAAGACACTGCACAAAAGGGCTAAACTTATCTGTTCAAATGACAATGCCCTAACCACAGAACTAAACCACATTCTCAACACTTTCTCAACCAACGGCTACCCCCCCCCCCAAAAAAAAAATCCAAAAAATAATGAAACCAATAAACCACAACCCCCCCCCCATCAAAACAAGGATTACTCTAAATCCATCACCATACCCTATATCCGAGGCACCTCAGAAAAAATTACGAAAATCCTAAAAAAACATGACTTAACGTCTTGTTACAGACCATATAAAAAATTGGCATCCCTTATCTGTTCTACTAAAGACCAACCTCTCCCCCCCCCCCTAGACCTACCTGGTATATACCAGGTCCCTTGCAGCTATAAGCTGTCCTACTTTGGCCAAACAGGCAGGACAGCTAATATCAGAATTTCAGAACACAAGGACTACACCCGGTTTCACTAATACAGCCACTCTGGTCTTGCAGACCATGCGCTGGATACCCGCCCTAAAATACGGTGGAAGAAAGCCACGATAACACACCGCAGTAAATTCAAATACGAAAGGCTTTTCATGGAATCCACCTCAGCCCTAAGAAACAATCCAAACCTCAACAAATTTGGTTGCATGAGACTGCTCCAAATTTGGGAAGCCTACATCAGAAGACCTTCAGCCCAATCGCCCAAGAATACCAACCCTGCCAGCTAGGGAGCACCATCAGGACTTTTAGGAGAAAGAATAGCTTCCTGCTTCGTCCTCATTTACTGTTTGTTGTGCTTGCATGCACTTGTCTTGTTTTTAAGTTCCTGTGAAAATGGCAACATGACGTTGCCGAAATATTGGAAGTGTATTAAAATTTATTTTAATGTATATCCTAGTATACGTTGTAATTTCCTTAAGCTATTTAGTAAAAATGCATAACCAACGTCTAAGCCTTTCCACGAGAATTACTTTAGTGAGTAGTATGGGCATGTCTTACTTCATGTAATATACATCTGCTATATTATCTGCAGACTGGTCCCTCCCCTTTTTTCTTTCCTTCTTACTCCTTCCCCCACAATGCTATTAGATTATTTGAGGGATAGGGGTGAATCTTTCTCATTTTGCTATTTTATCTTACATGGAAAGGACGTCTGCAACCCTACCACTTTCTTCTTGCAGTGACTTCACTCTAAAATACTAATATGGTTGTGCCTTATAATACATCTCATGCTGTATCAGTTGTCGTGCAGAATAATCAGAGCCATGTTCAGGGCTTAGGCAAAGGATCCTGTTTGAGAAGAATATTATAGTCTCCAACAGAAGTCAGCGACATTGTGAATGAGGAACACAGAAGGTAGAGGATTAATCTTAGAAGGGAATTTTACATTGGCACATGGAATGTTTGGGGTCTACAGATGGGGGTCTACTCTTGAGATTATCTGTAAAGAGATGGATAGGTATAAAATTGACATCTTGGGAATTACTGAGACCAGATGGAATGAAGAAAGTCACTTCAAAAGACAGGATGGTAAGCTAGTTGTTTACTCAAGTGGTGACTCAAAGCATCATGGATAGCTGTAATACTGAAAACAGCTCAGGCAAGAAACCTTCTTGGTTATAACCTCTTAATGATAGGATACTTTCTATTAGACTTCAGGCTCAGCCTACCAATGTATCAATTGTGGTAGTTTATGCACCCCACACAGATAGGACTGATGAAGAGAGTGAGGAATTCTATGAAAACTTACAGACTATTTTGGACTGCCTACCAAGGAGAGAGAGACATACTTTACATTTTAGGGGACTTAAATGCAAAAGTGGGAAAAAGTATAAGGGTTAGGCTGGAGTATGGCATGTTTGGTCTGGGTGAACATAACATCCGTGTGTATAACTAGGTATTAATAAATCACTTAAGGAATTGAACAACATAGATACGAATATAAATTAAATTACACTTTAATAAATATTTCCAATATTTCGGCAACGTCACGTTGCCATTAAAAAAGAACTCTACCGTTAATCCAAAACTTGCTATCAACACTAATCAACCTTTTTTCAGTCACCCTAAAGCCTGAAGCACTCAATGCGCTTTCACGTAGCCACAACTTCGCCACTGCTCCCAGAAAAATACCTAGTGAGGATGTTATGATCCAGATCGAATGCAAAATCTGCCACCTTCCACATCAAATCGCCAACAGTGTAAGACTGGATGTAGCTGGTGTCCTCCCCAAAGCAAGACCACCAACAACATATCCAACAAGGAATATAAAGCTCTACAGGAAATGAGGAATAATAAAGAATTAGTTATCACCAAAGCAGATAAGGGAAATGCAACTGTAGTTTAACCAAAAGGACTACACAGGCAAGCTTAATGCTCTTCTATTAGATTGGGCTACTTACCTCCCTATCGAATACAATCCCACCAACTCACAAATTAGAAAACTTCACCGGCTCCTTAAGAAAGTCACTTCTTGGCCTGTAGAAGTTACTAACAGATTAAAGCTGTTTAACTCTATACCCCCCAGTATTTACGGACTCCCAAAAATACATAAAGAAAATGTGCCATTACGTCCCATAGTGGATGGCATTGATTCCCCCACATACAAATTAGCTAAACATTTGGCCAAAGATGGTGTGTTGCCACACTATACTGGCAACACACCATCACACATAAATAACTCAGCCCACTTCAAAGCCAGCATAGAAAACTTTACACTCCAACATACTGACATAATGGTCAGCTTTGACGTCTCCTCCTTATTCACAAATTTCCCACTCAAGGAAATGTTAGAGCTAATCCAAGCAAAATTTTCTCCTGATATCTCAGCCCTATTTCAGTTCACAATGAACTCAGGATATTTCGTTTGGCAGGGAAAATTCTACAAACAAATAGAGGAGACAGCCATGGATTCACCACTCTCCCCACCCTTGGCCAATTTCTTTATGGAGACCTTTGAAGAAAAAGCCTTAGCCTCTGCCCCACAAAAACTAACTATATGGCTTTGCTACGTTGATGATGTGTTTGCTATTTGGCCACATGGCTCTGAAACACTCCTCTCCTTCTTAACACACTTAAACAACCAACACCCCAGAATCAAGTTCACTCTGGAAAAAGAGGAAAACAACAGCCTCTCTTTCCTAGACACACTAGTCACTCGTCAGCCTGATGGAACCTTGGTTTCCTCAGTTTATAGAAAACCCACCCATACAGGCAGATACATTCACCAACAATCCCCCCACCTCACAACAATATGGAGTGGTGAAAACACTATACAACAGGGCTAAACTAATCTGTTCTAACAACATGGCTCTCAATACTGAACTAAATCACATCCTCAACACTTTCTCAGCCAATGGCTACCCTCCCAAAAAAAAATCCAAAAAATATTAAAACCTACACCACAGCCCCCCCCCCCCACAAGGATTACTCTAAATCCATCACCATTCCCTACATCCGAGGCACCTCGGAAAAAATTACCAAAATCTTAAAAAAACATGACTTGACCTCCTGTTACAGGCCTTACAGAAAATCGGCACCCCTTATCTGCTCCATCAAAGACCAACCACTTCCCCTAGACCTACCTGGTGTATACCAGGTCCCTTGCAGTTGCAAACTGTATTACTTTGGCCAAACAGGCAGGACAGCAAATATCAGAATTTCTGAACACAGGGACTACATCCGTTTTCACAAGTACAGCCATTCTGGTCTTGCAGACCATGCTCTGGATACACGCCACAGAATACAGTGGAAGAAAGCTACAGTAATACACCTTAACAAATACAAATTCGAAAGACTATTTATGGAATCAGCCTCAGCCCTAAGAAACTCTCCACACCTCAACAAATTTGGTTGTATGCGACTGCCCCCAAATTTGGGGGCAGTCGCATACAACTAAAGAACACCTACTTAGCCTGCTAGAGGGGCACAATCAGGACTTTTAGGAGAACAATAGCTTCATCTCTTCATTCTCAGTTACTATGTGGTAATGCCTACATGCATGTGCCTTTTTTTTGTAAGTTCCTTTTTTAATGGCAACGTGACATTGGCAAAATATCGGAAATATTTATTAAAGTGTAATTTAATTTATATTCATATCTATGTTGTTCAATTCCTTAATTGATTTATTAATGCATAATCAACGTATAAACCTGTCTATGAAAATAATTAGGTATTGGTAATTACTAATCTGTTTGCCAATGCTAACAGATTAGTTATTACTAATACCTGCTTCCAGAAATACCCACAACAGACCTATACTTGGATATCTAACAGTGATAGGTAAAGGCACCAGACTGATTACATCCTGGCTCTCCAGCAGTGGAAGTGGAAGACAAGCATCTCTGATGTGCATACTTGTCTTGGAGCAGATTGTGGCGCAGACCATCAGCTAGTAAGAGTCAAAGTAAGACTCTGAAACTTCCAATTCAGACACATCCCACTAGACTGGATGTTAGAGTAATTCCTAGTAGATTCACAGAAGAAACATCAACTCGATTGGATAATTTTTTGGAAACCAATGAGGAGAACTCACCAGAATGCACCGGGAAAGAGTCAAGGTGATAATACAGGATACAGACAAGAAGTATCTCAGCCTAATAAGAAGACCAAGAGACCTATGAATATCAGATTCAACATGGGAACTAATCAAAAGAAGGCAGTTGGAAAAACAAAGAGACACAGGGACTGGGAAATATAAGAGATTAAGTAGAGAAGTCAAAAGAGCCATCAAGCAGGACAAGGAAAAGTTTTATACTAATAAATGTCAAGAGATAGAGTTCCAGATGAGGAGGCACAATTATAAAGGGATGTTTTATTTAGTTCGTGACCCCAAAGCACAAGTTTAAGCCCAAATTGAATGCCATCAAAGATAGAAATGGAGCATTACTGACAGAAGAATTGGACATCAAAAACAGATAGAAAGAATATTGTGAGGAACTGTACAATAGAGTGGATAAAGAAAATTTGGAAAAGACCTCTCTCGCCAGGAAAATTCTGATTTGAAACCTCCACTTAGGCATGAAGCTGAAAGAGCAGTTAAGTAACTTAACAGCAATAAGGCCCCAGGTGCAGATGGAATCCCAGCAGAGTTAATTAAAGACACAGGGGATGGATGGATAAGAGTGTTTCAGAGATTGATTACAAGGATATGGGAGACAGGATCATGGCCTAGAGACTGGAAGAAGTCGGTTTTCATACCACTACATAAGAAGGGAGATAAGAAGGCTTGCAAGAACTATAGAACTATTAGTTTAATATCTCATGCAAGCAAAATTTTATTGAAGATTATGCTAAATGGGATTGAGGCCAAAGTTGAGGCAGAGATAATACCCAAGGAACAAGCAGATTTTAGGAAAGGATGGGCACTAAAGTTTACTTTCTCCTCACTTGTTTAGGACATCATGCGTGAAACACTGGATAAGCTCAAGACAGGAATTAGGATAGGTAGTAGATTGATCAATAATCTGAGGTATGCTGATGATACCATACTCCTTTGTAATGACAAGGAAGAAGTAGGACAAATTCTTGATAAAGTTAACAAGATCAGTAATAACAGAGCACTTCAATTCAATCCTAGCAAGACAAAGATCATGGTTCTCAAAAGGAAATACAACAGGGAAGCTCTTGAGAAACAAGTGTACTTAAATGGAGAAAGAATTGAGGAAGTCAGAAAGTTTGAGTACCTCGGATCCATTTTTAATGTCAAGACTTGCTTTCAGAAGATGTCAGAAGAAGATTAGGAATGCCTTACTATTCAGAGACTTGTCTAAAATCTGGAAAGATGGATCTATCTCCATGGGAACAAAGTTGAGGATTTTGGATGCAGTTATTTTTCCAACAGTGAGTTATGGATGTGAGACTTGCAACCTAAAGAAGTCAGATAAGAAAAGGATATCATATACTACTGAAAGGTGTACAAATTAATGGATGTTAGAAAAGATCAGTAGAACTTTAAGGCTCCTTAAAGATATCGACAGAAGAAAGTTAAAATATTTTGGACATATTGAAAGGATGGAGGGAAGATTTCTCAGGACAGTCATAGAAAGTAAAGTTCCTGGAAAAAGAGGAAGGGGTAGACCATCAGTGAGATGGATGAATGGATGGATGGTGTGTGTGTGGAGTGACTGATCTTCATAGAGTTGAAGCCTCCAGAAAAGCATACAACAGGACTAGATGACAAGGCCTGGTGTGGCACATCAACGAGCATCGGAGTGATCATATGGCATCTACAGATGCCCACTGAACATATGATGATATGATGATGATCTCATCTTTAAAATGGGTTTAGTCCCTCATGGATAAGAGTCTTCCACTCTTTGTTATTTAAAGCAAGCTCTCTCATATGCTTTGAAATAACAAAGCATATGAGAGATAGCTTTGAAAGCACAATACAATTCTAAGGACTTACGCCATGACAATTTCATTCACACAATGTAGCTTATACTAATGCAATTAATGTTGAAAGTTTTTCCACTTGGTTATACTATAAATTAAAGATGCCAGGACATTATATTCTTGGTTTCATCCCTGATCCAAGTGTAAGCAAACAAAGTTTGCACATGAAGTCACTTCACGACTAGACTACTTGTATATAGAGGCTAATTACTTCACATCAATTGCCTTGGTATCAAATAATGCAATGCACATATCCTCTGGGTCTGGCTCCCACTGATGACATCTCAGATTTTGGCAAGTATTTTGGTTTTCTTTCGTTTGTTTATCACTTTGATTTTATTTTATTGATGCTAGTGGTGGTTTCACCTCCACTAGCACTGGTTTTTTTTTTTTTTTTAATAAATATTAAGATTGCTGGTAATGCAGTTAATATCTGCATTACAGGATTATTTTTGGTGGTATCATGGCCGCCATTTTATAATAGCTCAAATAGAGCATTTGCTGGTGGTGGTGTAGAATTTTTTCTATATCATGAGATTATTATAATTCTCATTCCAAATGTGCGAGCTCTATGAATTGAAATTCCAGGATGTGACAAAGCGAGACATGTGACTAAGGTTTTAAAAGAGATAGTTGATGCTAACCAGATTTATTCTTTCACCCTGACAGAGGGGAAATATTTAATTGTAGTTAAAGATGTGGAAACAAGGGACAAACTATTACAGGGTTTTACTTTCGAAGGCAGCACAGTTATTCCTGCAATGGTTGTGAGCCAGGTGAAAACAATAAAAATCAAAAGATTTCCAATGTAATATATAGAGAACAGTAATGAAATTCTTAATATAGACATCCTCAAAATGGGATAAGATTAGTAACATACGAAAGGGTTTATCAGGTGAAGATCCAAACTGGTTTTCTGGTGATATCACCTTCACAATGGATATGAAGAAGCCGATATCAAATTTCATTGACATCGGCACAACCCGAATTATGGTAAACTATCCCAAAGTACAAAGGCAGTGCCTGCATTGTGGTTCATACGATCACTTGAGAGGTAACTGCCGCAAATCTAAATGTTTCAAATGCATGGAGATCGGACATATCACTAATCAGTGTCTCAAACCTTGTCAGAAATGTGCAAGTTCTGAACACCACGTTAACACCTTGGATATCTAACATACCTATCCTTTCATACTTTTGCTGAAAGAGTGGGAGCACCAGTAGAGCCAATTAGAACACCAAATACATCAGAGAATACATCTTCCAATTCAGTCTAGTGGCACTTTTAAACAAACTACACTGTAAAATCACAAAAAATGCATGACCAAACCAGCCAGAAATTAGTAACAAAATTCCAGAACTTCAGCAGCCACTTTCCAGTCAAATATGGATGGAACAACATCAGCTGAAATTACCAGTAATGAACCTAGTATAACATCTGAACAGATACAAGATGAAATACAAAATCATGAAACTGTTCTACAGTTTCATGATTTTGTATTTCATTTATTAAGAAACAGAAAAGTAAGTAAACCAACTGAAAGAACTTATGCACACGAGATCATCAAAAAGGAAAATCCAATTAATAAAAAAATTGAGGATAAACAAAAAAAAAATTAAAGGAACTACATCTAAAAGAAAAAGAAGTAATAAAAAATGTAAAGATGGAGAAGGTTGCAGATTGTCAAATGAAAACTCTTCAGGTGCAGAAGAATTTAGACTATGAAGAACCATCTAATGCTAATAAAGGAAAAACAAGAGATATAATTAAAGAAAAAATAATAAAGTTTACTGATTCAAAGTTTTCTCAATATGATTGTCATCTACATGAAAAGAAAATAACTAGCTTCCAAATCAAGAACGATAGGCATGAAATTGAAATAATGAAAAGCAACTATAAAAAAGTGGAAAATAGTTTACAAGGAGCAGGCTACACAATTGCTCCTTCACAGATTGAAGAGCTCATCGGGTTCATCCAAAATCTAGAAGTTAAAGACTTACCACTGACACTTCACTAATCAGAGCATCTTCTTTCTGCATTGCCTCATTAAATGCATGAGGATTCCATAAGCAAATTAAACAAGAAACTTATGCTATATGGAAACTTATGCTATGCCATATCAGGTTTTTATTTCTCCAAGAAACATACATCTGCAGATATAAAGATATAAGAACTTGATAACAGATAGATATCCACTTCTCTCTTATTGGAGCTTTGGAAGATTAAACAGGGCTGGAGAGTAGGAATTCTTATTCTTGATCTCCTTGGGGTCATTCTGTAATATCCAAAGGGATGCAGAAGGGAGAATTTTAACAATAGACTGGAAATACTGTGGATGTGTAATAAGGTTTATAAATGTTTATGCTCCATCCAATGGAACAGTTAGATGAAAATTCTTCCAGAAATTGGAGCCATATTTATGTGGTTCCCATTACATCATAGCAGCCAGAGACTGGAAGTCTCCAGCTGCTATGATATATTGAAAACACCACATTAGACAAAATAGGAGGACATCCCAGCAGTGGAAAAGCAGGATATGCAGAGTTAAAAACATGTCTCGACAATGCTCAACTAGTAGACATATGGAGGATTCGCAATCCTAATCTCCAGACACATACATGAATCAAGGTATTGGTACCCATCTTGATCGAATTTATATTTCCTCTTTCCTTATAAATAGGATAATTCAGATAAAACATCTTGACATCAACATGTCAGATCATAATCCAGTTCTACTTAAGTTCCACTGCATGGAACAAGTAGAGATCAGTTCTGGACCATGGAGGCTTCTACCAAATTTTCTGTTGATCTTTTCAACTAAATTCCAGAACCCTCTATTCAACTTGGAATAATGTTACCTGGAATTAGGATATGTAGTTAAAATTCAAACAAACAGTAAAACAGAATATGATGGAATGGGGAAAGGAACAGGCTTTCCTCAAAAGAAAAAAGTTGAAAGACCTGTATAAAGAGAGAAGCTAGTTCATAACAAACCAGTACAATAGTACAGAATGCAACAACATCGTTAGAAACATTAACATAGAGATAGACCTGGAAAGACAGAAACAAGTAAAAGAAAGAAATTTTAAAATAAGAATAAGGAACACTTAGCAGATAGCCCTTCAGCTGCATTCTTCAATAGACAATTCACTAAATTCTGTAAAGAAAGGACCATCACTCAAATCTGTGTTGATGGTGAAGACATGTCCACCACTCAAGACATCCTTAACTCCTTTCAAAAACACTACAAAAATCTGCTTGAAGACAACAGTACTCTTGGAAATTATAACTCTCGGAGCAGTAATAGCTTTCTTGTTCATATCCAAGATGGGCTTGACAGACCCATTACAGCATCTGAAGTTACCACAGCCTATAAAGAATGCCAGACAAGAAAATCCTCAGGACCTGATGGTCTAGGGATAGAGCTATTCTGCAAAGCCTCAGATTTTATTCTTCCCATTCTAGTTATACTATTTAATTCTTTTCTCTCATCAGGACACATACCAAGTGAATCCGTAGCAAGCCATATCATCCTCATTCCAAAACCTAATAGAGATCACACCTTGATCAGCAGCTGGAGACCTATTTCTCTATCTAATACTGACTACAAGATATTTTTCGCATTATCAATAACAGGCTCAAAGTGGGAATGGGATACATAATTAAAAGCACACAGGTGTTTTTGGAGTTCCAGGCCAAGTAGTAGAATTTAATCTGTTTCAGCTACGTGATCTAATCTGCTTAGTTAATATGAAAAAGCAGCTGATGGCAGTGCTATTAGCAGACCTTACTCAAGCGTTTAATAATGTCTGGGCATCCCTTTCTGTTCCACATTCTCCAGCAAATTGGTGTAGGTAAAAAGCTGCTATCTGTTATCAATGGAGCCTATGCCAATTCAACTACCTGCCTAGTTAATGGGTTCCTATCAGACCCGGTTCAAATTTGAAAAGGAGTCAGGAAAGGCTGTCCTCTTAGTCCATTGCTCTTTGTGCTGGTTTCTTGAAACTTTCTTACAGGAAGTCGACAATACATACAATGTACATAATAAATATTATAGACATCACAAAAGCTGAAGAAAAGCAATTATATAGTAAGCCTGTGCAATTTTTTTGGTCTAGCTGATACCAAGAAGTTAAAAAGGAATTTCTTCAACTATCAAAGAAGCATAGAGGATTTGGGCTTCCAGTCTTAAAATTCTGCTATTTAAGCAATCTAATCTAATCCTGTGGCCTCCTCTTTAAGAGGGTTGCAGCTGATGAACAATCCACTTCAATGCTTCTCTATCTCTTGCTTCTGCAAGACTCTTGCCCATCTAATCTTTGATTTTGTCTTTCCATTGCAGTCGGGGTCTTCCTCTCCTTCCCTCCACCATCCCCTGCAATGCTATTCTGGGAAGCTCTCCAGAAGAACCCCCCCCCCTCATCAAATGTCCTGCAAACGCTATTTTTCTTCTTTGGATACTAGCCATATAGTCTCTTTTCATTCTGAATCTTTTAAGAACATCTTCATTGCTCACTCTTTCAGTCCAACTGATACGATCCATTTTTCTCAAGTACCACATTTCAAATGCATTCAGTCAGTCCCTCATCTCCTTATTGATCATCCAGGACTCACATCCTTATGTCCCCATGCTCCAGATCACTGTCTTGAGGATTCTTACTTTCAACTGTTTGCTCAGATTTCTATTTCCTAATATGTGGTATATTTGGAAAAATGCTGCTTTTGCTTTTTTAATTCTGTTCTTAATTTCATAATTAGATCTATTGTCTTCTGTTATCCAACTCCCAAGGTATTCAAAACTCTTTTACATTTTCTATTCTTTGTTTGTTCAAAGTGATTTCCATCCCATAATTTCCTTTCCTTGAAATCTCCATCACTTTTGTCATCTGAATTTATTTTCATTTTATATCTCTCATTTCCAACCCTGTTCAGTCTGTTCAAAATTCTTTGCAAGCCTTCCTCTGTTTCACTCATAAGTACAATGTCATCTGCATATCTTATATATATATATATATATATATATATATGCAATACAGCTTCAAAAATCCATAAAATATTGTAGACCAATCACACGTGCAGACCTTCTCCAATACTAAGTGGGTTTTCATCTTCCTCTGTTTGGAGTAAATGATTATAAAGGTCCAAAAGCTGAGATTGTTCCTGAATACTACAACACTCTATGCTTAACACTAAGACTGCTACAACACTCTGGCATTGACATTCTTTCCATTAAAAACAGTAAAATTTGGTATTAAAGAAATCTTTAATCTCTTTCGCCACGAACTTCCACAGTTAGGTACTGACAGCAACCTTTTGTTTGATAACTTATTGAAGTTACAAGGACACCCTAAAAAAAAAGGAGGAATCTTGCTTGGAGAATTGCACATGGCCACCTTCCAGTCGATACCATCAAATGGAGGTATTTGAACATCGGAGATCCAATCTGTGACATCTGTTACTGATTGGAAACAGCAGAACACACATTCTACAGCTGTCCTCTTGCCCTGCATATCTGGAACAATATCTTAGACAACATGTAATAGAGGGAATAAGAGGTTCAAGAGTTTTGGATTTGGTCGTAGCATCAGAAGAGTTGATAATAACTGAGAGACGGGAACATATGTGGAATTATAAGGCAGGTGATTATAATAGTCTTAGACATCAACTTGGGGAAGTTTCATGGAGGGAGGAATTGGAAGGCCGGGATATCATTAGTGCTTGGGAAATTGTGAAGGAATATTTGTTAGCAGCAATAATAAGCTGTATTCCACAAGTGAAGAAGAGGACACAATTTGGTGTAAAGTGGATGACAAACAATATTAAACAGGAGCTGCATGTGAAGAAGAGGCTATGGAAGAGATATAAGGAGACAGGCGAAGAGTAGATGCATGAAGAATATAAGACACAGGCCAAGAGAGTGACTAGTATGGTAAGGAAGGCGAAACTGGAATATAAGAGATTGGCCCTAAGATCCAAAGGAAATCCGAGGGACTTTTTTTTAGCTATGTAGTTAGTAGGAGGAGAAATGATTGTGGAAGAATGACATTGTGGGATAAAAATGGGAATAGAGTGACTGATGCAGAGGACATGGTGTAATTGTTCAATGAACACTTTATTGGTGTATTTCATCCTGGAGGAGTAAATTTTAATACTAGTGGGATAGGGCAGGTTCGAGGTTTAGAGGTGCAGGAGGAGAACGTGTTCCAAATATTGAGTACTCTGGATGTCATTAAAGCTGTAGGACTGGATGGTATTTCACTATGAGTTTTGAGTGAACGTGCTAAGGAATTGACAGCTCCTTTGACCTGACTTTTCAATGAAAGTCTGGCTATGCGAAAGATGCCCAGGAAATGGAAGGAAAGTAAGATAGTGCCATTACATATGGGCAGTAGCAGACTGGAGGTGTCTAATTATAGGCCAATTTGTGTGTCATCAGTAGTTGTTAAGATCTTAGAGAAATTAGTTTGGAACCGTATACAACATTGGGCAGATGAGGGTAATGTTATCTGTGAGAGTCAACATGGATTTGTGAGGGGGGCACTCTTGTTTTAGTAATATGCTAGCCTTTTATAATAAATTTACAAGAGCAGTAGATCAGGGAAAGGCATATACAGTGGGGCCTCGTAGTTCGTATTTAATTTGTTCCAGAAACCCGTTCGAACTATGAATCGTTCGAAGTCCGAATCAAGATTTTACATAAGAAATAATAGAAAGTGAAATAATCCATTCCAACATCCAAAAAATTTCAATAATTTTTTGGATATTGGATTTTATTTTATCTATTTTATTTTTATCTATTTTAGGTTTTTTTAATGTTAATAACTTAGAAAAAAATTAAACAAAATAATGTTATATTTATTTTATTAATTTTAATTCTTCTTCTTCTTCTTCTTCTGCAGCTTCTCCCACTTAAGTGGGGTCACTGTTTATTATGAGTCTCCTCCACACCTTCCTGTCTTGGGCTGTCACCACATCCAAGTTCTTAATCTTCAAGTCCTCTTCTACCAGCTCCCTCCATCTCTTCTTTGGCCGCCCACGCTTCCGCCTTCCTTGCACATCCATCTGCATGACCCTTCTTCCCACATATTCGTCCTCCCTCCTCATCACATGACCAAACCATCTCAACCTTGCCTCCTGTATTTTCGCTCCTAAGTTCGTAACTTTCACTGTTCCCCTGACATATTCATTTCTCAGATGATCCTTTCTGGTCACACCGCACATCCACCTAAGCATTCTCATCTCTGCTACTTCCATCCTGCTAATGTTATTTTTCCTCAGGGCCACAGTTTCTATAGCATATGTCATAGCTGGCCTCACTACTGTCCTATAAATTTTGCCTTTCAGATTGATCGGCACGCTCTTATCACATAACACTCCAGCCATCTCCCTCCAGTTCCTCCAACCTGCTTGTATCCTGCATCCCACTTCCTTCTCACCTCCTCCATCTTCTTCCACTGTCGAACCTAAGTATCTAAAGTCTCTCACCTTCCTGATGACATTTCCTTCCAGCTCCAGGTCTGTCTCCTGGCCACCGCCCACTGCGCAACACATATACTCTGTCTTACTTCTGCTCAGTCTCATACCTCTCTCTTCCAGTACTTTTCTCCATCTTTCCAGTTTAGTCTCCGCTTCTTCTCTTGAATCTACACACAGCAAGATGTCATCTGCATACAACATTGTCCAAGGTGCATCTTCTCTCACCCCCTCTATTACCACCTCCATCACAATATTAAACAGAAACGGACTTAATGCTGACCCTTGATGCAAACCAACTGTTACTTGAAAACTTTCTGTCTGTCCCAAACAGGTCCGAACACTTGTCTTCACATTTCTGTACATTTCCTGCACCAACCTGACATATTTCTCCGGCACCTTCTTCTCCCTCAGACACCTCCAGACTTCTTGCCTTGGCACTCTATCATATGCTTTCTCCAGATCAATAAATACCAGATGTAGCTCCCTTTGTTTCTCTCGATATTTTTCCATCATCTGTCGTAACCCAAAGATAGCATCTGTTGTTGATCTACCAGGCATGAAGCCAAATTGTTCCTTCGCAATCTCCACCTCCTTCCTCAATCTACCATCAAGAACCCTTTCTAGGATCTTCATTGTGTGGGACATCAACTTTATTCCTCTGTAATTTTTATAGTCTTGTGCATCCCCTTTACCCTTGTAGATGGGAACAAGAGTACTCTCCCTCCATTCCTCGGGTATATTTTCCTGTTGGCAAACTTTCATGAACAGGTCCCACAGCAGGTCAATTCCTTCTTCCCCCAGTGCCTTCCATGCCTCCACTGGAATTCTGTCGGGGCCCACCGCTTTTCCATTCCTCATCCTCTTCATGGCCTCCGTCACTTCCATTCTACTGATGTTCTGCACCATCCCCTCAGAAGGCTGCCCATCTCCTCTGTGAGTCCTTGCATTTTCCTCATTCAAAAGTCCCTCAAAGTATATTTTCCATCTGTTTCTTATGTCCACATCCCTCCATAATACTCTTCCTTCAGCATCTTTGATCTGCCTCACATGTAAGATGTCCTTAGCTGCTTTATTTCTACATTTCGCTAGTTGGTAAATTCTTCTCTGTCCTTCCTTTGTTTCTAATTGATCATACAGATCTTGATATGCCATGGCCTTCGCCTGTGCCACAACTCTCTTGGCTTCTTGCTTTCTCTCTTTGTACACCTCTCTGTCCTCTTCCACTCTTGACTCATCCCACTTCTGCTTTGCCTTCCTCTTAGCTGTCACTGCCACTTGTACATCATTATTCCACCACCAACCCTCCTTCTGCTCTCTAATCTTTCCAGATGTCTCACCAAGCACCTCGATTGCACAGCTCAGGATTACTTTTGAATTATGTTTCCACCAATCTTGTACACTTTCCAGTCCATCCGAAATCCTCTCTAACACTCTCTCCCTAAAATGATTCCTCACACTCTCTTCTTTTAAGCGAAACCACTTAATTGTCTTCATCCCATGGCAACCAGAAGTTCTTATCTTTGATCTTAATTTAAAGTCTGCGCACAGCAGTCGGTGTTGTTGTGCTACTTGATCTGTTGGAATTACCTTACAATTTGTCACAACCTTAAGATGTTTTCTTCTAGTCAAAATGTAGTCAATTTGTGAGCTGTTGTTACCACTTCTAAATGTTATCAAATGTTCTTCCCTCTTGAAGAAAAACGAGTTCACAATTGTTGTAATAATTAATTTTAATTATTACAACATAAAAATAACAGTGAAGAATATTTTTTTAATATAAAAATCACAAAGATGAAAATAATGCTCCCATTGTTAAGCATCTTCTTTCTGCTTCTTAGCTGGAGTTGAGAATGCTGATTCACGTTCTCTTTTTTCTGCAGAGAACAATCTATCTAATGTTGTTTGACGCTGACGAATTTCTTTGATATTTTTAAAATAACCCATCACGTTTTCATCGAAAAAGTTCATATTCCTGGTCACTACTGTCTAACCAAACAGAGAACAATTCTTGAAGGTTGGCATTAGAAATGCATCTTTTGGCGTCCTTCTCTTCCATAAAAATTTCTTTTTCTACTTCTTTTTGTTGTTGATTGTGAAGATGTTGAAGTTCTTCTGTGCTGAGTTCGGTTTTATGATCATCTATTAACTCCTCTACATTCTTATCACTCATCCCATAGCTTTACCCAAAGACACAATTTCATTTACAACAGACTCTTCTTCACAGCTTACTACTTCACTAACTGAAATACAATCTGGCCAGTTTTTTCCAAGCAGAAATCACTGTTTTAATAGAAACTTCTTTCCATGCCTTATCGACGATCCTTAAGCAATGAAGAATGTTGTAATGCTCTTTCCAAAATTTTTTAAGAGTGAGTTCTGTGGCATTGGTTATTTCAAAGCACTTTTGAAACACAGCCTTAATATACAGTTTTTTGAAGTTTGAAATCACTTGCTGGTCCATGGGTTGTATGATAGAAGTGGTACTGGGCGGCAAAAACTTTATCTTGATGAAACTGAATTCACCAACTAAATCCTCCTCTAAATTTGGGGGATGAGCAGAAGCATTGTCTATCACTAGAAGAGCTTTCAATGGTAGTTTTTTTCAGTAAGATAAGCTTTTACAGTGGGAGCAAATTCTTGATAAATCTACTCAGTGAAAAACTCTCTGGTAACCCACGCTTTCATGTTGGCCCTTCAAATAACATCAAATTTGCTCTTTATGACATTGTTCATTTTAAAAACACGTTGATTTTCAGAATGGTAAACGAGCAAAGGCTTTATCTTACAGTCTCCACTAGCATTACCACACAGCAGCAAAGTAATTCTATCTCTCATAGGTTTATATCCCAGTGCCATCTTTTCTTCTTTTGTGATATAGGTTCTTTTGGCATCTTTTTCCAAAAAAGACCTGTTTCAATGCAATTAAAAACCTGTTGAGATACAAATCCCTCACTATCCAAGTACTCCTTAAAGGTTTTTACAAATTTGTCTGCTTCTTCTACATTGGCACTTGCAGCCTCTCCGTGCAAGATAACACTATGGATCCCAGTTCGTTATTTCTTGAATTTATCGAACCAGCCTCTACTTCCTTTAAACTCCCTATTTTCAGTACTGGTTTCAGGTGTGCATTTCTTAAGTTCACTATGCAGATGTTTGGCTTTCTCACAAATAATTCTCCCAGTAATAACATCACCACGTAATCGCTTCTTGTTTATACACACTAAAAGGAGTTTTTCAATCTCTTCAATAACATGTGATCTCCTGGAAGACAATGTTGTCCCACCTTTGGCCACATTTGCTGCTTTTATTGCTTCCTTATTATTAAGAATGCTACTTATCGTTGACTTTGACATTTTAAACATCCTTGCCAGATCCATCAAACGTGTACGGCTTTCGTGTTTCATGATAATTTCTTTTTTCATCTCAATCGTCGATACTACAACTTTTCTTTTAGGTTTTGTTCTTTCTATATTCTTGGATGCCATGGGCAATAAAAAAAAATGCCAAAAACAGTTAAAAATTCTCTACACAAACGTATAGTGCAATGACTAGGCTGTGTAAAGTAACGGACAACGCACAGTGGACTGAGACAGACACACACTGTGCAGGCACGGGGAAGTGAGTGAGAGGGAAATTAATGGGGAGAAGCATGCCTAATGGCATGCCGAAACTCTCTAATGCTATATGACTCTGAAGTTCCTCTATGAGTTCCTGGACTATAGTTCGAACTTAGAAACGGCGTTCGAACTGCAAACCAAATTTCTTGCGTTCTCGAGCATTTGAACTCTGGAATGTTTGAAGTCAGAAGCATTCAAAGTATGAGGCACCACTGTACTGCCATTTTCTTGAATTTAGCGAAGGCATTTGACAGGGTGCCACATAATAAGCTGATATTTAAGTTGCAGTAGATGGGTCTGGGTGACAGGTTGGTCAACTGGATTCAGGATTGGCTGTCCGAAAGATATCAGAGAGTTGTGTATGGTGTGGCAGTTTCAAGGAGTCAGAGGGTTACAAGTGGGGTCCCACAGGACTCAGTACTGGGACCTATATTGTTTAACCTTTATATCAATGACACTGTCAGTGGATTGCAGGGGGGATATTCATTTGTTTGCAGATGATGTGAAGCTGGGAAGGGTTATTAGTAATAGTGCAAATGCGGTAGTCATGCAATAGGATTTGAATAAGCTAGACAGATGGGCAAATGAATGGGGGTGTGTCAGTTTAATGTAGCAAAATGTAAGGTCTTGAGGTTTGGGAAACATCGATGGGACACTGCATACTCTATAGGAGGAGTTATACTGGAGGAAGTAGGGGAGACAAGAGATCTTGGGTTGATGATTGATAGAAACCTGAAATTCAAGGGACATATTGCAAAGGTGGTGAAGGTAACACAGAGAATTGCTGCAATTATGAGAAGGACACTGACCTGCAGAGATAAAAGGGTTATCATTCTGTTGTATAAGTCTCTAATCAGACCACACTTAGACTATTGTTCTCAGATTTGGTCCCCAGGATTTGAAGGGGATAAATTAACTGTGGAAAGGTTACAAAGACAGATGGCAAAGATGGTTTCAGGACTGTATAATTTTGGTTATGAGGATTAACTGAGGGAATGTGGACTGCAGAGTTTGGTGGATAGAAGAAGGAGAGGTGATGTGATTGAGACTTTTAAACTATTGAGAGGTGTTACAGGGTTGACACTGGGGAGTTCTTTCACTTGGTTGAACAGCAGGAAGGAGTGATGACAAGAGGCCATCCCTGGAAGTTACGAAAGGAAACTGTGAGCAAGAGGGTGAGGAGTGGTTTCTTTGCATGGAGGGTGGTTGAGCCATGGAGTGCATTGCCTGATAGAGTGGTGAGAGCAAGAACGGTCAATGAGTTTAAGGAGTGGTATGATAGACTTTGTGTTTCCTAGGAGGGACCTCCGACGATGAGTCTTTACAGACTTGTGTTTCCTAGGAAGGACCTCCCACAATGAGTCTTTTGACTACTTGGAGGCCTAAATAATAATAATAATAATAATTATGTAATGTGTTGGGCATTCCATTACTTACAACAGAACAGGTTATTTTTTTTTGCAGCGCACCTGTCAGCTAAGGGAAGAGCATTTTGATTTTTATAATGAATGAATTAAAATACCATTCATGGAAGGTTAGAAAGATACATGGATTTGAAAACCAGATTATGATATCCAAATGCTTTATAATATTGTATTGTGGGAATTTTATTATTCAGTCAGATGATTTCACTTAGAAAGAATTATTCTAGAAAATATAAAATTTTTGGGAAGGTTGTGTAGACCAGCGCTTCCCAAACTGTAGGCTGCAGCCACCTTGGAGGCCGTTAGTTTGTTGAGGTGGGGGGTGAAATAATGAAAACAAATTTAAAATGTTTTAAGACTAAGTAGATATTTTTAACTTAATAGAAACGTATTTAATTATTATTATTTATTATTTATTTTTTGTTATTTTTTATATTTTAATGGAAAAATGCACACATTGGTGTTGGTTCACAAATTTTGCTTCCTGAATATTTCGATGCTTAATGAATATTAGTAAATATATGCTTATTCATATCAGTTTAATTTCAAAGGTTATAAGAAGCACAAAAAAAAGCTCATGAATGCAAAATCTTGGCTCATTTAAAACGGCCAAGTTTTTCGCACTTTAAATTAATGTTTCGTTGCTAGTGTACACAAGTGCGACGATGCTCGGGAAAGAAATACGCTTGGTCTGTATGTTTTGTATTGAATATAAATACAATAAATATTTTAATGATATATGTCTGTATTAGGATTTTTTTTTTTTCGATGGGGCCGCAAAATCTTTTAATTTTTCCAAAGTGGGCCTTGATATCCATAAGTTTGGGAAGCACTGGTGTAGACCACCAACATTATGCAACATTCGCCAGGAGGAGATAAAATTCTATCTATTTTTGCTATGAAAGGTTTATTTAAATAGTTCCATCATCTTAATTCAATGTGGTCTTATAGTCAATTGCAAGGATGACTAGAGAGCAATCCTGGGCAGAGAAGGCCAATCCAAAGCAGTTAACTCAGATAAGGCTAACCACCTGGGTATCAGTCATCTTTGCACTTTAGTTTATTGGTCTTTTGGTTGTTCATCTATATGAGATTGGTGAAAAAGGAAAACTGATAGCCTTTGGCTATATGATGATATAAAAGAAGCTGGGGCCTTTTCTCTCTCTCTCTCTCATACTATCTACCTACCTGCCTATCTATCTTTTCTTTCTCCTAATACTATTGGGCTCTCTTGCATCCCTATACTAACTGCTCTAGGCCTATGATGAGCATCATTTTACTTTTTCACCTCAATAAAGGTCAAAACCAGTCTGGATAGTAGCCTTTTCCCATAATGCATAGCATTACACATGTTTGAAAGAATGTGTGCTTTGCACTATGGGATACCAAGGTAATTAATGTAAAGTCATTAGCTTCTATATACAAGTAGCATAGTCATGAAGATACTTTATGTGTAAATTTTGTTTGCTTACACTTGGATAAAGGATTAAACAAGAATATCATTTCTTGGCATCTTTAATTTAACTTTTCAGGAGCACCTTGTGAAGAATGGCTCAACGAAGACTTGATTCTAAACCTGCAGGGTAGAGAATTTAAACTTTGTTAAAATGACTCATGAATATATTCAATGGTTTCTTTAGAAGTTCTCAGACAAACTGTAGAATTATGTCTCACTATTACAAGTTTTCTTAAATTGATTTCACCACCACTTGATATATTTAGTCTGATAGACCAGCCTAAATTGTTAGTTTTCACAAATCACTCACTCAAATTTTGCATACCGCAAAATACGATTCTCTCTTGAAACATCATTATCATTTTGACACACTGATGAATGGAAAGAAAATGGGTATACATATGCACGAAACTCTGAGTAACTGAACAACTCTCCGCAATAGGCCTGGATGATGAAGTATACTGCTTTCTTACTTTTAGATGGTGGATGAATATCACTGTCCTGTGCAAGACCAACACTTTGCTTACTGAAGGCATGAAGTGGCTTAAAAAAGCTCCATGTATGATCCCTAGAATAGTATTTCCCAAATCAGCTAATTCTTATCCCACTCAGAGTACTAATGTACTAGATAGGTTTACAACCGTTCATGGATTGGATTTTTAAAAAATTGTACATAAAATGTAAAAAAATAATAATTAATTAACCTATTCAAGTTATTTTTGAATTTGTTGATTTTAAAGCTTGAATTAAATATTCTAAAATTCAAGTGCTGATCCTGTAGAGCTATCAGTTCATCGGTATTGCCAACCTTACGAGCTGTGCTGGTCCTTTAATTAACAGAAAAATTCTCTCTGACCTGGACTGACACTACAGTCTAGAGCAGTGGTTGGCAACCTTTTTAATATGAAGGGCATAATACTGTGGGTGCCACGACGCTCATGGATGTAGGGTTGCCGACTCCTCCTGATTTAAATAATTAAACTTAAAATTACAATTGGCATGAATGGTTTTGAAATGTCTTTCTGTATTACTTTTTTTAGAAATAGCCACACTATTATTGCATAATAAACAAATACATTTGCCATTATGATTGATAAAGGCACTGGCATCTGATCTGACCAATACATGCTAATTGTTAACATGAATATTCTTTTTGTATTCATTTTTTATTTTTATTTTTTATGGTATGTTATATTCATTCATATGTGACAAAAATATGTTGTAAAAGCGAAGTAAATAGAATACTGTTAAAATTTGAAATCTCGTTTTTCTTAAAAACAACTAATCATAGAATAATAATAAATTTAGTTTAATCCTAAATCCAAGTGTGTTTAATCCTTAATCCAAGGATTAAACTAAATTTATTATAGTCTGACCAAGTGAAAAATAAACTTTCAACTAATCATAGAATTTCTAAGCCTGAAATGAGAGAAAAAATGCCTGTGTCATGAGCCCTCCAATCTCTGCTCTAGAGTGTAAATGTGTTACATTTAATAGCAGTGAACTGACATTATCCTCTCCACAGTTCATCTATCCATAATTAACAGTCTATTCAAATCCTCTAGAAGGAACACTAGAGAATAATACAATACGCATTCCTAAACTAAGCAATTTCAGCAAAAATTAGATATCCTTACTTCAAACTATTTGTAATATTATTAATATATAAAAGAAGAAACTATATTCAAAAAACATACCCTGCACAATCCTACTTATCAAACCTTCTTTTCATACAATTCTTCAGTATCTATCAAGATGTAATTTTACTATCCACACTAGTAGTTTTATTTATTCCCATTTCCTTTAATATACTGTGAAATGCTGACTTTAAGACAAATCTTGAATAGGTCCAAGTTTATTAACAAAAACTATAATTATTAGTGTTTCATCCTACCTTTATCAATTCTTCAACATAATGAGACATTGCTTCTTCTTTAGGCATATCTCCCAATTTGTTCCATGACTCCCTGTTTTTAATACAAATACAGAAGAAAAAAGTTTTAAAAAATACAACATAAAATAAATAAAATAAAATACAACACAAAATAAACCAATATGTTCAAAATTACTACAAAGAGTTAAAATCTTTGAAAAATGCACCAGGGAAAAATCACAACTTGTAATGTATTCTTCATATTAAGTTTCTGTGCTTATCACATGTAATAAAAGAAACAGGAAATATTAAACCTGTATGACACAAATCATGATTTCAGAAAATGCAACAGGAAACAATGTGGTAATTCTAGTTTTATTACTAAATAGATGGTATAAGAATGCTAGAACCAAACCTGTTGTCAATGTCTTTCATGTTACTATTCTGAACAGTGTGATAGAGGGATGAGGAAGAGAATTGTTGAGGTCACACCTTGTTGAGGAGATGGGTGAAATACTTTATGTGTATGGCTTAACAAAGACTATTACAACATATTCCATGTTAATTCAAATTTTAAATTATATTAAACAATAATCATGATAAAACCAAGCAAGATAAAGACATCATACAAAAAAAGATACTCTCCCAAAATCCTCCAGATCCATTTAGCAAATATATTTTGTGAAAATTAAGTTTATTTCCATCTCTGATATGCCAAAACACATCCACCCCCCCTCCGCCTCCCTGTCTCTAATAGAAACTTAATTTTTTAGCTTCTTTGATCCTCAATCACTACTAATCTGACTTTTTCCCAATTATACATTATTTTTTCATCTTAAGAATGAAAAAATCATATGTAATTTGTCAGCCCTGAGATGAAGAAAATTTAGAATCTCCTCTTTCTGACGTTCTTTGGACTAAAGATCTCTTTGCCACATTCTATCAAATTAACTTTTGATCGATTTGTTCTGCTCATGCCATCAACCTCTCAGAACAGTCAAACTGTGTTAATAGCAAAGTCATCTTTCACATAGATTTTAATGTTTTTAAGAACTGGCTTCTTTTTTTTCAAACTGCACTGATTCAGCTGGTAAAGATGCATATGCATTTACTATCACCAAAGACTTCATAGAAATTACATGATTTCTATGCTTCATTTCATCAGTGCAACAATCATAAGCAGGGCTTGAAAAATGCACTCATTCATGAATACTAAGAATTTTTAGTTGATGAGTAAAAAAAAACAAACAGACGTTTTGGTTTAATTGTCAGTTTTATTTACATAATGCTGATTCTATGTCATAAATAGCTTTCTGTATGTTTACCTCACTTATCGCATAAACTGGAGAATGCTAGTCAATACAAATACCTGTTTTGTTGATTATTACTGAATTTATCACATAATGGAATATTACAATTGAGAAGATTGATATACACGCATCATTTTATCTATGACTGAGTGTCCTCAGACATACAACAAGGTAACCAGCTAACTGTGACCCAGCAACCTAAAATTAATACTAGGCATAAAGCAGCAATTTAGTTTATAGCACTTATTTCCTTCCCAGTGATGAAATATAGAATTTGACCATTAATAGTGAATATTAAACTTTGAAAGTTGAGAAAGAAGTATCTTTATTTTCCCAAAATATTTCATTATACTGATTGCACCTAAATGCTTTTCGATTATTTTGAGTTGCCATTGGATCATATGACATCACTAGTTCTCTCCATCTAACAATGTTTTGGAGTCAATCAGAATTAAGAAATGCACCAACATAGTTACATAAAGTATTATTTTATTAACAGTTTTTTCAATGTTTGCTTATAATCGCAGAGTAGAAATTTTTCAATTTTTTCCATAAAATTATTATTACAACAAATTCCTCCTGCAGCAAGACCCATTAAGGAAGTGATTCAACACATATTATGAGTTTTAGGAGTGAAAATGGTATTATTAATAAAATAATAATTGGGCTTGTATACTTATAAAATGCAATGAAAGTTTTTCCACTTGGTTTCATAAATTAAAGATGCCAAGAAATTATATGCTTGGTTTCATTCTTTATCCAAGTGTAAGTAAACAACATTTGCACGTGAAGTAACTTCATGAGAAGGCAACATGTATATAGAGGCCAATGACTACACATCACTTGCCTTAGTATCCTATAATGCAATGCAATGCACATATCCTTAAGTAAGGATCTGTGCACATATCCTTACATATTTGTAAGGGTATGTGCAATGCACATATCTTTACAGACATGTATAATGCTATGTATTATGGGAATGAGAAAAACCCAGACCAGTTTCGACCTTTATTGAGGTCTCATCAGTGGGGACAGACCCACAAGTGATATCAAGGTTGAAGCAATGCAGAAGTCATATTTCCACATACAAGTTTCCATATACCACTCCTTAAACTCATTGACCGTTCTCGCTCTAACCACTCTATCTGGCAATGCATTCCACGGTTCAACCACCCACCATGCAAAGAAACCACTCCTCACCCTCTTGCTCACAGTTTCCTTTCGTAACTTCCAGGGATGGTCCCTTGTCATCACTCCTTCCCGCTGTTCAACCAAGCAAGAGAACTCCCCAGTGTCAACCCTGTAACCACCTCTCAACAGTTTAAAAGTCTCAATCATATCACCTCTCCTTCTTCTATACACCGAACTCTGCAGTTTAAAGTCAAGAATTTAAAGGAATCAAGGTTGAAACAATGCAGAAGTCATATTTCCATATACAAGTAGCCAAAAGGTATCACACTTTATTATTAAAATACTCTATTTTATTAATTTAAAGTATTTTAATTTTGAGTATTTTATTAATAATGTGTGACACCTTTTGGCTACTTGTATATGGAAATATGAATTCTGCATTACTTCAACCCTGGTATCACTTCTGGGTCTGGCTCCCACTGATGAGACCTCAATAAAGGTTTTGACCTTTATTGAGGTCTGGGTAGTGACCCTTCCCATAATACATAGCATTCTGTATGTCCATAAGCATGTGTGCTTTGCATTATGGGATACTAAGGCAAGTGATGTGAAGTCATTAGCCTCTATATACAAGTTGCCCAGTTGTGAAGTAACTCTTGGATAAAGGATTAAACCAAGAATGTAATTTCTTGGCATCTTTAATTTATAGTATAACCAAGTGCGAAAACTTTCAACAACTAATAAATCAATTTTCCAACATGATTAAATGACAAGAGATTACTGTAGAGTTATTAACAAGGCAGGCAAAGGAAGAGCAAATGTTATTATTAATTCCATGGAATATCATAGGAAAATATTCCACTTTGTATGCACTAGAACACCTTAAAAAATGAATAATTAGTAACAATTCCACGATGACACATGTCAAAAAACTGTGATATTGACTAAAACATAGCAGGTTAATATTACACATCTTGGAATAAAGATTCACAATTCAGCATCTTTCATGGAAGACCTCCAAGAACTTATGCACAGATAAAATCATCAGACCAAAATTCCTTTGCTTCGATGGGGATCCATAATAAAGAATCACCAAATAATCATTAAAGTTAATATCTTCAATTAGAGAAGCATATCCTTCACTTATCAAAAACATTTTCGGATTTTCACAGTAGAATTAAAGGGAAGTTAAAATGACAATATAGCAAAATTTGATATTATGCATTTGTTTAAATATAACCATTTCAAGATATGCTTGAATAATTCCTTTTTTAAATGAATTTGGCATATACAGATCGAGGTTGAAAACACAAACACAGTAAAGGAGATTATTTGAAAACTAAGCAACAGATATTTTATACTGAAATTAAAGATATATCATTAGTGTAGTCAGAACAAGCAGTTCAAACAAGAAAGAATATAACACTTAACAGATAAAAGAAAATGCTGCAGATGGATATATGATGTCACTGTTCTAATGCATGGCACTTACTGTTATCCATTTACTGATTTTTTATTCTGCCTTATTTGAATAGCTTGTTCTAATTATTATTATTTGCATTATATTACTACATGCAATAAGAATGAAACACATAATTTATAAACTTAAACTAAACATATAATTTATAAACTCCAACTCAACATCAGCAAAGTTCAATATTGGCAATTAATATAAGAAGCATCAATGGAAAACAAATGGAAATAGCAAGGATTGGTACCAGATTGACATAATAGTACCAAAACAAAGAAGACAAAAAAAAGTAAGATTTTCATTAACAAATTCCTGATATGTACCCTCAAAAGGATACTATGATAGCATTATATGACAAGTTTACATCCTTACTAACTTCTTATTGACAATTTTTTCTCCAAATTAATCTATTATCTGTCAGAACTTCAGTGCTATCAGATCTTATATTTTGGTCTTCCACTGACACTCTCTCTCTCTCTCTCTCTCTCTCTTTTTTTTTTTGCTGGGATGATTGGAAAAACACTTGGTTTGCTAATCCTTTCTCTCCCAATCTGTTCACTTGTGGATCCTGAAGAACACGTTGATTCATTCAACGAGAGAGAGAGAGAGAGAGAGAGAGAGAGAGATGAGGCTTTATGCAAGGTTAGAAATATTGGAACTGGAATTTCCATTTTTGGTGCACTCAGGAAGACGCATTCAAAAAAATAATAGTAATAATAAAGAAGCAATACTTATGTAAAATGTTAAAAAAAAAGAAAAAAAAGAAGAAGAAGCCTGAAATGTGGAAAAGCAGCTGGAGAAGGTGATATTCAACCAGAAATGTTCGAATTTAAAGGTATAAACGTTTTACAATGGTTACCACCTGATAATTCTGAAAGCCTTATCACTGTTAAGGTCCAAATAATTGGAGTAGAGCTCTCCATAGTACCCATCTATAAAAAGGGAAATAAAACTGAAAGTGAAAATTACACAGAAATTTTCCTACTGAATGGTCCTGGTAAGATTTATACAAGCCTACTTGAGAAAAGGCTAAGAAAAATTGTGAAGGGAAACTTGAAGAACAAGCTGGGTTCAGGCCAGGTAGAAGTTATGAGGATCAGATTTTTCACTTTGAGGCAAACAGTTGAGAAATGGGTATGTAATGAGGATCTGTATTTAAGTTTTGTAGATCTGGAAAGGCCAAGAGAAATGCTGTTGAAAGTGCTACTATTATATGGTACAAATGGGATATTATATCAAGCAATACTTAGTCTTTATTTGAGTTTGTAAGTCAGCAGTCAGAATTGAAGGAAGATGGTTTATTGTTAATTCAGGTCTGAAACAAGTGTGCACATTATCTTCACTGTTATTCATCATCTATATAGATCATATCATGAAGGTAACCATAAACTTAATATAAAAATTGGAAAGTTAATCTACTTCTTTGTGCACATAATGTTATACTCCTAAGTCCAGTACAAATCTGCAGGATTCCCTAACTAAACCGAATAACTGTTTTAACAGATCTGGTATGAAAAGCAGCAATAAAAAGACAAAGATTACAGAAATAAGCAGGAACACTGAAAACCTCAACTACACCTTGAACGGAGACCTTATAAAACAAGTAAAACATTTCAGCTATCTAGGCACAACTTTAGTGAAGGTGGAATATGGAAATAGACAACAGAATTAACAAAGCTGGTGTACTATTAAGTCAAATAAATAAATTTATATGAAATAAGAGAGAAATGAGTCAAAATGCTAAACTAGCCATATACAAGACATGTTCAAAATTTTGACTTATGGATCTAAGAGCTGGATTAGAAATAAAAACAGTTGAGAAAAAACTAGAATTCACAGATATGAGTTCCGAGAAGGATGAAGAAAGTGAACTGATGGTATAAATGACAGAATCATCGTTGAGACAGAATCAAGAAATGTCGCTAGTGTCGCCGTAGCACGTGGCGGTGAATCTGAGCTGTGCTGAAGAAAGTGAGTTTTTAATCAGTGAATAGTCCTTATTTTTTTACGTTTTTTTTTGAGTCCTAAATTGTTTCTCTGGAATATGAGTGTACTATAGTGGTTGTTTTTTGATGTTAGTGCTGCCGCAATATTGTGTATTTTGTTTACCGAGAAGATGGGGCGGATGCATAACGGTGGAAGACAAGACGAAGCTAAATTTTCATTACTGTATTTAGTTTTATTTCATTTTATTTAGTGTACTTAATGTTTTGTTTTGCTTGTAATTGTTTACTTATTTAGCGTTTAATTATTTTTGATTTTGAATAATTAACAATTATGCTAGTAGTCCCTCAGCAGTAACGAATGATGGCTGATTCAGCTGCAGTCGCAAATCGTGTGTCACCAAGTCCTCCGCAATTTGGGCACTCTATTATAGGGGTGGATGCATAATGGTGGAAGACAAGACGAAGCTACATTTTCATTACTGTATTTAGTTTTATTTCATTTTATTTAGAGTACTTAATGTTTTGTTTTGCTTGTAATTGTTTACTTATTTAGCATTTATTTATTTTTGATTTTGAATAATTAACGATTATGCTAGAAGTCCCTTGGCAGTAACGAATGATGGCTGATTCAGCAGTCGCAAATGGTGTGTCACCAAGTCCTCCGCCATTTGGGCACTCTATTATAAGCAATATAATAAGGGAGTTTGTGGCATGCAGTATTTGTGGCATGTATGTGTCTCGGGAATTGGATGTCTGGCTTGTGAGAGAGGTTGGGGTGCCTGTGTGTGTTTAAAGTGCAGGCAGTGAGAGGAAATAAATGTATTTCCTCCCATAAGGTCGGTTATTGAGATATCTCAATAACCGACCTTGTTGCTCCAGGAATGGAAAATGAATACAGGAAGACGAGTAGTGTGATAGGAGAGAATGAAAAAAAAAATGTGAATGAGAAAATAATAGTTGATAGTGTAGAAGGCATGAGTGACTGTGAAAGTTTAGATGGTTTTGTTTGGGAGAGTGAATTTCAATTTAGAGTGACTGACTTGCAGAGGGAGATAGAGGAGCTGAAAGAGGAGGTGAAATGTCTTGGGAGAAGTATGATAAGTATGAAAGATGAGATTAGAAAATGGAAGATATAAATGCAAGGCAAATTGGAGTAGGGGAGAGAGAGAGAGTTTTGGGAATGATAGGAGAGGAGAGAAATTTGTGAATGATAAAAGAGGAGAGAATGGAATTGGATATGGAAATGGAGAGAATGAAAACAGGAGAGAGAGAGAGAGAGGTATAGAGAAATTTGTGAATGATAAAAGAGGAGAGAATGGAATTGGATATGGAAATGGAAATGGAGAGAATGAAAACAGGAGAGAGAGAGGTATGGAAGTGCTAGAAGAGGAGAGAATGGAAACAGTAGAAGAGACGGAATGAGAGAGATAGGTATGGGAATGCTAGAACAGGAGAGAATGGAAACAGTAGGAGAAACAGAATGAGAGAGAGAGGCAGGGGAGTGCTAGAGGAGGAGAATGGAAACAGTAGGAGACGGAATGAAAGAGAGGTGCAGTGCTAGAAGAGGAGAGAATGGAATGAGAGAGAGAGGTATGGGAGTGCTAGAAGAGGTGAAAATGAAAACAGTAGGAGAGAGAGAATGGTAAGAGGTATAATGTATGGGGACTCAATGATCAGTGGTGTTCAAGATAGGATGCGTGAGGAGTGCTTGCCAGGAGGAGATAGAAAGGGTGGCTTTGGCAGTTAAGAGCGGTGAAAGGGTGGATAAGACAATTGTGATGGCGGGAACAAATGACTTGAGTGGTGGTGTAAATAGGGCAGCGAGAGATAAGAGAATCTTGCTTGAGGTGGTACGAAAGAAGACACAGAGAGGAAAGATAGTGTGTGTGTGTGTGTGTGTGTGTGTGTGTGTGTGTGTGTGTGTGTGTGTGTGTGTGTGTGTGTGTGTTGCCTAGGTATGATAATGACGAACTGAGCAGAAGAGCAGTAATATTGAATGACATAATAGCTAGAATGTGTGATAAGAGAGGACTGGAATATGTGGATGCTTGGAGTGCGTTTGAGGACAGAGAGGAATTGTATGCAAGAGACCACTTACATTTGAATGAGGAAGGACGTAGGCATCTGGATAGATTGCTGGTCTGAAAAAGTCAGGGTGTCTCAGGGAGGATGGTAGCAGGGGTGGCCTCTTGTGGGAATGGGTACTTGGGAGAAGAGGGGGGGGCGACATCAGGTAACACTGAGCTCAGTGGAGTCTAGAGGGGATAATGCTGGGTATAGAAACAACGGCATTTATATATACTAATGCCAGGAGTATCCGGAATAAGGGAGAGGAATTGGTAGCACAGATAGCATCAGCCTGGCCAAAAATTATTGGGATCACTGAGACGTGGTTGACAGAAGAGGTTATAATAACAGGAATAGAAGTCACTGGGTACAGCATTTTTCGGCATGATAGGAAGGGAAAGCATGGTGATGGAGTACTGTTTATGATAAGTGACGACCTATGTCCTCTAAGATTGGAGACTTTGGAAGGCAGTGACACTAATAATTTTGAAATCATATGGTGTGAGGTAGAGGTGGGCAAGACAGGATATTTAGTGGGTGTTGCTACAGACCCAGGAGTACAGAGGGTGGGAGGACCAAGAAATGTTTAGACAACTGAGTTTGGCAAGTGCAAGAAGAATGATTGTTATGGGAGATTTTAACTACAGTAGTATAAACTGGGGAGAGGAAGATGCATGTAGCAATAAGGGAATGGAATTTCTAGAATTCTTGAGGGACAAATGTCTTAGGCAACATGTAATAGAGGGAACAAGAGGTTCAAGAGTTTTGGATTTGGTTATAGAATCAGAAGAGTTGATAATAAATGAGATGACATCTCTCCCACCAGCTAGAGAGAGAGAGAGAGAGTGACCATATGGTTTTGACTTGGAAAATGAATAGACATGCAGGAGTATCAAAGAGATGGGAACTTATGTGGAATTATAAAGCAGGTGATTATAATAGTCTTAGACGTCAACTTTGGGAAGTTTCATGGAAGGAGGAATTGGAAGGCCGGGATATCATTACTGCATGGGAAATTGTGAAAGAATATTTGTTAGCAGCAATGATAAGTTGTATACCATGAGTAAAGAAGAGGACACAATTTGGAGTAAAGTGGATCACAAACAATATTAATCAGGAATTGCATGCAAAAAAGAGGCTGTGTGAAGAGTATAAGACACAGGCCAGAAAAGTGACTAGTATGGCAAGGAAGACGAAACTGGAATATGAGAGGAGATTAGCCCTAAGATCCAAAGAAAATCCTAGGGAATTTTTTAGATATGTGGCCAGTAGGAGGAGAAATGACTGTGGAAGAATGATATTGTGGGATAAAAATGGGAATAGAGTGACTGATGCACAGGACAGTAGAATTGTTCAATGACCACTTTATTGGAGTATTTCATTCTGGAGGAGTCAATTTTAATGCTAGAGGGATAGGGCAGGTTCAAGGTTTAGAGGTACAGGAGGAGAGTGTGTTTCAAATACTGAGTACTCTGGATGTCAATAAAGCTTTTGGACTGGATGGTATTTCACCATGAGTTTTGAGAGAATGTGCTAGGGAACTGACAGTGCCTTTGACCTGGCTTTTCAATGAAATTCTAGCTACTGGAAAGGTGCCCATGGAATGGAAGGAAGGTAAGATAGTGCCATTGCATAATGGTGGTAGCAGACTGGAAGAGTCTAATTATAGACCAGTTTGTGCATCATCAGTAGTTAGTAAGATCTTGGAGAAAGTAGTGAAGGACCGTATTCAGCATTGGGCAGATGAGGGTAATGTTATCTGTGAGAGTCAACATGGATTTGTGAAGGGGTGCACTTGTTTTAGCAATATGCTAGCCTTTTACGATAAAGTTACAAGAACATTAGATGAGGGAAAGGCATATACTGCCATTTTCTTAGACTTACCAAAGGCATTTGACAGGGTGCCACATGATAAGCTGATATTTAAGTTCCAGCACATGGGTCTGGATGTCAGATTGGTCAAATGGATTCAGGATTGGCTGTCCGATAGTTATCAGAGAGTTGTGTATGGTGGGGCAATTTCAAGGAAACAGAGGGTTACAAGTGGGGTCCCACAGGACTCAGTACTGAGACCTATATTGTTTAACCTTTATATCAATGACATTGTCAGTGGATTGCAGGGGGGATGTTCAGTTGTTTGCAGATGATGCAAAGCTGGGAAGGATTATTAGTAATAGTATAGATGCAGCAGCCCTGTAAGAGGATTTGAATAAGCTAGATAGATGGACAAAAGAATGGGGGGGTGTCGATTTAATGCACCAAAATGTAAGGCCTTGAGGTTTGGGAAACATCAATGGGACACTGCATACTCTATGGGAGGAGTTATACTGGAGGAAGTAGGGGAGACAAGAATCTGTGATTGATGATTGATAGAAACCTGAAATTTAGGAGACATATTGCAAAGATGGTGAAGGTAACACAGAGGATTGCTGCAATAATGAGAAGGACACTGACCTGCAGATATAAAACAGTTATCATTCCGTTGTATAAGACCCTGATCAGACCACACTTGGACTATTATTCTTAGATTTGCTCCCCAGGATTTGAAGGGGATAAATTAACTATGGAAAGGATACAGAAGCGGATAACAAAGATGGTTTCAGGCCTGTACAATGTTAGTTATGAGGATCAGCTGAGGGAATGTGGACTGCAGAGTTTGGTGGATAGAAGAAGGAGAGGTGATATGATTGAGACTTTTAAACTGTTGAGAGGTGGTTACAGGGTTGACACTGGGGAGTTCCTTCGCTTGGTTGAACAGCGGGAAGGAGTGATGACAAGGGACCATCCCTGGAAGTTACGAAAGGAAACTGTGAGCAAGAGGGTGAGGAGTGGTTTCTTTGCATGGAGGGTGGTTGAACCATGGAATGCATTGCCTGATGGAGTAGTGAATGCGAGAACGATCAATGAGTTCAAGGAGTGGCATGATAGACTTTGTGTTTCTTAGGGGGGGACCTCCCACGATGAGTCTTTTGACTACATGGAGGCCTGAATAATAATAATAATAACAATAATCATTAAAAATAAGAATATTAGGAAGAAACTTGACATTATTTGAGGAGAGCTAATCTGAAGTGGTAAGGTTACTTAGAACGGGAGAAAAAAGTTTAACAATAAAACTTTTTTTTTTTGTCAGGATAGCAGAAAAAAAATTCAGATGAGACCAAGATTTAGGTAGCCTGATATAGTAAGAAGTGTCTTAGAAGATGGAAGTGTAAGGTCTGACAATGTTGGACTCCTGACAGATAACAGATTAATTGGAGGAAATTTTTTGTAAGAAGTTAGTAATGATGTAAACTCTTCATGCAGTACTAATGTATTATCCTGTACACTCCTTGAGGGTGCATATCAGGAAATTTCGTAATGAATTTATTAACTAAATTAAATATTTACGTTCTGATGTTTTACTATCTCAGGCTAGAATTATCTAGGCACTCGAAAGGTTTATATGATAGGGTCATGTAATACTTGAACTGCTTCCAAGAATAGTCCATGATTTGAAATGCAATTTAAGGAGCCAGAAGCATGTTGAGCTAATCCTGTTGTTGGGTGTCCATACTGCCTTTTTTATGTTTTATTTTCTAAGACAGCATGTTCTGTCTGTCCAAACACTGGATAACAATGTACAATACAAATGTACAAATTTGTACATTTAGTAATGTACAAATTTGGAAAGAAAAGATGATCCTGGCCCACTTGTGTTTAGGCTAATATAAACCCACTCAAATACTTTCAGAATGCTTCACATCACCACCTCACCCAGAAACTATGAATTTTTAAACTTTAGTCTCCAGGACAAAGTGAATTTCATAGTCAGGATCCACCACTGTATCTGGAACAACAGGCTTTGCTGAATGAAATTGATACCACAGGAAATCTTTGCCAAACTCCTTAAAAAGAACTACAAACCTCCATCCCCAAACCAGATTATACGAGCAAGCCTGCATGCATGCATACACACACCTACCATACATCAAACAAATCATGAATTGGGCTACCTCCTAAAACAACACAGGATTAGAACAATCCACAAACCACTAAGCAAAGTTTCTACCATCATGAGGTAAATCAAAGACCATCAGAATCCTCTTTCCTTTTTCAGGTCTATCCAAAAGATTGGATATCAGGTGGTATTCAATCTTTTGTATAGTCAGAATGGACTATCTCAGTCAAAAAAAGAGCAAATACATATTATTATTATCCCAAGATCCCCATAGTGTCAAAGACTCATTGCAGAGGTCCCTTTGTCATACATGCAGTTCATCATACCATACCTTAAATATATTAAAATTCTCTGTAGACACCATACTCTCAGGAAATGCATTCTAATCATTCACAACTCTCTATGCATAAAACCTGCTTCTCACTTCTTTTCTTGCACTCTCCTTATACAGCTTCCAGGGATGATCTCTTGTTCTCCCCCCATAACCCACCATTTTATGAAAAACCTCTTCAATGTTAATCTTTAACAACCCTTTACCAACTTGTACACCTCTATCATATCACCTCTCCTCCTCCTATCCACTAGTCAATGAAAATTGCATCTTTTCAACCTTTCTTCATACTCAACATTCCATAGACCAGAAACTACCTTAGTCAACTGCCTCTGGACCCTTTCCAATCTCTTCATCCTTTTGAAAACTAGGTGACCAAATCTGTGCACAGCAGTCCATATGTGACCTAATCAAGGCCTTATACAATGGAACCAGAATCTCCTTACTTCTACAAATCAGTCATCCACATCATTGCCGAATGCATTGTGTTGTCCTCACAATTTTCACAATATGTCCTCAAATTTTAGATCCTTACTCACTATCACCCCAAGATCTCTTATTTCCTGCACCTCCAACAATATATCCCCACCAAGAGTAAATTCTACATATCATCTTCATTTTCCAAATTTTTAAACCTTACATTCTCAAAGAAAGTAGAGGAAGCAATGAACGAGAGAAATATACAAGAAAATGATGATGCAAGTGAAAAATGGAAGATTTGAAGGAAAGCATAATTACTGCTACAGAATTACATTTAGCTAAAAAAGAGGAGGAAAGAGAGAAAAGAAAGAAACTATGGGTGACGGAAAATATTTTGAGGAAAATAACACAAAGAAGAACGTTAGTTAATAGTAAAACAGAGGAGAAAAAAAGCAGTATAAAGACTTGAGTAGGGAGAATACAAAGAGAGATAAGAAGGAAAAAGGAAGAGTGGTTAGATGAAATAAGTAAAGATACAACAGCAAAAGCAGAAAGAAAGGACATAAAAGGTGTTTATAAAAACATTAATATGATGACAGGAAGGAGAAAGATGCTAAGGACTGGAGCAATCAAGAATGAAAGAGGTGAAATTCTGATAGAAAAAGAGAAGATATTACAGAGATGGGAAGAATATGTAAGTAAACTTTATGAAGACAGGGAAAGAGGAGAAAATCAAAGGAAAAAACATAGTGGGCAGAGACTATGCATCATGAGGGAGGAATTGACTCTAGCAATTCAAAAGATGAAAGAAGGAAAATCCCCTGGAATAGATGGTATACAGATAGAACTTATAAGGAATATAGGTGAAAAAGGTATGGAAGTGTTATGGCAAATTATTAACGGAATTTATGAAGGACAAGAATTACCAGAAGAGTTTAGAAGATTAATTTTTATCCCCATTCCAAAAAAGATGAGAGATTTAGACTGTAACAATTTTAGAACGATAAGTCTTATAACTCAAACAGCAAAAATTCTGGTGCAAATAATTTTAGAGAGAATTAGGAATAAAATAGAAAAAGAAATCAATGAGGAACAGTTTGGATTCAGAACCAACAGAGGAACTAGAGATGCTATAACTTGTCTAAGAATTATTGGGGAGAAAACACTAAACCATGGTGGAAAGTTGTTTTGGGGATTTCTAGATTTTGAAAAGGCATTTGATATAGTGAAACATGAAAGGCTTTTTGACATTCTAGAAAATGCTGATATTGACTCTTATGACTTGGAAATTTTAAAGAGATTATATTGGTCACAAATAGCATCAGTATGTGTAAATGGAGAGGAAACAGGAAAATTCCCGGTGGAGAGAGGAGTCAAGCAAGGATGCAAGTTATCACCATTATTGTTTAACTTTTATAGTGAACAAATGTTTAGAGAGGCACTTGAGGATGTAGAAGAAGGAATAAAAATAACCGGAAGAATCATTAATAACTTAAGATATGCGGATGATGTAGTAGTGATGGCAGAAAGTGAAAATGGGTTACAACAAATTATTCAAAGAATTGAAAACTCTTGTAAAGAGTATGGACTAAGAATTAACACAAAAAAGACCAAGATAATGTTAATGGGTAGAAAAATAGGAGATAATGTAAAAATAAGATGTAGAGGAAAGATTTTAGAAGAAGTGGAAAGATTTCAATATTTAGGTAGCTGGATCTCAGAGAAATTCTAATTGGACATTAGAAATAGAATAGGTAAAGCTAAATCGGCATTTATGGAAATGAAGAGAATTTTAATAAACAAGAACACTAAAATAGGCGTTAGAATTGGAATAGTTAAAGCAACAGTTTGGAGTATTGCAAGTTATGGAAGTGAGTCATGGACACTAAGAAAGAGAGATATGGAAAGAATTAATGCATTGGAAATATGGTGTTATAGAAAGATGGAAAAAGATTAGCTATACAGAAAGAATATCAAATCAAGAAGTTTTAAGACGAGTTGGGATGGAAAGAACACCGTTAAAGAATATTATGTAAAGAAAGACTAGATTTGCAGGACATCTTCTGAGAGGTTCTTCGGGACACTTGACAAGAACTATATTACAGGGGAAAGTTGAGGGGAAGAGAAGACGTGGAAGACCAACTAGAGAGTGGTTTAATGACATTGTGGAATGGACTGGTTTAAGAATGATGGAAGCGACAGACAGAGAGAAATGGAGAATAGCTGCTCATCTGCTGCAACCCTCTTGCTAGAGGATGCTGCCGAACGACGACGACATTTTGCAACATTGAACTAGCATCCCCACTCCTGTGCCCATTCACTCAGCCTATTCAAGTCTTCCTGTAAGGCCACAATATCTGCTCTACTCCTCATAGTTCATTTTAACTTTGCATCATCTGCAAACAACTGAATATCCCCAATCAAATCTTCAACAACATCACTAACATACAAGTTAAACAGCAATGGCCTTAAGAACCCTGAGGAACACCACTAGTGACTCTCCTCTTCTGGGATATTGCTTGTTGGAACGTCCTACCTAACTGACTGTTCCATTTTTGTTGGTTTGTTAATCTTATCTTTACCTCTTTAAATTCCTTTTTTATTCATTAGTTGTTGATTGATGCTCATCTGAATATAAAGAAATTTATATTATACTGCACCACCCTATATTCAGATTAGTCTAATTAATATAGAGGAATCAATCATCAACTATACTTATATTATCACTTTATCTTCAGGCCGAGGTCATTCATAGCTTTTAAGGCTTCTGCAAAGGTCTGATTAATTTTATGAGCAGTGCAATGAAAGAAAATCAGGCAAACACTAAGTTTAACTCAACAAAAGAAAACATTTAATGTGGAATAGTACAACATATACATTCAAGTATAACTATCTGCAAAAGGTTATCAAATTGAACAATTACAAAAATTCATATTCAGATATCAGTAACTTCTTATTTAGGTTTGAGGATTGTGTCTAATGTTGACACTTCTTAATTCTTAAGGCATCAGTAATTCTTTTACATAGTTCTCTCTACCCAATTAGATGAATTAAATCATAAATATATTAGCTCAGTTTAAAGTATTCAGAATAATTACAATCCATTAACTATCAAACATTCATTTCTCAGTTCTTTATGCTCAGTCAATCAAATTGAAAATAGTTCTTAAAAGTTTAACTTTCCAAATGTTATAAATACTAATCTTATGACAGGCTTCTCTATATTCTCTCTCGGTCAGCTAACGCTTCCCTAATCATTTGTAATTTAAGGCTTGTTTTGGTAATCTTTCTGTTTTCATTCTTTCAATGTGTTCCATCCATTTATGCTTATATTTATTAAATTTTTTCCATGACTGATTCCTGATTTAATTCTTTCATAATTTCTTCATTTCTTTTGTGATCGTTTTGCAATTTTTCTCATAAACTTCATTTCAGCTGTTATTAATATGGAAAGAACTTTGAGTAGATATATATTTGAGCATTTCTGGTCATATAAACACTAAGTTTAAAAACTTACCGTAGTTACACTATATAATGCAGAAGGGTCAAAAGAGATAACTGCAGATGAATCGAGTTGATGTCTTCTGGCCAAACATGGATGGTAAGAACAAAATCTTACTTTAAGACAAACAGTCAAGAAATAAGAATTTGTAATTTAAGATTTGTAGATCTGGAAAAAAAGAGATAATATTTGGATAAAATAAGGAAAAGATAAGAGGCATCTACTTCTTTTCTGTTGATGCCTCTTATCTTTTCCTTATTTTACCATATCACCATAACTGGTCTATTAAAACAAATAAAAAAAAAGGGAAAGGTATGATTATTTTGGTAGATAAAACTCACCTGGAAGGTGATAAATGTAGAATTGAAAATATGCTGCTGAAACAAGCAAAAAAAAAAAAGAAGTGTGAGAAAAAATTTGAGTTTGTTGGCATGGTATGACAGAGGTGAGTTGAGAATAAAGCTATTATCACAAATCAGTTAAAGCATAGTTTGTGCAGGAGGAAATGGCATGCAGTGTTTGGATGTGTAGAGTAAATTTGATAAACAGAAGGATTTGTACACAAGTGATGGATTGCACTGAATGAATACCGAATTAGGTGTGTGGAGAAATTGTTATTCAGTGAATATGGGAATGTTGAATCAAGGAAACCAGAGCTTTTAGATGGGGTGTAGATAAGTGAGTGCAGAAAAAAAAAGGAACTCTTCAGGTCCCAAATGTGAGTAAAACATTTAACACAAAGTAAAGATGTAATCACTGTAAGGGTAGTAATGGCACAAAGGACTATTGCATCTGTTTGTTTTTTTTTTGTAAATGATCTCACACATAAAAGGTCATAAGACATAAAACACAATAGTGCCACATGCAGGCAAGTGATTAAGTAGAGGCAAGTAACCTATTGACAAGTTTTTTAAAATGTTGAGGATTGCACTCATTGAGAAAAACAGTATGGGAAGATTGTTCCAAAGAACAGAGGTGGATGGAATGAAGATGACTAGAAGTTCATTCAGTATATTTGGAGTTGGACAGTGTATGGATGTCGACTAGTGGCTGGTTTTGCTCTTACATGGTTAAAAGGAAATGGTGCTTTCAAGGGCATTTAATGCCCATGAAAGTACCCATAGAAAAGGCATAATGAATAAACAGTGCCGTATGGGCAAATTTTAAAATTCTGGATTAATTTTTTTTTTTTAACAGATAAAATAAAAAATTTAATTAAACTATGGAAAGAAAAGTGATTATGTGGTCACTTTCTTACCTGAGTTTAATTCATAAGACCAAACCAAATTTAGATCAGCAATGATAAAATGGACATCAGCTGACTGAAAATCACCAACTCACTCATTACAAAAATGCAATAACATAACCATGAATGTAATACAGAATACAAGAAAAGTTTTAGCCACTGATGAAAACCAAAAGATATTCTAGTTATGTCAAAAATCCAATCAAAACTGTTTTCTCAGTAGACACATAAGCCTTCCTAATAATAATAATAATAATAATATATATATATATATATATATATATATATATATATATATATATATATATATACACAGTTAAGTTGTATGAATGAAAATAATTGCGTGATAATTAATTTATGTAATATATTGTTAATAGAAAAGACATTTATCCTTAAATTTATTGTTGCAGCAAACAAAATCCCTAATGATAAATTTGCCTGCAATTACTATGCTCAACACCAGATCAGTAACAACACAAGTAAACAGCTTTATTCAGAACATCACACAAATGGTCTTAAAAAAAAAAAAATAGCAAGCATCTACTAAAAATAAACCTAATATGACTGTTAATAATATGCTTTCTACTCAGTTTAGGCTATTACATACGATTATCTCATATTATTAATTATTTTCAAAATATGACATCTTTCAACTCTTATATAATGCTACTGCTCATCAAATTACCTGTTATCCTAAGATGACAAATATTACCTTCTCTAGAGATTTGGGTACTGTTGAAAGTAAGATAAGAAAGAAAATAAACTTTTGTTTTTTTTTTTCCTTTTGCAAGAAATAAGAGGAGAGTGAGCATTACTATCTTTGAAGTTAATATGGTTATCAGACCCCAGTGAAAAATAGTTTGCATTCTAAAAGTTATAATGATTTGTACAGTGCAAAACTAGTCAATTCAATAAATGAAGTTCATCATACTAGTATTAGCAATACTATTATTTTTTTTTAATTAATGAATTAAACTGTGAATTCTTTGACTGCAGAAATCCTCAAGAAAAACAATCAAATCAATCCAAATATATAATTATGATACAAATGTAACTCTTTCTCCCAAAACACACACACACACACGCACGCACACCACATATATAAATAAAATTATTGTCAATATTGTAAGGGTGAAAATAACCCTTCTAAATAAGTGAAAAGTTCTAGTAAACATGGGTTTGCAAACCAACCAATGTTGAAATAAACCACATTTTTGGTGAGGATCCACCAATGACATTGGAAACACAGCATTCTTGTGAATAAAAATTATGAAATCAGTAAACAGTATTTATTTTTTTATTTTTGTTATTTCAATACAAATCAGAATTACAGTTTTGTAACCATTCAAAACATTTACTTGATAATTATCAAGTAAATGTTTTGAAGCAAATGTGAAAATGTGAAAAGCAAAAATGAAGCAAAATTATAATTTTGCTTCATTCTACTAGCATATGTTCAACATGTCCTCCATTCATCATAATGCAACTATGCATTCTTCTCATCACTAAAGCTTGTTCACTTCTGAACAGCTCTGGATCATCTCTGACTTGCTGACAGCCATTTTCATGGGTGTGCTGTTGTAGTTCTTCCACAGTATCCATGAGAACTGAATACACCAGAGCTTTTAAATGAATCAATGAACCAGAAGGCCAGGCCACTTTCTAAGCATGGTACACCCTTAGGCATCAAGCCAGATGCTCTGATGCTACTAAACAGGACACCCTCCATAAGTTCTGGTGCACCCTCCATGTTGCAGAAAATGGAGAGAACATGCAGTCCTATCAGACTGTCGCCTAGGATACCTGCCCATGCATTCAATGAAAAGCAATGTTGTATGTCATAATTTAGCACTAGCATGCAGATTCTCATCAGCCCGAACATGGCAACTTTGGAAAATTGACATGCTATCATGAGTAAAAGTTACCTCTTCATGTGAAAAATACCATATGTTTAAAAAATATAAATAAATAAATAAATAAAATAAAATAAATAAAAAATTAGGATTTCAGGCACATTGGCACAGGTTCACTGGCTATAGCTGACCCTTGACAGACAGTAGCGCTAAGATCTTCAACACACCAAATTTGAAAATTACTTGATGTTTTGTCAGATAATTAGATTTATATTAAGGTTATTACACAGTAGCTGTCTATAATTTACCATAAAAAATGTTGCTGTAAGACATGTCACAGGATTTTGTTCTAAAGTTTATAGCATTCTTTCTTCCAGTTTGGGAGTACTTACTGTTTTTGGCTGTTGGAAGTTTTTCCCCACTTGGTTAGACTACAATAAATTTAGTTTAATCCTTTATCCAAGTGTAAGCAAACAAAATTTGTGCCTGAAGATACTTCAGGTGCAAACGTTTTTTGCTTACACTTGGATAAAGGATTAAACTAAATTTATTACTGTTCTTGGCCTTTTCCCCCTTCAGGGCAGATGAAAATCTTTCACTCTGTTTAAGGTGTTGATGGGTCCTGGAAAATGTGCACTTGTCTAGCTTGCTTCAATTGAGAAAAGATGTGTAGCTTCCAAATGTTTTTGTTTCTTGAAATCAAGCGTGTTTCTTTCACATGTTTCTTGAAACATATGAAAGAAACATCATCCAAATCTTAACCACTCTGATTACATGCCTATCTCAAACTTTTTGGAAGTACACGATTAATCGTTTTTATATATATATAAACATTTTATATATTTATATTGATAATTTTTTTTAATTAAATATAATCAAATAAGATCAAAAATAAAATTTTTGATAAAATTGATAAAATATATTGATAATTTTTTATCAATAATTATCCTTTTATCCTTCTACCACACTACAATCCAAAGACGATTACAATCTAAATTATCCAAGGATAATTTATTTGTAAATTCAATCTATACGCTTCCTTCAAACTAGCTCAAAAACTATCTTCTTTCCTTCCAACTATCTACAAAAGATACATTACCACCTCTTTCCTTACCAGTTGTCTAAATACCACCATCGCAATCCTGGCCTGATCAGATGGACCAGCTACCACCTCATCCTGCTATCTATGTTGGTGACTTCAACTCTCATTACACTAAGTGAGGCTATTCCTCTAACAACTGGGATGGTAATAATCTAGTTAACTGGATGGATACATATAACCTGTATTTGATTTACGATGCCAAGCAGGAATGCACTCTCCACTCAGCCAGATGGAACAGAACCTACACCCCAGATCTGTGAATAGTCTCTAAAGACTCTGAAGACCACCCTCTGCCAACAACCAGAACCATCCTCAATAGATTCCCTAATAGTCAGCATTGTCCTACACTAATAGAGACAGGCACATCAATCTCAGTCATCAGCAGAACACCAATCGCTAGATGGAACCTTCGCAGGTCCAACTGGAATGCATTTGAGAAACAAATTGAGCAAACTATTAGAGCAATTCCACCCAACCCTAATGGCTATCCAAGATTTGTTAAACTAATCAAAACTGCAACCAAAGCCTTTACTCCTAGAAACTATAAACTTTATTCCTAGAAAAGGCTACAGAAAACAATACATCCCATGCTGGAGTAGAGAAACTGAGGAACTTTTAGCCAAATATGATGAGACTGAAGACCCAACTGTTGCTAAGGAGCTCACAGCAATGCTGGATAAAAACAGAAAGGAAAGATGGATGGATCTCAACCATCCATGAACTCGATTTCACCACATCTAGCCAGAAAAGCTCACTTCTGAGAAAATTAGGTGGAGCAGAACCAACAACACACAAAAAAACAGAGGTAACTCCTGATCAAATGGCTAATCATTTATTGAAAACCTCCAAGATACATCCCAGCTCTATCAGGAAAAAACTGCAACCAAAGCCTTTACTCCTAGAAACTATAAACTTTATTCCTAGAAAAGGCTACAGAAAACAATACATCCCATGCTGGAGTAGAGAAACTGAGGAACTTTTAGCCAAATATGATGAGACTGAAGACCCAACTGTTGCTAAGGAGCTCACAGCAATGCTGGATAAAAACAGAAAGGAAAGATGGATGGATCTCAACCATCCATGAACTCGATTTCACCACATCTAGCCAGAAAAGCTCACTTCTGAGAAAATTAGGTGGAGCAGAACCAACAACACACAAAAAAACAGAGGTAACTCCTGATCAAATGGCTAATCATTTATTGAAAACCTCCAAGATACATCCCAGCTCTATCAGGAAAATTGCTGTGCAATCTTCCATCAGACAAATCCTGAAGACGGACCCTGAGCTTCCTAAACTTGTACACCCAGTATCTCGGGAAGAGGTACAGGTAGTCTTAAAACTCACCAAGAATGGCAAGGATGTAGGAGTGGATGGTATCCTCCCCGAGTTTCTAAAACATCTCAGTCAAAAGGCCAAACATGGCTGGCCGCTCTTTTCTCAAAAATTATAATGACTGGAAAACTACCAAATCTGTGGCGGGAAGCCAAAATAATTACCGTGCCCAAATCATGGAAAGATACAAATGACGTCAAAAATCTACGACCTATTTCGCTCCAACTTTAAGTTCTTTGAAAGAATTCTCCTTAAAAGAATTTCACCACTCATCGAAAGAGCACTCCCAATTGAACAAACTGGCTTCAGGCAGGGAAGAAGTTGCTGTGACCAGGTACTGGCCCTGACAACACAGACTGAAGCAGGCTTCCAGAAGAAATTTAAATCCAGAGCCACTTTCATTGACCTAACATCAGCGTATGACACAGTCTGGATCAGGGGCCTCCTAAAGCTAGGAAATATTATAAGGTGCAAAAAAACTTTCCAGCTTTCTGAATCCATTCTCTCCAAATGGAAAAAAGAGGAAAAAAATAGTGGAAAAAAGAGCAGGCCCAGATTCCTTTACAAAGGTCTCCCACAAGGCTCTGTATTATCCCCTTTACTCTTTAACATCTATGTGTATGACCTACCATATATACCAGCTCAAGCAAGTATATGTATGCTGATGTAGGATTGATGTAGCGATCCTACATCAATCTACCTCCTTTGCCAACCTGGAATGAACCTTGAACACAGACTTGAACATTCTAGAAAAGTACTTCAAGTAGTAATACTTGAAGCTAAATCCAACAAAAACTGTGTCCACAGTATTTCACCTGAACAATGTAGAGGCGAATCAACACCTCAACCTTTCTTTCTGTGGAAAAATGGTAGAACACGAGTCTCACCTGAAATACCTTGGAGTGAGCCTGGACAGAAGCCTAACCTATAAAAGGCACATCACCAACCTATCCAACAAAATTTAAACGAGAAACAATATCATTTCAAGGCTTGCTGGAACAACCTGGGGTTGTGATGCAAAGGTCCTAAGGTTGTCTGCACTAGCCCTTGCATTCTCTGCAGCAGAATATTGTGCTCCTGTCTGGGAAAGAAGTGCACACACTAACATTATAGACACCCAGCTAAACTCTACCATGCACACAATTAATGGGATAGTGAGAAGTACCCCTCTCTCCTGGCTGCCTGTCCTATGTAACATTGCTCTACCAAACATACCGAGAAGACAAGCCTCGATTAAAGAATTTAATAAAGCAATGAGCAACCCACTCCTGCCCCTGCACCAGACTCTCATAAATCTACCTAGTCTTTGCCTAAAATCTAGAAAGCCTTTCTGGTTCATGGACAAACTCTCTTCAGCTGCCCTGCCATCAACACCTGACATGTGGAGAGAATACTGGTCCAACAATCTTCCAATAAACGGCTTCCTGGTAGAAGATCCCTGTGCTCTGCAGCCTGGTTATGCTCTTCCTAGGAAGATTTGGTCATCTATCAACAGGATCAGAACTAACCAGGGCAGATGTGGCTACCTACTACATAAATGGAGGCTGTAAGACCACCCTTATTGTGATTGTTTTCCCGTGGCTCACACGATTACTCATATTGTGAATGACTGCCCAAGGCACCAATTTCACAATGGTGGCCTACAGGACATCCACAAGGTGACAGATGAGGCCTTGGATTGGACATTGATCTGTAGCAGTTCTATATTCTTTTTGCCATAAGAATAAATAAATAAATGTCATCTTTGCTATTTTGGACAGATTGGCCATTCTGCCTTGATTAGAATTGAAGAACATCAAGACTATATCACATTTTTGAAATCTGACAAGTCTGGCCTTGCTTCTCACAATACTGACATTAGGCAGAGAGTTCTTCTTTGGAACTAGGCAAAAAACTTTCTTCATTCCAGCAAAGTTAAAATTTGATTATCTTTTCTTTGATAAGTGTGAAAGACTACAAAATCGTCTGAACTTGAACCAATCAGACTGCATGCCAATATCTAAGTTTTGGGAAGTGATCACTATTAATTGTTCAGTTGTTGTTTTTTTAATTAATTATTATTTAAATTTTTTTTATCTACATAACTTTCTACAATTGTTCTTTTGAACTCTAATAGTATAATATCATATACTTCAGCTGCGACCAAGAATTAGTTAATATATGCATGATTTATGACTCACTGTTTTGAGAGAGCTTTGTTCACAGAGCATGCTGAGGCATAAATTCAGGAAAACTTAAGCAATTAGGGTAGAAGAAGGTGAGTTTGTGTGAAGGCATTCATGAGGCAAGTGTAAGAATGATCAAGTGCAGAATCTAGTCTCTTTCAAGCAAAAATATTGAATAGGGTAGTCAACTCAGGAAGTAAAGGTGGGGGGGGGGGGGCCCAAACAGATGCTGCAGTTTCTATATACCAATGCCAGAAGTATCAGGAACAAGAGGGAGTAGTATTTGGCACTGGTTAGTGCAACATCGCCAAACGTTATAGGCATTAGTGAGACTTGGCTAACTGCAGATGATGTAGTTACATGGATGGAATGTGAAGGGTTTATTATTTTCAGAGAAGATAGAGAAGATTGGATAGGAGGGAGCAGTACTGCTGATAACAGCAGATGAATTGCAGCCAAAATAAATGGGAGAAAGGTGGGAGGGTGACTGGTCATTTGAAGCAGTCTGGTGCAAGATTAAAGCCAGTATGACAAAATATATATACAGTTGGTTGTTGCTATAGGCTAGGGAGTTCCACGGATGATCTGGAAGACGTATCACCAAACTAGTACAGGTCAATAGATAATTACTTGAGGCAGCATGTGACGGAGGGGACTAGGAGTGCGAGAGTATTGGACTTGGTCATAGAATCAGAAGAGCTAGCCATAACCAATGTGACTACATTGGTTATGATTGATGAAAGTGACTGTGTGGTCTTGACTTGGGAAATTGTATGACACAAAGAATAATCTGTTATGAAGGGGTATATGTGGAACTACAAGGCAGGTGATTATGACAAGCTTAGGAAGAGCTTATATCTGTGCCATGGCATAAAACACTGCAGGGTAATGATGTTAGTAGTGCATGCGGGTGAGGGGGGGAATAGTTAAGGGTCATCTAGAGGAAGCAATATTAAATTGTACACCTAAGGTAAGAGTTAGATGAATGAATAATATCATTAAGCATGAGCTGCAGAAGAAAAAAAATGCTGTGGAGAGTATATAAAGAGAAAGGTGATCAGCAAACTCATGAACAGTACAAGGCTCAGACAAGAAAGATGACCAGCACAGCAAGGAAGGCAAAATCATATTATGAGAAGAATCTAGCCGAGCTGGCCAAAGGAAATCCCAAAGAGATCTTTTGTTATGTGGCAAGTAAGAGGAAGAATAGCAATGGAAGATTAAGCTTAATGAGTGATGATGGTCACGAAGTGACAGAAGCATATAAAATAATCAAGTTACTGAGTGACCACTTTGCAAGGATATATCATCCTAGTGAGGTTACTGCTTTAACCTATGTGACAGATACTAATGTGGGAACAGAGGTGGATGAATTGGAGGTTCTAAGGATATTGCAGAATATCAATGTAAATACAGCTGTGGGATTAGCATGAATTTTGAAAGGGAAATTAACAATGCCTCTGACTAGGCTCTTTAAGTCTCAGCTCTGTTAGAGTTCCAAGTGAATGGAAAGAGGACAAAATAATTCCCTTACAAAAGGAAGGTTCTAAGACTGCAGCAGCAAATTATAGACCAATCAGTATTTCAGGTGTGGTAGTAAAAGTGCTGGAAAAATTGGTCAAAAAGAGAATTCAAGAATGGAGTGGATAAAAATATGATGCTGTATGAAGGGTAACATGGCTTTGTGAAGGGTCAGTCATGCCTTAGTAAGTTACTATCTTTTTATAATTTAGTAACAGCAGAGTTGGATAAAGGAAATGGCTATGTAGTGATTCTGCATTTTGCAAAGGCATTTGACAGAACACCACATGGAACTCTGTTATGCAAATTAGAACAAATGGGGATGGATATGACACTGTTTAAGTGGATAAGAGGGTGCTGGACAGATATCAAAAAGTGGTATATGGAAGAGCAGAATCGAGGCAAAATCAAGTGACTAGTAGTGTGCCACAAGGTTCAGTACTGGGACCATTGCTTTATTTAATTTGTACATAAACAATATAGAAAATAACTTGAAAGGAAATATTCGGTTGTTTGTTGATGATGAGAAATTAGGTAGAGTAATTGTTAATCAAGGCGATGTGGAGAGCTTGCAGGACAATTTAAACAGGCTGTTAGTATGGGCAAAAGGTAATGGTATCAGTTCAATGTGGAGGAATGAAAAGTTATGCATTTTGGTATAAACAGATTACAAGCTGTGTATCACACTGATAGCACTGTACTCCACAAAATATAGGAAGCTAGAGATTTTGGGCTGGTGGCAGACAAATAGTTAAAGTTTAGAGGTCATATTGCTAAGTTTGCTAAGGTAACCCATAAGATTACTTGGATTAAAGAACACACTAACAAGTAGAGATAAGGATTTGTTATTCCTCTTTATAAGGCCTTGATACATTCACATCTGTGTTACTGTGCTCAAGTCTAGTCTCCTGGATTTCTTGGGGATATGGAAACAGTGGAGAAGATTCAGAGGCGAATGACCAAATGGTGGGTGGTCTGTGGAATGTTCCCTATGAAGACAGATTGAGAATGTGTGATGGCAGAAGTTAGTTGATAAGAGAAAAAGAGGGGATATGATAGAAATATTTAAGTTACTTAAAGGGTTTTATAGGATACGTGCAAGGGCCAATGTTTCAGCACTTGGCTAGAGTGGCCAAGAATAGAGGGTCATCCCTGGAAGTTGAATAAAGGTGTGGTTAGCAGGAGTGCGAGGACTAGATTTTTTTTTTTACTTGGAGAGTTGTGAACGAGAATGGGTTGCCAGAGTCAGTTGTGAGTGCTTTGTCTGTTAATCGATTCAAGGAGAGGCATGATAGATTGTGTGGATAGTTTGGGTTTCCCATGATGAGTCTTTGGACTCTATAGAGGTGCATGTACAATAATAATAATAATGATTATTATTATTATTGTGATTCGTGCTTTGAATATGGTTAATGGTATGTCTCTCTGACAATGTCCATGTAATCTGGATGAAATATATCACAGTTTTTTAATTTTTGTTACATGTGTAAGCAATGAAAGTTATTTTAATATAATTAGTATATTTCATTTTACTACACCTTCCTTTCAACCAGTACTTGCTTGACTCCCATGTAGTATTGAACTGTACTGTCATGCTCATACACTCTCTTTTCAACTTTCAAGAGCTCTCCCAAAGGTGCACACTGGTTCTGGCAGCCAATAGGCAGAGCCTAAAGGATAGTAAGGCAAATCTTTGAGTATTAAAGTATATCCATGATATTTCCAATGTCAAATCTCTAGCATAAACAGTTTATCTCAACAAGGGTAAGTTTGTGAACCCATGTTTAATGGAACTTTTTCACTTATTTAGAATTGAAAACATTTACCACCACTTTTTATACATCCTGTGTGTGCATGTGCACACGTGTGTCAATTAATTAACTTTATATAAAATTCAGTTTGCTAATCATGAACAATTCAGATGTTCATTTTTTGTTTGCTACCTCCCAGATGTGAGAAACTGAGGTAGAATAATTCCTGCTCATGTTAAGTTTTATGTGTATCCCATCCATTTGATCATAAAAGTTACATACATTATTACTAGTTTCCTAACAACAATTTTCTTCTGTATTAATCTTTATTCCAGACCTTCATTATGGTCACATCTTATTTCTAACACTATTAACTGCATCAATCCACCTACAGCCTTGGTCTTCTCTGAACTTTTTTTTCATGCCATCCCTGCATCAAACACCATTTGCTAACCTTGGATCTCCCATTTTCTTTAACCGTTTAATTCTGTTTAAAAAATTAGCTCTGCTCGCACTTTTTTTTAATGTTGGTGATGTCAAATTCCTTACCGTTTTAACTACAACAGTATAAATTGGAGAGAGGAAGATGCATGTAGCAATAGGGGAATGGAATTTCTAGAATTCTTGAGGACAAATGTCTTAGGCAACATGTAACAGAGGTTATTATCAAAGAGTTGATAATAACTGAGATGACACCTCTCCCACCAGCTGGAGAGAGAGAGTGACCATATGGTTTTGACTTGGAAAATGAATAGACATGCAGGAGTATCAAAGAGACGGGAACTTATGTGGAATTATAAAGCAGGTGATTATAATAGTCTTAGACGTCAACATCGGGAAGTTTCATGGAGGAATTGGTAGGCCGGGATATCATTAGTGTGGGAAATTGTGAAAGAATATTTGTTAGCAGCAATGAAAAGTTGTATACCATGAGTAAAGAAGAGGACACAATTTGGAGTAAAGTAGATCACAAACAATAATAAACAGGAATTGCATGCGAAAAAGAGGCTATGGAAGAGATAAAAGGAGACAGGTGAAGAGAAGATGCATGAAGAATATAAGACACAAGCCAGAAGAGTGACTAGTGTGGTAAGGAAGGCGAAACTGGAATATGAGAGGAGAGTGGCCCTAAGATCCACAGAAAATCCTAGGGAATTTTTTAGCTATGTGGCCAGTAGGAGGAGAAATGACTGTGGAAGAATGATAGTGTGGAATAAAAATCGGAATAGAGTGACTGATGCAGAGGACATAGTAGAATTGTTCAATGAACACTTTACTGGAGTATTTCATCCTGGAGGTGTCAGTTTTAATGCTAGAGGGATAGAGCAGGTTCGAGGATTAGAAGTACAGGAGAAGAGTGTGTTTCAGATACTGAGTATTCTGAATGTTAGTAAAGCTTTGGGACTGGATGGTATTTCACCACAAGTTTTGAGGGAATGTACTAGGAAACTGACAGTGCCTTTAACCTGGCTTTTCATTGAAAGTCTGGCTGCGGGAAAGGTGCCCAGGGAATGGAAGGAAGGTAAGACAGTGCCATTGCATAAGGGTGGTAACAGACTGGAAGTGTATAATTATAGGCCAGTTTGTGTGTCATCAGTAGTTGTGATCTTGGAGAAAGTAGTGAAGGACCGTATACAGCATTGTTCAGATGAGGGTAATGTTATCTGTGAGAGTCAACATGGATTTGTGAAAAGGGTCTCTTGTTTTAGCAATATACTAGCCTTTTATAATAAAGTTAGAAGAACATTAGATGAGGGAAAGGCATATACTGCAATTTTCTTAGACTTAGCGAAGGCATTTGACAGGGTGCCACATGATAAGCTGATATTTAAGTTGCAGCACATGGGTCTAGATGTCAGATTGATCAATTAGATTCAGGATTGGCTCTCTGATACCTATCAGACAGCCAATCCTGAATAGTAGTTTCAAGGAGGCAGAGGGTTACAAGTGGGGTCCCACAGGACTCAGTACTGAGACCTATATTGTTTAACCTTTATATCAATGACATTGCCAGTGGATTGCAAAGGGATATTCAGTTGTTTGCAGATGATGCGAAGCTGGGAAGGATTATTAGTAATAGTGCAGATGTGGTAGCCCTGCAAGATGATTTGAATAAGCTAGATAAATGGGCAAATGAATGGGGGTGTGTCAGTTTAATGCAGCAAAATGTAAGGTCTTGAGGTTTGGGAAACATCGATGGGACATTGCATACTCTATGGGAGGAGTTATACTGGAGGAAGTAGGGGAGACAAGAGATCTTGGGTTGATGATTGGTAGAAACCCGAAATTTAGGGGACATATTGCAAAGGTGGTGAAGGTAACACAGAGGATTGCTGCAATTATGAGAAGGACACTGACCTGCAGAGATAAAAGGGTTATCATTCTGTTGTATAAGTCTCTAATCAGACCACACTTAGACTATTGTTCTCAGATTTGGTCCCCAGGATTTGAAGGGGATAAATTAACTGTGGAAAGGGTACAAAGGTAGATAACAAAGATGGGTTCAAGACTGTACAATTTTGGTTATGAGGATTGGCTGAGGGAATGTGGACTGCAGAGTTTGGTGGATAGAAGAAGGAGAGGTGATATGATTGAGACTTTTAAACTGTTGAGAGGTGTTAAAGGGTTGACACTGGGGAGTTCTTTCGCTTGGTTGAACAGTGGGAAGGAGTGATGACAAGAAGCCATCCCTGGAAGTTACGAAAGGAAACCGTGAGCAAGAGGGTGAGGAGTGGTTTCTTTGCATGGAGGGTGGTTGAACTGTGGAATGCATTGCCTGATGGAGTGGTGAGAGTGAGAATGGTCAATGAGTTTAAGGAGTGATATGATAGACTTTGTGTTTCTTAGGGGGGGACCTCCCCTCGATGAGTCTTGATAGACTTTATGTTCTTAGGAAGAACCTCCCACAATGAGTCTTTTGACTCCATGGAGGCCTGAATAATAATAATAATTAGACAAAACAGCAACATCGTATTACAATGTCCCAACTGGAGAAGTAAAGTTTTGGTCAGACAGGATTGAAGACAACAAATTCCGAAGTTCAAGGCTCAATTTGGAGGTAGAGCCATAAAAGGAAGAAGAAGAAATAGCAAAACTATGAATAGAATTTCAGGTTAGTGAAAGAAGATAAATATCAGGAAGGTAGAAAAATGTTCTCAAGGCTATTGAAAAAAATAACAAGTTAGAAATGATGAAAGAGCATTGTAAAGGAATCAAAAATGATAACGGTGATATGAAAACTAAAGATAAGGCTATGTTATACAAAACAAGCAATAACAGAACAGTAGTAGAATATATTCAAAAAAGTATACAAAGAGGTATACATATCAATACTTGTGGTAGTAGAAAAAGCTATCAAAAACCTGAAATGTGGAAAGGCAACTAGAGCAGATGATATTCAACAGGAAATGCTCAAATGGAGGTATGAAAGTTTCGCAGTAGCTAAATTGCATAATTTAAAAAACCTGGACAGAAAGTTGAATTTCAGATGATGACAGTAGAGCTCTCATAGTTTCCATCTGCAAAAAAAAGTGGGGGGGGGGATAAAGCTGAAAGTGAGAATTACAGAGGAATTTCTCTGTGAAGTGTTCCAGGCAATTTCCTGTCACCATTCAAGTATACTTGAATGGTGACAGGAAAATTGCAAAAGAGAAACTTGGAAAAGAACAACTTGGATTTTGGGTCAAACAGAGATTGCCAACAATCAGATTTTTACTTTCAAACAAATAGTTGAAAAATCATGGAACATAAAGTTGATCTGTATTTAAGTTTTGCAGATCTCCAAAAGCATATGACAAAGTGCCCAGAGAAAACCTTTTCAAAACAGTACAGTTATGTGGGGTAAAGGGAACATTATAAAGAGTAATACATAGTCCATATTTAAATTGCAAGTCAGTAGTTAGAACTGAAGGGAATACAGGAAAATTGTTTAAAAAAATCAGGTGTCAGGTGTAAGACAAGGATGCACTCTATCTTTACCCTTATTCATCATTTATATGGATTGTATTATAAAAGAAAGTGGCATTAAACCTGATATAAGAATCAGAGATATCAACCTTAGTTCTTTGTTTTATGCAGGTGATGTTGTATTCTTAAACAGATCTGGTGCAGGTCTCCAGGATTCTTTAACAAAACTGAATAATTGTAACAAACTGGACATGAAAATCAGCAATAGAAAGATCAAAACTATGAAAATAAGCAGGAAAATAGAAAACTTCAACAACATTGTGGAGAACATCTATAGAACAAGTAAAGCACTTCAGCTATTTAGGGGCAGTTTTTAATAATAATGGCAAATTAAATAAGGAAATAGACAAAAGAATAAGCAGAGCTTGTGTGGTGTCGAACTAGGTGAATAAATTTATATGAAATAAGAGAGAAATTAGCCAAAACACTAACAATATACGTGAGATGTTCGAATCAATTTTTAGTTATGGCTCTGAGATCTGGGTTAGAAATAAAGTACCTGATCAAAGATTAAAGACCACAGATATGAGAGTTCTGAGAAAAATTAGGGGAGTGAATAGATGGCATCAATGGCAGAATCATATTAAAAATGACAATGACAATGAAAATAAGCAGAAACATTGCAAATATCAGCTGCATTATGAATGAAGAATCTACAGAACAAGTAAAACATTTCATCTACTTAGGCACAATTTTTTGTGAAGATGGTAAAATAAATGTGGAAATATAATAAATTTAGTTTAATCCTTTATCCAAGTGTAAGCAAACAAAGTTTGTGCCTGAAGTATCTTCAGGACTGAAGATACTTCAGGTGCAAACTCGTGGTAAAGGTGAACCAAGCTCTCATCACTCCATATCTCCCATAATGCAAAGCACATCTCCTTGCAGACATGTATAATGCTATGCATTAAGGGAAGGGCCACTACCCAGCCAGACCGCTTGCAACCTTTATTGAATGTTCAAGTACAGGTCAAACTCCAAAAACTCAGCATTGTCCCCCTCAGTAACAGGCTCACCCTGCCACTGAGAAGAACTCTCAGAACCAGTTGGCACTACACCATGGCAGGCTCACCCCACCCCTGAGCAGAGCCGCTCATTCATTTGCTCATATCTCATCCGAGGGGTATCTTTCTCTAAATCCAGAGTAATTTAATAATAAGGTGGTACACCTTTTGGCAACTCGTAAATAAGACTTCTCCATTGCTTCTGCCTTAGTATCACCACTTCTGGGTCTGACTCCCACTAACGAGGCCTCAATAAAGATCGAAGCCGGTTAGAAGCTTGGGTGATGAATGGCAATGCTGTAGCCCATGAAGTTTTAACTGAGGCTCGGCTGTTGCTGTCATCTGCACAAACTTTGTTTGCTTACACTTGGATAAAGGATTAAACTAAATTTATTATAGTCTAACCAAGTGGGAAAAAACTTCCAATAAATGTGGAAATAGATAACAGAATCAAAAAAGCCAGTAAGGTAGGAAGGCAACTAAATAAATATATATGGAATAAGAGAGGAATTAGTCAAAACACTAAATTAGGTGTATACAAGAGTGTTCAAACCAATTTTAAGTTATGGATCTAAGACCTGTGTTAGAAATAAAACACTTGACCAAAGAATAGGAACCACAGATATGAGAGTCCTGAGAAAGATCAGGGGCGTGAACAGGATGACATCAATGGCAATATCATATTATAAATGAGGATATTAGGAAAGAACATTGTTAGCATCCAGGAATGTGTTAGCAGAGCCTAATCTCAGGTGGTATGGTCACTTAAACAGAATGGGAGAGGAAAGATTAGCAAAATAGGTGTTCTCTGCCAGGTTGGCAGGAAAAAGACCCAGAGGAAGACCAAGACATAGGCAGATTGATAGTGCCTTAGGAGACAGACAGGGCAGATAAGTGCTTTAGAAGACAGAAATATAAGATATTATAATGTTGGAGTCTTAACAGATTGATTTGGAGGAAAATTGTTGATAGAAAGTTAGTAATGATGTAAGTTCTTCATGTAGTAATATCATAATATCCTGTATACCCCTTGAGGGTATATGTCAGGAAGTTGATGATGATATTAAAAATGAAGATATTAGGAAGGAACGTAACATTTTTAGCAGAGCCAATCTAAGGTGAATATGAATAGAATAGGAGAAGAAAGGTTAGCAAAACATGTCTGATATAAAGATAGCAAGACCCAGAAGAAAACCAAGAATTAGGTGGACTGATTTAGTCAAAAGAATTTTTGAAGACCAAATTATCAGATGCAGCAATGTTGGAGTCCTGACAAGTAATGGACTAATTTGGAGCAAAATTGTTGATAGGAAATTACTAATTATAAACTTAATCATATAGTACTCTAATAGTAGTCTGTAAACCACTTGAGTGTATATATCAGGAAATTGATTATGATGATAAAAGAAGGTGATATACTGGTGGAAAAGCATATAAGAAAGCATGAAGTCCTGGGATATCTCAGTAACAGAAAAATCTGAGACAGGAAACCATCTGTCATGACACATAATGAATGACTAGAGGAAGCTGGCAATCCAATCTCAAACAGCAGGAGAGAGAGAGAGGGAGAGAGAGAGAGAGAGGCCATAAGATAGCAGTTAAGAAGGCATCAATGCCTGACTCAATCAGATGCCTTTGAAATATCAAAAGCAACCATTTGTCCAGAAGGTCGATAAGACTGAATAGAAGGTATGCTGAAAAGCATGATTGGTAGAATCCAAATTGGTAATCACTAATTAATTGGTGGGCTTATAAGTGTTGAAGAAGTTGGCTATTAATGGCATACTCCATTACTTTTTTACTTTTGAGAGTACTGAGGTTAGGGCAATGAAACAATAGTTTGATAGATGAGTTTTCTCTCTCATTTTTAGTGGATCAAGACTTGCCTTCATGACAAGAGTGGATAAAGGCTTGCCTCAATGCTGTTAGGTACATGCCAAATGATTAAGACAGCCTGACTAAGTGATATATGATGAGAATTAATTTTATTGCAACTAGAAAGACTAAAAGGATGCTATCTATCTGGATCAAGGGATTTATTAGTATCAACATACTGAAGATTTTGTGATGTCTTTCTGGTGAGCGATTAGAGGAAGTAAGCTGTGAGCAGTTTGTAGTATAGAGAAAGGAGATATACATTGATCATCTGATACCAAGAGGCTTGGCTTATCTTTAGATAATGTTACCACCATCAGGATGTGAGAAAGAAGTGGAAACAAGGATCACAAACGTAATTCCCAACTGCCTTAGCAAAAGCTCTCCACTGCCATATGAGGAGGATGAAGGGTTTTTTTTTCTTATGTAGTTAGCTTTGGATTTGTTGATTCCTGCTCCAAATTGTTATGGCTGTAGTGGAGGATGAGTAAGAAGCTGAGATTTTTAACTTGAACTATTGAATGCATGCTGAAGTTTCATCTTGAACTACCTTGGTGCACTTGTTTGAGTACTAGGGCTTGGATAGGGTATGAGTATTTGAATGGAGTGAGGAATGAAGTGCCCATTCCAGAGAATTATTTCATTCATAGTTATAATCATGAATTCAAGGAAGCTACAGAAATTATTCATTCACTAACACTATGCAAAAACAGGTCTTATTCTCCAGCATTTGTGGTCCTCTCATTCAGATGAAATTAAACAGTTAGGATATGATAGAAAATAATGTCAACCAGCTGAATAATGTTTGCATGGGACGCTGAATAAATGATCTATTTCCTACTTTTGTTTGGATTTTAGGTTTGACAGCTTTGGAAACCTAATCAATGTTCTAATAGCATGGTTAATAGTTTTTTTATACTGTATTATGGCAGTCAACTGCATGTATTCTTCTGGCCCGTTTGTGTGGAATAAAAACCTGAGATTTAAGAAGGAAAAATATCGCCACCTCCATATGAGATCAACTCACCTTCAACTGAAAGGCCCTGATCAAAAAGTGGTATACAGTGGGTGTGATTCTGCCAGATTTAGGGTAACCAGTGGTGTACCTCAGGGTTCAGTTCTTGGGCCATTATTGTTCAATCTTTACATTAATGACATCAAGCAGGGCTTATCATCAGATTTGCAATTGTTTGCTGATGATGTGAAGATAGGCAGGGCAATCAGGGATGCTACTGATATTCAACAATTACTAAATGATTTGAATAGACTGGAAATCTGGGCAAACGAAAATAGCTGTCAGTTTAATGTTAGTAAGTGTAAAGTTATGTACTTTGACGTGATTAGAGTTCCAGCGGCATATTATATTAGCCGAGTTATGCTACAAGAAACTGAAGAGGCAAGGGATCCTGGTGTATTGGTGGATAAGAATTTAAAGTTCAAAGGTCACATAGCAAAAGTTGCAAATACAACTCAGAGGATAATTGCTATGTTGAAGTGAACCTTCACATGTAAGGATAAGGAAGTAATTTTGCCTCTTTATAAGGCTTTGTTAAGACCACACTTGGATTACTGTGCGCAGATTTGGTCTCCCAGGTTCCAAGGGGATAAAGAAGCTGTGGAAAGGGTGCAAAAAAGAGTTGCAAAGATTATATCTGGATCATGGGATTTAGATTATGAGGACAGATTGCGATTAAGTGGATTATAGACTCTGGTTAACAGGAGAAAGAGAGGTGATATGATAGAGGTCTATAAACTTTTGAATGGGTGTTATAGCATTTCAAATGATGAAATTTTTCGTTATATGGAAGGCAGGGAGAGAACACAGTATTCATGGAAGTTAAGGTTATTCTCAGTCAAGAAAGGGTTAAGAGCTAGGTTTTTCTTCCAGAGCAGTGAGTGAGTGGAATAATTTGCAAACCGCCTCCCTTGATGAGTCCTTGACTCCCTGGAGGTCTCAGATAATAATAATAATAATAATAATAATAATAATAATAAAGGTTCTTCACATCCTAGACTGGCCTGGTTGGCCAAGTGGTTAGCATACCCGTTCTCCAACCAACAGGCTGTGGGTTCAAATCCTATTCAAATTGCAAACATTCATAGGCATGAATGTTTGTGACTGTCTTTAAGTGGAAGATGAATGTCATTGCCTGGTGTGAGACCACTGTCCCGCTTATTTGGAGGCCTGAAGTAGCTTCAAAAAGCTCCATGTTTGGTCTCTAGAGTAGGATTTCCAGACTATGAAAAAAAAAAAAAAAACTTAGTCCACAGACAGTATGAAAATGTACTATAGGCTTAGAAATTGGCTTTTTTTGTGGGTGGGAGCAACATAAAAAAAAGACTCGATTCAATCCATATCTTTCCAACCAAAGAGAATTGTCGCCAACTGGTCCACAGGGCACATAGTCTATTGTTGTTACAATAGGCTATGTACATCATACAATAGTCATTTACAATTAAATCAAAAAAAAAAAAAAACTTGCCATACAATAAACTCTTCAACATATTGAATGATGCACTATCAAATACTAAACTTCATTTGCCTAACATATGCATGAAACTCTTTTGTATGTTTTCAAATATTATATAATAATAAATTATTAATATTTATTACTATTATTAATTAAATAATTAGTATTAATAACAACAACAAATTATATAATAAACATTATTTAAAATATTATTAAATTAAATTTTTGTATAAAAAACTACATAAAATGTTTAGCAAATGGATGAATAAAAGCAGGCAGATGCATAAACATAAGATGTGTGCTATTATGATAAAAGTTGTTCACATTTTGCTAACAGAAATGTAAAATTCGACCAACAGAAAGCAACCTTATATAAATGGACCACCACTTATAAATGTTACACTTGCAAAGTGATAGATCAAATTCTCCAATGTGCCAAAACTGAATTAAATTTTGGTAAATATTCCATATGTGAAATTTCATCAAAATCCACCAAGCCAAGAGGGTGAAAAGCAAGATGTAAAGGAACATAACAGATAAATGCAACAGCATATGTCTGCTATAACATCTTCTGTTACAAGTCAGCAAAGTTGATAGACGCCAAATGATTCATGATGAAGGATGCCTGAAAAATAATCAGTTATAATCATCCAGGCTAATTCTTTATATTAAAATTAGAATAGTAATTAATTAGCAGCCATCAGTGCCATATGGGACAGTACACATTATCTTATGAAACCAAAGTGAAGCTGTTGGTTATAATATATTTTTTGTCTGTCAATTACGTGTGTTCTGCTGGTCAGCTTGCCTGTTCTGAGGGACAAGAAATCCGAGTTTCCGGGAGGAAAAAACTTCTACCTCTGTATGAGACCAGTTAACTCACCTTTAGTAGAAAAGAGACCAGATAAATTCCTCATGTCATTGACGGGAATAGAACCCAGGTCTTTCCAACCAAAGGGCTTCATCTATACCGACCGAGCGGAGGCTCTGTAATAAGACAGTTAATCCTTGTAAGACCTAATAACAGCATCAAATAGCTTCTCTCAAAATGCTCATATCATTTTATGAATCTGCAAAAGTTAATTATTTATATAAAGTAATATCAACTAAATGGAGCTCAAAACTGTGCTAAATATTCATGTCAGTGACTGGAATCCTCATCCTTTTGAATTTACTTATCAGGTATTAACTAATATTTTCTACTTACCATTTTGCCCTACTGACAATATCCCAAAAGGAAGGCTTTGGTATCTGACATGGCCCCTCTGTTGCTTGCTTATAGTAAGAATAAAATGTTAACATCAAATCATTGGAAGGATGGAAAAATCCTGAACAAAAAAAAAAAAACAATTTTGTTTACTATGATTAATCTGAAAAAAAAAAAAAAAAAAAGTGCCAAAAATGCTTTTGTTTTTTCTCGTTTCACTGGCAAAATTGTGAAATTTTGCCAATGAAACGAGAAAAAACAAATTAAATTCACAAAACTACAATGTCAAACATTTATTTTAAGACAACAAAATCAAAAGTATTTTTGGCACTTCTTAGCAAACAATTAGCATGTTAATACAAAAAAAGAAGTGTATGTGAACATGCATTCATAAAATATTAATACCAGAATCAAGTCTAATATTTTTATTTGTAAAATTGGGCTAACTTTCATAACCATTGTAATGGCTATGAAATTTAAATGAAAATTTTACAAATAAAAATATTAAACATAAGTGATTCTGGTTTTAATATTTTATGATAAATTCTTCTGCTTACATCTCAATTTACAGATGAATGTAAATGTGCATCATGGAGTAAGTGCTCATCATAACAGTTAAAGAAGGAAAGCGAAGGGAAAATAAAAGCAAACCTGAGCAACTCAGGTGTTAGGATTACAGCATGTCTGATGAACAGCTGTGAGTTTAAATTCTACGTAGAGCATAAAAGCCTACTTACATAAGCTAATTAGCTTATTAAATTTATAAACTTTGTTTTAAAATTAAAACACACACACATCATACTAAGAGATGTATACAGGCAAGCACAAATATAAATTATTCACTCAGAATTGGAGTAAGTGCAAATGAAAATCATGCAACAGTAGAACAGCATCAACAGCATTAAAAAATAAATATGCAAATATCAGAATTACAGCACACGTGACAAAAATGAGTGTGAATTATTAACATCTGACCTCCATAAAGTCTGAGACCCATGGTGGGAGGTACATACTATCACACAGAAAGCTAATCCAACTGTGCTTTAAACTGAATCAATGTGTCCACATTCACAACACACTCAGGCAATGCATTTCACTCACTAACCACTCTTTCCATGGAAAGAAGCTTCTACTCATCTTTATCCGATTTTACACCTACCTTATTTAGCCTTTAACAGTTTCTTTATACATTTTGCAGGAATGGTCTCTTGTTTTACTCCTCTCCTCTATTCTATGAAAAATCTCTTCCATGTCAACCTGATAAGAATTCATGACTAACTTCTCAATCATATCCCCCCCCCCTCATCCTCCTTCTCCTATTCACAAAGCTTTACAATTTAAATTCTCTCCACATACTCTACGTTCCAAAGACCACCGACCACCTTTGTAATCTTCTCTAGATCCTTTCTAACATATCCTTATCACCATGAAAACCCACCTGATTAATAATCCACCTGACGTCTGATCAGGGCCGGCCTTCTCTATAAAGGGGCCCAGGTGCAAGAAACCTTTTGGGGTCCTAAAATATTTTTCATAGGTAAAAATTAAAGAATTCGAAATAAACGTATTGTAAAACCTCTTACCTGCAAATGGCTAAGATTATCGTACTTTTGAATCTAATAGTGTTGGCAATGTTTTGCGATAGTGGATATAGGCCTTTTTCAATTCCACACATGAAATCCATTTTAGGAATAAAAAATTCAAAATTCAAAATAAAAATTCAAAAGTACGATAATCCTAGCCAAAGCCAAACAACCTGTTCTCAACACGTCTCCTTATGATAGAAAGGCAATTCTCAACTTGAAGAAAAACAAAGATATCATTATTACAAAGGCTGATAAGGGAAATTCTACAGTTATCTTTAACTCTAAAGATTATTATGATAAGTTAAACATTTTACTTTCAGACAACTCCACTTATAAGATCCTAGACAGAGACCCCACAATCATAATGAAACAAACCAATTAATCAGAAATTGTAACTTTTGGCCAGAAGAAGTGAAAAGAACACTAAAATCCTCACATCATATCACTCCAAGACTATATGGGACACCTAATATACATAAACAGGATATACCTCTCCGTCCAATCGTTGATGGAAGATCATCACCAACCTACATTTTGGCAAAGCATCAAACTTTAAAAAAAAAAAAAAAATCAGCTAACGCCTCCCCCCCGTATACGGGGAGTAGGAAACTTATTAAATAATAAAATAAGATCAACAGAATCCTATATCAAGAATAGTCAACATTTTGAAAATAAACTCCAAGCCATTAAGATTGCACCAACAGACATGCTAGCCAGTCTAGATGTTGTATCCCTTTTCACCAATGTACCAGTAGAAGAGGTAATAAACATCATCCAAGATCTTTTTCCTCTAGGCATCACACAGATGTTTAGACACTGCCTTCAATCTAATTTCTTCAAGGTTAACAACACCATATACCAACAATTAAAAGGCCTAGCAATGGGAAGCCCACTATCACCATCTTGTGCAGACCTTTTCATGGAAAAACTTGAAAAAAAAATTCTCTCCACAATCTCCCCCAGACCATCTACATGGTGGAGATATGTTGAACGATATCTTCATTATATGTCAAGACAGCTTAGAAAACCTAAAATCGTTTGTGGATAAAATCAACTCAATACATAACAAGATAAAATTTACTCTGGAAATGGAAAACAACAACCAACTGCATTTTTTAGACATTTTGATAACAAAACAATCAAACAGTGTCAAATTATCTATTTACAGAAAGCCCACAGATACTGGAAGATATCTTCATCACATGTTGAAATATAGAGCCAGAAAGTTTATATCAGAAGAGGAGGATACTCAGACTGAACTCTCCCTAATAGCCAACACATTATCACAAAATGGATATCCTCAAAACATCATAAAAAAATATCTATACAGTGACAACCCCCAGACAAGAAGAATCACACTCCCAGCACATTTCTACTGTAGTGATACCTTTCATCAAGTCAATTTCTTATCAAATAGCAAGAATACTAAGAGCCTACAACATCAGAGTGGTCTTCAAACCAACCACCAGCATTCAGACAAGTTTTAGGATCCCCAAAAGATAAGGTACCTTTCTACAAATATCCAGGAGTATATTACATTCCTTGCTCCTATGGTCTTGCCTACATAGGACAAACTTCACGGAGTTTAGAAATCAGACAAAAAGAACATGTTGGTGATGTAAACCACAACAGAAGTATCTCTCTTCCGGCTTAGCACATCATTTCTGTACGTCTAACCACACGATAGAGTAGCAAAAAAGCTCCATGCCATATCTCAATGACGACTACAGACATCGTTTATTCAAGGAAGCCACAATAGTGTCAATAACCGGCGGAAACCTCAACAGAAATCAGGGTGTAATACTAAACAGTTCATGGAAAAACTTTATCCTCTCTCTTAATCAAGCTGAACTACAGCTAGCCAGTAATTACATTACACATTTACAACAAACACACATGCATGATAATGAATAAGAACAATTAGTCCTCTCTGTCACGAGAACGTGTAGCCTTAGCTACTAGTTGGTTTACAATGTTTTTTATGTTCCTTTCAATTTGCATTTACTAGTTTTTATGTCTTTTCATAAACGCCTTGAAAAAGCCAGACAGTCTGCTGGCGAAACTGGTAGGCTATAAGTTTGTTTTTATGGTCAGAATTAAATAAAATTGTATTTTAATTATAAACAACCAAATATGTTTAGTTTAATCTTTTTTCTTTTTCGAATTCTTTTTTCAGGGAAGTCTTCAGAAATATTCAAGTTTCGTGCTATCATTTTTGCGTAGTCTAAAAATTTGTTAAATTTTGATCTTAAATTTTGGATTTCATTTTTAATTTTATTCACTAAATTAAAAGCAGAGTCAAGAACAATTGTTTTTGCTTGAAATAGTTTGTTGATACTATTAATTTTTGACAATATTGTAAACCACACCGATAAGCTTAAAATAAATGGCATTTCTTGTAATGAATCTAGTAGACTTTTAGCTTCAGATACTGCTGTGTTATCATTAATTGCACCAATAAATTCTTCTAAGGCATTATAAGTTTGTTCAAACTGTGTATACACTGCTTTGAATGCATCTATTTTGGCTTCTCATCGAGTATCACATAATGGTTTAAGCGTAATATTTAAATGCTTTTGTATAATTTCCACCTTTTTTGTAGATACAGAAAATACGCAGTATAAACGTCGCAATATTCCGAAAAATTTTTTAAATATATACTACTGGAAGCAGCACCACAAATTATCAAATTAAAAGAATGTGATAAGCAAGGTACATAAATTGCATGAGGGTTTAAACTCATTTTTAACTTTTAACTTCTATGGCTGGATGGGCATCAATCCCTTGGATTTTTATCCCGTATTCGGTATTTTTTAATTGTTTAAATAAAGAAAGTTTTGAGCACTTGGCTCGCTGTAATTAGGGCTGTGTAGAGATATTTCAATCTGTGATCAGGGCCTCCTTTGGGCGTTTATGTTTCCATCTGTCTTTTTCATCGTAATCTGATGACTCACGAATGAGTAGTTGGAATGGAGTGATGCCTGAGCAAAGTACTTGGTTGCTATCTGGAGGAGAAACGTAGGTATGTCTGGCGGGTTTCCGTCTTGGTGAAGTGTTTCTTACAAACCATGGGACATCGAAGATCATTCGGAGGCATTTGGTTTGGATTATTTGTAATCTTTTGATGTTGCTAGGGGAGGTGTGGTTCCACGCTGGTGAACCATAAGTTAGTATGGGTCTGATGAATGCTTTGTATATTCTTAATTTGTTTTCTGAACTGACTTTGCTTCTACAGTTGAGTAGAGGGTAAAGCTGAGCTATTGCTGAGTTAGCTTTGTTGCAGACATGAGAGATGTGGGAGTTGAAGCTAAGATGGTTATCTAGTTTGATTCCCAGGTATTTTACTTCTTTTTGCCATGGGATATCAGTATTGAACATCGTGACTGCTCCATGATGGTTTGCTTTCTTCCTTGCAAATAGTATGGCCGTGCTTTTGTTTGCATTGACGTCAATTCTCCATAACCGAAACCATTTTTCAAGATTCGTTGCTGCATTCTGTAGTCGTTGTGTGGCTATGCATGGCCTGAGTGATCTGGTCAGTATCGCCATGTCATCTGCATAGAAAGCCATGATGGTTGATGCTGTGCTTGGGACGTCTGAGATAAAAATGTTGAAGAGCAGCGGCGATAACAGGGAACCTTGCAAGACACCTGCTGTGATACTTCTTGTAGTGGATCTGAGCCCACGGAGTTTCACTTGAAATTTTCGGTCTTTCAGGCAAGAGTCTATGATTTGGATGAGGTTTAGTGAGTATTTTGCAGTTATTAGTTTGTGGATGAGGCCTTTGTGCCACACTTTATCGAAGGCTTTCACCATATCCAGGAAGATTGCATCTGTATGTTGTTTCCAATTATATCCAATAGTTATGTATTCTATAAGTATGTGAATTTGTTGAGTTGTGCAGTGACCTGTTCGAAAACCAAATTGTTCTTTTGGGATTAGGTCTAGATTATCTCTTTCGTTTTGTAGGCATTTTAGTATTACTTTTTCAGTAATTTTCCAAAGGCCTGACAAGAGGTTGATAGATCTGTAATTCTGGGGGAACTTAGGTGCTTTCCCTGGTTTTTGGATGAGGATTATATTTGCCTGCTTCCAGCGGGTAGGAAAGTAGTTGAGTCTTAGCATTGCATTGATGATAGCCACTAGATGCATTATTGTTTTGTGAGGGAGTGCATTTATAATTTTGTTTGAAATCTGATCAGGACCTGCTGCTTTTCTGTTGTTGAGGTTCTTGATGATTTGGTATATTTCCTTTGGCGTAGTATAGCTTGTGTTGTCACAGCTGGTGGTATGATGAAGTGCATAGCGTACTTGCCTGTGGATTTTTTCAATGAAGCGCAAGTCCGCATGAGTGTAGTTTGGTTGAAATTGCAGCTCCAGGGTGTCTGCAAAGGCTTCTGCTTTTTCATCGTCTCAGTAGACTATGCCTCTTTCTCTATGGATTGGTTGTATGTTGGGGTGATCGCTGCAAAGGGCTTTAGTCATTTTCCATAATGAGTTATCTACAGTGTTTAAAGAGCTTAGTTTCCTCTCCCATAGTTGATTCTTATGGCCTTTGATCGCATATCGGACTAGGTCTGTTGCCCTGTTTAGCTCTTGTTTATCCTGGGGTGATAGTGTTGCATGGTATCAACGTCTAATCCTGTTTTTGTTGCAGATAAGCTTTAGAATCTCTTCTGGGAGCAGGTTAGTTTGAGCTGGAGCAGTAATGGTGGAGGCTCTTGCAAGGCCAGTTTGGATTGTGCTTTCCAGTTTATTGATCGCTGTGTCTACTTCTTTGGATGAGGAGATGGTCGGGACAGGGCCTGTGATGTTGCAGAATTACGTTAAGCTTCTTGAGATTTGTGTAGGATTGTTCGGGGATAGTTTCTGCTTCCCCGCCTAGGCTAAGCAGAACTGGATTGTGGTCGGAGCTAAGATCATTAATAACCTGTAATTGGAACTGGTGTGGGGTGATCCTGAAAATGGCTATATCCAGCACGTCAGATTTGCCCAGTGGTCTGTAGTGTGTTGATTCAACAGGACCTGCTATGGTGATGTTTCTTGTCATAGCGAATTTGTGTAAGCTCTTCCCATTATTATGGGTGTTTCCACTGTTCCACGCGGGATGTTTTGCATTCAGGTCTCCCGCCACTATTGTTGCTTCGTTTGTGCCAAAGAGCTGGGAGAGGTCTGAGGCCAGGAGTGGTTTGCCTGGAGGGTTATAGACTGAATATAGTTTTAGACTACCTGTGTTGTTGGTGTGTATTTCAACTCCAGTTTCTTCCAGGTTTGTAGTTGTTGATTTCTTGATCTCATTGTATCTTATGCTTTTTGTTAACAAATATAGCCGTTCTGTCCCCTCTGGCATTGAGCCTGTCTGTCCTAAGTAGTGTGCAGTACCTTATTTTGGGGTTGTCGCAAGGCTGAAGGTGCGTCTTGTTGACTAAAAGGATGTCTATCTTATATTTTTCAGCAAATTCTTTTAGTTCTAGCAGGTTGTTGTTTAGTCCATTAGCATTCCAATATGCAATCTGTATTGAGTTAGCTATGGTAACCGTGTTATCCATTAATCATGGAGAAGATGACTTGTGTGTTTTTGAGGAATTTGTTGGTGTCGGCCTGATTGGGATTTGTTTTGCTAAAGGCCGTTAACATATCTCCTAGAGTAGCAGCTAGGATTGCTGCGGAGTTTTGGTTGCAAGATGCATGTTTGTTACTTGTAGAGACTGCAGATGCGTATGATTTCTCGGGAGTAACAGCCCACGTTCTGATTTCTGGTGTAGTTCACTTCTGAGTGGGCGGGGGTAGTGCCTCTCTAGCCTTCTGCAGGTTAGATGGGTGGAGTGAACATCCCTTGTAGTTTGCTGGGTGTGGGCCGCCACAGTTTGCACACTTAGCGGGCATGGTTCATGGTTTGACGCAAGTGTGTGAGGGATGGTTGTCACTGCACTTGTAATCCACTTTACATAGGTTTTGTGCATGCCTATTTTTGGCAGCAATGGCATTGACCAGCTGAAGCCTTTCTTCTAAGAGGTTTGGTCTTGATGACTAAGCTGCAGATTATTTTAAGGTCATAAATTTCTCTATGGCCTTTACTGATCTCGACTAAGACCAGAGGCATAGGGCGCCTGTCTGCTCAGTACATGTGCAATATCTTAATTGGCTCTAGGCCTTGTGATCTCTAAGGTCAGTAGGTATTTCTTCAGCTGGTATGGTTTCGGCCAGACCTCTGATGACCACTTTTAGATTTTTTTCACTCTTAAGCTGAAACATGTGATATGGGACTTTCAGTTCATCCATAAGTCTGGTGAGCTGGTGGTAGTCCGAAGTTCCTTCAGGTTGAATCCAGATTCCTTCATCTGTACCTGATGTAAATTTGATGTTTGTGTTCTTCATCATCTCTGAAATTAAAGACTATTTTTCTTTTGTTCTTAAAATTACTGGTGGAATCCTCTCTTTGGGTTGTGCCCTGGAGTCAATCTCTATTCTTTCATCAGGTTGTGCTGTTAAGTCCATTGGAGCTGTTCTTTCCAAGGGTTGAGGTATTATTTCAGGTTCTGCAGCTGGCGACTCCTTCTTGCGCTTCTTTCTACTGACAACCTGATAGCCTGTTGAGTTATCTGAGTCCACTAGGGACTGGTCATTAACTGGCGACATAATCTCTCTGGTGTTTTCTTAAGAAGTGCTGGGGAGAGGGTCAGGGGATTGATAGTCCTCTGTTTCAACCTCTTCTATTTGGTGGAATGACCTTTCCTGGCCATTTCCTTTGCAGCAGGGCCTCCTATATGTTTGAAAATTGCCAATAGCTGCTTGAAGTCGAGCTCATCATATGGAGAGTCCATAATTTGGCCTAGGAGAAAAATAGCGGTTGCTCAAGTTTCCCGAGTAGTTTGCAAGTGATCCTGTAGACTTTGAGAGTCCACTAGCTAATCCCGTAGACAGCTTAGAGTAAGCGTCTACCAGCAAAAAGTTAGTTTATTATAGGTGATTATCCTAAAAACAAGGAAAAAGGAGTTTCGGGAATTTACTTGGACACAGTGTAGAGACCTACCTCCCTAAAATACCATTCATTCACCACTGGTCCTCATTGCTGGTGGGGCCTGCTGGCCATCAGACCTCTGCATATTTCATACAGAGGGGGAGATAATAGGTCTCGAACTGTGTTAGTTCCAGTGCAATGCAAGCTTCCCAATAAACCTTATATAAAATTCAACTAGGCAGGGTCTAAAGGAATACGTCCGATCACAACGACACCACTCCATCATTTTTTGGTTTAAACTAATTATTCTAGATTGTACATCTTTATATGTGCCCTTCATATTGCTACTGTTATCCCTCTACAATTCATAATATCTAAATCAAGCTCACCTATTCTTTTTAAAAGCGAATTTGCTAGTCCTTCACCAGTCACATCAGGTACTTCAATAAATCCTATAAATGACTCATTTATAATTCATTTTTTGTCTACAAAATTTACATATCTAATAATTATTGAAGTTTGTTCCTTGTGAGAAATATCAGGAGTACAATCCATTTGGATACTGTAATATATGGCTGCTTTTATATTGTCTTTAATTTTATTAAGGACTTCATTACGTAATACAGCAATAATTTCCTCTTGAAATTTATGCGCCAAATGATGCACAATTCTTTTTTCGTATTTTTAATTCTGTTTACATGATCCATTAGCACAGGATCATGTTTACTTAATAATTCTATTAAACTTAAAAAATTTCCATTATTCGGCGTTCCTATTGTTTTAAGGGATCCTCGAAATGACAGATTATTACTTGCTAAAAACAGAATTACATCTACAATTCTTTGGAATAGTAATTTTAGACGTTCCATTTCTTTATTTATATTAATTTGATTTGTTCTGTCAACAGTCGAACATAAATTAAGCCTTTTTTAATAATTCTTGCCAAGCAATAAAAGAATAATAAAGAATTATAACTGAACTGCAGGAAGTTGATGAGACAAGAGACTTGGGAGTTATTGTGGACAGAGAACTTAAGTTTAAAGGGCATATTGCTAAGAATGCCAAAACATCACATCAAATTACATGGTTGTTGAGGAACACACTAACAAGCAGGGATAGGGAAATTATTATCCCACTCTATAAGGCATTAATAAGGCCGCATTTGGACTATTGTGCACAGATCTGGTCGCCAGGATTTCTTGGTGATGCGGAAGTGGTACAGAGGATTCAGAGGCGGGTTACAAAGATTGTTGCAGGTCTGTGGGATGTTCCCTATGAGGATAGATTGATGATTTGTGGGCTCCAAAAACTAGCTGATAGACGTAGGAGAGGAGATATGATAGAGGTATTTAAATTGTTAAAGGGATTTTACAGGATTGATACTGATGATATTCTTAAGACCAATGCAGGATGTGAGAGAACGAGGGCCATCCCTGGAGATTGTGTAAGAGTGTGGTTAACAAGGGTGTTAGGACTAGATTTTTTACTTGGAGGGTTGTGAATGGGTGGAATGCTTTACCAGAACTGGTTGTGAATGCTTCAACTGTGAATGAATTTAAGGAGAGGTATGACAGGTATTGTGTAAATAATGGTTAGTGTGTCAATGTCGGGTCTCCAGCGATGATTCTTTTGACTCCATGGAGACACTGTTAAAATAATAATAATAATTAAAGTGACCAACAGAAAGCTCATGATCTTGAATTACAGATGACAGTTTTCTCCATTTATTAAAACCATATATAAATTGTGTTGATTGATCTTTTCCTCTTCTTTTGGAAAATAATACACAACAGAAGCAAATTACTGAGTCTTGAGCTTTTGAGTAAACTAACCAGCTGCAAAGCTGAGTTTCACCATTTGGCATTTTTTTTAATACTACGATGTAGAAAATGATCTACCTTCAACATTCTTAACGAATAGGTCTTGATGATGTTATTTAGGTCCGGTTTTAACACAAAATAATCTAAATTTATCAGTTATAATATTTGGCCACAAACCTGGATCATTTATATTCACTTGATCACCATCGTTATTATTGTTTTAATCGTTATTTGCTGTATCCAAAATGTTTGTATAATCAGAAGCTTCTTTTTCGACGAATCCCATACATTTTCGTTGAAAAGTTGTGTAGCTTGTTTGGAGTTTTCTTTTTCAGTTGAAGTTTGAATCACAACTGCTGAAGTCGTAGCAATTTCGTTGTCAGATTTATTTTGTAGCCATGAAAACAAATCTACTTGTGACATTTTGCTTTTCTTCTTTTTTCTTTTCTGCTGATTTCCTTTTTTGACACCCAGAGGGATACTTTCTTGGCATGGACATTATGGGTTAGGCTTTGCCTGTCGAATAAGTAAATAATATTAAATATTTTTATCCCATGAATTAACAAAAAGTTAAATATTTACATACTTTTTACAATCTTACAAAAGTTTAGAAACGCTCAAGGAATGTGTTTATTTTTTTCATTTGTTTACTTCAGTACATCAGTTTCACCCTTATCTATCTATCACTATTAACTGAGTTGAAATTAACATAGTTGAGATCTAATCATGTGCAGACAACACTTCATAATCCTGAATGTTGATAATACATTTCGCATAGCTTTAAAAATAACTTATCGTATTTACTGGAATATAACTGGTCCTCGCATATAACTCGCACCCCTGATTTTACTTTGCGAAAAAAATTAATTGAAAAGTTTCGTAAACTAACCAGCTGCTTCGTGTAACCTTGCACAGAAAAAAAAGTTTAATTACGTTCACCTCGTGGCAATAGTGACTTGCTTCCCATGGCAAACCACGCGCCCTCCATACTAGCCAATATGTCTGCAGATGCAAGTAAAAGCAGGTCGTTTTATTGTATCACTGAATAAGGTACAAACATTTGCAGCGTGTGTAATATATTTCTCAACAAATAGTGCAATTAGAGACAGCTGGGATAAAAATGGCACTAACTAATGAATCGCATGTCTCTTCCCCCAAGAACTATGCTATTTAGCTGCAAGCAAAACCATGTGCTGCACTGGCAAACACTAAAAACTAGATGTGTGGGAGTCTGTCCCCCCCCCCAGCTCAAATGCAGAGCAATAATAAAAATCAACAGAAAGTGTTAAAATTCGTAAATGTGCTAAAGCTAGAAAATATATAGTGAATATTGTTATGACACATTCAGATATTGAATTTGGTTGAAGAGAATTAGCATTTCAATTCAAAAATTGTTTGCTGACTTTTATCTTTGACTCGCGCGATCTTTTGTTAATACCGCACCAATCATATGCACGTATCTTTACTGGCCTAGTACCATGGCTGTCTGTTCATTAAATATCTCAAGTCTTGTAAATTACTGCTAATTTTTGCTTGAAATAATGGGAAAGCAGATGGTGCTATTTGGGTAGGGTGCACACAAGGAAACTGCTCTCTAGGCAGGAAATAGCAATTGCAATATATGCGGGGATTTTACGAAAAAAATTGAAAACTTTAGTTTCCGAAAATCGATGTAAAGGAAATTTGCTTTTATATCTAATAAGTTAAACATATTAACTGACAATAAATACTTCCAATCCATATTTTAATGACTTACGATTTAATAAAATCCAAATCTAAATACACTTTAGAAAATGGATACGTTCTTTACGAAACATGAAAAGATATATCAAATGATGATAAAGGAGTCCTGCCACGTCTGGATGACTGACGAATAATGCAACAACTGAACTGGACAAAACTCGTACATCAGTATATCACGGATATATATTGATGGCTTGGAAATAGGATGTTTGTTTCTAATTTTATTATTACTATGAAACAGTTGATAGAGTTTAATTAATTATTGCATTTTTATTTGGTATAGCTGTACTTAATAAAGTTGTATTATATTAAGTTAAAATATGTGTTAGCGAAGATGTTTGAAATGTATTTTTTTATTTAATTATTTTTTAAGATGAGCCCTGGGTTGCGTGCCAGAAAACAGTCATTGGCATGCCACGTTTGGCAGGCATGTTAAGGGTTGTCCGTCCCTGCTCTAGACTAACCATATATAAAGAATATAAAAAATATTTTTTCAATGGTTTCAATAACAAGCCAAATGATATAAATGTGTAACAGATTAGAAAAAAACTAATGATGAATCAGGCATTTTAGCATTTTAGGGTAAAAACGAAATCATGTTTGTTAATTTTTATACACTGCATAAATGCATCAAAAGGGTTAAGCAAAAACCCTAATATAATGGAGAAACACAGGGAAATTATTATTATTATTACTGGGGGACCCTAAAATCCTGTTGATGAAATCCCTTCAGTTATAAGCAAAATTAGAAGGAAAAAAAAATAAATAAAATAAAAAATACATTTCTGCAAATGTGTACTGACTGTGCCCACTCGATCGTGGGGCCCGGGTGCATTGCACCCGCCGCACCCCCGAGATGGCTGGCCCTGCATCTGATCATGGCCTTACACGATGGTATCATAACCTCTATTTCTGCATCATTGCCATTATCTGATGAGACATCTTTATCTGATTTTATAGCTACCTTATTTAACCTTTTGAATACATTCACACACTGATACTGTTATGTATTTCTTTGTCAGTCCCCAAGTAGAATTTATTTCCTAATCACTCATCATTCCATGCTATAGCTTCAAGCTATGTCCTAAACTTGCCATAATCACTGGCCTTGTACTTTCACATATATCCTTTCCTCAGAGAAGTCTGCATATGGCTAGCCACAACCCAGGTGATCAATCTTATTTATTAATAGTATTAATCTTATCTTTATGGCCTGCTATATCTGCCAATGCATGTGTATTCTCTGTCCAATTTTTCTGGTTTGCTCGGAAGGGGGGGGGCATAGACATATATCAGCTTACCTTACCTTCAGCTGTATAGGTCTTAATAATGTTCCTCACACCTGAGATGGGGTTTAAATCTTGGTCTTGCCAATGAAAAGACTGGAAAAACCAAGTATTATTTGGACATCATGAAGTCCCCTAAGATGAAAAAGAACATCTCTTATGAGTAGGCAGCCCAAAACAGTCAGTAGGCTTTCACAGAACTCCTCATTCTCCTCATCAAGCCTAACAACATAAAAAGTATATCATGTCATTAATGGACTAATAAAGAAGAGCTCTTGCCAGATCGTTCCTCAATACCAGAACTATCCTTTGATGCTTTGAGTCACTCCCAAATAAACAACTAGCTCACTATTCTGGTCTCTAATATTCCCAGGATGTCAATTATATACCTTTCCATCTCTCTCTACAATGACAAGACTACCTGTCTGTAGACCCTCCCAAACATTCCATGTGCCAAGTTCACCTCTAAGATTATTCCCATGTTTTCTGTATTCCTCATTCACATTAGCACTGACTTGTGTTGGAGACCGTAATATACTTCTCAAACAGGACCCCTCTGCCTAAGCCCTGAATGTAACTTTTATTCTGTGCAACAGCTAATGCAGAATAAAATTCGTTATAAAGCACATCCATATTAGAATTCTGGAGTAAAGTCGCTGCAAGAAAAAGTGCACTAATAGTAAAATTATTATCTTCTTGATCTCCATGAAGTCACAAGATTCATCATGATTCATCATCAATACTAAAAGCAAAAACTATATTTTATTTCTTATGAGTTTACTTATATAATAGTCCCTAGACTTTATTATCTCAAATATGAAGTTAGCAATATGGCAAAAAAGGCCATTTCAGATTGGAGATAAATACAGTTAATTCCCAATAAATTAGCAAACAAAATATTGCTGTGATCTGCATTCTTAGTAAACTTATCTGACTTTTAAGTGAACATAGATTTCTAGAATTCTTGAGGGACAAATGTCTTAGGCAACATGTAATAGAGGGAACGAGAGGTTCAAGAGTTTTGGATTTGGTCATAGCATCAGAATAGCTGATAATAACTGAGATGACATCTCTCCCACCCCCAGTTGGAGAGAGTGACCATGTGGTTTTGACTTGAAAGATGAATAGACATGCAGGAGTATCAAAGAAAAAGGAACGTATATGGAATTATAATAGTCTTAGATATCAACTTGGGGCAGTTTCATGGAGGGCAGAATCAGAAGACCAGGATAACATTAGTGCTTGAGAAATTGTGAAGGAATATTTGTTAGCAGCCACAGTAAGCTGTATTCCACGAGTGAAGAATAGGCCACAGTTTGGCATAAAGTGGATGATAAACAATATCAAACAGGAACTATGAAAAAGTTATGGAAGAGATACAAGAAGATGGGAGGAGAGAAGATGAATGAAGAATATAAGACTCAGGCCAGGAGAGTGACTCGTATGGTGAGGAAGGTAAAACTGGAATATGAGAAGAGATTGGCACTAAGATCCAATGAAAATCCTAGGGAATATTTTAGCTATGTGGCCAGTAGGAGGAGAAATGATTGTGGAAGAATGACATTGTGGGATAAAAATGGGAACAGAGTGACTGATGCAGAGGACATAGTAGTGTTGTTCAATGAACACTTTATTGGAGTATTTCATCCTGAAGAAGTAAGTTTTAATACTAGAGGGATAGGGGAGGTTCGAGGTTTAGAGGTGCAAGTGGGCGTGTGTTCCAAATACTGAGTACCCTGGATGTCAGTAAAGCTGTGCGACTGAGGGGTATTTCACTACAGGTTTGAGAGAATGTGCTAAAGAACTGATGGGAAAGGTACTCAAGGAAGGAAGGAAAGATAGTGCCACTGCATAAGGGCAGTAGCAGACTGGATGTGTCTAACTACAGGCCAGTTTGTGTTTCATCAGTAGTGGTCAAGATCTTGGAGAAATTAGTGAGGGACCATACACCGCATAGGGCAGATGAGGGGTAATGTTATCTGTGAGAGTCAACATGGATTTGTTAAGGGGTACTCTTGCTTTAGTAATATGATTACCTTTCATAATAAAGTGACAAGAGCAGTTGATGAGGGAAAGGCATATACTGCCATTTTTTTTGGATTTTGCAAAGGCATTTGACAGGGCGCCACATGATAAGCTGATATTTAAGTTGCAGCACATGGACTTAGATGTCGGGTTAGTCAACTGGATTCAGGATTGGCTGTCTGATAGGTATCAGAGAGTTGTGTATGGTGGAGCAATATCAAGGAGGCAGAGGTTACAAGTGGGGTCCACACAGAGCTCAGTACTGGGATCTATAGTGTTTAACCTTTATATAAATGACACTGTCAATGGATTGCAGGGGGGGGATATTCAATTGTTTGCAGATGATGTGAAGCTGGGGAGGGTTATTAGTAATAGTGCAGATGTGGCAGCCCTGCAAGAGGATTTGAATAAACTAGACAGATGGGCAAATGAATGGGGGGGTGTCGGTTTAATGCAGCAAAATGTAAAGTCTTGAAGTTTGGGATACATCAATGAGGAACTGGCTGCAAACTCGATTGGAGGAGCTGTACTGGAGGAAGTAGAGGAGACAAGAGATCTGGGAATGATGATTGATAGAAAACTCAAATTCAGGGACCATACTGCAAAGGTGGTGAAGGTAATCCAGAGAATTGCTGCAATACTGAGAAGGATGCTGACCTGCAGAGATAAAAGACCTATCATTCCGTTGTATAAGACCCTGATCAGACCACACTCAGATTTGGTCCCCAAGATTTGAAGGGGATAAATTAACCATGGAAAGGGTACAAAGATGGATGACAAAGATCATTTCAGGACTGTACAATTTTGGTTATGAAGATTGGCTGAGGGAATGTGGACTGCAGAGTTTGGTAGACAGAAGAAGGAGAGGTAATATGATTGAGACTTTTAAACTGTTGAGAGGTAGTTACAGGGTTGACACTGGGGAGTTCTTTTGCTTGGTGGAACAGCAGGAAGGAGCAATGACAAAGGACCATCCCTGGAAGTCACGAAAGGAAGCTGTGAGCAAGAGGGTGAGGAGTGGTTTCTTTGCATGGAGGGTGGTTTAACTATAGAATGCATTACATGATAGAGTGGTGAGAGCAAGAATGGTCGATGAGTTCAAGGAGTGGTATAAAGACTTTGTGTCTTCAAGGAAGGACCTCCCATGATGAGTTTCCTCTCCATGGAGGCCTGAATAATAATAATAATAATAGTGTTTTGTTAAATGGAGGAGCATACAAAAGTTATTTTCAAATCATTAGTCAATGAAGAGGGCACTACCATTAAATAGGGAAAGAATAAAACTACAAATAAAATAACCAGAAAAACACATAAATGCAAAAAAAAAAAAAAAAGATTCATACAGTCTGTGTCTTCTATAAGTGTTCAAAAGATTCAACTTTACATCCTCTCAGAATTTATTTAAAAGATTCACATTTAAATTTTACAATTATTTCCTCTTAAGGAAAAGTTGAAATACGATTTATGTCAATAAGGTATATTAATATATTTATTAACATGAAAAACATAGTAATGTACACCTAGTATTAATTCAGGTGAAGCTGACAATTCATTCTCTAATGAGTGCATGAGAAAATAAGGAATACTACAACAGATGGAAATGTACATATTTTTAATTTAAAAAAAAAATGTAATGGTTTAAGCCAACTACAAAACATTCAATTTAACAGTTTAAGATAATTATTTTTCAAAATTCTGAAAAATGAAAACAACCATTCCTATTTAAAACTAGGCAGTGAAGCATAACTTGTCAGTTTAATGTAACTAAATATAATGTTTTGAAACGTGGGATAAAAAGATGAAATGCTTCATACTCACTTGGTGGAGTTATACTGGAAGAAGTGGAGGAAGAACTTGAAATGATATTGTACACAGAAATTTGAAGTTCAGAGGACATATTGCAAAGGTTGTGAAGACATCTTAGAGAATTCCTGCAATGCTGAGGAGGACATTAACCATGAGAAATAAAAGTATGGTATCATCGTATGAAGCTTTGATTAGATCACATCTGGATTTTCATGCTCAGTTCTGATTTGAAGAGGATACCATAATCCAAGATAACCTTGGAGAGAGTGCAGAGACAGATAACAAAAATAATATCAAGACTGTACAATGCTGGGGAATACGACAGACATTTAACCTGTTGAAGGGCTATTATCATATTAATGTTGAGGAGATTTCTCATGTAGTAGAACTAGAGAAGGGCCAAGGAAGTTGTGAAGATATCTCAGAGAATTCCTGTAAGATTACATCATCTCCTTCGAATCCTAGTGAGCAGAACTGAGCACTGAAATCCAGATGTTGTCTGATCAAAGCTTCATAGAATGAGACCACCATACTTTTATCTCTCATGGTCAATGTCCTCCTCAACAAAAGTATGGTGGTCTCATTGTGTTAAGTTTCGATCAGACCACATTGGGATTTCTGTGCTCCGTTCTAGTCAGCAGGATTTGAAGGGAATGACATAACCTTGGAGAGAGAGTACAGAGACAGAACAAAAATAATATTAAGACTACAACATTAGGGGATATGACTGAGACATTTAAGCTGTTGAAGGGCTATTATCACATCAACACTGAGATTTTTCATGTGGTCCTTCCCTTGTTCTACCACATGAAAAATGTGGTAGAACAAGAACCATCCCTAGATGTTACAAAAGGAAGTAGTGTAAGTAACACTACCAGATCCAGATAACAGTTACAAAAGGAAGTGGTGAGTAAAAGTATAAGAAGTAAGATTTCAACATGGAACATGGAGCATCGAATGCATTGCTTGAGAGGGTGGGGAAAGTGCAAACAGTGGATGAGTTTAAATAGTGAATGATTGACTTTGTATTGACCTCCCATGATGAGTTGCAACTCCATGGAGGTCAAGTAGATAATAATAATAAAGATCCCTCATAATTTGCATAAAAAAGACTACAGCTACAAGAACAATCCAGAGGCTTATCTATAAATGAGGTGCATACATAGATTGCACTGACAGGCATATGAGTTTTGTTGCTGCCAACACCCAAGCTGTTCATAAAACATTCCACTTGCTAGTTTCTGTGTCAGATATGTCTGTATCTACTATAAAAGCAAATTCTGAGCAGAGATGCACACTTTATAAAAAGAGTTATAATTAACAGTGTAAGCTGTCATCCATCTATGTTGAACAGCTACTATACAGTATTATTCAATATAATAAAAGCAAAGGTGGAAATTTTCCTTTTCTGGGTGAGAAAGGCTTCAAGTCCTGGAAGTTGTTCCTTCCTCCCAATGTCAGGAAAGTTTAATTTATTTCTGTCATAACAGCAAATAATTCTCAGGAACAAATTTCTCAAAAAATTGTCAATCTTCCTATCATAACCTGTAAACAACCATGGAGAATCATATGATGCTTACACCAGAGCATGTATCGAAAATGTTAAATTGTTACCAACAATTAGCCAGGGTAAATTTGGAAACAATGATGGGCTTTATGCAGTTTTATGTTAGTCCATTTTTAACTTGGCAGCTATTTCTGTCACAGGCATTTGGTGTGTGTGTGTAGATATGCATGTATACCTTTACATTCTTCACTGGACTTTCTAGCCTTCAGAAGACTTAGAATTAGCACTTTTCAATCTACTTTTACAGTCAGATCTGCTGTTTGGAATTCAAGTATCAATTTGCATACCCACTGAAAAATATCTGTATAAATTTACTGCTTAATTAAAGCAACGTCAATTGCTCGTTTTCAAATTAATAAAAGCCGGCCTGGCTGGCCGAGTAATTAGCGTATCCGCTCTCCAGCCAAAAGGCTGTGGGTTTGAATCCTGCCGTGAGCATGGATGTTTGTGATTGTCTCTGGAAATACAAGTAGTGGTGGTCAGTGGTAGATAGCATTGGTGTAGTTGTGGTCAGTTGATGGAATGAGTGGTGGAGACAGAGTTGTAGAGCAGGTGCCCTCCCTCGATGAGTCTTTGGACTCCCTAGTGGTGTCAAATAATATTAATAATAAATTTCTCAGAAAATTAAAGTACATTAACACTAGCAATAAAGCCTTTTATTTAGCCTTCCATTCTTTAACTTTATCTTTGGGTATCATTTCCAAACTGGATGAGATAACCCTCAATTGCTGCAACTTATTACCAGTCATTAAATCAAATATTCAACACAAACCTTCACCTGTTGCTAAAAATTGCAGGATTTCACCATTTCTCAACACAGTTAAATATTTAACAACAACAACATTGCGAAATGCAGTTACTGTACAAAAATTTGGAAGTTAATTCATGTTGCATTTCTGTTTATAACAGTATACAAATGTTTTTCTTTTTTATTTAACTAAAAATTCACAATATTATTTTGCTGAATTTATTCAGAAAAAGGGACACTGCCCGAGGGCTTCGGTAGGAAGCCATCAGTTTATAAACTATCCAACCAAGAATTAACAGTTCCAGGATTGGACACATTCTCAGTATTTGCGATCAGTTTCTCAAATGTTCAGACATATACTGCTGTTCCCATTCAGAAAATCTCGACCTGAATTCTATTCATTTATTGCTCACAGGCATTTGATGTGAAAATTTTATAGTTAATTTGTCCGTTACGTCAAAAAAAAATTATAAATACCAGAGTATAAGATTTTTTTTTTTCAGTTGATCGTTTCATTTCCATTCTAAGCGGTGCATTTAATTATCATTATAAAACATTGCAAGTATAAGCAGTATATATAAACTGCTATTCCCATTCAGAAAAACTTGATGTGGATTCTGCTCATTTATTACATACAGGTTTTAAAAATTAAATTATATTTAAGTTTGTAGTTGCCATAAGAGATAGGAAATATGCAAAACATAACTGCATTATCTTTCACGAACTTTTCAATGCAAATAACAGAACATATCTGAGAATATGACAGTTACTATTTTCATATAGCCAGTGGCTTACATTATTTCTTGAAATTGATATATTTACTTACCTTTCTTTGGTAAACTTTGCACAAGACGCAAAGCAGCTTCAAACTTCTCTTCAATAGTTAATTTGTCCATTGCGTTTTTTAAAAAAATTATAAATACTAGAGTATAAGATTTTTTTTTTTTTAGGTGATCATTTCATTTCCATTCTATGAGGTGCATTTAATTATCATTATAAAACATCGCAACATATTATTTTAAACTGATAACATTCTCCATGATGTAGCTCAACTGTTAAAGGAAATAAGCAAACGTTAAGGTACACGTAAACAGATAACAAAAAAACCGGTTGAACTATAGAACAGAACGAATTTCCCACAACATATCTTATCACCATCACCACAATCTCCTTTCTCTTGGCTACTTTAATACAAACTAATACACTATTACACGCAGAAGCAATCAGCTGTTTTTTGTTTATTTGTTTGTTTTTTAAGTTGTTTTGTTTTATTTGTTTGTTTTTCCTTTCATTTTGTTTGGCTGGCTGTAGTTATTGCATTATTACTGTATATACTAAAAATTGCTATGCGTTTCTCGAATCGATGCAAATTATTTTTTAAAAAATCAGACTGATAACATAAGATGCGTATAAATGTTTCACTAAAAATTCTGCGAAATCATAGTAGAGATGGATAGAAAATAGAAGTCACTAACCCCACATTTCAAATTCAGCATTGCGCTCTCTACATTATCTTCTAAATAAAAATTCCTTTTTCCGTTTTTTTTTTTTTTTTTTTTAACTGTGGTCCTGAATTACATTCATGTAAAAATATAATATATATAATGAAAAATAAATCCAGTAATACTTGTTTATATTTCCCAAAGGGAGTAGGAACCTACTTTAGCACTAACTTTTTAAAGATAGATCAACAACCAGTTTCCATCCGTTCTGGCTCTAAACCTTAATACTTGTATCATTGTCGGTATTAGTGAGAGTAAGTTCCACAGCAGATTTTTTTTTTTTTTTTAGACGCGGAGTTAAACTTACAAGTGTCCTGCAGGGGGAAAAAATACTTGCTGGTAGAAGAGCTCAACTAAATGAGAGCTGGCAGAAGAAGTGATTAAGAAAACTCCTCTGGTCAGGGACTAGATTCGAACCTGTAACGGCCTTTCTTCTGGAGGTCTTGCAAAGCAGAAAACCTCCCAAAGTTGAGATATGAAAACAAACCCCATTTCCACAGAGACACAGCCATGCTAATAATAAACAACTTATTAATTTCATAATTTGTTTCCTTTTCAGCTGCAACCGATGAAAAACAAGTGTTATCATCTCTTCATGTCTGACCTAATAAGTTTTGCTGTTGTCTGAAACAGCGTGGATTTTTAGTCGATTATCTTGAGTCGAAATCCATAAGAGACGAAAAATCCGAGTTTTCTAGAGAAAAAAACGCTTGCTGTGCTAGAGATCGATTAACTCGGGAAAGAAAGTTCTAAAATATAGTCCTTTTATTCGGTTATTGGACTTGAACTTAAGTCTATTTTTGAGTGGCTAGCGAGAGGATTCAATCGTCACTTCCACTGAGCTACACAGGCCTTAAGTTATAACATTATTACAAAATATTAAGTGACTGAACACATTTGATATTAGCATACTAAGTATCTTGGTTGAGGCCCCCAGAAAAGCAAACAACAGGACTACATGGCGAAGCCTGGTGTGGCACATCACCGAGCATCGGAATGACCATACGGCATCTGCAGATAGCCAGTGAACATAGAGTGAGAACACACATTGAAGGAAAAAATAATTAAAAATTTATTTCACAACGTTACGTGTTAGCTACGTGAAAATGCCATTTACTTGCGTAATTTGAGCCTCTAAAAGAAAGATCGTTATAGGTTCGATTTCAGTGATGACAACGACTTTTTTTCGCAACCCTATCTGTAGCATATGCCCAAGTAAGTCAATCTTTAGTACGGGAAATAAAAAAAAATCACCTAACGCCTTTTATTTCCTTAAAGGAATAGGCGAAGCCTTTTAATCCTATCTAGTTTTGAAGACTGACTGGGCTGTTTATTCTCAATCGGTAGCCAATCAGAGATAGCTGGGCCAAGACTATCACTAATTATATGCAGTAATCGATGAAAAGACGGGAAAACAAGTGCTGTCATCTTGGTTAACACAGTATTTTTAGTCTGAAATAGTGTAGGTTCTACGGTCAATTTTTTTTTGAGTTTATGGGACGAAAAACCCGAGTTTCCTGGAAACAAAAACCTGCTTGCCAATTCCAGAGATCGAATAACTCTGGAACCAATCGAAAAAAAAAAAAAAGGCCGCCGCCTCCGTCACCATGGTAAGAAAGTTTATTTTTCAATCCCTGAAAATCAAGTTTTTTACCCTATTACAAAAATAATCTTCCACGGAACTCATCCTCGCTATTACAGACAGAAATTATTAATGTTAAGGCTAAGTTATGATGGCAATTGTCTTCCAAGCTATCTTGAAAGACCTGTTCTCATTGTTAGCTTAAACTCAATGTCAAAGAGCCCTGAAAGATGGCACATAGCTGTCTATGTGCATTGGGAAGTGAATGGAGGTATTACACAGAGAATTAATAAACGTAAAATAAAATACATTATGAGCAGTAGCTCATAGTGTATTTATCTTATGTAACACTACTAAAAGGTAATCAAGAAATGTGAAAATCAGAACTAGTAAAAAATCATATTTAGAGTGATTGTAATATCTGTTAAGTTTTTAAATTGCTTCCACACACAACAAGCTCTAAACCTTGTAGCAAATATGCCATATATTGGAAAAATAAGAAAGGTAATCAGTAATTTTGATATTATTTTTGAAAAGCTGAAGTTTATAATATTTGGAAATGATCAATAAGAGTTGCACGATTTGTGAATTAGCAGCAGTTTAATTGTAAATGGAGAGTTGGCAGTTGATCTTGTTTCTGTAGATTTAGTAAACATTTGGCACTGGTTTAGCTGAAAAAAAATTGCCTATGTAAATGTCTGTAACAGTGGTGCTTTCAATTAGCCAAATTACTCTGATCTGGAGATGTTCCCGAGAGGATTTCAGTTGGTGGATTTCAAAATTGTACTGAAGAACTTGCGCAGAACTGGGATTTGCAGAGAGAGAGAGAGAAGCTGTAAAATGAAAAAGAACCTCATAAGCGAAAATCAAAAAGGCTGTCGTGGAGGCTATAAAAGCGATGCGTTTGTGCCAGGAAAAGTGAGGTGTTGGTATGAGTCTAAGAAAATATATATGGTCTTACCTGTTTATCAGTGTAAGAGGAGAAGAAGAGTTAGGTTTTTTTTTCGTTTTTCTTTATTTATTTTTTATTTTTTTGGAGAAAAAAGACAAAATAGTTTTGGAACTACTGAAGGCAATTAAGTTGTTATCATTACACTGGCATGAAGTAGTATTGTATGGAGATAACACGCATCTACAGACATAGGCCACGCCAAGAGACATTGGTCTAACCACCTTATCTTCGAGGTAGTAGTTGTTTCGATTTGTAATAGGGTATGCCTAATAAGAACGTAACGGGCAATTATGGCCGTATATACGTATGAGGAGGACATAGCATAATGTGTAGGAAATAGCACATGGGACAGATGGAAGGTAAAATGGTGTAAACAGTGAGTCGTGCAGAACCTCTATTGATGAGCCCTTGGGTGTTTCATGTATCCAAATATCCTGCGACGATTTTCTATATAATAAACTAAATCTTCATAAATGTGATTTCACATCAATCTCTTGCATTTGTACAATAGTTATATCAGAAATTAACATTTAATTATTGTCTGTGTAGCTGAGTAGAATTGACGTTTGCATCCTCTGTTCCAGACTGCCCAAAGATAGACTTCAAGCCTATTCACTGACTGGTAGAACTCTCTAAGCCTTTCTTCGCCCTGTTCCTGAATTAGTCAAACTCTGGCACAGGCAAATGAGTTTTTTCTTCTGGAAACCCGGTATTTTCATCCATAAATTCAATAAAATCAACAGTAGAATCTTAGACAATAATAATAACGTATATTTTTAGGGTTAGAATCCAAGAGATGGCAGCATTTGTTTGCCGGTCTCTTCATCGGTTGTCGCTTGTAGTGATAGTGTTGGACAAGCTATCTCTGATTGGCTACAGGTGGAGAATGAAATGTCCACTCAGTTTCCCAAAACTAGATAGGATTAAAGTGTTTTGCCTACCCCTATAAGGGAATAAAATGCATTAGCTGATTATTGATTCTGATGAACATTTAATATTTTTTACTATAATTATTTAGATTAGAGCGTCTCTCTAGTCGTGTGAAAATTATGTTTCCGTAACGCGACTCTATGCAAATAAACACTAGTATAGTCTTGCTTCTAGTTACCAGGTAGGGGAACTTTATCATGCCCTTTCTGATTTTTAGAGTGCACAAATAGATATTTCTCTCGAAAACTTTGCGATTTGGGTTAAAAAATCTACATCTCAAAATAATATCCCATACAATTGCGATAATTCTGTAGGTTTTAAACCTGTAGTTTCTTGGAACGGAAGAAGTTTAGGGAGTTGAAATAGAAGCTGTTCTTTTGCCTAAAGTATACCATACAATTGCGCTATTATATATAAGTGTATGTGTGCAGTTATCAGTTATACTCTTTCTCCTCAAGGATTTGGTTGATTGATATCATACGCTCACTATCAGTGAAGGCGGAAAGAATGAACACTGCCTATCCACTTCTCTTCTCAATTAGCACTAAAGGAGTTCTGCCTACTCTCATGGAAAAATATCACTTTATAGGAGAATTTTAATTTGAATTATCGCTCTGACGATGCTGCTGTCATTGTAGAGAAATAAGCTGGTGTTTTGTAATTTTTTTCCAGGTGCCCTGCAGAAATGAAGTTTGTGTCCAATGCACTATATATATAATATATATATATATATACACACATTTATAAAATTAATTTAACTGACTAGAACCCGAAAAAGTATAACAAAAACCTTTAATAAATCACGACTAGTTTCATCGGTGCTCCGACTTCTTCAGGTGAGAAAGAAAAAACATATGGCTTATAAAAATAACAAGGTAAAAAACATGGACTTTCCATCTTAATAAAAAGAAGTAGAATAGTGACAGTCATATTTGAATAGGTGACCGCGTGCTATCGTTGGCATGAGTTGAATGTGTGCGACAGCTAATTTTAGAGCGCCAGTACTGGATTACTGCGCTATGGGAATCAGGCAAATTGTAGCTTAGATTGTTGTTCAAGTGTGAAGGGTCCAGAATTATTTCTTTTGATTCGATAATTCTTCTTTTAAATTCATTCTTGTATATATATAAATTATATATATCAACTTGGTGTGGCCGTTCTTCAAGGTTAGAGTTTGCCGAGAAGAGAACATGACTGGAAAGGACGCTCGCTCGTGTGCTACTGTAATATAAGAGATGTCACGTCTATGTTCCTCAAGACGAAGTGAAACAGATTTATCTGTCTGGCCAAAATAAGGTCGACCACAGTCGCACGAAACTTTATAAACACCAGGACAATGCAGTTGGTTGTGTTTTGGTCGACGCAGAAGTCGGAACACCGATGAAACGAGTCGTGATTTATTAAAGGTTTTTGTTATACTTTCTCGGGTTCTAGTCAGTCAAATTAATTTTATAAATACAGGGTGTTCGGGATAAATTTGACAGTTTCGTAAGGAAAAAGAAAATCTTCTTTGTATCTATTAAATTTAATGAATTGACAAAAAAACATTACAGGCAGAGTTAATTACAATACTATCAACAAGATTTACTCAAAATAACCACCATTAGCATCGATCACAGCTTCAATTCTGCTTCGGAACCTCGAACAAGCTGATGCTACAGTCTCCCTGGGAAGGGCCGCAAAAACTGTTTTAATTTTATCCATTAACTGGGCTTTTGTATTACTGGAAGTGCGATGGGTGTCTTTTTCAACTGCGCCCCATACAAAATAATCCATGGGGTTAAGGTCTGGGGAGTTTGGAGGCCAAACATTTGGACTGGTGAAGTCGTAGAAATTTTCAGACAACCATTTTTGACTTTTCCCAGAGGTGTGGCAAGGGGCCGAATCCTGCTGCCATACATACGGCCTACCATTGGCTACCCTTGTTATCCAGGGCTTGACTACAGTTAGCAACTCCACGAACAAAGCCCGAATTCCAATGCCAGGGTTCTTCAACACCTGTTCCTGCAGATTTGCGAGGAATTCTGCTGTACGAACGCAATCAGATCGTCTGCTAGGGATCTTTCTTCTTGCTACATCCTCGTAGTCACCATTGCAAGTCTCTAGTTCATGCCTGATTGTTTTTACTGTATTCAGGGAGCATTGGGCAGCAGTCGTAATATCCTTATTTTGATGGCGGGCACGAATCATCATGATACAAGTTATTCTCTTCCATGATTCAGGTGGGTTCCAGCTATCCATCCTTTCTGACATCTTGTATATGAATGAAGAAGGGTCCAAACTTTTAAATGAAGAGAAGTGTGTGTTAATACATGTAACTTACGGAAAAATATAATTAATTATAAATATGTCAAATTTATCCCGAACACCCTGTATATACATCCCGAGTAAATCCTAATTTCAATAATATATATGTATATATATATAGCCGATAAAAAGACCACTACAACCAAGATTTAGTTGGCAGCAGAATGTCTTGGACTGGTTCTCGAGGAAGCAGGATTCCTCTTTTCCAAGAAACTGTAGGTTTAAAACCTGCATCGCATAAGCTTATCCTAAACCCATACAATTTGAATAAATCACATAAAACACAAACCACACAAATCCTCCCTTCCAAGAAACTGTGTTTTCTTGGAAGGGAAGAAGTTTAGGGAGTTGAAATAGTAGCTGTTCTTTTGCCTAAAAGAATACACGATTGTCATGCAATCACCGGATTCTAAAAAAATGGTTATGAAATCCAATCTAGGTAGGCCTAGAGCATGTAGATTCAATGATTATATTATGCTATTTATTATACTAGGTGTGAAGATTAATATCCATTTTCACAATTCTCTAATACTAAGCAGCAGACACTAGCTCATCTGCTTTTCCAGAGTGAAACCTCAGTTTTTTTTATCTTAAATTTATGTGAAGCTAACCTACTTTTATCTAAAAATCATGCAACAAAGCATATTTTATTTTTAAAATATGCTGTCTTGCATGACTAGATAAAATAAATCTTCTAAAACCTTCTAATCCCGAAGGGACGCAGAAGAGCTCAGCCGTCTCCATCTTACAGCCATCACTAATAGCAGTCTCAAGCAATCAATGAATCAAAATTTTCAGCCAAGTGCTGCCATATGATGGCCCTAAACCCTAACAGATAGATATATGTGGCCCTCATTATTAAAAGCACATTTCGCAGGAGGGTGCCAAAGATCAACTAATACGGGAGCTAGAAGAAAAAAACATAAAAGCAGCTCTTGAAGTAAACGATGAGAACCGCCATTAATGAACTTGTCATTGTGTAGCTCAGTGGAAATGGTGTTTACACTCCTCAGCACTAAACCGCCCGAAGATAGACTTCGAGTTCAAATCTAGTCTCCGACTAGAGGAGCTTTTACTAAATTTTTTTCGACTGGTTCCCGAGCTCGTCCATCTCTGGCATGGGCAAGCTGGTTTTTTTCTCCTGGAAACACAGGTTTTTCGTCCGTAAACTCAAGAAAATCGGTAGAACCCACACTATTTTGACATTCTACTCCCAATACGGGAATAAAAAGGTGTTAGCCGTTTTTTTTTTTTTGATTAATGAACTTTCTTACTATCTTACTTATATTAATTAACTAGTCTATGAGAGCCTGTGTAGATGAATGGCGGCAGCAGTAGCATAGGCTTCCATGGCACTAGGTTACCCAATGGCAACCTAAGTTCAATTCTAGTCGCTGAATAGAGGAATTTTTTTGTAAGCATTTTTTCGGCCAGTTCCCTGGAAACTCCCTTCCAATTACTAACCGCACTCAAACTTGATTAACTTTTTGCGTGACCCATTAGTGGCAGAGGAAATAGTTACTCTTGTTTCAGACTCCACCCATATTATCTTAATAGTTTTGTACCTAACTACATAATTCTGACTTATGTTCACTTAATGCTAAGAGAGGCTGGATTTAATTTAACTTAGCTAATGTCACAACCTCTCCCCCTGAAGAACAGCCAGCTTGGCCAATGCAATTTATTGAATCCCACAAAAACATGGGAGCAAACTTAGTGAATTTATGCAAATGATATACATTACTTAGGTCAGGGATCATAGTTTCAAAACTGCAATTGTAACAGCAGCAAGCAGTGAACCCATTATTAAAATTCAGTTTGTTTCACATATGTTACAATGTTGTCAGAATCAACTTAGGCCAGATTTGATTTAAGAAACTACTGACTACTCATGTCAACAGTTGTAGGCCTATTTGTCATTTAATATTACTGCATAAGCTAATTTCTATGAGTCTTCTCTTCTAAACGAGATCTTTGCAATCATAGAAATGTGCAATTTCTGCTTGTCTACAGGCATTACTAATCAAGGGGAATGTGCAACGTGAACTAAATTTTTTGGCTCAAGTTAATTTCAATTATTTATCGATGTTAACGTTTATTTTATGATTGATCTAAAATGGTATTTATAAACAAAGAAAAATTCAGAAAAGCCCCAATCTTCATATAGAGTTGCATTTCCTGCCTGAGCCATCTCAAAACAGAGAAAACTGAAGAAATGCAGTTTTGCTTGCCTTATTAGTCGTATGTAATAAAAAAAAAAAAATACTTATACACTGGTGTCCAAAACCACGCGAATCGGTTTGTGGCAATTTCGAGTAAAAAACGAGCACATTGAACAGCTTGAAGCAGACTGCAGAATTTCTGAGTTTCGAATCTTACATAGCATTGTATCCAGGCTCTGGGCAGCGTTCCAAACCAATGGAATGTGTTCCCAACGTTTGCTAAGAGGTCGCCCTCGCTCTACTACAGTACAGATTTATATCATAACAGCAAAACATAATCGACGCACCACAGGTCAGCTTGCAAGTCGTCTCCATTCAAGCACAGGCGCGTGGATATCTTGACAAACTGCAACAAGTAGGTCTACATGCCCGAGGGCCTGTAGCCTGCATCCCTTTATCCATGGCACATCAAGTTTTCATTGATGTATCCATAAAAAATGTTTAAGACCAATAGGCTAATGTACTCTTTAAAAATGAGTCATTTTAGTCTCCCCTGATTCAAGACACTCGATTTGGTGCAAAAGCGGTACAACTTGCCATCACAAGAATGTTCTTGAAATGGATAGATACAGCAGTGCTGGTGTGGGAGGCACTGTGCTTAATGGATGCACTAAGCTACAAGTGATGGAAAAAGGGACTATGATTGGTAAACAATATAGTAATGAAAATATTGAACATCGTGTTCGATTGCTGTGGTGCTGTAAGCGAAAAATTAATTTTTATGGATGACAACATATCCTACACAAGCAGTGAAAATACTTTTGGAGACCGAGAATATTAATTGAATCAAGTGGCCAGCATTCTCTCCAGTTTTCAACCCCATTTAATTACATTTGGCACAACAGGCAGGGAGGGGCATTGCTGCTTGAAATCTCCCTCCAGAAAACAAAGAAGGCCTTATCCTTGCTCTGAAGGAGGAAATGGCGAGTTTGCTGAATCACTTGCTGCTAAGCATAGCATGATGTTGCGAGTGCTACATCACATTTCAGGGCGAACAGATTTCATACTGAAACTTCTCTGCTTTCTGTCAACATTGTAGATTAATTCCTTAACTCTGTCCTTGGAAGATTTGTAACTTTTGCCAGAAATGTTATTTTTGATCAGTTTTATTTGTACGAAATTTATAACACATTTTGTGTAATATGATTTATTAGTATGCCGGCAAATTTATGTCCACATTTGCCTGTAGTCATGAACAATTTTTCATATACAGGTAAAAATGTAATTCATCCTTAGGTTTTGAACACCAGTGCATGATCATCCAGAACAGGATTTCTGGATGATCTGTCTATTAACTATCCTTGGTACTGCGTGTAGTATAGGTTTGAAGTCCTTCATGAGTCAGACAAAAACATTTGGGGTATAACAGATTTCTGTTAAGGAACTTGATATCCAATATTATCAGAAATCCTCTCTGAAATACCTTTCAGATCTGATCTCTGTATTCCTTGTACAGAATTGCATGGGAGAATTATGCTTGGTCTTCTCTCACATTCATTTTCAACTCATCTGCAAGAGAGAAAAATTACTCACAGGATGAGTGCAATTTTAACTATCAAATAAGACCAAAAAAATTCAGTACAACAATGGAAAACAGTAATAAATAGTTACCTAAGTGTGTGGGTAGCTATATTAAATCTTGTGCACCAAGATTTTTGAGTATTCTCTCTGACTTTATATGGGTTTCATTTACTTCATTAGGCTTCCAGGATACTCTCATTATCCTCTCTGCATCAAGTTACACAGTACCATAACTACCTACAGGCTAGAATGCATTTCTTCACTCTTTTAATCCTATAGTAATATAAGCAAAAGGTGAGCTACAGGACCATCTGGCTCCTTCTCAATTCCATGCAAATCTTTGAGAGGTCATTCCTCTGTTAGTTGTTCCCATGGGCTTCACAGCCACCACACATATTCAAACAGGAAGAAGTAGAATTCTTAACATTAGCCAACACAGTTCTTAATATGCTATTAGAATCTGTTCTCTGTGCATGACTGATGTGGGGAAGGGAGAGAAAGATTTCGATGAGTGTAAGCATATGACAAAAATAATTCTTGCTGTTTTTTTTTTCTTTTCAATTCTTGCATTTTAAAAAGGATTCTAAGTTAAATGAAGCATTATTCCCAAATTGAAAAGCTAAAAATTCAGTCTCAAAAACTTTCTGAAGTGTCTTTTTGTTAATATATTTAACAAAATAGATGATAAAGTTAAAATTCTAAAATATTCTGAACAGTTATCCAGCCAGACTATCGCCCTGGAAACCACAAGATTCTGTTCTTAGAATGTATAGAATATACAATTAGATTTTCAATCTTTAAAAGTGGGAACCTGCATATGTTTGTAGTAGGCTCCACTTTTCTGCAGAAAAACATGTTCATTTGAAACAACTGAAATATCTCACTTGTTTAGACACAATTTTTAGTGAAGATTAAATTTAGAAACAGAAAATAGAAGCAGCAAAGCTGGTATAGCAGCAAGACAGCTGAATAAATGTATATGGAATAAGAGAAAAATTCATGCAAAACAAACTAGAACTATTCAAGATAGTGGTCAAACCAGTTTTAACTTATAGATCTGAGAATCAGATTAGAAATAAAGCACCTGATCAGAGACTACAGATATGAGAGTTTAAGAAAAATTTGGGAAATGAACAGATGACAGAATTATATAAAAAAATAACGATATTAAGAACACAACGAAATGTTAACAATCATGAATAATTGAATAGTAATCTAAGATGGTATGTTCACTTAACAGAATGAGTAGAAAGGTTAGCAAAACAGGTGTCGGATGAAAGAACAGCAAGAAAAAGATCCACAGTGAGACCACGATCTAAGATTAGTTAATACACTTTGCAATGATCAGATAACCAAAATGTAATATCTGGTTTTAATAGTCTTGATAGATAAGACTAATCAGGAGGAACATAGCTGATAAGTAGTTCATAATGATTAAAAGCTTAATCATGTAGTAACATCATAGTATATCATCATATATAACCTTGGAAGATACATATCAGAAAAATTTGATGATGACTATGTTCTGCAAACAAAATGCAGTTGACTCTCACTTATAGCAAACCTCTAAAATAACAAACTACTAAAAAACCCAAACTAAAGTTTCAGAGGCACAATGCTATTCTTAATGAAATTTACTATAGTAAACTATCTCCCATAAACAATTCTGGTCCCTATAGATTTGATATACTGAGAGTCAACTATACATTAATTTATGCTAAAAGGTAAAATGACTTTTAAAAGTCTATGCAATTAATTAAAACAAACTTTATTTTAATAAATGTTTACAGAGCAGCCCTGTTACATGCACCAATTTTGTAATATCATATAACATGTTATACTATTATACAGCATAAGCTTATTACCATGAACTCTCAGTATACCATTTAGTGAAGAAAAACAATAGCATATTCAAGTAGAGAAACACTCCTGCCACACAATCCCTTGAGCTTGTTTTATTATTTCAGCTTTGTTCATGTTAATAAGTTGCAACTGCATACCACTGCTGCTCATTTGGTAAAATGAATAAAACGGTAACAACTGATATTGAAAATTGCTTAAGTTGTTTGTAAATTACTGCATTACTAACTATTTTAGTACCTGTTATAATTTATGCAATCTAGGTCACGGGATTAAAAGTTAGCAAGAACAATTTTCAACTTTTCCTTCATGTATGCATTAGTATAACAAGATGCTAAAATGTGGTGGATAAAAAAAAAATCATTATTTAAAAAATGATGTATTATTCACATTGCCTATAATATCTTATGTTTATTTACCATAAGCATACATGAACATTGCTTTATCTGCAGTTACTGTTTTTTCAACAACCAAAACTATGCCTATTCATAGCATCTGCATTCTGAGAAAACAGATTAAGTATGAAATTATGAACTAAAGAGAAGAGTTTTTTTCTGTTGTTTTTTCCCCCCTTCATTTTTTAAACTTTAAATCCTCTCTTCTTCCTATCAATGTCACTATGATACTCTTCATTTTTATTGTATTAATTAATACTATAATCGAAAATGTAACAACATATACCGAAATTTCATTCAGAAAATACGTTATTCAAGATTAATGCACTCATACACCAAGGTATGTGAAAATTCATAACTTGACACATTTTGATTTGTTTAATGTTAAAATGCAATAACTATATAATAAATAGTGAGTTAAAGCTGCAATTTAAAAAAAAAAAAAAGGAAAAAAAAGATTTTATTTTTTATTTTTTTTTATAAAAATGAATTTTAAAGACCATTATGTTATACAGAACTGACAACTTCATAATTAAATTTCTGAGAAATGCATCAATTTGTAAACAAAATAGTAAATATAAATAAAACAAGTTCTTGTCAGTATAATATGTTAATTTAATAAAAATTTAAGTATCCTTATAAAACTAAAAATAAAGAAATTCTCCTTATGTTTACATACCTATAAAATATACTGAAAATATGTTTAATTTCAGCATGCAACAATCACACACACACACACCATAGTACCATGACATCAAATTATTTTTTTAAAAACTTACACTACTTTTTTGATTTATAACCAATACATATTGCATTATGGCATTTATATATCATTTTTTCACTATGCAAAACAGGCTCTGTCTTTTTCTTCCTTTCCACACTTAAATAAAATATTTTAGCAACTTTTATTAGGAGCAATATTCTCAGTTTATCAAATGCAATGCAAATGAGGTCATTACTGAAACAGCCAATACTTCTGAAAAGCAAAATGAATTTAACAACCAGAACCTCCATCTAAAAGTACTTTACATTTTATCCACTGTATAAGATACTTAATCTGTTAAATAATCTTCTAATATTATTATACAAAATGCTACTAATTTTCTTAATATTATAATTCATTAAAGAAATAGCAGTTCCAGTGCAAAAAAACACAACATGACTCTTACTGTAACTTTGGAGGAGAGAAAAAAAAAAAGTTCTGGATTAGTACCTACAAATGAGAAATTCATATTTCAAATTACAGGAAAGATTAAAATTTAAATTACCTTATTATGCATTTCATTGAAACCTTCTTAACTATATAATTCACAATTTAATTTGCTTTGTTTCAGAGCACATGCCACACAATCATAACATACTCAATCATTAAACTATATGTGAAACAAAGAAACCATCCACTGTGAGATGCATACATCCTAGCATAACAAAACCAGATTTCTAATGTAATACTGGCAATTCTCTATGGCAACATATTCATTTACACACACACACACACACACACCCAATTTCAAATTCTTAAATGCCTCAATATAGTGGACGGCATTATCTATTATCCCTCTATAAATATACTCATCTTTAGTTTAACTTCTATAAAATAAAATAATAAAATACAAGATAAACTGAATATATGTTTGTTTTTGAATAAAATAAAACAGTTTTCAATTATTCTGTGAATTATTTAGGCCTAATTCATAATATTTTGATCAGGATTCTATCTAAAAGATGCTGTGCTAATAAACAAGTAATGATTATTTGTATCTTAAATCAACTTTTTGAAATCTACTTCAACACATTTTTCTCATCTGAATTTGAGTGACTCAATTTTAGTTACTTTCAGATATTGCAAACAGGCTTTTAAAATAGTAGAGGAAGAACAGGTATTTAAATAATGTATAAAAGATAATGCATACATACAACACAATCATCAGCTTACTCAATGTGCATCTGTAAGTAGTGTTCTCCACCAATCCATAAATAAATCCTCTGTGGTGCTTAGGAAAGGCCATTTGATCTAGAAAACACCTGCCTCCACATTATGGAGAAAGATGCTGTCGTAGAGAGTAAAAATGTGTTGTACTACAATGCATTCTGAAAATAGCAAAGTCCCATCCCTCCCAGGGTCAATCAATACACATGAGTTATCAATGTCACTGGAGAGTTAGTAATCCACATAATAAAGTCTTCTTTTTATTTAATTCCGGATTTATTCTGTAAAAGAGGTTTCCATCCTATTGTTTCCTGAAGCAGAAATCAGGAGAGAGTTTGTGTTATCAGTTAACAAATTACCTAAATCACACAATTATGCTTAGTTCAATTTTCTTGGGGTAAAGCAGAATACTTATTCTCTAAATCAAGGTGTACTCCTTGATGTATTTCACTTTTCGTCTTTATTCCATGTTTAACAGACTGGAAATTCCTTTCTGCGCTTGGATCACTGAAAGAGAATGATAAAGGTTTAATTTCAATAACATTAAAGCTTTCCGTCTTATATGCAATTCAGTTACAAGAGCTAAATTTTGCCTCATTAATAAGCTTACATTCTTGAAGACAGCCATGAAAACCTTTGGGAGGGGTTAAGGACAAGGTGTAAATGCTGTCCAAAGTTATAAACTTTGGATAGCATTAAAAAAAAAGAAAAAAAGAGTAATATCTCTGTTGTTTAGACAAACCAGCAGAGGAAAAAATTAAACCACACTTAATAAACAACCATGCAACGAGACCAGAAAGTAGAAAAATAATTTGCAATTTGCAGGTGGTTAACACAAAAAGAACATGACTTGGTTTAAGTATAATCCAAGATGATAGCAGGTCAGTGGAATGAACCTTATGAAAACACGTTGAAGATTTGTGGGTTACAGAAATTGGTTGATAGGCGGAAAAGGGAAGATATGATTGAGACATTCAAATTGCTGAAGGGTTTCTATAGGATTAATTCAGAGGATATTTTTGATGGTGGCGGGAGGACTAGGGGACATCCATGGAAGCTGGGCAAGAGTGTGGTTAGTAAGGGTGTTAGAGCTGGATTTTTTACTTTTAGAGTGGTGAATGAGTGGAATAAGCTGCCAGAGTCTGTTGTGGGTGCTATGACAGTGAATGAGTTCAAGGCAAAGTATGATAGATACTGTGCGAATGTCGAATAGTTGTGATGGACATGATGTTTAGGGCCTCCCTCGATGAGGCTAAGGACTCCTTGGAGTCGTTCGTAATAATAATAATAAGAAGAATTAGCAGAATAAATCAACTTCTTAATTGAAAATTAAATCATCCAAAATTTACTTAAGATATCTTTTATCTACAATAAAACTTGTGATAAGTGAGAATTTTTGGCTGATGAATAAGAAAAATCAGCAGAGGGGGATTGCATTTAATTGTCAGGTGTATTCACAGAATGCCAATTCTATGGCATGTTTTATATCATAAATAGTTTTTTTTTAAACCTTAGTTATCGCACCTGTTAGGGCAGTTGGCAAACAGGCATTGCAAAAGCCTGTTTGTCAATTATTATTGACAAAATTATGACAAATTTTGTCACAATGAAATATGACCAATAAAAGGCTTGGTTTGGTTTATAGTTTATTTGGCACAAAAACTACAAAGGTCATACTGTGCCATACTAAAGGTTACAACATTAGCATTTACAGAAAATTTAAAAACAAAAAATAAAGTAGTAAATAAGATGCATACACAAAATGTATGTTAAGTGATGCAGTATCTACATATAAACAAGATTACTGCAGAGGTTCCAGCAGTACATAAATAGATAACTATAGGTTAATATATGTACAGGGTGTTCGGGATAAATTTGACATATTTATAATTAATTATATTTTTCCGTAAGTTACATGTATTAACACACACTTCTCTTCATTTAAAAGTTTGGACCCTTCTTCATTCATATACAAGATGTCAGAAAGGATGGATAGCTGGAACCCACCTGAATCATGGAAGAGAATAACTTGTATCATGATGATTCGTGCCCGCCATCAAAATAAGGATATTACGACTGCTGCCCAATGCTCCCTGAATACAGTAAAAACAATCAGGCATGAACTAGAGACTTGCAATGGTGACTACGAGGATGTAGCAAAGAAGAAAGATCCCTAGCAGACGATCTGATTGCGTTCGTACAGCAGAATTCCTCGCAAATCTGCAGGAACAGGTGTTGAAGAACCCTGGCATTGGAATTCGGGCTTTGTTCGTGGAGTTGCTAACTGTAGTCAAGCCCTGGATAACAAGGGTAGCCAATGGTAGGCCGTATGTATGGCAGCAGGATTCGGCCCCTTGCCACACCTCTGGGAAAAGTCAAAAATGGTTGTCTGAAAATTTCTACGACTTCACCAGTCCAAATGTTTGGCCTCCAAACTCCCCAGACCTTAACCCCATGGATTATTTTGTATGGGGCGCAGTTGAAAAAGACACCCATCGCACTTCCAGTAATACAAAAGCCCAGTTAATGGATAAAATTAAAACAGTTTTTGCGGCCCTTCCCAGGGAGACTGTAGCATCAGCTTGTTCGAGGTTCCAAAGCAGAATTGAAGCTGTGATCGATGCTAATGGTGGTTATTTTGAGTAAATCTTGTTGATAGTATTGTAATTAACTCTGCCTGTAATGTTTTTTTGTCAATTCATTAAATTTAATAGATACAAAGAAGATTTTCTTTTTCCTTACGAAACTGTCAAATTTATCCCGAACACCCTGTATATACAAAACAAGTTAAGGAAAGCAGTGTCTACATCTAGTAAGATTACAACAAACATTATTATACTAATACTTAGAGTCAGATAGGAATTATTATACAGCATTGATGCATAAAATGTAAGTTTAGCATTATGGTATTTACATATTAACAAAATTACAGCAGGGTGATACAAATATACAAGATCAAGGCCCATGGTAATACATAATTGGCCAGATTTAACCTAATGAATAATATATATGTATAAAAGTTAAATTAAGCAAAAAAAAAGGTATTTACATATAAACAAATTTATGGTCAAATGTGTTTGTACAAATTAATTCTTTCTAAAAAATTAAAAACCTTGTGCAATTTGTCTGAGTCTGCTAGGATTTCCCTGAGCGTATATGGCTTAGTTAGATAGGTGAAAATTTCATTCCTCTCGTGTAAATTTTTGACAATCTACCAGAATATGATGAATAGTGAGATGTGTGTTGCATTTTTCACATACGGGAGGATCATCAGCTCTCAGTAAATGAAAATGCGTAAGGGGTGACTGTGACCTGTCCGGAGCCTAGCAAGGACAACCTCCTCCCTTCTCTTTGTACATTGACTAGAATGCCAGTGTTTAATTTCAGGTTTACTGTTATATAATTTGTTTGTTGATGTTTCTTGCCATGTTAACTCCCACTAAGCAATTAGCTTTGATCTTATAAGTTGTCTGTAGTCTGTATATGGAACTGTCAAATAGTATGTGGAGAAGGTATGGGCTGATTTAGCAGCTGCAGCCTCATTTCCTTTGATTCCGATGTGGCTGGGAATCCAGCAGAACTGAACATCGAAATTAAGGATTTTCATTTTGTGAAGCAGGTCATAAAGTACTGAATGAGGATTATCCACAGGAGAGGAGATAGCCTGTAAAGAGCTCAATGAGTCTGTATAAATTATACACTTTCGGTAGCAGTTTTCTTTTATATGCATAAGTGCAAGCTGAATGGCATGTAACTCTGCTGTATAATTACTGCAGTCTGGTGGGATCTGATTTGAGATAATAATGTCAGGAAACACAGCAGCACAGCCAACAGAGGTGTTAGTTCTTGAACCATCAGTGTAGATGGGTAAGAAATCAGCGTGTGCTGCTCTGTGTGCATTAAACAACTGTAGGTAAATGGATGATAGGGTATAAGATTTCTGTAGCTGACAGAGTGAGAGGTTGCAGGATGGTGCGCAAACCTGCCATGGAGGAATGTTGTTATGTTTAGTGTAGCTAATGTTGTCAACATTTATGTCAACAGCTTGCATGTTTCTTTAATATGCATACCAAAAGGATGTATAGCAGTTTGATGTGTGTGATATTGAGATTCCTAATGCAGAGAGAAGATACTTTTCCATGTAGAGTGATCTGGGAGAGATTTTATTTTTAGGGCGTAAATAAGAGACAACTGTTTCCGTCGAAGTGATAGAGCCAGTTCATTTGCTTCTACATAGAGACTTAAAGTGGGTGAAGTGCGAAAGGCACCAGAAGCTATCCGTATACCCTGATGATGGATGGAATCCAACCATCGTAGGTTACTCTGTCTTGCCGAACCATAGACTTGGAACCCATAATCCAGTTTTGAACATATAAGTGCATGATAAAGAAGGAGCAATGAAGCTCGATCAGCACCCCCACCCAGTAGAGCAGCGTTTCTCAAAGTGTGGTACGTCTATTAGTGTTGGCACTACACCATAGAGTATTGTGACCGTTAAAGTCACCCATCAAAAGTATGGGTTCAGGCCGTTGCAAGATAAGGTTATTAAGATCAATTTCATTTAACTCAGCATTTGGCGGTAAATAAATTGAACATACTGTAATAAGGAATCCCACAGAGAAGCGAATCGCTACTGCTTCCAGAGAAGTTTTAAGTTGGACTTGATGGAAAGGAGTATGACTGCCCACTAGGATAGCTACTCCTTCATGAGCAGGACCATCTCCAGTTCTATCCTTATGTATAACAGTGAAATTCCTAAAGGTACAGTCCTCATTGGGTCTTAGTAAGTTTCCTGTAAACAGAAAGGTTTGTGTTTCTGCAACATCTTGATATCGTCAATATTCTGGCAGATCCCATAACAGTTCCATTGTAAAAATTTTCCTATTGTTTTGATTTTATTGACTTGTCTGGTTTTTGAGATGTTGAGGGCTTACCTTTGTCAGATTTATATTTATCCACTGTTTTAGGGAGGTATGGATGGCCAATGTCCATCTTTTCCTCTGGCAGAGTGTTCAAAACATCAAATGTGTTAGGGTCAGTTGGTATGCTTAGTTTGCTTTCAGTAGATATCGAGGTATCAATTTTTTTTGTGCGAGTGTCTGGTGGTTTATATCTTTGAGTGAAGTCTCCACCATAATTTTTTTGACAGATGAGTTTTGTAGTTGGATCATTTTTGGAGTTGTCTCTGGAGTAAGGCCATAGGTCTTGTGATTAATGTGCTCAACAGAGAAGCACTTGCGATCGTAAAGTTCAGATATGGTGAAATTATCAAATGGTGGAATAGACATACATGTTTGAGTTGCTGTTGGCACTTTTTTAATTGTTACTTTTTGAGCATAAGAGGATCATAGAACAGGTGTAATGGTGGCTAGCTTTCTTTTTTTGCATCCTGATGTTATGTTTTGTTCTGTTTTTATTTTTTGTATCTCTTTTTCATCTTTCCATTTCTGACATGCATGAGAGTATGCTGGATGATCTCCCTGACAGTTGACACATTTAGCTTTTTTTTTCAAAGAAAGATTTATTTTCATGTTCTTTACTACCACATCGAGCACAGGTAGTAGAACCACGACAGGCAGTTTGGGCATGTCCATATCTTTGACATTTAAAGCATCTCAGCAGGTTAGGGATGTACATTCTAACAGGACAGCTGAGATACCCTGCTTTTACAGATGTTGGAGGCATAGGTGTATCAAAAGTAAGGATGATGTTCTTGGTTGAGACCAGGCGACCATCCCTGCGTATCAGGATGTGCCTCACACCCATCACTCCTTGATCTTTAAGCTCTGAACATATCTCATCAGGAACCTCAAGGAGACCCCATTCTGATATCACTCCTTTACTGGAATCGAGTGTTCTGTGAGGTGTTACTGCAATTTGTATTCCACCCATTGTCGTTGCTCTTAGTAGTTTCTCGGAATGTTGTTTGCACATTGTTTCCACGAGGATATCACCAGAACGCAATTTCTTGACATTTTTGGGAGGTCCTGCCAGTCCTAAACAGGTGAAAAACCATTTTCCCAATTGGTTTTTCACCTGTTGCATGAATGATTAAAAAGGTTGGTACATTTTTGTTAGTATCCGATATCTTTTGTTTCTTACTTCTGTTTCCATATGCTGTGTCTATTATCAGTACTTGGTTGGGACTTTGTTAGGGTCCCTAAAACATTTGAGGATAAAGAATTCATATTTAAGAAATTTTTAATTCGGCGCCAGAGCTCCCCACCCACCACGGAGCCACACATGGACGCCCACTAGCCGGCAAGCAAAGACTGTGCTCAGGAGTGGAAAGCCAGGGCTACCCTGGACGCTATACCGCCACTGCAGTAGGTCTAGGATCCTGACCCCCCAGACCATGGGGTGAGAGACTTACTGCAACACCGTTGACCGTTGCAGGCAAGTCCACTAGCCGATTGATCCTGGCTGGGCCATTTCACGACCACCCGTCTTGCCGAAGCATGGGCCACAGTAGTGCAAGACTACAAGGACCCCCTTTCCGGATGTCCACAGGTCACACCGCATGGCAAACACGTCAGATCCCAGTGATTGTGGTCTGGAAAAAGACTCAGGAGAAGTAGAGCAAAGAATACGAGAAGAAAAGCAAAGAAAAAGAGGAAGAATGAAAGGGCAAGTACCATCACTGGGAGGTCCCCCCCATCCACCACGAACAGGTGCCCCACTTAGGGATGTACATTCTTATATTTATTTTCATGTTTTACAGACATGGAGGGGACCGATAAAAGGATAGGATACACATGCATCTTTAGAGAGCATTCAGGCATAAAGCAAAGTGACTAATTTCAACACAGTAACCTAAAAGATGGAATATGCAAAATGTTGGGAAGTTGATGAAGAATTATTGCAGATTTTTGCTTTTCCCCAATTATAATTTTTGTATAGTGATTCTAAAACCAAATGTTTTTTTTTTTTTTTTTTTTTTTTAACTGTTTTCAAACTTGGGAGAGTCATATCAACTGTCCCTGTCTATTTCTGCTTGTTTTGGAACTATTCTGACTATGTTTTCATCCTCAAATTTGTAGACAATGGTACAGAAAAAAACTGAAAATGTGTAAAAATGATCATTAATAAATAATCAAGTATCACTGATAAAGCTCATAAGTTTTCCTTCCTGTCTCTTAAAGTGATAACCATATTAATATATAAGCTTTTTGTGTTACAACTATAATCTTAATACCATGGGTGAGCTAAATTTTATGACTGATTACAATTTTATTATTTTTTACATAATTCAGAAACCCTGCTCTAGATGCCAAACATGGAATTTTTCCATGCACCTTCAGGCCTCAATAAGTAGTATAGTGGTCTCACATCAGGTGATGAAATTTATCTCCCATCTATGGCTAATTTTTAACTCGTGTAACTACCAGTGTTTGAAGCAGCTAACTTGTGTACTGCGAATGTGTTATAGGTGACAGTGATACTTGACAAGGATGACACACACTGATCAGTGAGATATTTGGCTGACTGCTGAATCAACACAAAATATTTGAAGCCCCATGACAGTTGTTTCTTAGAGCCAATAATACCTCATGTCCTATGCCATTAACAATTATTACAAACAAATTTCATGGCAATTTCCTTTTTTATGTGAATTTTATTATGTTTAAACCATTTTATATTTTTGCAATACACTTAAAAATACTACATTTTGTCATTTCATTTTTATAACAGCTGTCTTTTCACTTCTTTTCTTTCTCTCTCTCTCCACCTCCAATACAGAATTACTTATGAGAATATTCTCTCTCTGGATATTTCTATAATGTTCTGTCACTAATTTTCATATAACCTCTATTATTTCTCCAATTCCTTTTAGAGTACTCTTTCCTCCATTTCTAAACTTTGTCAATGGTCTCCAGAACATTTTATCTCCCTCGTGATATTTAAATTCATAAATACATATATTCAAATTCTGCCTATGAATTTCTTTTTTTTAAAGTTTTACAGACTACTTTTATACATTTTTCTCAAAAATTTTTAAGAACACACACACATTGACTTCCTGTAAAGTGAGTTGTGATACTACTTCTTTTCCAGGAAAGTGTCTCTGATTTCTTCAGTTCTCCAAAAAGTTCTCATTTTTCTGTAGACAATCATATGTTTCTCTGGTTGAATTCATCGATGTTTTCTTCAACTTTTTAAGTATTTCAAATTTGGTGCTTGTTTTCATCATCATTAAATTCCTTATGATAGCACATGAAAATCGACATCATTGCTAACTGTCTATGAACAATTTCCCTCCAAATTATTCTGTTATGTCAGAACTCCAATAAGGTCTTATCAATCATCTAAGGCACTTCTTACTGTATTAATTCACCTCAATCTGAGTGTTCCTCTGTCTTTTTTTTTTCACCCTCAAACATCCTGGAAAACCATGTTTTGCTAACAGTTTCATTCCCATTTTGTTTAAGGAACCATATCAAATTAGATTAGATTTGCTCACACATTCACGAATGTAAACAATCTCAGGTTATTCCCAAATAACCTCATGCAGAAATGTTTCACTTGTTGTAACAAGTGAAACATTTAGGATGCAGTTGATGTTATCAATATTCTGAGTATCTTTATTGACGATTTTCTTACCCAATTTATTACAACAGTTAAAAAGTAAAAACCTGAGATTAACATTTCAAATTTTGCTATCAGCTTTAATGTCACTTTCATTCATAATGTGATCTATACATGTGCACCCATGCCTCACAACTGATTTAACATTAAACAATCTTACTATATCTCATTCAATTCTAACTGTTGACGTACATATTGTTTGATATAATGTCCCATTTACATCATATAATTACAGTGTTTTAAAACACTTGTCCTCTGGAAACAGTGACATATGCTTTTCCAGATCTATAAAAAAACTTAAAATACAGATCTTTATTATATTCCCTTGAATTCTCAATATTTGTTTTAAAGTGAAAATCTGATCCTGACAGCCACTATTTGCCCTGAAACCTAGCTAGTTCATCTCTAACTTTCCCTTTCTTCACATATGCTTGACTAAATTTTACCAGAAACACTCAAAATTACTCCACAATTCTTACACTATTCCCCCCCCCCCTTTTTTTTTTACAGATGGGAACTCGTTGACTAAGCCCTCTAAATTATGCAGTATAGTCACTATAAAACTTTCGCATCTCTACGTAGATTTGAGGATTTCTGGTTGAAAATCATTTACTCTATTCACATTTCAAGTTTTGATGGCTTCACACATCTATAATACATCAGAAATTCTTAAATATGGAGATATAAAAACTTGGCAGTGGCTACACTCCATAATCCAGAAAACTGAATTCTATATGACTTGAAGAAAGCAGTCAGTTGTTCTCTATGCAACGGTGAATAAAACTGAATTTTCATCCTCAATTTCCTGATGTGTACCCTCAAGGCATGTTCAGGCTACTATGACAGCACTACATCGTTGTTGACATTATTGTTAATCATCAATACAATTTTCACCGAAATTAGTCCATTACTTGTCAGCACTCCAATACAGCAATACCTTGCATAGTCCAGCTTTGATCAGTCTGGATTCACTATAGTCTGGTTTTAAATCCTAAAAAATTAGTATACAAAATTATTTTTTTTATACATAAATGTTCGTTTTTTTTTCCCTTTACACAGTCAAGTCTCTTTTTGTGTGGTTTTAAAGTTATGCAATACGATATTTCAATTGTATATCCGCGTTGTATATGTATGTACCTAAACTCGCCGAGAATATAAACACGGCGTTATTTTCAACGTCTTAATGTGTAAGCTATGTATAGTATACGAGCAAGCAGTGGACGTTTGTGAACTTTAATATTGAATTAACTTCTATGTCTATCAGTTTTCGATGTGCAAATCTGTAGTAAAGTTGATTTGTGATAATTAAATTTTAATCCCATTTAAAAAAACTACATAATGAGTGCAAAAAGAAAACATGAAAGTGATTCTGTCACCAAGAAACATAAATGACTCACTTTAGAACAAAAGCTCAATATAATCAAGCTTCATGAAGAAGGTGCATCCTTTGCTAAAATAGGCAGTGAAAAGGGAATGGACGAGTCATCAGTTCGAAAAATCATCATCATCTTCCTTATACCCTCTTTTACCTTGCGGTGTCGAGGGTCCATTGATCATCGGACCTCACGCTGTTTACAGGATAAGGTGGTCAGCCTTATGCCCCGGTGTATCCTATGGCCTGTAGTGTTGAGTTCTCAAGGGCAGTTTGCCTGCTTTGCGGGATGAAAAACCCCAGAATAAACTAGGGAAAAAACCCTGCTGTCCACGCCCAAGACTGGCTAACTTGGCTATGGCTGAGGAAGATCCTTCAGCTCCTCACGTCACCGACGGGAATCGAACCTAGTACACTCCTTCCCCAGGCATATGGTTGCGAAGCGCATAGCCACTAGGCTAACCACGCGGACCCTCGAAAAATTATCAAAAAAAAAAAAAGAAGAAAAAAAAGATCAATACAAATCGCAAGGTATGGCTACGGCTTCTAATTTATCAAAAATAGTGCCAAAAACCAGAAGCACTCGAATGGTAAATATGGAGCTACTATTATCCATATGGATCGAAGACTTAACTCAAAAGCGAGTTCCGCTTAGTCAAATGGAAATTCAAGCCAAAGCATTAAGTCTTTACAATGGCTTGAAGACTATTGATGATATAGAAAACGAAGGTGAGGGAACTAGTGAAAATTTTACGGCAAGTCGTGGGTGGTTTTTTCATTTTAAGCAAGAACTGGTATTCACAACGTTCGTATTGTTGGTGAATCTGCCAGTGCAGATAAAGAGGCTGCTTTAAGATATCCGAAGGAATTGAGTGAAAGCATACAAAAAGGTGGCTACAAAGATGAACAAATATTTAACGTTGATGAAACGGGATTATTCTGGAAAAAGTTGCTATCATGCACTTTTATAGCAGCCAATGAAAAGTCATGCCCTGGATATAAAATTTTGAAAGACCGTCTCACACTGTTATTAGGTGGAAATGCAGCAGGGGATTTCAAATTAAAACCGATGCTTGTGTACCGTGCAGAAAATCCTAGAGCTCTTAAAATTGTATCAAAAAATAATCTCCCAATGTTATGATGTTAAAATAAGAAAGCATGGGTCACAAGAGTTTTATTTGAAGATTGGTTCGCCAACTATTTTTGCCCTACAACAGAACGTTATTGCAGAGAAAAAGGATTAGATTTTAAGATTTTATTGATCTTAGATAATGCCCCTGATCATCTGACTGGTCTTTGTGATTTAAATGAAAATGTACAAATAACTTTTCTTCCGCCAAATACAACATCGGTGATCAAACCAATGGATCACAGTGTCATTGCGACATTTAAGGCCTATTATTTGCGGCCCACTTTTTCGTAAGCCATAAAAGCTACAACAGGAGAAAATGCGCCTACTTTAATGGAATTTTGGAAGGGCCACAACATAGGCGAAGCATGGCACGAATTAACGACAAGCAATATGAGAACAATATGGAAACATATCATAGCACATTGCACAAATGATTTTATTGGTTTTGAAACTCATTTTGCTGAAGTCACTAATAACATAGTGGAAATTGGACAGCAACTTGGTTTCAAAGAGTTGGATTCCGTCAACATAATTGAGTGCATTGAATCGATCACTAATAAACTGGACAATGAAACACTTATTAATATGGATGAACAATGAGCTTATGAAGAGCGGGAGGACAACTTAGACAACGACAACTGTGTTGAAGTGCCTGCACGAGAATTAACAGCTGAACAACTATCAAAAATTATTGGAACAGTTGAAACCTTGTCAGAGCACATTATGGAAGTTGATTCCAATATTGAACGTAGCCTTACAATTCACCGAACAATAAACAATGCAATTCGTTACTACAAAGAAATGTATGAAGAGAAAAAAAACCAAAGAAGAAAAATGTGCAGACATCGATATTGCAATTTTTAGAGAATAAAAAATGAATTACAAAAAGTATGTATTTTTTGTTTAATTATTTTTGATAAAGACATTTGAATTTATTAATCTCATTTTATTTATTGAAAAACAGGAAGAACATTTTTTTTTTGGAACTAATTATAATTTTTTGTATGTATTTAGTTTCTCGATTAGTCTGGGATATCGGTGGAACCGATTACCTGGACTATGTAAGGTATTGCTGTATTGTGCTATCTAACATTTTGTTCTTCAAAAGCACTTCTGACTGAATCAATCCACCTAGACCTTGGTCTTCTTAGTGTTTTTGGCACCAAATGCCTGTTTTGCTAACCTTTCTTCTTATATTCTCTTTAAGCGACCATATCACAGTAAAATCTCGCATGATAAGTTAATATAATTAACTTGTCGAGCTCGATTTTACAGGGGCTTCAAACCTAAATAATATAGAAAAAATTATGTATGTTTTTTTTTTGTCTGAATATAAATTAACTACCTTGTGAAATGTGTTACATATTTCCTGTTTGAATATTGTACTTAAAATTAGAGAAAATGGATTAAGTGGTATTAACACAGTGAGTTAGCAAAAAGAATACTTTATCAGAAAGGTTTGCAACAACTTCCAAACAAATTGAGTGCCTTAAACAAAGACTTTCAAGCAAGAAGACCGGAGTGACATCACCGCACTGACGGGTAATCATGGACACTCCGAAGTGGGAACAAAGAGCAATGAGCATATTTAAGAGGCTGAAAGGGGAAGAGAAGGGAGCAGTTATTAGGACGACTGGTGCTGGTGTTTTGGTTCCGTTATACCGGCTGTATGGGAAGAGACAAGAAGAGGCGATGACTCAGAGCACGTAACTGGAGGCTTGGTACCCATCGTCGAAACTACGTCAACGGCAATTCCTCTTCAAATGTCCGGGAAGAATTCCAAGGTGAGGCGGACAGCATGTGTCCCACCGTGACCCCCCCACAAAAGGCTAGATGCCTGGTCAACAAGTAGCCACCAGCAGAGGAAGAAACAATGGAGTACAGAAATGTCTAAGATAAGAATATGTTCTGTGTAAAGGCAAAGATTCAAGATGTCCTGATAGAGGCTTTGTTCATGAGTGAGGATTGTGCATGCATAGAAAGAATTCTGAGTAAACATGTGATATTAATGTTTTTCTAGGAATATAGATATGTAAGAATTGTGTTATGTATTACATAAGCATCACTGGTAAAGTGTTCAGTATAGTGTTAGAGTTACTCGAGTGTACGTTATGTTTGTGTAAGGTAAAATCCTGAAGGTAGTTATGCAGGGAAGAACAGTTATTCTATACAAATTGTCAAGTATGCATTGCATAATGCTAAGTATTGTGTCAAGGTTGAGTGAACGCAGAATGTGTATAATTTAATGGTATAATATATTTGCTGGAGCTAGATATGCTGGGAGAATCAGTTACTACTCCCTGCTATTTTGTAATCTCAATTGTTTAGTTAGAATAAAATGTTTTGTTTGAACAACAATTTGATCTAAGCATTTCCCAATCAATGCATATCTTAAATAAATTACAGACCTGTGTTGATTAGGTATAGTCCCGAATTGCTGTATGAAGATTTTGGCTAAGACCTTACCTTTGTTCCTGTTCTTATAATTCTTAGACTACTATTTCTGCCTGACTAGTGCAGTCATAAATCAAATAAACTTGTCTGGCAGAAGAGTATGAGAAAGTAAGTATACTGCAATCGTATGGGCGGTAATAGTTAGATTTGGAGTCAGCTTTATGTGCAGTAGGAGCAAAGGGCAAGGGCAAGAAAAGATGGGGGGGGGACAAGATTTTAGGCAGAAGAGCTTAGAGAACAAAATAAGTAGGGAGAGTTAGAAACTTAGAAAAAATGACGCAACTTAGTAGATAGCATAAGCTTTACAAATGGCACAGCCCAACAAGATTAGAAATTAGTTACTAATAAAAAAAACCATACATACATGCCAGATAATGATAAAATTTTACAATGACACAGTCGACAGTATTAAAATCAACATAATAATTCCGGAGAAAAGTGGATTGAAATAGTTTTGGCAAAAGGATCAGATTGTTGTTATATGAATTTTGGAATAATGAATGTAGATGCTAACAATAGTGACCCAATTAGTTCTAGTATGATGGAAAAAAAGGAATTCTTCAGGACTGTAAATCCTCAAATTGTAATTCCATCATTTTCTGGAGATGGTCATGAGGACATAGACTCTTATTTTGGGTTTGTAGACGAAAGGTAGGAAAATGGTCTGCCTTTCAATTGTTAATACTTCTCAGAAACAAACTGATAGGTAAGGCCAAGAATTTTTTAAATTCTTACCCCATACTAAGAGACACATTGGAATATACAAAATTCAAGGCTACCTTAATTGCAGAATATTCCAAGGTTAAGAATGTGAACCCAAACCTATGGAATTTCATAAATACATGCAAGGGAACAAGGAAAGTGTATTAGAATTTTACAATAGGTTGCTGATCCTAGATAGTAAGTAGTCTGAGTGTCTCTAAGGACGAAAAGCCACATTTACACTGGGCAGCCTTTCACCAATTTAGGTTAGGGTCGAGAGATGAGTTAAGGGAGGTGGCATTTAAGAAGAGGATAAAGGGCTTGGAGGAGTGCTACCATTTAGTCAGAGAGAGAGAGAATTGGAGATATTCATCCCTTCGAGTGCACACCTTGTGGCAGACAAATGTCACAGCTGGTAATACCAAAAATAGGATTAAAGTTGATATGCAAGAGGATAGATTCACAAGAAACGAGGAAGAAAGAAAAAGCAATCTAAAAACTTGGTTCACAGTGAACCTGTTGGACAAGGAACAAAGGCAAAACCCAAGTCAACAGACTCTCTAGACTTAGAAATTTATCAGACAAGAAGTGGAAAGACAACAATAACCGTTGATAATTGAAAGGCAGGAAAAAATAATTAAGCTATTGGAAGAACTAAAACTTTGCAATTCTCATAATAAGCCATACAATGAGATTGAGAACAAAGAAAGAATGAGAGAGGGGAACCCCTCCCCTGATGTTACAATTGTAACAAGGTAAGGCACTTCGCAAGGAAGTGTTATAGGCAAAGCAGATACGCGTCAAGGGAAATGGAGTATGACTCAAATATCATACTAGCTCGCGGTAGCTCTCAAAGCTCATCTAGCAACTCATGCTGTCAAGAAAATAATGTCAAGACCCAGCAAATCATTAGCAATCATGCAACTCATAACTCCAGAAGCAGAAAATGAAACAGAGCAAGTTGTTAGTCATGAAAGGAAAATGATGAAAAGGAATAGGAAGAAAAAAATCGAATGAGCAAAGGAAAGAGAATGAAGACAATAATCGAACAAAAGGATCCAAATCATCCCAGAGTCCCTCTGTAGATGATAACCTCCATAAGGAAGTCTTAACAAAGGTTCACACCGATCAGGATGATGCACAATTAAACATTCAGAGGAGGAAAGGAAAAAGGACAGAAGGAATGAGACCGACTGAACGACTGATCAGCAACCAAGGAAGGAATTTTGCTTAATTATTAGCCACACAAGGTTTAAGAGATATAAAACGAGGGTTGTTGTAAACAAAAATGCTATCCTATACACTCCTAGGTTACGTATCAGGGATTTGATGACAATATTTCTATTCTATTTTCCCTCAACACACACACACACATCTTCAGTTTATATCCTCATATTGAGCATTTTACAGACCAGTCACTATCGTGGTCCCTTTCCTGAATCCTCTCTACCTTCATTTCTACATAACCAAAAAATCCCGTCAACCAACTGTATGCAGAAAAGTCCAAAGTCAAAATTTTATAAGGAGGGATATTAACCATCCTTTCCCTGCTTACCAGTGTACTTCTTAATATTCAAACGATCCATTGAGCTATTTTAGATATGTCCTCTAAGCTTCAACTAACTGTTCACTAATCATTCCCAAATCCCTAGCTTCATCAATTTCCAGGTGCAATTCTATCAATATAAATGCATGGTTGTGCATGAGGTTGCATTCTGCTGAAAAGAACAAAGCATGTAACTCAACCTCATACTCTGCCACATTAAACTGTCAACCATTACCCTTTACCTACATTATCATTAACATATAAAATTAAAAGTAGCCAAAGTACAGATATCCTGTACATCAATGATGATTTATCTTCTCTTTAATTCAATCGCACCATATACCACTCTAATGCAGCAAGCCTAAATAAGTCGGTGAGTGCTCAAATGGAAAGCAGCAAGTATACATTCCATGAAGCAAAATGAAATCCACAATAAAATTTTTTTTTTCATGGAATAGCTTTTGGAAATGCCCAATTAAATGTTGTACTTGTTATAATAATAATCTTCGTGTCCACATCAATGAAAGAAAGAAGCTTTTCATTGAACTTACTTGCTAGAAGAAAATAAGTGCAAGCATAATAATCAAGTGAGATCTCTAGTTTCTGTTGTGATCTAAGGATATGGGGTAGAACAGACAATGAATGAGTAGAAACAATAATCATAATAAATAAATAAAAAATGAAATAAAGGAAAATAAAGAGAACAACAATGTAATAAAAGCTGCAAAGCAAGTCTCCACATAGTCAAGTGAAACTATAGAACTTTTATCTAAATGCTATGCTTATTCTTTGTGTAGTGTCTGATGTCATCCCTGAGAAATGAATTTGCGAGAATCTCAGCAAGAGAGATAATGCTTTTCTTTGAGTCATGTAATTTCTCATGTAATTTCTAGAATGACGATATAGTTATCTTCTGTGTTTAATAAGAATTTAAAAGCTAGATATATAGGATGGGGTGCTTAAGGGTCAAAGCTGTATAACTGAGAGGAGACCTCCACATAGCCTTTAAAGGAATGCGGAGAACCGACCAGGGCTTCTGACCTAATGTCCAATCCTCACCTTCTCGTGGTGCACCCTGTTGGGTATCTACTTTTGATACTGAACGAACGAGGAAGGGCTGGCAATTTGGGATTTAGTCGACCAAATTGTATTCTTATTGGTTAAACCAAAATAAAAAATGATGGTACAACATGACAAAATTTCATGCCGGCTGGGGCGTCGCCCGGTTAAACAAGGCCCCCGTTGTTTTCGCCAGGGAACCAGGGCGAACAGCGAAAAGTCAGCTACTGGAACAAATCTGAAAACAAACCCCAACTCAACATCACCAGAGTTAAAGATCGGTACTATCAATGTAAGAAGCCTGAATGGCAAAGAAATGGAGCTAGCTGAGGAATTAGATAAGTACCAGATCGACATAATAGGGGTGACTGAAACAAAAAAGACCAAAACTGGTGAGATCTTTCTGAGCAATAAATACAAAATGTTATATTCAGGCAATGACAATCAAGGAAAAGAAGGAGTAGCCATAGTATTCAACACAAAATACGAGGCTAATCTTCTTGAATGGCAGTCAGTCTCAAGTAGAGTAATGTGGGCAAATATGAGAATGGGGAACTGGACAATGAGACTTATTGGTGCCTATGGTCCCACAGAAGGTTCTACTAAGGTAAAAGTGGAGGAATTTTTTGAGGCTTTAGAAAAAGCAACTGACACAATGAAAAATGAAAAGTTGGTCCTTGTTGGGGATCTAAATAGTAGAGTAGGAAATGATTGTGAGACATACAAAAATATTTTGGGAAAATTTGGAGAAAAGAGCAAAGCTAATAATAATGGCAAATATCTGTTGGATTTCTGCTCAGGACATGGACTGGTTATTACTAACACCATGTTCCAACATAAAAATGTGCACAAATTCACATGGAGAGAAGAGGCTAGGAATAAGAAAAGTCTCATTGACTATGTTATTGTTGATAGTGATGTTTTCTCCCTGGTGCAGGACACCAGAGTGTACAGAGGATTTGAAATTGGAAGTGATCACTATTTAGTCTTGAGCAGGATAAAATTGAATTTCATATTGAAAAGAATAACATGTAAGAAAGTTTTAAAGCGAATAAAAGTCGAGCAGCTCTCAGATGTGAACTGTAGACAAAAATACAGAAATATTATTGAAAAGAAAATGAAAGAGTTTGAAAACAGGAATCAAACCTTGGAGATTCAGTGGCAAACTCTGAAGGAAACATTGATTGATTCTGCCAGAGAGGCATGTGGTGAGGTTGTGTGCAAGGATAAAAAAATCAGAACTCCCTGGTGGACACAGGAAGTTAAAGAGGCAGTGAAGGAAAAGAAGAAAGCATATCAAAAGTTCCTGGCAAATAAGTCAGCTTTTACTCTTACAGAATACAGAGACAAATGTAAGAAAGCTAAACAGTGTGTAAAACTAGCTAAACAAAAGTCATGGGAGGACTTTGGCAAGAATATAGAAAATAAATATCAAGAAGGTGGCAAAATATTCTGGAGGTTGTTGAAGAAGCTTAGGAATGGAGGAAAGTGTGCTGTAAAGGGAATTAGAGATGATAAAGGTGAAATGAAAACAGGAGAAAAAGATATCCTTGAAGTATGGAGTAATTACTTTGAAAAACTGCTAAATGAAACAAGCAGTGATGACAGCACAGTGATAAAAAACACTGACCAGGCATGCAGTCAGGAATACATATCCATACTTGAAGTAGAAAAAGCCATCAAAGGCTTGAAATGTGGAAAGGCAGCAGGAGTAGATGATATTCAACCAGAAATGCTGAAGTATGGTGGTATAAGAGTCTTACAGTGGCTGCACTGCATAGTTCAGAAAGCCTGGACAGAGGGACGAATTCCCGATGATTGGAGTAGAGCTCTCATAGTGCCCATATATCAAAAGGGAAATAAAACTGAATGTGAGAATTACAGAGGTGTTTCCCTACTGATTGTTCCTGGCAAGATCTATGCAAGTATACTTGAGAAGCGGTTGAGAAGAATTGTGGAAGAAAAGCTTGGTGAAGAACAAGCTGGATTCAGGCCAAATAGAGGCTGTCAGGATCAGATCTTCACTTTACGACAAATAGTCGAGAAAGCATGGGAATATAACAAAGATCTGTATTTAAGTTTTGTCGATTTGGAAAAGGCATATGACAAGGTGCCAAGAGAGAAGCTATTCAATACGCTGCAGTTATATGGTGTCAATGGTGCATTATATCAAGCAATACTTAGTCTTTATTTGAGTTGTGAGTCAGCAGTTAGAATTGAAGGAAGTACAGGAAGATGGTTTAATGTTAAATCTGGTGTGAGACAAGGATGTACATTATCCCCTCTGTTATTCATTATCTATATGGATCACATTATGAAGGAATGTGGTATTAAACCTGATATCAAAATTGGAGATGTTAATGTCAGCTCTTTGCTTTATGCGGATGATGTTATACTTCTAAATAAATCCGCTACAAGTCTGCAAGATTCTCTGACTAAATTGAATAGCTGTTGTAATAGATATGGTATGAAGGTCAGCAATAAAAAGACAAAGACAATGAAAATAGGCAGAATCATTGAAAATGTCAACTGTGTTGTGAATGGAGAACCTGTGGAACAAGTAAAACATTTCAGCTACTTAGGCACAATTTTTACTGAAGATGGTAAACTAAATATAGAAATAGACAACAGAATCAGCAAAGCTGGTATCGTGGGAAGGATGTACATTATCCCCTCTGTTATTCATTATCTATATGGATCACATTATGAAGGAATGTGGTATTAAACCTGATATCAAAATTGGAGATGTTAATGTCAGCTCTTTGCTTTATGCGGATGATGTTATACTTCTAAATAAATCCGCTACAAGTCTGCAAGATTCTCTGACTAAATTGAATAGCTGTTGTAATAGATATGGTATGAAGGTCAGCAATAAAAAGACAAAGACAATGAAAATAGGCAGAATCATTGAAAATGTCAACTGTGTTGTGAATGGAGAACCTGTGGAACAAGTAAAACATTTCAGCTACTTAGGCACAATTTTTACTGAAGATGGTAAACTAAATATAGAAATAGACAACAGAATCAGCAAAGCTGGTATCGTGGGAAGTCAATTGAATAAATTCATATGGAATAAGAAAGAAATTAGTCGGAACACTAAATTAGCTGTATACAAGACTGTGTTCAAACCAATTTTAACTTATGGATCTGAGAGCTGGGTCAGAAGTAAAACACTTGACCAAAGACTAGAGACCGCAGATATGAGAGTCCTGAGAAAGATTAGAGGCGTGAACAGATGGCATCAATGGCAATATCATATTAAAAATGAGGATATTAGGAAAGAACTTGACATTGTCAGCATCCAGGAATGCGTTAGCAGAACTAATCTCAGATGGTATGGTCACTTAAATAGAATGGGAGAGGAAAGATTAGCAAAACAAGTGTTCTCTGCCAGGTTGGCAGGAAAACGACCCAGAGGAAGACCAAGATATAGGTGGATTGATACGGTACAAAGTGCCTTAGAGGATAGAAATATAAGATCTGATAATGTTGGAGTCTTGACAAGTAACAGACTGATTTGGAGGAAAATTGTAGATAGGATGTTAGTAATGATGTAATTTTTTCATGTAGTACTGTCATATCCTGTACACCCCTTGAGGGTACATGGTAGGAATTTGATGAGGATGATGATGATGATATATAGGATATTAAAAAATAAATTTTTACTAATAGAAAACCTGCAGAAATTATCTGTCAGTTTCCTTTAAAAGGATGAATTACATGAATGCAAAGTGTCCACTGAAGTCAATATAATATTTTGATATTATAGTAAAATAATATGAAACATATAGCTTTGATATATTTTAGCTGTGTAGCTGTTTGGATGGTTGATATACCAAATTTTATCTGTTGTGATTATCTATTTAAATATTTAAAATAAATATTTTAATTCTTTTTTTATATAATTAAGCATCATTCATCATCATCAAATTCCTGACTTGTATCTTTAAAGGGTATACAGGATATGTATGATCAGTGATGGCTCGTGCATAGGCACCGCAGAACTGCAGTATGCCCAATTTTTTTCGATATATAAATATATTTATTAATTTATTTATATTTGCTTGTAATATTTAATTTTATCATCAACAATCCTATACAATTCTCTTATTTTGTATAAAAAATAATAAAAATTTGTCTTGTAGCACTTAGGAGGGCGAAGGACACTAGCAGCAGTGTGTTTACCACAGTGTCATATTGCCACGAGCGCAAGCATATGCAAATCATAGTGAGATGCGAGCTATTAGTGCAATGCGGCACTGTCCGTCGCACAGTTCCACTGTTGTTTATATGCAGTTTGCACCAGTAGTAGAGTGTTCGTAGTGCTTATCGTGTTTACTCCGTCTCTTTAAATATTTGGACATTACATTACAATTAAAGGAATGGATTTTATTTTTAAGTAATTTTGAATTATACTCAACTGTATAATTTTATCGATAATAAACAATATTTTTTCATTAAACAAATCAAGAAGAATATATTTCATTTTTAAGAGTAATTTTGAAGTATACCACACTAAAATTTTATCATAATTTTGATATTTTATCCAAACACATATACACTGTACTTACAGTGTGTATGTATTTTTTATATAATGAAAACTGTGGCAAATTCATCACTAAAAATAACCACAGTGATTAGTTTAATACATAAATATTTCATCCCAAGTATCTTGGGACATAATCAGTACAGTAATCCAAACAATACTAGGAATAACATACAGTTAGGATGCATGATTACAATGGAATCTCACCGTCGTTGCGGTTTAAATTTGGTCTGTATAGTAGGGCTTCAGCACTTTCTTTATATAGACGTTCATGTTTAAATAAAGATCAATGTAAAAGATTTGACTTTTCCCCAATGGATCCTATGGTTTTAAAAGACGAATGTAGTATTGATGTTCCGAGATTCGTTTCTGAACAGATCTACCTGTCTGTCCAAAGTAAGACAAATTGCAGGAGCATGGGATCTCATTAATGCCAGGTAACATTAGAGGTGATATTTTGTCCTTAGGAGAAGGTAACAAGTTATAGATCTGGTTGATGGGTTTGTAAGTAGTGGCAAAATTGTATGGGAATCCTATGGGCTTCTTCTTGTCTAGGTTGATGTGTGGGAAAGTGACTGATGATTTTTTGAGTTGTTTTAAGATTATATCCATTTAACATGGCTGTATTTTTGATTATTTCTAGTTCTTGGTTTAGAGATTCTTCAGAGGAGCAGAATTTGTGTGCTCTGGTAACTAGTGATTTAATGATGCCAAATTTCTGAGATGGATGATGAGCAGAAGAATTGTGAATGTAGCGACCTGAAAATGTAGGCTTATGATAGACAGATGTGGAACTATCTTCTTTTCTTAGAATGTGTAAATCCAGAAAGGAGATACCCTGTGGAGATTCTTTTTCTAGCGTAAAGCGTCGACATATCATAAACAATTTTTTCGCTTGGGTTCAAAAGTGAAAATCTTTTCTTTTCGCTAGTTACCAGAGCACACAAATTCTGCTCCTCTGAAGAATCTCTAAACCAAGAACTAGAAATAATCAAAAATACAGCCACACTAAATGGATATAATCTTAAAACAACTCAAAAAATCATCAATCACTTCCCCACACATCAACCTAGACAAGAAGAAGCCCACAGAATTCCCATACCTAATGTCAAAGGCATCTCTGAACGTTTTTCAAAAATTGTGAATACAATTTTGCCACTACTTACAAACCCATCAACCAGATCTATAACTTGTTGCCTTCTCCTAAGGACAAAATGTCATCTCTAATGTTACCTGGCATTAATGAGATCCCATGCTCCTGAAATTTGTCTTACTTTGGACAGACAGGTAGATCTGTTCAGAAACGAATATCGGAACATCAATACCACATTCGTCTTTTCAAACCACAGAAATCTGGTCTCTCTCAACACTGAGCTGAAAACCTAAACCATAGGATCCATTGGGGAAAAGTCGAAACTTTTACATTGATCTTTATTTAAACATGAACGTCTATATAAAGAAAGTGCTGAAGCCCTACTGCACAGACCAAATTTAAACCGCAACAACGTTCTTACTATTCCTAAAGTATGGGAAACTGTCATACAAAATTGCGTAAAATAGTCTCTTTATATATGTTTTTTTTTTTCCAGTTATATTTTAATTTACTTCTATAACACGTTACTGCAGGCATATTGAGATTCCATTGTAATGACGTGCCCTTGTTTGAATTACTGTACTAATGATAGCTAATCACTGTGGTTATATGTGTGGTTTTAGTGTGTGTATATTTCGAAAGTTGCAGCACCCCACGATTTCAAGCCACGAGCCGCCACTGTGTATGATAGTACTACATGAAAACTCACATCACCACTAACTTCCTATCTACATTTTCCACCAAATCAATCTGTTATCTGTCAAGACTCCAACATTATCAGATGCATCATTCTTTGTAATTCAAAACATGCTGATCTTTGAAGTCAATGCAACCATTACAGATATGAAATTAAAGCAATGAATATGAATTCTAACCAACCAATAAACAAAAATAAAATTATATATATATATATTTAACTTACTCTTCACAACTGACTTAACATAAAAAAGACAAATATAGAGAAAAGCAGGGGGGGGGGAGACACTGTTCCACAGAAGATTCTACTAAAGAAGAAAGTTATCTTTGTTAAAGATCTAAATAGCAAAGTAGGAAATGAATACCAAACTTTATATTTTTGGAATATCTGGAGAAAAAGGGCAAAGCTAATAATAATAATAATGGTAAGTACTCTTGGATTTCGGCTATTTAGGTGCACCTTTTTTTTAGTGAAAGTGGCAAAATTAAATATTGAAAAATGCAACATAATTAGCAAAGCTGGTATAGTGAGGAGTCAACTGAACAATTTTATATGGAATAAGAAAGAAATTAGTCAAAACACCGAATCAGCTGTATACAAGTTAGTGTTCACACCAAGTCTGGTTTATGGATCTGAGAAAAATTCTGAGGGGAAAAAAAAAAATTAGGGGAGTGAACAGATGGCATCAGTTGCAGAATTATATTAAAAATGAAGATATTAGGTAGGGAGCTGACATTGTTAGCATTCAAGAATATGTGCGTAGAACTAATCTCAAGTGATTAGTTCTACTAATCATCATCAAAGTCCTGTCATGTACCCCTCAAGGGGTGTACAGGATATGACAGTACTACATGAAAAAAATTACATCATTACTAACTTCCTATCTACAATTGTCCTCAAATCATTGGCTATTTAGGTGCACCTTTTTTTTAGTGAAAGTGGCAAAATTAAATATTGAAAAATGCAACATAATTAGCAAAGCTGGTATAGTGAGGAGTCAACTGAACAATTTTATATGGAATAAGAAAGAAATTAGTCAAAACACCGAATCAGCTGTATACAAGTTAGTGTTCACACCAAGTCTGGTTTATGGATCTGAGAAAAATTCTGAGGGGAAAAAAAAAAATTAGGGGAGTGAACAGATGGCATCAGTTGCAGAATTATATTAAAAATGAAGATATTAGGTAGGGAGCTGACATTGTTAGCATTCAAGAATATGTGCGTAGAACTAATCTCAAGTGATTAGTTCTACTAATCATCATCAAAGTCCTGTCATGTACCCCTCAAGGGGTGTACAGGATATGACAGTACTACATGAAAAAAATTACATCATTACTAACTTCCTATCTACAATTGTCCTCAAATCAGTCTATTACTTGTCAAGACTCCAATATTATCATTATCAGATCTTATATTTCTATCGTTTAAGGCACATTGTACCGTATCAATCCACCTATATCTTGGTCTTACACTGGGTCGTTTTGCTGCCAACCTGGCAGAGAACACTTGTTTTGCTAATCTTTCCTCGCCCATTCTGTTTAAGTGACCATACCACCTGAGATTAGCTCTGCTAACGCATTCCTGGATGCTGACAATGTCAAGTTCTTTCCTAATATCCTTGTTTTTAATATGATATTGCGATTGATGCCATCTGTTCATGCCTCTAATCTTTCTCAGGACTCTCATATCTGCGGTCTCTAGTCTTTGGTCAAGTGTTTTACTTCTGACCCAGCTCTCAGATCCATAAGTTAAAATTGGCTTGAACACTGTCTTGTATACAGCTAATTTAGTGTTCCGACTAATTTCTCTCTTATTCCATATGAATTTATTCAATTGACTTCCCACCATACCAGCTTCACTGATTCTGTTGTCTATTTCTATATTTAATTTACCATCTTCACTAAAAAATTGTGCCTAAGTAGCTGAAATGTTTTACTTGTTCCACAGGTTCTCCATTCACAACACAGTTGACATTTTCAATGATTCTGCCTATTTTCATTGTCTTTGTCTTTTTATTGCTGACCTTCATACCATATCTATTACAACAGCTATTCAATTTAGTCAGAGAATCTTGCAGACTTGTAGCGGATTTATTTAGAAGTATAACATCATCCGCATAAAGCAAAGAGCTGATATTAGCATCTCCAATTTTGATATCAAGTTTAATGCCACTTTCCCTCATAATGTGATCCATATAGATAATGAATAAGAGAGGGGATAAGGTACATCCTTGTCTAACACCAGATTTAACATTAAACCATCTTCCTGTACTTCCTTCAATTCTAACTACTGACTTACAACTCAAGTAAAGGCTAAGTATTGCTTGATATAATTGACACCATATGACTGTAGCGTATTGAATAGCTTCTCTCTTGGCACCTTGTCATATGCCTTTTTCCAAATTGACAAAACTTAAATACAGATCTTTGTTATATTCCCATGCTTTCTTGACTAATTGTCATAAAGTGAAGATCTGATCCTGACAGCCTCTATTTGGCCTGAATCCAGCTTGTTCTTCACCAAGCTTTTCTTCCACAATTCTTCTCAACCGTTTCTCAAGTATACTTGCATAGATCTTGCCAGGAACACTCAGTAGGGAAATACCTCTGTAATTCTCACATTCAGTTTTATTTCCCTTTTTATATATGGGTATTATTATATGACATTAGGTCAGAAGCCCTGGTCGGTTCTCCGCATTCCTTTAAAGGCTATGTGGAGGTCTCCTCTCAGTTATACAGTTTTGACCCTTAAGCACCCCGTTCTACTAATCTTAAACATAAAACATAATGCCTCTTAAACATAATGGGACATTGTAAATGTATGTTATTTTTGCCTATATGTAATAACTTTATCTTTACTCTTCTATCTTTATTCTATTCCTAATTCTTTTTATCTTTATTCTAATGTGCATTTTCTCTCTTAACCTTACTCACTTACTCTACTGCGTGTTATGTTTATCCACCTTCCGTATTTATTAGCCATATGCCTATGAACACTAAAAATTTATTTGTAAGACTGCGCCATCAGTATATCAAATATTCGGCATAAGAGTCAATAAAACTTCCGGTAGATCTCTCTCTCTCTCCTACTAGCATAAATTCCTTCAACAAAGTTTATATGAACAGTCGTGGTTCGTAAGTAACTAAACTGTGCTTTTATTGCCTTAATTGTTTCCCACTCACAAGTCCGATTTATTTAGAAACAATGCAGTTGTAAAATAAAGGATCAGGCAGCAGCACTCTTTTTACTAAATAATTAAAACACATTTATTTACATTAATATGAAATATACATGAATCAAATGACAGGGAGATTGCTTTCCCTACCTATCTATAAAATCTTCAGCATAAGATTAAAATCCTTTCACTTCAACACTAAATAATCTCTTTAACTCAAAAACCTATTTACTCTCTGCTTATGAATTCAACTTATTAAACTTCTAGTTTACTCGCAAAGAGGTTAGTTAACTCTCTGTTAAGTTATTTTTACAGATTTTTATATCGACTTCTAACATACCAATTGACTCTCTTATGGACACTTCTAATTACTAATAAACTAACTCTTAACAGTCCATATACAATATATCTCTTAGATTATAAGAGAAAATATACAGAACGATACAACTTACAGAGGCTCTGTGTCACACATTCAGTCAAGAGTCTTTTACTAAAGTCTTTATGGCTTTTCTTTCATCTCAAGTTTAGGCTTCCTTCAGGAGTATCTTGCTTTAGCGGTATCACATTGGGATATTAGCGGGCTTTTGGACTGCAATCTGCGGTACTCAAATAGCACATACAAGAGGTTTCAGCATACGGGCAAATTCTCCTCTGGATCCTTACTTCGGGAACTTCTGTTCTAATTGCTGACTGCCGCCAACTGGCTCTAGTTCGGACTCTGCATATAGTCTCAGCTCGCTTCCGCTCTGGTTCCAACTTTTGATGACCTTCTCTTGACGTCTGGAAGTCCCTTATGCTCTGCTCGGTCCCCTTTTATTTTGCGATCTTGGTGTCTTGCACTAAGGGTGTAAATCCCAAAGAATTCGGCATGACTCTTTCATCTTCTTTTAAGTTTGACCCGCTCTTTGTTCTTCTCCTTGCATTCTTTTGATTGTATTTTGCCGGGCACGGAAACTTGTCTCTAAAACTAGCGGCCCTCTTTGACACTTTGCTGTTAGTGCAGAGCTTGTAAGCAACTCTTATATACAAAACTAGTAAACAACTTTTCCTGCACTCTTACACATGACTATATACAAAGTTCCCCGATGGGAAAGCATTGCCTTTGTTTTTGACGTTAAAACAGTAAATACATTCCCTTCCCCATCAATATTTTGCAAAATATACATAGAAACAAACAAGGTTATTTACAGTTCTCATGGGACTTGACCTATGTAAAAAATCAACGTAAAGCGCTTTGATATTTTTAAGCTACATCGAGATTTTATAACATGTCAGGTTGGCAGAAATGGTATGATGTTTCATGCCAGAGTTGTAAGAAAAAAATCTCAGGGGAAAACCAAGCTCTTGGTGGAGTGATGCAGTTAGATGCGTCTTATACTGACAATATTGGAGCCCTGACAGATAACACTAATTTGAAGGAAAAGTGTTGATAATAAGTTAGTAATAAAATTCTCGTGCAGTATTATCACAGTATCTTATATCTCTGGAAGCTACATATTTTAATAACAGGATAAGCAAAGCTAGTAAGGTAGTGTATCAGTCAAATAAATGCTAAGTGTACAAGATGATGTTCAAACCAATTTGAAATCAGGGATTTGAAATATATCTGGTTAGATATAAAAATGTGATCAACAACTAAAGTTCATTGATTTGACAATTCGGAAAATTTAGGGAGTGACAAATGATAGTGCCAAATTCAGAATCACATTAAAATGAATTTGATATCATTATCATTCCATAATGTGTGACTCCTATATTTTAACTCTGCTCTCATGTGTTGTGGTCACTTAAACAGAATGAGAGAGGAATGATTATAAAAAAACTGGTGTGTGATGCCAGGATGACAAAAGCAGACAAATCATTACACATCAGTGTAATGGTTGCCTGTGCTTGGGTAAAGTATTAAAACAACAATATAATTGCTTGTCAAGTATAATATATATAAAAAAAAAAAATTAACAAATTAATAAATCATTGTTCTTCATCTACATGGTTATCTACTAATACTCAAACAAATTTTTGATATGTAGAAATTACAATATGCTATACCTTTTAGTACTCTTTGAAGGAACATCAATGCTTGCAGCAGAAAGTGAAGGAAAATGAAGTTCACTGGATAGCTCAGGAGCTGATTTTTGGTTTCGACGAGCACTTCCACTTGATGCAGAAGGATTGCGCATTTGAGGTGGTCTGTAAGCAGCTGGTTTATTTTCTTCTTTCCTTTCAGGTTCTGGAGTTGCTATTCAATGAAAGAAATGACACATTTTCATTTATCTTATTAATCATAATCAGAAACACCTGCTGTTATTATTATTATTATTATGGATTAAATTGTGAATCAATACCAATAAAAAATGAATCTGACTACAGCAGAATCAGAATAATATTATTTTATTATTCATACGTATATGATTGGAAAACACCAATATCTACTTCTTTGATATGTACATTTCATTAATGATTATTTTTGAATTGCAGCCAAAGCAACTGAGGCCAGTTGTGTTATAAATCCAGCAGCATTATACCTGTCAGTTGCATGTGTTCTCACTGATTTACCTGTTTTTGTGGGATGAAAAACCCTGCTACCTCCATATCAGATTGGCTGACTTGCCTTCATTCTTCATTCAATGAAGCAACATAAAAATTAAAAGGTCTCATTTTATTCTCCTATTATTTCTGATGCTCTTTTTTTCCAAGAAAGAAAGAAGGCATCAGAAATATAGATATGACAACTGTTATTTATTTGGAATCAGCTAATTATCGTCCAACCAATTCTGGTTGGTTGAGTGGTTAGCGTTTATGCCCTCCAACCAACAGGCTGCATTATGAATCCTGCTGTGAGCATGGATGTTTGCAATTACCTTAACGTGGGCAATGAACTTCATCTCACAAGTTCTTGGAAGTTTTTCCACTTGGTTATATTATAAATTAATGATGCCAAGAAATTATATTCCTGGTTTAATCCTTTATCAAAATGTAAGCAAACAAAGTTTGCACCTGAAGATGTTCTGGACAGGGCAACTTGTATATAGAGGCTAATGACCTCACACCACTTGCCTTAGTATCCCATAATGCAGAGCACATATCCTTACAGACATGTATAATGGTATGCATTATGGGAAGGATCCAGAGATGATACCAAGGTTGAAGTAATGCAGATGTCATATTTTCATATGAGTAGCCAAAAGGTGTCACACCTTATTATTAAAATTCTCTGGATTAGAGAGAGTTGTAAGTTTTTCCACTTGGTTACACTATAAATTAAAGATGCCAAGAAATTACATTCTTCATTTAATCCTTTATGCAAGTGTAAGCAAACATTGTGATTTGCATTATGGGATACTAAGGCCAGTGATGTGAAGTCATTAGCCTCTATATACGAGTTGCATTGTCCTGAAAATACTTCAGGTGCAAACTTTGTTTGCTTACACTTGGATAAAGGATTAAACCAAGAATATAATTTCTTATCATCTTTATTTCATCTCACAAGTGAGACCACTGCCTCACATAATGAATGTAGCCTGCAAGAGGCACAAAAAAACTGTTTAGTCTCTGAAATAAGTTTTCTAGACTGTACACCCCTTGAGGGTACATGGCAGGAATTTGATGATGTAAAAAATAAATAAAAATAGAAAAAAAAAAAAAATTCTTACCCACTCAGAGTACCAATGTACTATATATAGACTTCCAAATCTTTTATAAGTGGGCATCACAAAATAACTATTTATGAAGTTTTGACTAAAGGGTGACAATCAAGATTTCTATGATGATTTTGAATATATCATGTTAAATAATGCTAAGAACTAAAATGGTCCACAGTGATACAAATTCTGTTTTTCAGTCTACTATTTAAAAATACATTTGTGAAGTGACCTGCATTAGATAATGAAGATGAGATATTCAAAGAAATCCTATAGAGTAATATTTAGTAATCATGTGACTGTTTCTACAGCAAGCAGTGATCTTTCAATTCTAAAGCAAGAACACAGTATACACAAAAACTTACTGACTGATAAAACCATGAAAATCTTGTGTGTGTGTGTGTGTGTGTTGTGTATCCACAAACACTGAAGTAACTGCAGAATATATAACATTTTTTTTTTTTTTTAAATAACGAAACCTGTGGTGCGTTCATAATTAGAAGAAACACACGTATAAACCACAGTGAAAATTATTTAATTGTAAATATTTCATCCAAAGTATCTTAGGACATCATCAGTACAGTATTTAAACAAAAATTAGGAATAACCTACAGTTAGGGCGCATGATTACAATAGAATCTCATGAAAACGTGCATAACGTGCTAAAGTAGTACAAAAAAAAAAAAAAAAAAAACGTTAATTATTTAACACAGTTTTGTATGATAATTTCCCATACTTTAGGAATAGTAAGAACATCGTTGCGGTTTAGGTTTGGTCTGTGTAGTAGGGCTTCAGAACTTTCTTTGTATAAATGTTCATGTTTAAATAAAGATCTATGTAAAAGTTTAGCCTTTTCCCAATGGATCCTATGGTTTGGATTTTCAATTCCGTGTTGAGAGAGGCCAGATTTCTGCGGTTTAAGAAGACGAATGTGGTCTTGATGTTCCGAGATGCGTTTCTGAACAGACCTACCTGTCTGTCCAAAGTAAGATAATTTGCATGAGCATGGAATCTCATAAACACCAGGTAACATCAAGGGTGAGAATTTGTCCTTAGGAGAAGGTAATAAGTTGTAAATTTGGTTGATAGGTTTGTAAGTAGTGGCAAAATTGTATTTCTTCATAATTTTAGAAAGACGTTCTGAGATGACTTTAACGTAAGGTATGGGAATCCTATGCACTTCTTCCTGTCTGGTTTGATGTATGCAGAAGTGACTGATGATTTTTTGAGTTGTTTTGGGATTATATCCATTTAGGATGGCTGTATTTTTGATAACTTCTAATTCCTGGTTTAAAGATTCTTCAGAGGAGCAGAATTTGTGTGCTCTGGAAACTAGTGATTTAATAATGCCAGATTTCTGAGATGGATGATGAGCAGAAGAATTGTGAATGTAGTGACCTGAGAATGTAGGCTTGCGAAAGACGGAAGTGGCGATGGAACCGTCTGCTTTTCTTTTGATGTGTAAATCCAAAAAAGAGATACCCTGTGGAGATTCTTTTTCTAACGTAAAGTTGATGCGATGATGAAGAAGGTTAATTTTATCTAGAAACAGTTGTAATTCAGGTTCGGGATGATTCCATACTGCTAACCTGAATTACAACTGTTTCTAGATAAAATTAACCTACTTCATCATCACATCAACTTTACGTTAGAAAAAGAATCTCCACAGGGTATCTCTTTTTTGGATTTACACATCAAAAGAAAAGCAGACGGTTCCATCGCAATTTCCGTCTTTCGCAAGCCTACATTTTCAGGTCACTACATTCACAATTCTTCTGCTCATCATCCATCTCAAAAATCTGGCATTATTAAATCACTAGTTTCCAGAGCACACAAATTCTGCTACTCTGAAGAATCTTTAAACCAGGAATTAGAAGTTATCAAAAATACAGCCATCCTAAATGGATATAATCCCAAAACAACTCAAAAAATCATCAGTCACTTCTGCATACATCAAACCAGACAGGAAGAAGTGCATAGGATTCCCATACCTCACGTTAAAGGCATCTCAGAACGTCTTTCTAAAATTATGAAGAAATACAATTTTGCCACTACTTACAAACCTATCAACCAAATTTACAACTTATTACCTTCTCCTAAGGACAAATTCTCACCCTTGATGTTACCTGGTGTTTATGAGATTCCATGCTCATGCAAATTATCTTACTTTGGACAGACAGGTAGGTCTGTTCAGAAACGCATCTCGGAACATCAAGACCACATTTGTCTTCTTAAACCGCAGAAATCTGGCCTCTCTCAACACGGAATTGAAAATCCAAACCATAGGATCCATTGGGAAAAGGCTAAACTTTTACATAGATCTTTATTTAAACATGAACGTTTATACAAAGAAAGTTCTGAAGCCCTACTACACAGACCAAACCTAAACCGCAACAACGTTCTTACTATTCCTGAAGTATGGGAAATTATCATACAAAACTGTGTTAAATAATTAACGTTTTTTTTTTTTTTTTGTACTACTTTAGCACGTTATGCATGTTTTCATGAGATTCTATTGTAATCATGCGCCCTAACTGTATGTTATTCCTAATTTTTGTTTAAATACTGTACTGATGATGTCCTAAGATACTTAGGATGAAATATTTACAATTAAATAATTTTCACTGTGGTTTGTGTTTCTTCTAATTATAACACATTATTACCATGCATGTGTGAGTAGAAGTAAAGAAAGAAGGAACATTTTGATATTCTTTAGGACTAGATGGAAATTATAGTCCTCGGAATACTTGATGAAGAAAGCTTCCACAGGATAGAGGCTGATGAAAAGGAGAAGCAGGTTTGGTGAGTTTGCATTGAGTAGCCACTGCTCATGTTGTTATAAGATTAGCAATAAATGCAGAAAACGATTGTTGCCAACTGCAAAAACCACTTAAGACAACAACAAAGCATCTGAAAGATAGCAGTTGGAGAGTGTTGGTGATCAACTGGCTGAACTGTTCTCTTTTGGATAGCACTGAGAAATTTTATGGAGGTTTTTTTACCACTGAAAACATAAGAACAGTATATTTTAAGATGCAACAGGTTTGGAATTTATTAGTAGTTGGATAGGTGAAAGGTAAACTAAGTAAAAAACATGTTTTTGGAGAATGACAGAAATTTATACCACAAAAGGTAATAGGTGGCGATTTTTTTTTTTTTTTTAATGGAAAAAAATATGACACTTGATAATCGAAACATCCAGGTTGTCATTAAGCACCATCATTAAAGAACAGCATGGAGATTAGTGCCTTAATACTATGGGTTAATCTAGAAATCCTACTCTGGAGACAGCTTTTTTTCCAAGTCACTATAGGCCTTCAAATAAGCAGTACTGTGATGTCACACCAAATAAAATTCTTTCACCACCTTTTGTTCAAACCTTTTCGTGAAACATGTCCAGAGATGTAATGTAAGAAGCAGGAGGAGGATATGCTATGCATCTAGAGAAGTTGAATTCATATTGTAGCCAGCGATTGGCTACAATATGAATTCAACTATAGTTATTTGATATAGTTAATTGTTAACAATATCAAATAACTGCAGATCACTGCCAGGCAAACCCCCCCCCCCACCACCACCACCACACACAACTTATGTGGAGTGACATACGTAAGTTTCATTCATTTGCCAATGGATAGCATCTATGCTCTCCAATCTTCAAGTTCTGGATTTGATTTTCAGTGTATGGATATTTCTGAGCATCTTTAGGTAGTAAACAAATTTTTGGTGTCTAGTTTAAGATAATCACTTTACTTAGGAAGCCAAAAGTAGATTTACAAAATCATGTTTGATCGCTTGTGAACGGTTTCCAGATTACGTAACCTTCAAAGCCCACCCACAGTACTTTTAAATAACAGTCAATTTCATCCCTCCCATTAAAAAAAAAAAAAATTAACTTTATTTTAAATCATGACAAAATCGTCTCACATGCACTATTTTCCATGAAAGGATGATAATGCACAATATATAGCCTTTCCCAGGCAAGCAACACAAGATACCACATTAAAACTTCTTTACTCATCATTGACAATACTTATCAAAGTGCTACAGACTCTGCCCAGGTGTCCATATATTTGCCTTTTTATTAACTTTTTCACACAGGACTGCTATGGGATTGAATGGAGAGTTGGTTCTCATCAGAGACCAGGCAAAAACCTCTTCAGGTTTCTGTCTGGTCTCTGATGAGAAATAACAGTTCTAAACAGCCGTTAAGCACCAGTGAAACCTAAAAGCGCTAATAAAAAGCAAATAAATGAACTCATGGGCAGAGTCCATGTCTTAAAGTAGTGCAAGTCCGAGACAATTCCTATGCTGAATGTTAGAATCACATACTCCTAGTAAATTTTGAAACCTTAAGTTTCTATTTTATCTGGCTATATATTTATTAAATGCTATGGATATCTTTTCAGATGTGCCCTGAATATATGGGTTAGTAACAATTCTGCTGTGGAAAGGTGAGAGATGAAGGGAGAAGCATTTAACATTTTATCTGTTTTTTTTGGGAGTTAAATTACAAAATAAAGTGTGCAAAGTAATATTCCCTCTAATTTTTGCTGGTCCATGTGGGCATGAGAAACATTTTATGTGCATGGTTCCAGACTCAATGCATGTAGTGGTCTGTGCTCACAATAGCAAGTCATAAGCCACAAATGCTCAATTTGATACACCAAAAATTGGTGACAACATCTTGTTAAAAGAACTTATGTTGCATGCTACATACTTCTATAAGCACAACCAAAATGCCTATTCTTTAAGCTACTTACATACTCCATATATGCATAGTTTATAAATAAATTATATCACATTTGCCCAGTGTGCAAATGTGATATAGCCACTCAAAAATGTAAACAAATTTGCAGCTTTTTTTCATTTGAATTTCAACAGTCACATTTTGAACACACTAAAACCACTAGTCTAATAGTTCTTGTATTAATGTTCCCTTATTTCATGTAGCTAAAATCTGTATTATTTATTTAGCATTCGGCACATGCTGCAAAATATAGGATAAAAAAAAAAAAGAACACGAACATTGTTGTTGTGTGGGGTTGCTATGAAGAATCTTTTGAATTAAATTTCTTGGATAGCCATTGTTTACCAGGGTCTGTGATATACGAGTTAATTCGTCCTGGAGGTCTTTTTCTTCTGACATGATGTGGGGTGGCTCTATTTTTGAGCATGTGTATGATGCTAAGTTTTTGAGAAATGTGGTGAGTAAACGAGAAGTGAAGATAATGACCAGTATGGGTTGGTTTATGGTAGACTTTAAGGCTGATATGTCCATCTGCTTGTTTTTTGATTAGGATATCTAAAAACACAACAACACTCTGCCAAGACTCAATATAAATCCTCAATTGCCATCCCTTATGCAGGAACAGTTTCAAAAAAGATTGCCACACTCTTCAAACCTTTTGAAATTAGATTAACTTCCAAACTGATCAAGATGATTCGGAACATATTAAGGTCACCAAAAGACAGTAATGCCTTCTTCAAATATGCTGAAGTATACAACATCCCTTTCTCTTGTGGTCTGAACTACATAGGTCAGACATCACGAAGTCTTGAAATAAGAAAAAAGGAACATGTAGCAGATGTTAAAAACAACAGAATAGATAGTTCCAGATTAGCCCTCCACTTCTTCAACACAAGCCACATCACTGAATGGGACAAAAGTTCCATGCCTTATCTAGAAGAAAATTTCCAGTGTTGCAATTTCAAAGAAGTCACAGTGGTTCTCCATTCTGAAAGCAGCCTAAACAGAAATCAAGGAATGATCCTGCCCGACACATGGAAAACCCTAATAAGATCAGTAAGATTGCCAGAATTTAATTTCGCTGCAAACTACAGAGCGTGCGCACACAACAATAACTAATGAAACATTTGTGTGATGTTGAGCATCTTTTTAATTTTGTTATATTTTATACGTTTGTTCTTTGTACTGGCGACTTTGTCTTTACCGTTTGTATGCCCTGAAGAAGCCAACCAGCCCAGTTGGTGAAAAAACTTGTTGCATAATTTATCATTAAATTTATTGGTCCATAAGAAAAAAAAAAACAGTTTTTTTTAAAACCAAATTTATTCTAAGTGTTAAAACTGCTGATAAGGTTTTAAGAATAATGTTGTGACTTTCACATAGAAATGAAATTCATTCTAAAGTGAAGATATGGTTTTTAGTAGTTTCAATAGAGCTTGCTGTTACTTTCATATAAAAAATGAAGTTAGAGAAGTGTCTTAAGAAAACATATCATGTCTTCATCCATGTTCTGTGATTGAAGATGCAAGAATTTTATCTTATGTTGCTGTCATATAGAGAGCAGTTTTGTCTTAGTTGTTTTCCTGTGTGAACTGAAGAGAGAATAAAGGTTTTGTAGGAGGAAACAAGAGACTAAGGTTACAGAAGTTTAGTCTACATAGGACAATATCCGTTAGTTATGCGATTGTGTAGTAAGTGTTTTTTCTTGTTGTGATTTGAAGAAAATACACTAGTGCTTGCATAGTAGTTAATTTGAAGTTGTATATATGTCTGTTTTTTGTAAATTAAAGATTTTTTTTTTATTTTGGTTAAAAAAGTGTTTGAAGACTCAATCTCTTAATGGATTTAGTTAGTTAAACAGGTTAAGTTACACATGAGATACTCTTGGATACGAACTGTGTGCAAGCTAGATTTTCGAGTTTGTGTTTTCTTTTTATTTTGAATTTAAGAGTTTTAACTACTTAGTGTGGAGAGAATAAAGAAAATATATATGCTGTCTCAACCCCCCCCCACACACACACACAATAATACTGTCCTGAACTGGGTCAAATATTAAACAAACTTTAGTCTGGCCATGGCCCAATGTATTTACAAAGAGAACATGTAAATTAATTAAAACTACTCTTTTAGTGCTGTCGAAAACAAATACAATTCAGCCATCAATCCTTTACAAGGCAAATTGTGATATTTTAGATCCTGAACTGAGCAGTACTTCTCAATATCTCCAAAGCTTTAAGGCACATTAAACTGCATCAATCTACCTAGATCTTGTTCTTCCTTTAAGGCTTTTTTCCTGCTACCCTAGTACAAAACACCTGTTTTACTCAATTCCTCTCCTAATCTATTTAAATGAATATACCACTTCAGATTAGCTCTGCTCACACATTCATAAATGCTAATGATGTTAACTTCCTTCTTAATATCATTTTTAATATGATTCTACCATTGATAGTACATGTTCAACTCCCCTTGATTTTTAACAAGACTGACATCTATAGCCTCTGGTCTATCTACAATGAACTGTTTTCAATACTAATTCTCAGATCCTTAAGTTAAGCAGTTTGAACACTATCTTGTATACAGATAATTTAGTGTTTTGACTAATTTCTCTGAGAGTACTAGTTTAATTCATAGAGAGTTAATTTTACTTATAAAATCAATATGATTCTAAAATAAAGATTATTAGTTCTACAGTTCACTACTACCATTGTATGCTTTTTTGTACACTTCTTCAGAAGTGTGTTAGATATAAGTTAAATGACAAGAGATCTCTACAGTATCAAAACTAATTAATGTAATTAACAGTTGAAAAATACTTGTTACAAATTCTCCATTCATCATGCTGCTGATGTTTTCAACAGCTGCCTATTTTCAGTATGTATTTTTAATGCTACTTTCCTTTATAATATGATCCATACAAATCATGAACAACACTGGAGATAGTGTGTACCCTTCTCTTACAACCTGATTTGACCTCAAACCACCTTCCTATATCTCATTCAATTCTAACTGGTGAATTACTACTTACATACACCTTATGTATTACTCTGAATTTAATGTTCCACTTACCCCATATAAATTGTAATATTCTGCAAAACTGTTCTCTTGGCATCTTGTCATATGATTTCTGACCAACAAAACCTAAGTACAGATCCTTGTTATATTCCCATAATTCTTCAACTATGTGAAAATCTGATCCGACAAAGTCAGACTTTCACTTTAAGATAGGCCAGTTCGTTCTCCAAGGTTTTCTTTCATATTTCTCAGCATCTTCCGAAGTATGCATGCCACATAAAAATGTTTAACTGCCCATTAGTTTCACTTTAACACTACTAGATTCATGAACAACAACGGTTCATCATCAGGAGAAAACAGTAAATAAATAAATGTTCATTTACACGCAGGTAATGATAACCATATTAAATGTTTGAAAAAAAAAAAAAAACAATGCGTGCATGTATTCTGTTGCATCTTGATGGTTAGTGATGAGCACCACCAAGGTCTGCATGAATCAGATTTTTTTATGAGAAAAGATCAGGCTTGGTGTAAGATCATACCTTGTTTTTTTTTGTTGTTGCATTATCTGGCTTATTTTTAACATTTGTCCTACATAACACATTCTCCAAGTGTAATCTTGTAAACTCCAGGTTACTTAAGTGGCAGGTGGAGAGGTTTTGAACATCTAAGGTCTTGTTCAGCAGAAAGAAGGCAACTTTAATCCCTTGTTGAAACAGTATGTTTGATATCTTGTCTGATATCAAACATACTTTGCTGACTGATTGGTCAGTCAGCAAAGATTCTGAGAGGTAACTCTGTGTATATAATACACACAGTTGTATCCAATGGCTCATCTACCACATACAAAAAAATTTCACTCGTCTATCAAAGGTATCAGTCAGCTTTATATAAATACTGTTATAGGTGATATTAAAAAAAAAAATTTTTTTTTGTAATCAATGACAAAACAAAGTAATATATTATTTCTTTCTTACTACACATTACATGTAATTATACAGAAATATCCTTTCTTTTAATGTGGATTTAAAATGTATGTCACAACACACCTCATTTACATAATGGCTTCATATGGCCTCCAGTGTATCTTTACTTAGTTGAAATATCACTTAACAACTGGCTTATCTGGAACAAATTTTTGCAGGGTGGAGAGATTCATTCATAACATCAATTTCCATTTTATTAGATTCATTTGACTAAACCTCATTCACATGATGAAGTACTTGCTGGTATAATGGCTAAAATTTCAAGCAGTTTTGAGAAATAGAAACCTGTCCTTATTATTCATTGTTCTTTCAAAAAACGGTCTTGCATGTTTAAATGCTTCCCTAAAACTTGGAACTTGTACCACATTCGTTCACCAAATTTTAGAAAGTCTATGTCACAGCATTGTTAGAATTGAATATCACATGAAACCTGAATTTGCACCTGAAAGGTCCTTAAAAATCCCATAGCAATCTAGAGTTACTATCAGCAGCCCATGATATTTTTTACAGGTATTAGAAAATGCAACTCTGTCTTTGTAGCACAACCATGTGATTTCGTTGAGCCATTTGTCTTGAAAAACACATCTCACCTGATTGTTTTTACTTGACAATACAACAAAACTCTTCGCTCTAGTGTTTTTAACACTTACTAGCCTCTAAAAGTCAACTTCAGTTTTGAATCACTTCACAAAATTGAAAGTGTAGTTTGTTTTCTTTTATTTATTGTTCATAATGAAGGGTGAATTTATATAGATCATCCATAAACAATAACTTAATAAGAAAGACAAATAATAAAATTCATAAAAACAACAAGACAAGTTATCACTCACTTATCTGGAACAAAACACTTTTCATGATCACATCTTTGACTTGTCTTTGCAAAATAATTCATCATCATCAAATTCCTGCCATGTACCCTCAAGGGGTGTACAGGATATGATAGTACTACATGAAAAAAATTACATCATTATTAATTTCCTATCTACAATTTTCCTCCAAATCAGTCTGTTACTTGTCAAGACTCCAATATTATCAGATCTTATATTTCTATCGTCTAAAGCACTTTGTACTGTATCAATCCACCTATATCTTGATCTTCCTCTGGGTCATTTTGCTGCCAACCTAGCAGAGAACACTTGTTTTGCTAATCTTTCCTCGCCCATTCTGTTTAAGTGACCATACCACCTGAGATTAGCTCTGCTAAAGCATTCCTGGATGCTGACAATGTCAAGTTCTTTCCTAATATCCTTGTTTTTAATATGATATTGCCATTGATGCCATCTGTTCACGCCTATAATCTTTCTCAGGACTCTCATATCTGTGGTCTCTAGTCTTTGGTCAAGTGTTTTACTTCTGACCCAGCTCTCAGATCCATAAGTTAAAACTGGTTTGAACACTGTCTTGTATACAGCTAATTTAGTGTTGCGACTAATTTCTCTCTTATTCCATATGAATTTATTCAATTGACTTCCCACCATACCAGCTTTGCTGATTCTGTTGTCTATTTCTATATTTAATTTAACGTCTTCAGTAAAAATCGTGCCTAAATAGTTGAAATGTTTTACTTGTTCCACAGGTTCTCCATTCACAACACAATTGACATTTTCAATGATTCTGCCTATTTTCATTGTCTTTGTCTTTTATTGCTGACCTTCATACCATATCTATTACAACAGCTATTCAATTTAGTCAGAGAATCTTGCAGACTTGTAGCAGATTTATTTAGAAGTATAACATCATCCGCATAAAGCAAAGAGCTGACATTAACATCTCCAATTTTGATATCATGTTTAATACCACTTTCCTTCATAATGTGATCCATATAGATAATGAATAACAGAGAGGATAATGTACATCCTTGTCTCACACTAGATTTAACATTAAACCATCTTCCTGTACTTCCTTCAATTCTAACTGCTGACTTACAACTCAAATAAAGACTAAGTATTGCTTGATATAATGCCCCATTGACACCATATAACTGCAGCGTATTGAATAGCTTCTCTCTTGGCACCTTGTCATATGCCTTTTCCAGATCGACAAAACTTAAATACAGATCTTTGTTATATTCCCATGCTTTCTCGACTATTTGTCGTAAAGTGAAGATCTGATCCTGACAGCCTCTGATTGGCCTGAATCCAGCTTGTTCTTCACCAAACCTTTCTTCCACAATTCTTCTCAACCGTTTCTCAAGTATACTTGCATAGATCTTGCCAGGAACACTCAGTAGGGAAATACCTCTGTAATTCTCACATGCAGTTTAATTTCCCTTTTTATATATGGGTACTATGAGAGCTCTACTCAAATCATCGGGAATTCGTCCCTCTGTGCAGGCTTTCTGAACTATGCAGTGCAGCCACTGTAAGACTCTTATACCACCATACTTCAGCATTTCTGGTCGAATATCATCTACTCCTGCTGCCTTTCCATATTTCAAGCCTTTGATGGCTTTTTGTACTTCTAGTATAGATATGTATTCCTGACTGCATAGCCTGGTCAGTGTTTTTTACCACTGTGCTGTCATCACTGCTTGTTTCATTTAGCAGTTGTTCAAAGTAATTACTCCATACTTCAAGGATATCTTTTTCTCCCATTTTCATGTCACTTTTATCATCTCTAATTCCTTTTACAGCACTCTTTCCTCCATTCTTAAGCTTCTTCAACAACCTCCAGAATATTTTGCCACCTTCTTGATATTTATTTTCTATATTCTTGCCAAAGTCTTCCCATGACTTTTGTTTAGCTAGTTTTACACAGTGTTTAGCATTCTTGCATTTGTCTCTATATTCTCTAAGAGCACAAGCTGACTTATTTGACAGGAACTTTTGGTATGCTTTCTTCTTTTCCTTCACTGCCTCTTTAACTTCCTGTGTCCACCAGGGAGTTCTCATTTTTTTATCCCTACAGATAACCTCACCACATGCCTCTCTGTCAAAATCAATCAATGTTTTCTTCAGAGTTTGCCACTGAATCTCCAAGGTTTGATTCCTGTTCTCAAACTCTTTCATTTTTTCTTCAATAATCTTTGTGTGTATTTTAGTCTACAGTTCACATCTGAGAGCTGCTCAACTTTTATTCGCTTTAAAACTTTCTTACATGTTATTCTTTTCAATAAGAAATTCAATTTTATCCTGCTCAAGACTAAATAGTGATCGCTTCCAATTTCAAATCCTCTGTACACTCTGGTGTCCTGCACCAGGGAGAAAACATCACTATCAACAATAACATAGTCAATGAGACTTTTCTTATTCCTAGCCTCTTCTCTCCATGTGAATTTGTGCACATTTTTATGTTGGAACATGGTGTTAGTAATAACCAGTCCATGTCCTGAGCAGAAATCCAAAAGATATTTGCCATTATTATTAGCTTTGCTCTTTTCTCCAAATTTTCCCAAAATATTTTTGTATGTCTCACAATCATTTCCTACTCTGCTATTTAGATCCCCAACAAGGACCAACTTTTCATTTTTCATTGTGTCAGTTGCTTTTTCTAAAGCCTCAAAAAATTCCTCCACTTTTACCTTAGTAGAACCTTCTGTGGGACCATAGGCACAAATAAGTCTCATTGTCCAGTTCCCCATTCTCATATTTGGCCACATTACTCTACTTGAGACTGACTGCCATTCAAGAAGATTAGCCTCGGATTTTGTGTTGAATACTATGGCTACTCCTTCTTTTCCTTGATTATCATTGCCTGAATATAACATTTTGTGTTTATTGCTTAGAAAGATCTCACCAGTTTTGGTCTTTTTTGTTTCAGTCACCCCTATTATGTCGATCTGGTACTTATCTAATTCCTCAGCTAGCTCCATTTCTTTGCCATTCAGGCTTCTAACGTTGATAGTAACAATCTTTAACTCTGGTGATGTTGAGTTGGGGTTTATTTTCAGATTTGTTCCAGTAGCTGACTTTGCGCTGTTCGCCCTGGTTCCCTGGTGAAAACAACGGGGGCCTTGTTTAACCGGGCGACGCCCCAGCTGGCATGAAATTTTGTCATGTTGTACCATCATTCTATATTTTGGTTTAACCAATAAGAATACAATTTGGTCGGCTAAATCCAAATTGCCAGCTCATCCTCGTCCGTTCAGTATCCAAGTAGATACCCAACAGGGTGCACCACGAGAAGGTGAGGATTGGACATTAGGTCAGAAGCCCTGGTCGGTTCTCCGCATTCCTTTAAAGGCTATGTGGAGGTCTCCTCTCAGTTATACAGCTTTGACCCTTAAGCACCCCTGCAAAATAATTATATTTTTTAAATAACAGTGTTAAAAACACCTTATTATTTAAAACTGTGAAAATAAGCTTGAGATAATACTATAGTATTTAATTAAATTGTGTCAGTTTTAACTTGTGTTTATAATTACAGATTATTTTGTTAATGAAATTATTTAGTGAGAAAAGCACTTTTTTTTTAAATAAATTTGTTGGCAACCACTGGTAATCAAATAATTTTTCAATCAATGAGAATGGGATGATGTTTAAAAAAAAAAAAAAGTGTAAATAATGGGAAGAATAATTTAGAATGAGGCTGTTACCACTTGTCTCTGATAACATGCAAGTGGTGAGTGGATTTCTGGAGCCCTGATTCTATCAATTAGCAATTACTTCCACTGACTAAGGTTAATTAATGGTATCTAAAAAAAAAAAATAAATATTGTAGAGCAAAAAAGAAAGATTACTCCACCTAACTTCTCTCACTAGAGAATATGAACTACCAATATGTAAAATTGATTCATTCCTTAGCAAACATTATTATAAATATTGGAAACACCAGATTTTCTTAAAATCCAAGGATTGCAGTCTCTGTTGGAAACTAATGTGATTTAACATTAAAGAAATTACATTATCGTGTTGTTTGCTATGAAAATTTAAGAAATAAAACCATTTGGAAGCAATTAAAATAATTTGAAATTATTCTAAATGAAATTAAATAAACTATACCCTTAAAACAGGCATTCATAATCTTTGTATGCTGCTAACAAACCTTAAAAAAAGGCAAACAAAAACTGATGATATCAATCCCCCCCCTCATATTTGTCTTACTTGGCTTATTTGTGCATTAAAATTCTGAGAAGCTTACTACAGATTGAAAACTATTGTTTTTTTTTGTGGCTATATTATTATAATATGACATTTTAACATATATTTTAATACAACATATGGAAAAGCAAAACTTGATTGAAGTCTGAGCTTCAATCAGAAAGTGACGTTTAATCATCAAAAAAATTTATCTGCACACTTACTATAAAAAACAAGATTTTTTTTTAAAAATCATTTCCTAAACAGTAGTGAAACAACACACTTAAGACATTCTCAGATTTTTTTTTTTTTTTTTTTTTTTAGCAAATTATTATAAAATTTAAAGAATAATAAAAAAAAACTTACTTGGAAAAGGCACAGTTACTCCAGATGCTGTTGCACCAGTCATTTTCCAAGGTCCCATATTTTCATCTAAAGTTTTTATGGTTTCTCCATTTTCATCATTCTGTTGATCTCTAAACTGCTCATCTTCTTTTTCTTTTTCACTAGAAATAATGTGTACAAAAATATTATCTTAAACTTATAAACCTAAAAAATTATTTAAAAATCATACTTGTAAGAGTACAACTTTTTTTTTGAGCTTATATCCACATGTGCAAGGGTGTGTGTGTGTGTGCGTGCACAAACCGTAAATGGAATGGAATTTAAAAGCCAAGTGTTTTAAAATTCCATTTCCATTAATTTATTGTGTACTCACCAGCTCCCCCCCCCCCCCCAAAAAAAAACCCTTGGACAACTTATGAAAGGAATTCATTATAACTAATTAATAATAGAATATCACATTAGAAATCTAGAGCAAAATTTAAATCTAGATTTAAACTAACATAAGTAATTCCACTTTTAATTAGTTGAATGAATTTTTCCACTTATGTCTTGATTTTTCGTCCAACTGTGAAAGGAAGTAGTTGATGTAACTTGGCTTTCTACTCATCAGAAATATTGATAAGAAAGCAATGAATGATTATAGAATTAATGACTCAAAAATTAGGAGTACCAACACTTCTTCTTTTTCTTTTTCACTAGAAATAATGTGTACAAAAATATTATCTTAAACTTATAAACCTAAAAAATTATTTAAAAATCATACTTGTAAGAGTACAACTTTTTTTTTGAGCTTATATCCACATGTGCAAGGGTGTGTGTGTGTGTGCGTGTGCATGCACAAACCGTAAATGGAATGGAATTTAAAAGCCAAGTGTTTTAAAATTCCATTTCCATTAATTTATTGCGTACTCACCAGCTCCCCCCCCCCAAAAAAAAAACCCTTGGACAACTTATGAAAGGAATTCATTATAACTAATTAATAATAGAATATCACATTAGAAATCTAGAGCAAAATTTAAATCTAGATTTAAACTAACATAAGTAATTCCACTTTTAATTAGTTGAATGAATTTTTCCACTTATGTCTTGATTTTTCGTCCAACTGTGAAAGGAAGTAGTTGATGTAACTTGGCTTTCTACTCATCAGAAATATTGATAAGAAAGCAATGAATGATTATAGAATTAATGACTCAAAAATTAGGAGTACCAACACTATTTGAAACAAGGAAAACTATATATAACAGAGGGGGGGGGGGGCACATGTGCCTCATGTCCATGGGTCATGCAGAATCGGAAAAAATAAACAGAGAAGAGGAGACACCAAAAGATAGGGGGGAAAAAAATCAGAAAGAGAGAGAAAAGATACGAGTCTCCGGGGTTAATAAAAATTACTGCAATAAAAAAAAAGTTTAATTCGAAACACATTAAATGATGTTTACTCTGAACGATTTGAATAATTTTAAAGCCAAAACACAATAATTTTAGTTGCTTATTTACTAGTAGAGGCCTTCCTTATATCCATTTTCTTAGTAAAGCTCCTTAAAATTAGGTGTGTAATTAGTCAAAGCAGTTCTTACGAGCTCGTTACAACCTTGTCAACGCACACTTACTTACTCCCGTACTATCGCATCGGTCAAAGGTTGCAGCTCTTCTAAGTCTTATTTGAATTAGGCTCCAAAAGGAACCCCTGATATATATAGTCACAAAAAGGAACATTTCCTAGTAGCATTATCACAACAATTGAACCTAGTGCCATTTTTAGTATAGTAAAGTAGGCACATGCATACAAATCTCCACTGAAATGGTCTAATTATAGTCAAGGAAAAAAAAAAAGTATTCAATTCTTTGGCAATCAAAACAAATTACAACAGAAAAAAAATCCTTAATCTTGAACACTGAACTAGTCTTAAAATGACAATGGCTGTGCTGCAAACATATTCATTAAAAAAAAAGACTGTGTTAGTCCAATTATAGCTGTTTATATATTGATCAGAGATGAATTTGACTATCAATATTGCTATCTTCAGGACAATTATCACAATATCAGTAACAAATTTATATTAATCATAACTTCATCGAAGGTTGGTACGTTAATAAAAATCAGAGAAAACTGCAGTATTTTTATGATATGAACCTGTTTTTGGCTTATATACTCTAGACATCCAATATCATTTTGCCACTACAAATGGTCCAACTAAAAACAAACCAAAAAAAAAAAAAAAAATTAAAAGAAATATTAAATACTAAATTTCATTAAATTCCATCCAGCCAATGTGGAATTATTAACAAGAGTTGAAATATTTTCCTCGTGTTTCGGCAATAAAACAATCCAAAATGAACTACCTAGACCTCGCCTCATCTTATATATTATCCTAATTCAGAAATTTCATTACATCTACCAAGCCATAGCATAAATATCATGATATATAACTTCAACATGTTTCACTCCTTTGTGGCCCTATAAATTGCATTTGAAATCCCTAGGGATTTCAAATGCCAAATTTCGATAACATCTGCCCAGTCATATTCCTAAAATTATTTATCTCTAGATTGACTAATACAAATCTTATACAGATTTTGCACATTTCACAAAATCTAACAAGAAAATATGTAGGAGATAAATAATTTAGGAATATGACTGGAAAGATGTTATTGAAATTTTTTATATTTTTTAAGTGTTTGTTATAAACAATATTAAGACCTTAATGCACATGAAGAAATGACATATTGGATGGAATAAAGGAAATATTTGAGACACAAGAACATCTTCCTTACAAGGATATATACTAAGTGTATATATGATATGAAAAGTCCTAGAAAATTTTCATGAGGAATGCAAAGAGGAATACATATCAATACTTGAGATAGAAAAAGCCGTCAAAAACTTGAATTGTGGAAAGGCAGCTAGAGTAGATCATATTAAGTATGATGGTATGAAAGCTTTGCAGTGGCTAACACTGCATAATTCAGAAGGGCTGGTCAGGAGGTCAAATTCCCAATGATTGGAGTAGAACTCTCATAGTACCCATCTATAAAAAAAAAAAGGGAATAAAGCTGAATGTGAGAATTACAGAGGAATTTCTCTATTAAGTGTTCCAGGTAGGATCTATGCAAGCATACTTGAAAAAGGTGGAGAAGGACTGTGGAAGAGAAACATGGAAAAGAACAATCTTATGTTCATACAAACAGAGGTTATCAAGATCATATTTTCGCTTCAAGATAAATAGTTGAGAAATCGTGGAATATGACGAGGATCTGTACTTAAGTTTTGTAGATCTGGGAAAGGCATACGACAAGATGCCAATAGAAAAGCTTTTCAAAAGCTACAATTATATGGGGTGAATGGAACATTAATACAAAGTTTATATTTAAGTTGTAAATACAGGATGATGGGTTGATGTAAAGTCAGCAGTAAGGCAAGGAAGCACATCATGTCCACTCATCTATATGGATCACTTCATGAAAGAAATTGGAGATGTCAAACTTAGCTCTGATTAATGCTGATGATGATTAAACACATCTAGTCTCTAGGATTCTCTAACTAAATTGCATAACAGATGTAACAAATTAGGCATGAAAATCAGCAATAAAAAGACCAAAACTATACAAATAGGCAGGAGCATATGAAACCTCAGCTGCATTCTGAACATTAAGTCAACTTTTACAAATAAAATATTTCAGCTATTTAGCCACAGTGTTTAGTACAGATGGAAAGTTAAATCTGGAAATAAGTGACAGAATAAGCAAAACTTATTCTGTTGCTTATTTCTGTTTGTTATGGTGTGTAGTCACTGAATAAATTTTTATAGAATAAGAGAGAAATTAGCCAAACCACAGAAGTACGTGGGTGGTCTTAAAAATTCTAGGCCTTGACCATAGATGGCAACACTATCAGCACAATTTTTTTTTTCTAAGTTGGTACATCTGTCATAAACATCCATGTGAAATTGCAAGTCATTCTATCAAGTAGTTTGTTTTATACAGCTGTCTGAAGCAAAAGTATTGTCTGTATCCCTTGAAATGGATAAAATTGAGTATTGTGTGGTTATAACATTCTTTGTAAAAGAAGGTTTCAGCAGCAAAAGAAATTTATTCGAAGTTCATAAAAGTTTATTGGCACTATTCTCTTTCATTTTCAACAATTAAGAAATGGGCTGCCGAGTTTAAATGCAGCCGTACTTCACGTGGATCATCACGAAGATGATCCACATGAAGGGTGTCCAAAAAGTGTAATAACACCAGAAATCATTGATCAAGTGCACGATATGGTATTGGATGACTGGTGAGTCAAGGTGCATGAAATTGCTGAGGCTATAGGCATTTCAAAAGAAAGTGTAGGATATATTTTGCATGAAGAATTGCAAATGAAAAAGTTTTGCGCAAGATGGGTGCCATGCTTGCTCACAGCAGGTCAAAAATGCACTCGCATGAAAATCTCTGGACAGTGCTTGGAGCGTTTTAACAAGAATAAAACCGATTTTGTGCATCAATTTATTACTATGGATGAGACTTGGATTCACCATTACACCAGAATCCAAACAGCAGTCAAAATAGTGGACAGAAGCTGGTTATTCAGCACCAAAGAAGACAAAGTCGGTTCCATCAGCAGGAAAAGTCATGATCAGTGTTTTGTGATGCTAAAAGGCATTTTGTTTATTAATCTTGAAAAAGGTAAAACAATAACCTCACAAACTTTTCTCACAAAAAATTTGTGAGAAAAGACCTGGTTTGCAGAAGAAAAAAAAATCATCTTTCATCAGGACAATGCACCTGCCCACAAAGGTGTTTTGACAATGGGAAAATTAAGGGATCTGTCCTATGAATTGTTGGAACATCCACTCTATTCCCCAAATTTGGTTCCCTCTGACTTCTATCTCTTCCCAAAACTAAAACTATTCCTCGCTGGTCAGCATTTTTCTTCGAATCAAGGTGATTGCAGCTGTAGAGGGGTATTTTGCAGATCTTACTGAGACCCAATACAGGGATGGAATAATGGCACTGGAAGAAATGTATTAGTCTTAAGGGAGATTATGTTGAAAAATAAAAATAATTTTGAAATTATAAATTTGTTTTTTCATTATTAGGCCGAGAAGTTTTAAGATACCGTAGTATACAAAGACCATGTTCAAATCAGTTTGGGTTAGAAATAAAGCACTTGATCAAAGAACAGAGATAACAGATATGAGAGTTCTGAGAAAAATTAGGGAAGTGAACAAATGGTATCAATAGCAGAATCATATTAAAAATGAAGATATTAGCATATAAGAATGTGTCAGCAGAGATAATCTAAGGTGGTATGGTCACTTAAATAGAACGGGTGAGGAAAGGTTAGCAAAACAGGTGTCTGATGACAAGATGGCAAGAAAGAGATCTAGAGGAAGTCCAAAATCTAGGTGGATTGATTCTGTCAGAAGTGCCTAGAAGCACGAAATGGTAGATGACAATATTGGAGTGCTCACACGTACCGACTAATTTGGAGGAAAATTGTTGATAGAGGATTAATAATAATCTAAACTTAATCATGTAGTGCTGTCTAATAACATGAATAACCTGGAGGGTACACATCAGGAAATTGATGAACTATAAACAAGTGATATGAATGTGCTAGAGTTGAAACAAGAAAAAATTATGTACCACAATGTATCAAGAACTTTATGACAGAAGGACATGAGACATTCATTAGTTTACTAATCAATGTATCTCATGTGTTCCAACTAATTATGATAGTTATGTTCATTTACAAATATGTTGCATGTAGAATAAAAACTAGATCATGGAATAGTTTAATAAGCACCAACAGTTGGAGACAGTTGATAGATGTCTACCAACATGTTGATAGACATCTATCAACAGCACACATACAAGTCTGTGTATGAAACCTATTAAATTGTATTCTCTTAATTTAATTTTGGGATTAATCACACAAAATTCTATATGATACAGAATAGTTAGCAACACAAAAACAAATATGTTTAATAATACGGTGTGACACCTTTTGGCAACTGGCATATGGAAATATGACTTCTGCATTGCTTCAACCTTGGTATAACCTCTGGGTCTAGCTCCCATTGAAGAGACCTCAATAAAGGTCGAAACCGGTCTGGGTAGTGACCCTTCCCATAATGCATAGCATTATACATGACTGCAAGGAGATGTGCTTTGCATTATGGGATACTAAAGAAAGTGATGAGAACTCAGTCCACCTTTGCCATGAGTTTCCCCAGTCCTGAAGATACTTTAGGCACCAACTTTGTTTGCTTACACTTGGATAAAGGATTAAACTAAATATTATAGTCTAACCAAGTGAGAAAAAACTTCCAACATCTTTCTCTAATCCAGAGTAATTTAATAATAAGGTGACACCTTTTGGTAACTGGCATATGAAAATATCAGTTCTGCATTGCTTCCACTTTGATATAACTTGGTCTGACTCCCACTGAAGAGACCTCAATAAACGTCGAAACAGGTGTGGGTAGCGACCTTTCCCCATAATGCATAGCATTATACATGTCTGCAAGGAGATGTGCTTAGGAAAATGATGAGAACTCAGTCCACCTTTGCCATGAGTTGCCCCAGTCCTGAAGATACTTCAGGTGCAAACTTTGTTTGCTTACGCTTGGATAAAGGATTAAACTAAATATATAATTTAACACAAAAACAAGGAAAATGGATGATGTAATAATAAACTTAAATAACAGGTAACAAATAGCTTTTTCTGATTTGTAATTATGCTAGGTGAAGAAAAAAGAAAAATACATATTCCTTAAATTTCAATAATATATATCAGCATTTTATGATGATAATATTCTGCACTTCAGCAATTTGTTTTGAGGAATCTGAGGTTGATGGCAAACAAGAACTTGAAATTTAGGATTTGATTAACTAGAAAGCAAGAACAATACAATGGATTATGGCTATGATGTTAAGTGACATATATAAGCAAAAAAACTTTCATGGTATACAAATTCACATATGGAGTATTTAGGGTGATGTAACTGAAACCTAAGTCAGTGAAGAATTCGTATCAGATTAATACAGAAAAATTCTGGAATGACTTCTAAAGGAACTATATTGATCAAGTACATATCATAAACAACTATGTTATACCAACTAGTTTCACCAACTAAGGAAGTGGGTACATAACTGATGTAAGGCACTAAAAAGTAAAAAAATGTTACAAACTATAATCAACCGATTCCAATTATATTAGACAAAGAACAGAGCGCGTACAACACATGCATAGAGCGTGCATGATCTCACTTGTTATTTAGGAACGTTCTATAGTTGGCACTATAATTCAGTTCTGGTGAGTTAAGAGATCTAATAAGGGTCTTCCAGATCATGGGCAAGATAAGTCCTTGGTTCCTGTTAAGGTTTTGTATACAGCGGGCAACTGCTGTGGCTTCTTTAAAAATTTGGAAGCAGAAGTCCCCGTCCTCTATGTAAGGAATTGTGCTTCTATCCCACTCTATGATATGGTTCGTTCTTGAGAAATGAAAAGCTAATTCTGATTTTTCTTCTCTGTTATTATTGACGTCTCCAATGTGTTCTTTTTGCCAAATTTCAAGGCTCCTTGAAGTCTGGCCAGTGTAATTCAAGCCACACGAGCAGGGTATGTTGTAAACTCCAACATATTTGAAGAAAGGAGCTATCTTTTGGAGATCTTAAGAATTGCCTAATCGTTTCTGTAGGTTTAAAGGCCACTCTTATTTTATGTAGTCTAAGGAGACTTGCAATCTTATTCGAAACTGTCCCTAAGTATGGAATGACGATGATAGAAATATAACCTATGTCATCTCATTGTCTTTGGGGGGGGGGGGGGGGAGAAAAGTATCTTGTGGACGAGTCTTCGAGGAAATCCATTCATTGTAAGGTTGTTAGATATCAGGGATAGTTCTTCCTGGAGGTCTTGTTGATCTGTTGTAAGGAGAGAGAGGCACGGTTCTTCAGCATGTGTACAATGCTAAGTTTCTGAGAAATGTGGTAGGAGGAATATATTGCCATATATTCCATAAACCATATATTGCTGATATATGGTTTTATTCCATATGAAATATGGAATAAAACCATATATCAGCAATTGACTGGCCTTGCAATGGGTAGCCCCTCTCTCCATCTGGTGCTGATCTCTTTATGAAGGATTTTGAAAGTAAAATCTTATCTTAAGTAGATCCTAAACCCACAGTATGGTGGAGATACGTGGACGATATCTTTATTGTTTGGAACCACACAAAAAAGGACTTGTTAGACTTTCTAACAAGTCTTCTAGCCATCCTTTCTTCAAATTTGTTGGTGTTTACAACATGCCCTATTCCTGCGGCTTGGGTTACATCGGCCAGACTTCAAGGAGCCTTGAAATTTGGCAAAAAGAACACATTGGTGACGTCAATAATAACAGAGTAGAAATATCAGGGTTAGCTTTTCATTTCTCAAGAATGAACAATATCATAGAGTGGGATAGAAGCACAGTTCCTTACATAGAGGACGGGAACTTCTGCTTCCAAATTTTTAAAGAAGCCACAGCAGTTGCCCGCTGTATACAAAACCTTAACAGGAACCAAGGACTAATCTTGCCCGTGATCTGGAAGTCCCTTATTAGATCTCTTAACTCACCAGAACTGAATTACAGTGCCAACTATAGAACGTTCCTAAATAACAACAAGTGAGTGAGATCACGCACGCTCTATGCACGTATCGTACACGCTCTGTTCTTTGTCTAATATAATTGGAATCGGTTGATTATAGTTTGTAACAGTTTTTTTACTTATTAGTGCCTTACATCAGTTATATACCCTGAAGATGCCAACAGCCTTAGTTGGTGAAACTAGTTGGCATAACATAGTTGTTTATTATATGTACTTGATCAATATAGTCCCATTAGAAGTCATTCCAGAGCTTTCATGGTCAAGAAAATTAAACGTTTTTTTTTTAACATGAACATAAAAGATTTTTCAATGTGTAGAGAAAGATGGGTAATCAAGAGATCATCCCTAGACGTGCTTAAGAATGGACCAGGAGAGTAAGAAAGTTACTCTTACTGTACACAAACAGAGTGGCTGGTGAGTGGAATAAATTTGATCATTCAAAATTAGCATGTTTTTTTTTTTTGAAGAAATAAGTTACAAAACTATATTGCACAAGAGTAATGTTCTAGTAAATATAATAGTCTGAATATGTATTACCTGATTGATAATGCTTGAATCTTCAGACCCGAATAATCCCTTTCCTTTTCTTCTTCAATATCTTTCCATTCTTCATCTTCCTGTCAATTATTAACTTCAGAGTTATATGTCAAACTGTTAAATGAGTTTGTTATAAGCAATATTCAACTGACATAGAGCAACACTAAATATTTAACTAATCAAAGTATTTCATAAAACATTTGTCACTCAGTTTTTGTTAAGATTATCAATGAGGAATAAAGCATCTACATGCAATAATAATTACAAGGTCATTAAGTGGAGTAAGGATCTAGATTAAGAGAGTGGAAGCCATGGTCCGATCATGGAAAGAAAGAGAAGTAACAGGGCTCATTCCATCTGGCACTGTTGTATTGTCAACAGAATGGCTGACTGATGGGCACTTGTGTGTGTAGGAGAGACTTGCACAGGTAATGGTCTAAGTTATAGAGAGGAGAAATTACTTTTGGAAGAACTGAGGAGAGGTTATCTGATACCATGATTCAGCAACTTCTGCATCACTTGGACTTGGCTAATGGAATAGAAAAGGGAGTTTTGAAAAGACAAGCTTCAGAGAAAGTTAAAAAGGTCAACTGGCTATTATCCACAGAATATTTAGCATCCCTTTGAAGAGTGTCACTCATAACACATGAAAAAAGAAAATGGGGATAGAAACACTTCTGATCTGCACAGAAGAGTTGTGGTATCAGCTACTTTAGACCTGTATAGTTTCGCTAGGCACCATAAAGGTCATTACTACAAAGAAAGTGTGTCTTGTGGACATTTCCTCGAACTAGGAAGATATATTTCCTTTATAGCAGTGATATAAATTAATGTAACAATGAATGATAAAGTTATAAATTTAACAGCAATCTCAATGGAGTCAGCAGACCATCATGAGAGGACAACTTAACTAACAACTTTATTCTCAGTCAACCCTCAACTCCTTAATGTTTTCAGCATTCACAATACATTTGGGTAATGCATCACACTCACTCTCTGCATAAAAAACTAATCCTCAATACCCCTTTACACAACTTTCAGGATAGCCTGTATACACATTGTATAATCCATCCTGTACTAGCCCAATAAAATCCCATCACTAACTTAAATAGTTAAGAATTAAACCAGGAATGAGTAATAGAAAAAAATTAAAAAATATAAACATAAATGGAACACATTGAAAGAATGAAAACAGAAAGATTACCAAAACAAGCCTTAAATTACAAACCATTAGAAAAAAGAAAACAGGATGTCCTCTTAAGAGATTCAACGATGACTTCTAAGGCTGGAACAGGCCACTCTAGGCCTAAATCCTTGATAGGCATGATGACGACTAACTTAAATATCTCTATCCTATTAACTCTTTTCCATATATCCAAACTCAGCAATTTACATTCCCAAGCCTATCTCTCTCTCCATTACAAACATTCTAGTCTTCAAACTGCCTGTCACAAATCTCTGAATACTCTCCAATGTTTCTATATCACAATGAAATCTAGGTGACCAAATATGAGCACAAAAAAGTGCAAGTGCAATCTGACCAATGTTTTAAACAGCTGCACAACCATCTCTTTATCCTTACTTGTCAACATACTCCATGTCATGGTAACAATATTATGTGTAGTGTTTGCAACACTTGCAGTTGTGCTCTCTAAACCTCAGTCCATATCAGTTTCACTAATATTAATCTTATATTGCTGCAGAGATACAAGGTTGCCTTGGTGAAATTGATGTTTAGAGGTCTGCTGTTTTAACCGAGCACTCCTAAGTACATACCTCGAACTTTAGGGTGCTGGATTAAAACAGAGAGGCCCAAGAAAAAGAGCCCTGTGGAAAACCACTGGTTACCTCCCTTTTTTTTGGGACAATGTCCTATCATACAAAACTTATTCACTGAGCCAATCTGTTAACATTCCCATTTTCCAGTCTAAGAATGTATACCTTTGCCTAGTCTAAGAATGTATGCAAATCCTCCAACACCCCAACATTCTCATAATTCAAATACTGCTAAAACAATACATAACTTTCACAAACACATGCTAACTAACAGAGAGAATCCTTTCCATCAACCTAATCCTTCATTCTATTCCTAATCCTTCCAATACTTGACTACAACTACAGATATAGACTGGTCAATAATTAGAACCCTCTGTGGCAGAACCAGAATTAAGTGCAACTATTTGGTTCTTTCCACTCCTAAGGCTTTTTCTACTGCAAGACTCTCAATAAAAAAAAAGGTCAAGGACACAGATAACTTTTGAACATTCCTTAAAAATACATGGTGATATGTCATTCTGTCATCTCTAATTCCCTATTATTTGCCACCATAATACAATATAATTCCACTACATCCTTTGCCATGGTCACAACCACCTTTCATAATTATTCTTCCACCTGCTTGCCACTTAATAGGAGAATTCTCATGAATTAACTATGGTCTGACTGTCTACTCTATTCTTATATTTGCATTTCTATATTGCTCCATTTGATCACTACTGACTGTCTTGTATCTCCTCGATAACGTTATTTCCCACACTGCTTACATGATTTCACTCTTTCTCTATTTGCACACTGCTTGTGTCACATGCTTCTTAACCAATTTCCAGGCTGTCAACTTTTTTTTCTTTTCCTGCACAGCTCAATCCATGGAAATGATTGAAGCTACCTATGGAGATTCTCATAATCACCCACCTTATAATCCCACATATATCCCCTGCCTTTTCAATAACTATTTCTTTCACCACCTACCAGATACCTCATGATTCCTCTCACCAATTTCAGCATTAAACTGTCGGGCTGCTCCTATTATATGCTGCTTAAGACAACTATCCTTCAGAACAGTGTTTCCCAAACTTTTCCAACGACGGAACACTTCAAAAATCCTGAAATTTTCATGGAACACCTTGGTTATTTTGTAATGTATTAATTAATAATAAATTATTAATTTAGCTGATTTTTTATTATTAATTAATAATTGATCATTAATTAAACATCATCAAATTAATTTGTACAGATTTTCATTGACATATCCATTCTGATCACCAAAAATTTATAATATCATTATAAGTACTTACGAGCGAACGCAGACTTTTTCTCCTGTGTTGGTAGTTTTCCCCTCCTTTTGCACATCCTGGAGATCGCTTTGTAGGCTGGAGGTGGATGAATCACTATCTATTGCATCACAAACACCTTCAATAACAGATTTCTTAACACCAAAATTAAACAAAGTCCCTTGTCTCTTATTCATATTAAAATTTAAATCTGTATGCCTATTACTTTTAAAAAATCATGACACTATGGTTTCGAAACAAGCACTTTCACCCTACAATATGAACTTGTGAAGAAAGTATTCAGTATTACTAGATCTGAGAACCAGATACAGACTACCTTGATCTTCAATTCAGTGGAAAAATTTTCTTTATACTTTCTTGCTGATTGGTCACTAACATTTGCAACACAGATGTTATTTCATTCAGTTTTGAGAATAGAGGATACGCCGTCCACTGTTATAATCCGCTTGCAGGCAATTTTTATGACCGGTCATAAACAGCGCTATCCCCTTTCCCGAATGTTAAAAGGTTTTGATGTGTGAAAATTAACAATAATTCATGAATACTTCCATGTTTAAAAATACACGGCTTGGTCACTGACATTTGCTACAGATGTCATTTCCTTCAGCTTTGAGAACAGAGGATATGCTGCCCATTGTTGTAATCCGTTTGCAGGCAATTTTTATGACCGGACAGCGGTATACCCTTTCCGAAATGTTGAAAGGGTTCGATGTGTGAAAATTAACAATACACAGATGTTATTAGGCGTTCTGGGTCTGAACTTTGACATATTCACGAATATTATTCTCCTCAGAATATTTCCACTATAAAACATTTATTCATGAAAAATGCTTAGGAAACTAAAATGACAAATTCCAGGAGAACTTCGCGGAACACAGTTTGGGAAACCCTGCTTCAGAAAATCAACAAATTCGCTCTCCTTCCTACACTGCCTATAATTTAAATTAGGATCACCTTCCTTTTGCATGTCTAATTTACCTAAACATCCACAATGAGTGCTCTCTACATTTCCTGACCATAACAACATCCTATTAGGTATACTATTTTATCAATTTTAACTTCACACCAAACAGCTTCAGCATCTCCAAATGTACTACCAATTCAACACGCTTTTTAGCAAATAATTCCTTTACTATTAACCTCCACCATTCCTCTTTTTGCCTTCCAATTCTGAAAAATTATCTATCCATCCATTTCTATTCTCAACAGTATGTTATCCTCAGATAACCTAGTTTCACTTATACTAATTACTGATGGACATATTAGTAAACAAACATAATAATCCCACCTGCTTTTCGATCAACCCACCAACACCTCTCTTCACTCTGATCACACCCATTTCCCTGTTCCTTACTCTGGTTTCCATTCATATTTCCCTCTCATCCCCATCTCTTTACATTTAGTCATTCTGCTCTGCCACAATCACTTTTTCATTCTTACCCACCCTGCTCCACTATTTATAGCCTGCCCGTCCCCCACCTGTGCATCCAAAAACACACACCTTTGATCCTCAGTGACTCCTATCTTGACTTTGTGAACATCTAGAAACTCATTCAAATACAATCCATCAACCTTGAACCACTCACAAGCCTTCAAATTCTCTCCACATAAATCACAGATTGCACAAATGTCATCTTGTCATTCATGATGTCTGTTCTTCTCAACTCACTATTATCATATTTGGCAGCATGCTAACCACTTTCTCAACAACATTATTATTTCCTTCCTACAACTTCCTCAAATCCCTTTCACATTCCTATTTTTACTGCCTAAACCTTTGGGCCCACAATCACCATTAATTCTGATGCTTAGTCTTTCCCTCCATGCAAAATATCAGTTGTACCAATGCACCAGCTGTAAACTTGATTTATGTACCCTACTATTCAACACACTTCTAATGACAATCTCCATACAGTGCCACCTGATCATTCTACTAACTTCCTCCTCACTCACATCAGTCAACTGCTTTTTTAGACATTCAATTTCATCCTCTGCACACATCACTTCACTCTTCATTTAATAAACTCTCCTAAGCTCTTACACTCTGTTACCATTACTAACACTTCCACCTGTTTTCTGACCACTATTTGGTGACATTATTCTCATTTTGGAATGATCTAATCCACCACTGCACTTCTTATACTCCAATACTTTCCTTCTTTTCTGCTCATTAACCTTAACTATAACCCTTTTATACTTTTTGTTACATATATATATATATATACATACATATAACAATTTTCACAACTTTCAGTGCTTCCAATATATACTTCCTTATGGACAGCATTCTCAAAATGAGAACTATAATGAGATACTAAACAGCAATAATAATACAAACCAACATCATAGAACAATGATTTAGACAATTTTATTTCATTTGAATAGTTGCATAAGACGAGTCCCTGATTCTTATAAAAGGGCAGCTCATTCAAAATGATGCATCAGAACAAAAAGATCAAGTGTGAAATTCGTCAAATTCACAGACATGAAAATCATCATGTTTCACATCATCTACTCAGCTCTAACTTTCAAAGAAAACATACATTCATTCATTCATGGATAAAGTATGAAATTTGTTAAATTGACACAAAAATCACCATGATTTGGATCATCCACTTATCTCTAACCTTCAAAGAAAACAGACACCCATTCACAGATAAAGTGTGTCCATCCATTGGACATCAAATGCTATATGGTCACTCGGTGATGTGCCTATCAGTACTTGCCAAGTGGACTGTTATATTCTTTTCTCTAGACTTCAATGCTCCGAAGATCAGTCAGATCAATTGACAGTTTAGCCCTTCCTCTTTTTCAGGAACTTTACCTTCCATTACTGTTTTGATAGGTCCTCCTTCCATCCTTTCAATGTCTTATAGAAGTATTACAACTTCTATCAATATTCTTAAGGAGCCGTAAAATTCTGATTCTTTCTAGCACCCATCCATTTGTCTGCCTTTCAGTATATGATATCCTCAATAGCTTTCTGTAACACCACCTCTCAAAAGCAGCTATACTTTCCCTGTAAGACTTCTTTAGGTTCCAAGTCTCACATCCACAATCCTCAACTTTGTTCATGTGGAGATGGATCCATCCTTCCGATTTTAGACAAGTCTGACTTTGTTTTAGCTGTTCCAAATCTTCTTCTGAACAGAAATTCTTCACATAAATAATGGACCCAGGTACTCAAACTCACCAACTTCCTAATTTCTTTCTCCATTAAGGTGAACTTGTTCAGGAGCTTCCCTGTCTGTATTTCCTTTGAGAACCATAATCTTTGTCTTGCTAGGATTGAGCTGAAGTTCTCTATTCTTACTGATCTCATTAACTTTGTCAAGAATGTTCTAATTCCTTGTTGTTACAAAGGAATATTGTATCATCAGCATACCTCTAATATTTCATATCAATCTATCACCTATCCTAATTCCTGGATATCTATGCATGATGTCTTCATGCATAGATACTAAACAGTGAAGGAGAAAGTAGGCATCTTTGCTTAACTCGTTTTTCCAACCTGAAGCCCATCAGTTAATTCAACACCTGCTCTTACAGTGGCTTCTTGCTCACTGTAGAAGTTGGCAATCAACTTATTGTTTGAATACTTCCTGCAGTTTCACAAGCTGAACACAGCCAAACGTTTTAGAGCAGTATATGAAACACATTATCCTTTACTGTTGTTAAGCTGTTTAACTGTACTTTCAACTTAATTGGAAGAGGTTCCAAATCAAAATATTCCTGGTGAGATTGCTCCTGCAAATTTTCCTTATTCTCTATGCTATACAGTTCCTAACAATATTCTTTCCATCAGTTTTGACTTTTAGTTCTTCCATTAGTAATTCCATGCCTACCTTTGATTACATTCAATTTGTGCTTTAGGTCACAAACTAAATGAAACATCCTTTTATAATTGTGCCTCCTCATTTGCAGTGCTATATTTTCATATTTATTAACATAAAAATTTTCCATGTCCTGCCTGATGACTTTTCTTTGTAATCCCTTATATTCTTCAGTCCCCGTGTCTCTTTGTATCTCCAAGCACCTTCTTTTGATTAGATCCCATGTTGAATCTGATATCCATGGGTCACTTGGTGTTCTACGGTATGCCCACAGATGCAAGACCCTTCGACACTTCCATGCAGGTCAGAAGGAGAATCCATTCCGATAATTGGGTAATCACAATCCATCTTGTGGAATGAGTTGTTTATTATTACATGTCAGAAAATTAACTTTCCTTTTATGAACATTGAAGTTTTTAAAGTGGCAACTATTTTGCTTGTGTAACAGTTGGAAAATTTTATGTTTATGCATGTCATTTCGTGTGTTGGTAATGAATTCTTACATCGCCTTATTCCTTTCTACCCTTCAACATAAATTGACTCTTCTTGGCACAAATCCAACTGTGGGTTTTGGATCTGTGGTCAGACATTAACTGGGCCTAGAGACTTCTTGTTTGCCATTAGACATCTTGTCTAATGGAATGGGCCTGACTTGGAAGGTTTTGCAGTCTCGGTCTTTGGCTCTTACTAGCTGATGGTTTGTACCACAGTCTGCTCTATGACAGTCTGTAGGTTTTCATAGAATTCCTCTCTCTTCATCAGGCCTATCCGCATGGAATACAAATGGGTATGCTTGATATTGTCTGTAAACGTTGGTAAGATGAGTCTTAAGTCTAATACAAAATATCCTTGTATTAGATTATCCTTGTCATTAATGGGATTATAACCAAGAAGGACTCTTGCCTTAACTGTCTTCAGTATCGCAACTATCCCATGATTAGGATTTGCAACCTCCGAGTCACCTTCTGAATAAACTATTAGCTTATCATCCTGTCTTCTGAAATGACCTTCTGCATTCCATCTAGTCTCTGTAATTTCCATGATGTCAATTTTATACCTCCCTATTTCTTTACAAACAATATCAAGAGTACCCATCTGTAGACCCCATACATTCCACGTGTCTATGTAAATTTCACCTCTAAGATGAATCCAGTATCGTCTGTATTCCTTGTTCACAATATCCTGACTTGTGTTGAAAACTGTAATATACTTCTCAAATAGGACCTTCTGCCTAAGCCCTGAACATGGCTCTGATTTTGAAAGTTTTTTTCAGTTGGTTAAAGTATAAATAAAAGATGCCAAGAAATTATATTCTAGGTTTCATCTTTTTTCCAAGTGTAAGCAAACAAAGTTTGCACGTGAAGTCACTTCATGACTGGCCTACTTGTGTATAGAGGCTAATGACTTTCCATCGTTGCCTTAGTATCCCATAATGCACCACATATATCCCTGTAGACATGTATAATGCTATGTATTAGGGATAATAAGGCAATTGATCATTAACCTCTATACACAAGTAGCCCAGTCGTGAAGTAACTTCACGTGCAAACTTTCTTTGCTTACACTTGGATAAAGGATGAAACCAAGAATATAATTTTTTGGCATCTTTAATTTACAGCTCTGATTATTCTGTGTGACAAGAAATACAGGACGTGTAAGGCACAACCATATTAGCATTTTGGAGTGAAATGAGTAGAGTGAAGCAAGAAAAAAAAAGTGGTAGTGTTGCAGAGGCCCTTTTCAAATATCTGAGAGGTTTTAATCCCAATTCATCCCGCAGTGACCAAGACGGTTGGGATAAAGTGTAAAATCTGTTAAAATGACAAACAGAAATTTGTTAAATTGATGATCCAAATCATCATGATTTGAATCATCTACTCACTTCTACCCTTCAAACAAAACATACACTAATTTTGGAACTGCAAGAGCCAATGTAATTACTCTTGTTCAATTTTTAGAAAACAGACACTTTATATTATTATTATTATCCAAGACCTCATGGAGTCAAAGACTCATCTGGGAAGTCCTTTTATCACATACACAGCTCATCATACCGTGCTTTGAACACATTCAAACTCCCTGCAGACACCACTCTCAGGCAAGGCATTCCAATCATTTACAACTCTGCACAAAAAACCTGCCTCTCACTCCCCTACTCACACCTTCTTTATACAGTTTCCAGGGATGACCTCTGGTTCTCTCCCGATCTCCCACTATTTTCTGTAGAACTTCTCCAGCATTGATCCTATAACATCCCCTTACCAACTTGTAGGTCTCTATCATATCTCCCCTCTTCCTCCTGTCAACCAGACTCTGCAAATTGCATCTCCTCAATCTTTCCTCATATTCGACATTCCAGAGGTCAGAAACTACCTTAGTCAGTCGCATTTGGACCCTTTCCAACATCTCTTCGTCTTTCTGAAAACTAGGTGACCAAATCTGGGCACAATAGTCCATGTGTGGCCTAATCAAAGCCTTACACAATGGAACAAGAATCTCCCTACTTCGACATGTCAGTGTCCTTCGCATCATTCCCAGAAGCCTTTGTGTTGTCTTCACAATTTTGGCGATGTGTCCCCTAAATTTTAGATCCCTACCTACTATCATCCCTAGATCTCTTATTTCTTCTACCTCCAACAATGTATTCTCACCAAGTATAAATTCTGCATCCCATCTTTGTTTTTCAAATTTTAAAACCTTACATTTTGCAACATTGAACTCGCATCCCCAATCACTCAATTTATTCAAGTCTTCCTGCAAGATCACAACACCCTCACTACTCTTCATGGTTCGTCCCAACTTTGCATCATCTGCAAACAACTGAATATCTCCATCCAAATCTTCACCTATATCATTAACATACAAGTTAAACAGTAATGGCCCTAAAACAGATCCCTGAGGTACTCCACTAGTGACTTATCTTTTCCTAGACATCGCTCCCTCATACACAACTTGTCAACCTATCAGACAGCCAATCTCCAATCCAATGCATCAATCTAATATCCAACCCCATCTGCTCCAGTTTGACTATCAATTTATCATGAGGTACTTTATCAAAAGCCTTTGCGAAATCCAAGTATATCACTGTGTATCCTTCTCCTCTGTCCAAGGAAGCAGATTTATTGTAATAAGTAAGTAGATTACTAAAACATGACATCCCTTTAGCAAATCCATGCTGTCCATCAAAGATGATACCATTGTTGTCAACCCAACTCTGGATCCTAGTTCTCATAAGCTTCTCCAACAACTTAACCACAACATCCTGACACACAGATAGGCATATAGTTTAATGCTTGAGTTCGATCACCTCCTTTATGAAGTGGCACAATCTTGCCCTCCTTAGAGACTTGACCGAGTGCAAGATTCGTATTAAAAAAAATATGTCAAGACAGGCGTCAACTCCCTGGCACATTCCTTCAGAATACATGACGATATATATTATCAAGTCCCACAGCCTTTTTAACATCTAGTTTACTCAACTCCCCATACACCTCTTGCTCACTTACAGTCAGTCTCTCCTCCCCATCATCTACTGCTCTCAATCTCTCTCCATGAAGTCACATTCACAAGATACCATTTTCTCCAATCAATGTCATCCTTCCATAATCATTCTTTCTTTTGCTGGCTACTATCAAAAGAACTCCTTACGGTTCTTTTTGGCTTCATTAGCCAACTGCTGTTCATACCTCTCTTTAGCTACCCTCACCAACCAAGTCACCCTCCCTGCCTGGTCTTTGTAGACCTCATGGAATTGGTTATTTCCACTTCTCTTATGCTGCCTCCACAATGCCCTCTTTCTCTGTATCGCATGATTAATCTCTTTATTCATCCATCTCACACCTACTTTTATTTAACCTTCTCACCCTTGGAATATATTTAGACATTGCATCTACTAGATACTTTTTGAAAATTCCCCAAGCTGTATTGATCTCTTTTCTAGCTAACTCCTCATTCCATGTTACACCCACAAGCTGTCTCCTGAGCTCCTCATAATCACCCCCCTTGTAGTTCCACATACCCTTTTCTCACAGAGGTCCTCACACTGGAGGCAACCACCCAGGTAATCACCTCATGGTCACTCTCACCAATTGGTGGATGATTTGACACCTCATTTATAATTACATCCTCTGATGAGATGACCAAATCCAAGACCCTCAATCCTTGTGTGCCCTCTGTTACATACTGTCTGAGGTAGTTATTGCTCAAAAACTCATTTTCTTTACTTCCAGTTGCTATCTCATCATTCCATTGCCATAATTAAAATCACCCATAATGATCACCCCTTTCTTATTTGCTTGGCTAATTTGATTATACATTTCATTATCACCACCACCCACATTTCCTGGTCTATAACAACATCCAACCAAGTATTTGATTCCATTCACCTCTATCTCACACCACACTGCTTCAAAACCACTGGCACTATTTCCCTCTTGCATCTATACTTTGTATGGACATAACCCTTTCTCTATCATCAATAGCACTCCCCCTCCCTTTTTACCCTTTCTATCCTCACAAAACACATCATACCCTTCCATCTCTATTCCTGTCAGGATGTCGTCCTCTTCCAACCATGTCTCACTTATTCCGACAATCCTCGGGTGAACAGACACAATTAATGCAACCATTTCATCTGCCTTGTTTCTTATACTTCTAGCATTTGTATACAAACACAACAGCTCATTTCTGGATCTACAAATAGTTCCACTGATACCACCCTCTCGATGTGATCTCTCAATGATCGATTGGGGCCATTTCCCTTTCTGCTTATTCATTTTAAAACCCTTTTCAATTATAACTGTTTCCTCTTGATCCCAGGTCATCCCATTCCTTTCTACACATGCTCTCACCTCCTCTCGGAGCATCCACCTTCCTCGTGCTGTGTACCCCTGTCCATCCTGAGCCTCCCCGTTTTCCTGTTCCTCTTGCACACCCATTTTCTCATTTTCTATACTCATACCACTCACTTCCTCATTCATAACCACCTCTTCAATCTCTCCTAACTTACTCTCCTGCTCTTCCACATCACTTCCCACTTGATCTGATTTATTCTCTCTCACTCTACTCACTTTTCTGCTTTCCAGAAGCAGTCTCTCCAAGCGACTCACACCATAACCACTCAAATGCAGCCCATCGCTTCCATACAGCTCACTTCGTCCCTCAAACTCATTCCACACATTAACAAACTGCACTCCCGTCTCCTCACACATTTCAGCCAGCATATCATTCATAATCCTTGTTCTCCGCCTCATCTCACCACAGTCATACCTAAGCAACATGCTGACCACCCTTCCTATCACACTATTCTCTTTTATCCTTCTAAGCAGCCTCCTGATATCCATTCTGACGCTCTCTTTGTCAAATCATTTGTTCCGATTAAAGACCATTAACTCCTTTGCTCGCTCCCTCCTCATATCCAATGCCTCAAATCACTCTACTCGTTTTACCACCTGGAAAACATACCTTATGCATCTTATCATCCAGCACACATTTAATAATAGAGTCACCACACAACGCCACTCTCTCATCTTTCGTTAACTCTTTCGTACCATCATGATTTGTTTGAATATTTTTTACCTGAATTTTCTTAATTTCATTCCGCATCCAATCCAGTTCAACTTCCGAATCTTGCATCACATTCTCTCTATCATTCAATCTTCCTAATTTTCGAACCCTCGACCCCCCCCTTTTCTCACTTTCACTCTCATTCATCCTTCAGTGCTTCCATACTTTTGGACCAACATGCGTCCAACTTTCGCTATCATTCATTCTTTCCACTTTCGATTCCTTCATCGTGCCGTTTCCAGTTTCATTCATTTTCTCAATTTCGTTTCCTTCCGCCACTTTCGATTCCTGCATCACACCGTTTCCAGTTTCATTGGTTCTCTCAATTTCATTTCCTTCCGCCACTCTCGCCCTTTTTAACATCCGTTACGGATTTTACATTACAAGTTTTCTTTTTTACTGATTTTTTTAAACATTCTTTTGCCTCTCTTTCAAACATGCATTCATTTTCCCCGCGACATTCTCACAACTAACACTTTCTGTCATCAATTTCATATTTGCATTCATCAATTCCTCGTTCGGGTCGCGCGCACACACACACACACACCCTCCTTCCATCCGCCCTAAACATCCAGAAATCATTTATGTAATCAAAAGAATACATATAGCACACCTCACACTTAATGAAAGGACTGAAGTCTAAATTAAAATCATGTAATGACAAAGCCGCCACCATGTTTTCTGCTGGTACTAATGATAACGAATTCGTAATTTTTTCTGTAATTTTGCTATAAAACTCTGTAGTACAACAATCACACCAAAAACCACATAATATACCATCAAATCAAAGAAAATAATCAACAAAAATAACAGATCTTTCAAGAGCTTTCTAACAGCACGTTATTTCACCACATAGCCTCGAACTCACTTGTTTTACATGAATTCCATACTAGAAGCTGCAGATCCTATATATATATATATATATATATATATATATATATATATATATATATACCTGTGCCATGTGCTGATAAGTAGATAGATAGACAGAGAGAGAGAGAGAAGAAAACTTACTTAAAAACAATTGTGAGTCAAAATTCTTGAGGAAACTGTGAGGAAGACCTGTTTCAAAAAACAGAAGTAGACAGAATAAAAGAGGAGGAAGGAAATATGGTTTGGTAATTTGAAATTGAATGTACACGTGATGATCAGCAACCAATCATGTTTACACATGCTTAGAAAAAAGGGAGAGAATAGCCATATGTTGGAAGAGTGCCCATAAAAACCTTGAAACGACATAACTAGAATCATAATATGCCTATGAAAAACTCTTTCAAGTGAGTTTCCGAGAGTGGAAGTTATCTATAAAGTTCTACTAGATAGCATCAATAATTTTTATATAGTTATCTGACTCATCATTACAAATGTGAGAACTGTATTCTGAGAATGAAAAAATCTGGGATTTACATAGTATTATGAGCTAAAGAGGTGAAAAATAATTGCAAACAGAAGAGGGCACCAATTTTTTTTTTTGAGGCAAAGTAAGCCCTGAATGAGATGAATTTCTGTTAGGAAGAACAAATATGTGTGACCTTGTGATTTTGTTTTATGCAAAACTTACCTATGAGAGGTTGTAAACCTGTCATGCATTAGTACTATGGGTGGGATAAGGATCAGATAATCTGGGGAAGGAACACTACCCCAGAAACCAAACATGGGACTTTTTCAAGTCACTTCAAGCCTCCAAGAGTGACAGTCTGACACCACAGTGAAAGTAAACTCTGGGTTTGAATGGGATTTCAATCCAGAGTTTACCACTTGGTGAGAGCACACTCTTCATTCACTCGTTCAACTAGGTTGGCAAATTTGAATATTATAAAGGAAAGGGAAGTGAGACCTTTCTTAGGAGAAATAAGACCAGATCATTCTGGTAGCACTGAAATATTTTGTTTTATCTTCTTCCTGCTGGAGGCAAAGAGATTTGTTTTTAAAATATTGATTATGGAAGATTGAGAAACTAGATCATCTGAGTGCTAAAAGGTTTGTTAAATGAAGAGAAAATGGGTATACTAGTTGTCCATTTACCACAATTAACCAAGACCCATTAAAAAAAGTCTTGTTAAACATGTTTTGTGTTCAGTAAACAATGAGGACAAGTTCCTCCTCCACAACAGACAAAGTTACTTAAATTATTTCATTATTATTATTCTGGCCTGCATGGAATCAAAATACTCATTGTGGGAGGTCTTTCCTAGAAAACACAAAGTCTATCATACCACTCCTTGAACTCATTAACAGTTCTTGCTCTCACCACTATTGGGCAATGCATTCCATAGTTCAACAACCCTCCATGCAAAAACACCACTCCTCATCCTCTTGCTCACAGCTTCCTTTTGCAACTTCCAGGGATGGCCCTTTGTCATTGCTCTTTACTGCTTTCCACCAAGTGAAAGAACTCCCCAGATTCTCAATCATATCCCAAACTCTGCAGTCCAAATTCCCTCAGCCAATCCTCGTAGCTAATGTTGTACAATCCTGAAATCATCTTTGTTATCCACCTCTGTATTTCCACAGTTAATTTTCCCCTTCAAATCCTGCAGACCAAATTTGAAAACAATAGTCTAAGTGTCCTGATCAGGGTCTTATACAATGGAACGATAACTCTTATCTCTGCAGGTCAGCATCCTTCTCAGTATTACAGCAATCCTCTGGGTTACTTTCACAACCTTTGCAATATGCTCCCTGAATTTCAGTTTTCTATCAATCACTACCTCCAGATCTCTTGTCTCCCCTACTTCCTCCAGTACAGCTCCTCAATCAAGTATGCAACCTCCCATCAATGTATCCAAAACTTCAAACTTTACATTTTGCTGCATTAAACTGCCATGCCCATATACGAGAGGCTGGCTGGTCAACCTATAGTACGTTAGTACCGTATATAGGTTGGGAAAGGAAAAACTTGATTATATTTGATTTAAAAGCCCGTATGTTGTATTCCTTGGGAAATACGTCAGGAGAAGACTGTTCCACAGTACAGTACAGTACAGTAGCAGGGATGAAGGAAATGAAGAAACTTGTTCTGTGGGTTTCAAGGTGTACTGTGAAAGGATGTTGGGCAGCAGTTATACGTGTTCCAATGGGCTTAGTATATCTGTTCTAGTTTATTCAAATCCTCTTGCAGGGCTGCCACATCTGCATTATTACTAATAACCTTTCCCAGCTTCACATCATCTGCAAACAACTGAATATTCCTCCTGCACTCCATGGACAGTGTAAACCCTGTAACTTGATATAAAGGTTAAACAATACAGGTCCAAGTATTGAGACCTGTGGGACCCCATTTGTAACCTTCTGCCTCCTTGATATTGCCCCACTATACACAACTCTCTGATACCTATCAGAGAGCCAATCCTGAATCCAGTAGACTAACCTGACATCTAAACCCATGTGCTGCAACTTAAACATCAACTTATCTTGTGGCAACCTATCAAATGCTTTTGCAAAATCCAAAAAAATGGCAGTATATGCAATTCCCTCATCAACTGCTCTTCTCACTTTATTATAAAAGGTAACCATATTACTAAAGCAAGAGTGCCTCTTAACAAATCCATGTTGGCTCTCACTGAATAACATTACCCTTATCTGCCCAATGCTGAGCATGGTCCCTCACTAATTTCTCCAAGATCTTAACTATGATGAAACACAAACTGGCCTATAGTTAGACACATCCAGTTTGCTACTGCCCTTATGCAATGGCACTATCTTACCTTCCTTCATTATTTGGGTAACTTTCCCGTAGTCAAACTTTCATTGAAAAGCCAGGTCAACGGAGCTCTCAGTTCTTTAGCACATCCTCTCAAAACCCATGATGAATCCATCCAGTCCCACAGCTTTACTGACATCCACGGTACTCAGTATTTGGAACACACGCCCTCTTGCACCTCGAACCTCCCCTATCCCTCTAGTATTAAGACTTACTTCTCCAAGATGAAATACTCCAATAAAGTGTTCATTGAACAACTCCACTATGTCCTCTGCATCAGTCACTCTATTCCCATTTTTATCCCACAATGTCATTCTTCACACAATCATTTCTCCTCCTACTGGCCACAAAGCTAAAAAATTCCCTAGCATTGTTGTTGGATCTTAGTGTCAATCTCTTCTCATATTACAGTTTTGCCTTCCTCAGGTCATTTGCCTACTAGTCACTCTCCTGGCCTGAGTCTTATATTTTTCATTCATCTTCTTTCCAAGAAATCCCTTTCCAACTGTTTAAAATATCTGTGAGATAGCATAAGGTATTTGGTCAACTCTCTCTCTCTCTCTCAAGAGAGAGAGAGAGTTGACCAACAGTGAAAATATCTTTGGAGAATAGTACTAAAGTGGAGAGGTTTGTTGAAGGCAAAGAAAAGAAACACTAAGTTGCATCTTCTCAGGATTCTTGAGATTCATTTGGCAATGGCAATAATGTAGATGATTGGAACCCCAGTCTCCTAATATCAAACCCCCGATCCAGAGCTATAAGGAGATGGATCTAATGAGGATTAAAACCATTTAGCAGCATAATCCTCTTGATGGTGTCAAGTTCTTGCTATATCACAGAAGTTGGAAAAGATTATGTTCTAATGAATTGTTTTTGGATACTTTTTTTTTTAAAGCATGATGTGAATTCTGTTGAATATACTGACCAATGAAGATCTGCTTACGACATAAAAGAGGATAAGATACCAGCTGGAAAAAAAGGACATCAAGGAAAGTTAATTTTCCATCTTTCTATGGGAAATTACTGCAGCGATGCAGGCTGTTGGATCTATGATAGGAAGGGAACAAAAGCATCTTCTGGATGTTACCAAAATGAAAAGACATTGTCAACATAGTGTACATAAAAAGCTGAGTGTAAATGAAGAAGTCTTCTCGGTGCTCTAAATAGTAATTGGCCAAGGCAGGCAACAGAGGAGAAGAGGATCACCATGCCTGTGCCCTCTATTTGACTGCAGACCATTTTTCAAGGTGAGTTATCCAGAATGCATAACAAAATAAAAATTTTCAGTTTTAGCCAATGGATCATTTGTGAACAATGACTGAATTTCAAAATTGAGCCTATTATCCATGAGCTGTTACAGCAAGTGTTTTACTTTAGAAAAGAATAGGATTATCCTGTACAAGTGTTGGCAGCATCAATGACTACTACTGGTCTTCCACTGCCCTTTGGTAATTGTGAGATAGCTATTATAACTCAAAAATTTTAATTCATTAAATTCAGAAGTAGGCAGGCTAAGTAAGGGAAGTTGGAATTCGGATAATACAGCTGCAACTTCAAAATGCAATTCGCTGCTTTCTTAGCCAAATGTGAGGTTGCAGGAATATTTCTAGGAACTATGGTCCTATGGAAAGAACAGTCATTGAGGTAAGAGAGCACCCAGAGATATTGACTATCCATTTGTTTAGGATTGAGTTACTGACAATTAGTTTTGGGTTTAGAATAGATTCAAACTTGCAATTCAAGATATGCACTTATTTATTCAAAGTGCCTGAGAGACTGGATATCCTTAGAACAATATTTAATACTTAAGTGCAGAAGCAATAATCAGTTGATTACATACTGGGGCACAGCTGGTGTGGATGTAAATCTGGTGAGCTTCAGCAATTTTAATAGGTTTCTTTCAATCAAGCAAATGTAGGAATTATTGTGGAATCAAGGTGCAGGTAACCCTTGTTCAACACAGTACTTATACATTATATCGGAACAATGCGGTTCCAATATAATGCAGTCTACAAATTGTAGTAACCCTTTATCTTTTCATATGTTTTTCACTGCGCAACTTAAAAATTAAATTTTATCTTCATTAAATTTGAGTCTGCCCACATCTTGCATGTAGTTATAAGTAGCAAATTTATGTTAGGGGAAATATCCTTTAGCACGCATGTACATCAATTGTTTACCGTGCAAAGTGTTTATTGTTGAAAATTGTCTTCGTTTTCTGCCAGGAAAGCGCATTGAAAATCATAAGTGTACTAATCTCAAGCTGAGCACTTTATTTTCTGATGAGTTACATAATTAATATGTAATGCTTTTTTATAAAAAAAATTTATTTTTATAATAATGACCACAAACTGCAACGAAAGAGGTAAAACCAACATGGAAAAGAAAATTCATTTCTTTCGAAAAAAAGAAAAATATAAAATCATGGATCGGTTGATAAATGGGGAAAAACCAGAAGTTGTTGCAGGGACTTTGAATTTGAAATGTTTACTGGAGGCCTGAAGTGGATTGCAAAAAAGTTCCATGTTTATTTTCTAAAGTGGTTTCTTTAAGGTGGGAAATGAATTTCATTGCATGGTGTGAGACCACTGCCTTGCTTACTGGAGGCCTGAAGTGGCTTGTAAAAAGTTCCATGTTTGGTTTCTAAAGTAAGATTCCTGGATTATGTAAACATACACACAGTATATATTTGATAAAAAAATTCTTACCCACCCATGTACAAATGCAATAAGTTTGCAAATAACCTTTCAAACTGTCCCATTTCGGGGAATCAATCCTTTACTCGTCCCCCCCCTTAGTTTTTATCCAATTGTTATACTAATTAACATTCACATCCAGCAACAATTACTACTACTGGTATCAAAAAAAAGTATATCCAGTCCCTCCATGTTATCCTTCTGTTCCCACTGATCATTTTTACAGCTGCACACCTCTTATTTAAAAATTCAGTAGAAAATAATAAAAAAATATTATTGCTTTATTCTGATGAAATGGAGTTTCAATATTTGATGATGAATATCTCAGGAATTCATCCACTTTAAGCAAAAGAAATCGACCATACCTTGACTAACCCAATGGCCATTTAGTTAGTCAAGGTAAGGTTCTCTATCTTTCCAGTAAGTAAAGACAGGCATACCTTGTTATTCAGAATTTCTATATAAGATCACCTCCATCTGCTATAGGATTCAGTTAATTTGAGAATGTAACCTATTTTCCCTTCTTAGTACCAATCATACAAAACAAGCAGCATTTATTTCACTGTCTCTACAGAAAGAAAATCAACACAGATGACATACATGTCAAATCTCACCATCATACTTGATGAAAAGGTGCATACATTGAAACACATATTACAGTCACACAACACTATGTTCTTTATAGATGTACTATAACACCAAGAGTTTGAGTTAACCTAATTAATTTCTTTCTAAAGGTTATGAAAGTCACCTCACAGAAAAAATAATAGTTCTATATCTCCTTAAGAATATTCCTTATGTCCAATGTAAAAGATAGCCAGATTTCTGGGTTCTTCAATTCACCTTCTATTCAATTTTTACGTTATCTTACTTCTTACATTCTCCAAAAGACAAGTTAAACCCAATGACTTATGCTCAAATTCAGCAGATACTTTGCTCATATGTCTTACCATACCTGAATTCAAACAGGAAGGACAGAATCCCACCAACAAAAGGCAGCTTATAGTACTAGTATAATAAGGGATAAAGCCTAGATTCCACAAATCCTGCTCTAGAAAGAAAATCAAACATGATTTTTTTTTTTTTTAATATACAGTAGATTTCGGTTAATTATGACTAGAACATTTTGGTCCAATCATGTGAAATTTCATATTAATAGTTAAAAACATATAAAAAGACAAATTAACATTTCACTGAGCAACATGTCATTTATTCAAATTAATTATAACAAAATAGATACATATTTAAATTTTCCTCATTGTCAACATCAACAGAACCTGTTATCCTTCAGTGTAATCCTATTAAAACAAAATATACAACACATCAGAAAATATTTGATACTCAAACATTAATTTATATAACTAGAATTTAATATCATGCCTACATTACCATCGAGACAACCAATAACCTATTGGTTTTAAACCATCAGCCCCTCTGACATCTTTTTTAACATTGGACCATTGATGCACACTCCTTATACAGTTATAATAGAGAACCACTGATTTAGGGTGTCATCAATGACAGGATCCTGACCTTCATACTTGCATTCTGGGATGTTCCTTCTGTTCATGGTGTGTCAATTCTTCGCAAAGTTTATCTTACTGTAATATCAATAATGCAATCATATTCCATACTCTAGTTATCTCTGGCAAACTGACTAGGTATTGGACAAATGGCCTTTGATTTGATCCAGTAAGGCAAATGTTTTGGCTGCTGGCAAATCTTCATGTGTTATCTTGGTAAAGGTCCAAAATTTTATAAAATTAAAAACAAAATTATCAAAAAATGGAGCACTGAAAAATCTCAGAAACTTTTCTGGTTAGGCACTGGCTCAGCATGAAAGATGACACATGAGCATTTAACTAACACTGGTTAGAAACTGTCCCCTTTAGAAGGTAATGCACTATATAAGCTGAGTTGATGTGAGGAGTCGTATGGCACCTAAAACACATGAAGGAACAAAGCTGTGGTTTGGTGCAGTATGATCTTTTGCCAATAAGCCTTAAACCAACTAATCATTTACAAGTGATTACCCCAAAGAAATAATCTTGAGTGTTATATATCTCTTCTCCCAAATAAATGGTTGTTATACCAAACAAACAAAGAAAACTAGCAATTTTCTCAATTTAGTTTGGTTCTTTAATTTCTTTGGGATTTGTCCAAAATAAACAGTTGCCCCAATTAGCCAGATTATACTGTACCTGAAGCCTCCAAATAAGCAAGGTGGTGATCTCCCATAATATGATGAAATTCACCTAAAAACATCCACAAAGCATCCATGCCCACAATGGAATTCAAATCCATAGACTACTGGCTGGAGAGTGGATATGCTAACCATTCTAACAACTAGGCTGGCAAAATAATGCTAAAACCCAGAAATTTAAAATAACATATTCAGAGGAATATAAAGATTACATTTACAGTATTAAGAATTCAACTTTAAGTCAACCCTTGCTCAGTATGCCATCTATTTCAGTCAAAAAAATTCAATGGAAACAAAGCCCTTTTATTATTATTATGAGCAACTCCAAGGGGTCCCTAGACTCATCGAGGGAGGCCCTAAACATCACGTCCATCACAACTATTCGACATTCACACAGTATATATCATACTTTGAACTCATTTACTCTCATAGCACTCACAACAGATTCTGGCAGCTTATTCCACTCATTCACCACTCTAAAAGTAAAAACCCAGCTCTAACACCCTTACTAACCACACTCTTGCCCAGCTTCCATGGATGTCCCCTAGTCCTCCCACCACCAGTCCTGTTCTCAAAAATATCCTCTGAATTAATCCTACAGAAACCCTTCAGCAATTTGATTTATATCTCCCCTTTTCTGCCTATCAACCAATTTCTGCAGCTCACAAATTTTCAGCCTGTTTTCATAAGGTTCATTCCATAGACCTGCTATCATCTTGGTCACTCGCCTCTGGATCCTCTCAACCTCCTCCCCATCAAGAAGAAACCTAGGTGACCAGATCTGGGCACAGTACTCGAGATGGGGGGGGGGTCTTATCAAGGCTCGATACAGAGGAACAATAACTTGCTTATCTCTGCTTGCTTGGATGCTGAACCATTAAATTTTGTTGAGCATCCAAGTGATTTGATGAACTGATTTAGCCACCTTTGCAATGTACCCCCCTAAACTTCAACTCCCTATCCACCAACACTCCCAAGTCCCTGGCCTCATCAATCTCCTGGAGTACAGTTTTACCAATGTGATATACTGCTGCTAATCTTTTCATCCCAAAATGCATAACCTTACATTTTGGCACATTAAATTGACATCCATTCTCCTTAGCCTAGACCTCCAATCTATCCAAATCATCCTGCAAAATTTTGACATCTTCTGCATTCACTATTGCCCTACCCAACTTTGCATCATCAGTGAACAAATGAACCGTTCCTCTCAGTTCCTTCCATACATCATTAATGAACAAATTAAACAGCAGTGGTCCAAGAACAGAACCCTGTGGCACACCACTAGTCACAGGCAGTCTTTTGGACTCCACTCCTGAGTATCTCTCCATCAACCACCCTCCTATCCATCTCACCAACCCTATATCCATTCCCATATGTTGCAGTTTATGGATTAGAATTCCATGTGGTAGCCTGTCAAAGGCCTTAGCCAGGTCCAGCAGTATCACTGTAAACCCATTACCCCTATCCAGTTCAGCCGTCACTGTGTTATAAAACCTGAGCAAGTTACTGAAGCATGATCTATCCTTCACAAAACCATGCTGTCTGCCATACAGTATCTCATTTTCATCAATCCCTTCCTGTATTTTTCCCTTGACTACTTTCTCCAAGACCTTGACGACTCCTGATATGCTGATTGGTCGGTAATTTGCAACAGTAGTCTTGGATCCTCCTTTATGCAGTGGAACTGTTTTCCCCTTTTTCCATCCCTTCGGGACTAAACCAGACCCGAGACTCAGATTAAACAATATGGTCAAGGTCACTGACAATTCTTTAGCCGCTTCACATAAGACCTGTGCGGGTATACCATCCAATCCCACAGATGTATTCACATTAAGGTTCTGTAATAGACTATTTACCTCCACTGCATTCAACATAATTCCCATATAAACTAATGGTTCCTTCATTCCTTCATTCTTATGTTACATTTTTTCATGATGTCTAAAGTAACTCTGAAAAAAATCTCTCATATTTCATGCTAGAAGAGATTGGGAGAGGAGGAATTAACTGAGTCTTCGCTCTGGAGTCCCAACATGGTTTACAGCCCCTTCAATCTTTCAATTTGAGCAAAGTAGTAGTGTCACATTAGATGCTGAAATTCATAAATTACAACAAGAAATTATGTTTCTGTTTTAATCCTCTTATTCATGCTTGAGACAGACAAAAGGTTTTGTGTGAAGTATCTTCATGACTATGCTACTTTATATGGAGGCACATGACTTGCCCTAGTATACCATAAACTTTCATTGCCATGCATTATAGCAAGGGTAATTGCCAAGACTGGTGGAGATAATGAGGGCTAAATCAATGCAAAAATCATATTATTCAAATGCAAACAGCAAAATTTATCACCATATTCTTAAAATAGTCAGGATGAGAGTGAAAACTGTATTACACTGTTTTGCTTTGACAGAAAGTAAACTATACCTCAAGATATATTCTTATTTTTTTTCTTATGTAATTCTTGAGCTGAGTAAACAAAAGTCTGCATTTGAAGCATTATCCCAACCAGACTTGTATATAGAAGCAGATAACTTCACATCATACTGCACTGATATTCCATAATGCATAATACAATTCCTTTTGAACATGTATATTGCCATGCATTATGGTGAAGATTTTTCATATGCAGTTTACAAGACCAGTTTGACCTTTGATGTCTCATCGGTGGGATGGGAATTGAGCCTATGGACATACCAAGGACTACATCTAGGACTAGGACACAAACATTTCTTAAGCTGGTTGCATTCAAACCAAATACCTCATAACTTGACCTCTTGTATGTTCACCTTAAGGCAATGACTGAACTTCAAACTATCTATTAGATGGAAATACTTTGATACTATTTACACCTTCATGAATTGAGAAACTGAAGACTCCTTTTAGTTTTCCCATTCCATTCCACAGACATCCATTGGGACAACCACTGACCCACTTTTCCATGTTTTTTTTTTTATATATATATTTATGCATTTTGTGAAACTGCATGAAAAAAGTTTAAAATAATTATGCACTAATTTCAATAATGAAAAGAGGAACAATCTTATGGTACTTTTTTAATTTTTTGACATTTTTAACTATTACAGAAAATATTCAAGAAATCCAGCCAAATTGACGGGCAACTTTGACCCATAGGATGAAACCCATTTATAAGAAGGCAGCCAGGTGGACTAAACAATAATTTGTACATCTGACTTATGACTAAGTTTTTAGAAGACAAATGTATGAACTATCACAAGACTATTAAAGAGGTGAAGCAAGTGCTGCTACTCATCAACTGACATTGGAATCATTAAATTTGGTTCATTCATTGTGCAATCATAGAGCAAACAATCTTGCTCTAAGTGGGCCATTATTCATCTCAAAGGGCCAATGTTAAGCCTTGAAATGTCAAGAATTTTAAGACTGAGAATAATACTTCTGTAGCACAAAGGGACATAGGCCCTTCAAACAGAAATAACCTGAGTTCTACCTTTATCACAACAAGAGGAATCTACGTAGGCATTTTCAACTGGGGATGAGTTAGCTGATCTCATACAACAATTTCACTCCCAGAAACTCAGGTTTTTCAAATTGTAATAAGCTGTAATAATAAGTAACACATAAGGTGGACCATGGTGTGATCTTCATGAAGGTGTCACATAATTATAATAGTAAGCTTTCATATGTAAATAACATTTTCCATAAACTAAACCACATGCAAAACTAATTCAGTATCTTATAATAATGCAAGTAATGCACTGATGTGTATATTGTGGCAGGCCAATTGTTGTTTTATTTATATATATATATATATATATATATATATATATAAATTAAAAATCAGCTAGCACTTTTTATTCCTGTACGGGGAGTTGGCAAGGCTGTTTTAGCCCTATCTACTTTTAGAGACAGAGGGGGCAGTTCGATCTCCACCAGTAGCCAATCAGAGATAGATGGCCCAAGACTATCACTAATTATACATGGCATTGTGAAGAGAGGCGACTGACAAGTGCAGTCATCTCATAATCCCTAATCTTAACACTATGTTTACTGTCTGAAAATAGTGCGAGTTCTACAGTCAATTTTCTTGAGTTTATGGGGGAAAAAATCTGCTTGCCAATTCAAAAATTGACTAACTCGGGAACTGGTAAAAAAAAAGATGATTACAATTGAACTTACAATGCTCTCTCTTCAGGCGATTTAGCATTGTAGAAGGCACAGGTCATCTCCACTGAGCTACACAGGTGGATGTAGTTATATATACACTTTTTTTCTTCCTCATTTGCTGACGTATGTTTTAAATTATTAACTATTAAAAAAAGAAAGTATTAATGATATTTACTGTGCAGTGTTTCAAGGAGTGTGTAGCCTAGCCAATAACAACAATGTACTCTGGCTGGAAAAAATTAGTATCAAATCCTATCTAGGGGGAAAAAAAAACATTTATAAAGGCTCAACTAAAGGTGAGTGAGCAAGTCTCATGTTGTGGTGGGCAGCACAGATTTTCCTGCAAGGAAAATGGGTTTTCATCCTGCAAAACAAGCTATCACCCAGAAAAAAATACAAGTAATACACTAGCCTTGCACCCCTAGTTACTTAGGTCTTAATTCTCAAAAAAAAAAACTTATTTACTGCTGTTCATTGATTTCTTCATTACAATATCATATATCCACGGCTTACATGTATCTACATGCACATACCAGCCTATTTGGCTAAGTGTATCTGCTCTCCAACACGGGCTACAAGTTCAAATCCAGCAGGTGTAGGCATGGATGTTTGTAATCGTCTTTAGGTAGAGATGAATTTCATTGCATAGTGTGAGACCACCTCCCTGCTTATTGGAGACCTGAAATCGTCTGAAAAAAAAAAGTTCCATGTTTGGTATCTAGAGAAGTTTCTGGAGTTCATGAAAAAAATAAATAAAAAAATGAAAACAAAAATAAAATAAAAATAGAAAACATCCTTTTAGATCTACAAAATAAAAAATATAAATACCAGAAAACTTTTGTTGGTGTAACAAATTTAATAAACATGTGCATTTGATATCAATCCCATCCACATAACAATGCTAGCTTATAAGTTAACACTGTGGTAGGCCAAGCAGTTAGCATACCTGCTCTCCAGTCAAGAGGCTGTGGGTTCGAATCCCGTCAGTGGCATGGATGTTTGCGATTGTACTAACCATTTATCACACGTATTACTGTACCTGTGTCCTGGTGCAGTATGACCTTTGATGTCTTTGCACCATAAAAATAAAAAAATAACTAACTGTGGATTAGGCTAAGGTAAAATTATTACTATTGCATAACCCCTTGAAGGAGTCCAAGGACTCATCACATGAGGGAACTCGAATCCGCTCCACTACAGACATCTGCTGTTGTTCTGGGAATCAAAATAATCTGGGATTCGCTCTAGAGAACATATGCAGAACTTTTTCAAACTTCTGTATGCTATCAATAAGCAGAATGGGAGACTAACAACAAACAACAAGATTTATCTACCACCTAAGGACTTTCACATGCATCCTAGTCATTCTAGCTGGCTTCAAATGCTGGAACACTATCTGGCTAATGTAACTAAGGAAATGCATTTCAATACATTTTTCAACAACATTTTTATATCCGGAGTGAGGGAGAAAAAAAAACAAGGATTAATTAAACTAAAAATCGAATGCGAGTATGATGTGTGTGTGTGTGTTATTTATTTATTTTTTGCGTGCTTGCTTGCTTGAAGAGTGACAGATTGAAATGGGTTGCCAGGGAAGACTTAAGATAACCGCTGTGAATGAGTTTAGGAAGTATGATAAATATTGATCGTATGGGTCTCCCGAGCCCTAAGAATGTATGAGAAGCCCAAATAACGATGTGGCTTTACCAGTAAATTAAACAGTATATATACACAACTAAATGGATGCATCAATGCCAGTAATTTCTAACCAAGAATAGATTTTTCATGAAATAATGAACCGTAAAATGCCTACAAATATAAATAAAATGACTAAACGCCTTTATGGGCATTTGCTATACGATGGCTGTTCAAACTAATGTCGAATTTTCAATACAAAACTAATCATTAAGTTATAATTTGTTACGTAGTAAATATGCAAAAATAAATAAATAAATAAATAATGATTTCTTTGTTTGGAGTTTTATGACCAAATGTAGCTTCGCGGTCTTGCTGATAAGGCTTCAAGTACATTTACAGTTCTAGGAAATGAAGAAAAAGTCAATATTCACTCGCCCAAATTAATGCTCAAGTCTTAGGAAAAACTTAAGTATTCGAGGATGATGAATGACAATAGAGCACTAAATGATCAACGGCATGGGCTTACTAGTAACACTGGATTAAATTGAATTCAAAATTACAAATCCTCGTATATTAACTCTAACACCAAAATAGGATTTACATTAAACTATAGCTTCCCCACAAACACATCTACATATTATCTCTGATGTGTTACAAATGAAACATGAACAAGATAATACATTAGGTATATGCATAAATGAATGACAATGTTCAGCCAAATACAATTATACCATTCGGAAAGGAAGCAAAACTGAACACAGTGAAAAGTAATTACTCACCTGTACCACAGCTGTATTAGCTAAGGAAGACTGACTAACTGCAACAGAAACATTATTCTTATCCTTTTGGTCTTTTTTAGATACTGGTTCAATTTTCTTACCACTTTCCTCCAGTTTTTTTGCTATAGTCTCTGTCGTCATATACTTTGCCTTATTTCTTCCCTTCTTATTTTTATCCTTTTTAGCAAAAAATTCGTCCAAACATGAGTCGCCCATTTTTCTTTTATAGAAATTATTAGGGAAGCGCAGAATCTTAAGATTATACACACCTACAACAGTCGATCAACACAATATGCTAGGCTCTGCCCAACACCACGTTAACATGCCCGAACAGTATACAAAAATAGTATCAATGCAGTAAAACGCGTATAAGACGCATGCTCAAAATTTTGTCATGAGTTTTTAACCTTGGCACCAAAAACTTTGAAAGCAATATTTAAAAACTTTTTGCATGCCATTGTTATACAATTTTCTTTCACTAATTATGAAAAAAATGAAACTGCTGGAAAACACTGCCGCGTACATACGTTTCCTTATATAAAAACTTATGTTTAAAAAGGAGAAACACTTTTAACATTTTATACATAAAAAATATACTTTCCAGAAGTGTAGAAGTGGTAGAAGAATAATGTAAAGGTACATATTATTATTATTATTATTATTATTATTATTATTATTATTATTATTATTATTATTATTATTATTATTATTATTATTATTTCTTCCTTTCACTAGGATCATTGCCGATCAATATGGTGCGGTATTGCAATTACACAAGGGCCTCTGCTTTTGAGGATGCAGAAATTAGGAAACTGAGCAAATAAAATTAAACAGAGGAACGCAGAAAATTATTGCACCACAGTACAGTATACCTTCAATCCTCGCCATGAGAAATCTTCACTCACCTTTCTTCCTCTCACTTCTCCTCAGGCTAATGATCGGAGAGCAGCAATGCTACTTTACTGAAGAAAAACAACAGACCAAGGTGATTTCCCAGAAATTAAATTACTAGTCAACCAGTGGACTTCGGTTACTAGTCGACTTCGGTTTGTGACTTAACCTGACCAAAACTGAATATTTAGAATGTGACACCCAAACAAATGGCACAAATCTAGTCAATGATACTGAACTTACCAAGACCTCTAACTTTCAGTACCTTGGATTCCGTGTGACGTCTGATAGTAGTACCCTCCTAGATGGCAAAACGCACTAATGCTGTCTGAATGAAATGACAAGTCACTGGAGTCAAGTGCTCTTGTGCCTCAAATTCAAGATCTATCTCACAGTCATCCGACCAATTCACTTTTATGGAGTAAACTGCTGGTCTGTAACAAAACAGCATGAACAGGTGCTATATGTCGTGGAGATACGGTTGCTCCGATGGACATTGTCATACACATGACTAGACCGTATTTCAAATAACGACATCCTGAAAACTCTTGGTGTTTCTCAAGTCCCAGAGAGGATGACAGAAAGACGCCTACAATGGAATGGGCAAGTGACCAGGATTGACAAGGAATCGCCTGACAAACTAAAGGATGGACGACAAAGCCATGGATGGACATCCTAAATGAAGACATACGGGCAAGGATGGATGTTTGCCCAACTGATGCTGCAAACTGAATGAAATGGAAGGCTAAATACAAAACAGCAGCAGATCCTGCACTAAGCCCAAATTCACGCTAGGCAGAAGGTAATTTTCCATTGCCAACAATACCAGGATGGTCTAAAAAGTTTTCGACCTCGATCATAGATTTCAACACTATCGGCAATATTTTTTAAGTTGGCATATCTGTCATAAGCATCCATGTGAAATTTCAAGTCATTCTATCAAGTAGTTTGTTTTATACAGCTGTCTGGAGCAAAGGTGTTGTCTGTATCTCTTGAAATAGATAAAATTGAGTATCGTGCGGTTATAAAATTCATTGTCACAGAAGATTTAACGTTAAAAGAAATTCATTCGAGTTCATAAAAGTTTATTGGCACTCTTCTCCTTCATTCCTTTTTCGAGAATTATGAAATGGACTACTGAGATTAAACGTTGCCGTACCAGCCTTGAAGATCCACGTGAAGATGTCTAAAAAGTGTAGCAACACCAGAAATCATTGATCATGTGCACGATATGGTATTCGATGATCGGCGAGTCAAAGTGCATGAAATTACTGAGACTATAGACATTTCAAAAGAACGTGTAGGGTATATTTTGCATGAAGAATTGCAAATAAAAAAGCTTTGCACAAGATGGGTGCCAAGCTTGCTCACAGCAGATGAAAAAGAAAAACGCACTCCCATGAAAATCTCTAAATAGTGCTTGAAGCGTTTTATCAAGAATAAAACTGATTTGTGCGTCGATTTATTACTATGCATGAGATTTGGATTCACCATCACACACCAGAATACAAACAGCAGTCAAAACAGTGGACAGAAGCCGGTTGTTTAGCATCAAAAAGACAAAGTCGGTTCCATCAGCAGGAAAGGCCATTGCATCGGTGTTTGGGCTAAAGGCATTTTGTTTATTAATTATCTTGAAAAGAGTAAAACAATAACCGTGGAATATTATTCTGATCTTTTAAGCAGGCTGGACGAAAAGATTTGTGATAAAAGACCCAGTTTACAGAAGAAAAAATCATCTTTAATCAGGCCAATGAACCTGCCCACAAAGGTTAACGTTATGGCAATGGAAAAATAAAAGGAGTTGCACTATGAATTGTTGGAACATCCACCATATTCCCCAGATTTGACTCCCACTGACTTCTATCTCCTCTAAAATTCTTCTCGCTGGTCAGCGTTTTTCTTTGAATCAAGAGGTGATTGCAGCTGTAGAGGGGTATTTTGCAGATCTTACTTGAAAAATAAGAATAATTTTGAAATTTAAATTCGTTTTTCATTGTTCATTTTTTCATTCCGGATGAAAACTCTCCGCCTTCGTATGAGACTGCCTAACTCACTTTCAGTTGAAAAGCCCTGATAAAATTTCTTTGGGTCCTAGACGAGATTCAGACACAGGTCTCTTTTCAACCAAATGGTTTAGATTATACCCATTGAGCTGTGCAGGCTCTTCTTCACACCCTTACTGGGTAAATATTTATTTAGCTTTCCAGATTGCCCCATATTTCCCATTGTTACTATGATTCACTTAAATATCTATAAAATCTCTCTACTAACATATTTCTTTCGTATTATATGTATATTTCATATTCTCTTTTCAGGCTATTTGCCAAACTTAAAGAGCCTATTCCCTTAATCTATTTTCATTTTCAATTTAACATACTATAGTTAGATATTATTATTATTATTATTATTATTATTATTATTATTATTATATTCAGTTAACAAAGTTACAAAAGTCAAATAGTTACAAAAAAGAATGAAAGAGAATAATGAAATATTTGACTGGAAATGAGTCCAATTTAGGCCTGGAATAGATATCGTCGTAAAATATGATATGTACTTAAAAATAACTTTTTCGGAGTTGTGATGGTGTTATATCTGGGTGGCTCAGCTTTAAAGATCGTTCATAAATGTTCTTCATATCTCCTAGAGCTCCTATGACAATTGGAATTGTTGGTGCTTTCTTGCTCCAAAGTGGTTGAATTTCAATCCCGAGATCCCTATACTTGGTCAGTGTTTCATTGGCCTTTGCTCATACTCTACTCTACTCTACTCTCCCATGGTATTGCCACATCAATAACCCGCACATGTTGTTCCACTACAGTGATGTCTGGCATATTAAGTATATTCAAGATATCTGTCTGTCTGTCTGTCTGTCTGTCTGAATTTTGAATACCCATGATATCTTGAAATTTTCATATTCAATAACTTTTTAACTGTGTGTTCCAAGGGATTTTGAGAGTTGATGTACAGCTTCTGATATCTGAACATGCATTTGTTTATAGTCAGTATATACAAATCTTGCTACAAGAACTAATTATGATAAGTGATCCAATATGATGTTCCAAATTATTATTATTATTATTATTATTATTATTATTATTATTATTATTATTATTATTATTATCCTCCGTAACTCAGTCGGTATAGACTAAACCTTTTGGTCGGAAGGACCTGTATTCTTTTCCCGTCAGTGACCTGAATTATCTGGTCTCTTTTGACTAAAGGTGAGTTAGCTTATCTCATACGAAAGTAGGGTTTTTTTCATCCAGAAACTCCGGTTTTTCGTCCCCCAGAATAGGCAAATCAGCCCTATGAACACACGCATCTACAGACATAGGACACACACACACACACACACACACACACACTGGGAAGCATAGGGCTAACGACCTTATCCTCGGGGTGCGTTTGAAAAGTTCCAAAATATTTGGAAAGGTCATGGGCACTTATGCGCCTGTTAGGGCCACATATAGGAATGATAGCAATTATTATTATTATATGGAAACCTCCATAGAATATGAACATTCATCACAGGGAAACCAAACAACAACATTATTCACACAATATCTGTCGTCACTCTTTAATTATCATGATACAACTGGCAACTTATTTCACTCATTTATCACTTCCCAAAAACAAACAAACTTCGTCCTGGCGCCCTTGTCTTGGTGCCATTCATACCCTTCGGTTATATATTCGACAATACTGTAAATTTGTAGCGTTGTGGATTAATATTTCCTAAAGCCGAATTGCTAGTCTTGAATGACATGGTTGTTATCTGCTGCTCTTGAACCCGTGTGAGAATAGCCCGTTCGGCTATCTTACCTACGCATGAAAGAAGGCTGATCGGTCTGTAATTTTCAGGAAACTGTGTATTTTTTCCAAGTTTGGGAATTAGGAAAACGTCAGCAAGTTTCCATCGCTCTAGGAAATAATTTAGCCGAAGGATTGCATTAATGATGGCTACCAGATGCATAACCCCTTTGCGGGGAAGTACATTGAGCACTTTGTTTGTTATTCCATTTGGACCCAGAGCCTTTTTATTATTTAGTTTTCTTAAGATCTCATATATTTCTGTTGGTGACACGGATTTGTTGTTGGACTGAAGTGAGGCGTTTTGAGTTATTTTACGCACTTGGGTGTAGACCTTTCTTATGAAATTTAAATCTGTATTGATATAATTGGGGCTGCATTGTTTTTCTAGGCTGTCAGCAAATGCTTCAGCTTTTGCTCGTCGTTGTAGGCAACACTATATTCACCTTGGATTGGAGGAAGTGTAAAGCGCTTTGAACGGAGTGATCTCATCATTCTCCATATTGATTGATCCTCTGTGTTTATTTGGTGTATTTTGTTATTCCAGAGTTGGTTACGGTGATCCTTTAGGGCATATCGAACCTGGTTAGCTGTGTTTATTCGCTGAGTCCATTGTTCTCTGATATTGTCTTCTTAATCTGTTTTTCTCTTGGATAAGACGTTTTATACCTCTGGGAGTTTATGATGGTGCACATTTGGTTATATTTGTTACATGTGCTATCGCTGTCAGTAGTTGTTTTTCAAGAGTTTTCACTGCTTTTTCTTTATCTTCGGTAGATGTTATACGCGGTATTGGACCAAAGTTTTCCTGGAAGGCTTAGGGAAGTTGTTTCCAATTTATGAATGTGGTGGTGTTTTCCGTTAAATCTTGTATGGTGCCTAGTTGTAATACTATGGTGTCATGATCAGAACTTAAGTCGTTGATTGCTTGTATTTGATAGGTGTGCGCTATGTTTTTTAACCACCTTACCGCCCTTTAAAGATCAAATACGCATCCTCAAAAGCTTCGTATCCATCATAAGTTTCAATGTAATATCAATGGTATTACAATCATAATATGCACTTCGCATCCATGGAAATGTGGACGTATATATATATATATATATATATATATATATATATATATATATATATATATATATATATATATATATATACACGTCCTGGCCGGTAGCGTGGTTTTAATATAGCTATATCTAGTACATCAGGACGTCCGGTTGCTCCGTAATGTGTGAGTTCAGTGGGTCATCTCACTGTTTTATTTCGTGAAGTGGGACAAGAGTTGAGTATTCTTCCGTTAATATTTGAGTTTCTGTTATTCCAGACTGAATGTTTGGCATTAAAATCTCTGGCTATAATCACTGCTTTGCCTGTATTTAGTATGACATCTAAGTCAGATTCAAGGAGTTTTTTTTATTTCGGGGGTTGTAGGCTGCATATATCCTGATGCTATTTGTGTTTTCCATAAATATTTCTATTCCTGCAGTTTCCCTGTGTTCAGTTTGGGGTTCGGCTATTGAATTATGTTTTATGGTTCTTATCACAAAGATGGCGGTGCCTCCACATCTGGCATAGCATCTGTCTGTATGGTAAGTGCTGTAACTGTTAATTCTGATCTTGTCACTTGGACGAAGATGCGACTCGTTTATGAGGATGATGTCTGCTTGGGTTTCTGCTGCAAACTCCTGCAACTCCTGTAATTTGTTAGATAAACCATCTGCATTCCATGGAGCAATTTGTAGCGATTTCGGTTTTCTTTTAGCCTTACCCATTAAGGATTTCCACAAGGAGTGACTGTGTGTGCCTTATGATGATATCCTTGGCTTCTTGAGTTCGGTTGGTTTGTCGGAGTTCAGCAAGCATTTCACCTATGTGATGGTTATGCTCAGTAGGATAGGTTGTTGGTTTGCTGTGACTGATTTGGTTTTGGGTCTTTTTGGAAGGTTGATGTTGCAACTTCAGCATACGATCTTCCATCCGTTGTGGGGACTATTTGATGGGAGGAGGTGCGTTCTTGTATAGGTTTTCTGGTTTTGAGTTGTGTCTTTTGGTTTTGGGGAAATGCTGTACAGCCCCTATAGTTTGCAGGGCGTAGCCACCGCAATTTGCACACTTAGCTGGATGTGTGCTGGGTTTTTGGCATTCATTTGTTGCGTGCTTGCCACCACATTTCACGCACCGAAATCAGCCTTGCACCATCGTTGTGCATGCCCAATCTTCTGGCATCTATGACATGGATTGTATTTGATTTATGTTTTAATGACTCAACTTTTATGACTAGATCACAGATCGTTTGGAGACTGTATATATGATTTTGTTCTTTACTTATTTCCTCTAGAATTAGGGGATAGGGTGTTTTATCAGCTCTCCGCATTCGGCTGACTTTAATTTGGCTATTTCTCTTAAATTGGAGATCTGCTGTGACTTCTATCTGTATTGTTTCAGTTACTACTCTTAATACCACTTTTAGATTCTTCTCACTGTTGTGTGCAAATGTGTGGTATGGCAGGTTGTTGTTGTTGTCTAGGAATTTGGTTACTTTTTCTGTAGTCTGACGACGTTTTTGGTTGTATATGTATCCCTTCTTCTGTGTTTGTAGCTTTCCTAAATGTGATATATGAAGATTTCAGTGCGGATGCAACGGACGTTCAGTGCTCCTTGGCCCTCAGGACGATTGGGGGTACCCTTTCTTTAGGTTCACTAGCTGGATCTATCTCAGCTGTTTTGGGTGTATCTGGAGTAGAAGAGATTTTTCATTTTCTTTTTGACTATTTGGAATTCTGTGTTGGTTTCCAAAACTGCTGAGTGCTATCTAGGGATGCAGCAATCTCTAGATTTGTGGAATGTTCTAATTCTGGTTCAGTCAACATACTTCCACCATTTAAATCATCCATCCTGTCTTCTGTGACTGCTGTAGGGGGGGGGGATGTATCGAACAACTTTACTTTCCCTGGCCAGTTGTCGCTCAGTAATTTTCCTAATCTTGGAATTTCTCTGCATACTTCTTCAAATATGCTTTCTTTTAGAGGTTTTGTTAGGTTTGATAGGAGGAGTAATCTTGTTAGAATAAAGTTTGAGAAGTGGGTCCTAGAGCCCAATATAAATATCCCATAGAACAAAACGATCTATCAGCATATCCCTTAGATCAATTCGATCTATCAGCATAGGAAGCAAAAATTTGCACTTAAAGTTTTCTTAATATACTACTTACCAAAAAACTTTACACCTTACACTTTGAACTTGATTGAGAATTCATAGTTCTGTATCTTTCGTCACTTCTTCCACTATTAATCACAATTCACGACTGGGCCTACACTCATGTATATGCGCCAAACCGTGTTGACGATTACCATTAACCATTAACGCCACCGTCAGGATGGGTGAAGCACAAGTGCTTTTCATATTTCCCTTTGTCTGTGATGAGAGTTATTTGAGAAAGGGAGATTTGTGAGCAATTCAGCTCGCCCTCTGGGGCAGTTGTATTAGGTGTGATCAGTTGGGATTAGAATAGCCTTCGGTGTTTTATATTTGTGGTAATCTGTTTCATTGTAATTGACAGCTTGCACGATCAGCGGGTTTGAATGTGAACTTGACTTGACGAAGAATTTTTTCTGCGAGATCGCGGAGAAGGAACGAAATGTATGGAATGCCGGTTTCTCGATGAATCTGTGAATTTTTGATAAACCAGCGGACGTCCAGGATCATCCTCAGGCATTTATTTTGGGTTCTTTGTAGTTTTGAAATGTTTGATTGTGAAGTGCGACTCCATTCTGGTGAGGCGTAGGTAATAACTGGACGTATGACCATACGGTAAAGTAGTAATTTATTTTGTAAATTTAATTTGCGTTTGCAGTTGATCATTGGGTAGAGCTGTGCAATGACTTTGAAAGTCTTGGAGCCAATGAGATTGATGTGTTTTCTAAAAAGGAGTTTCTTATCCAACAATACCCCAAGGGATTTGGTCTCTGATTGCCATGGAATCTTTTGACCAGAGAACAAGATGTCTTCTTTAATGCAGACCTTTCTTCTTGAGGACAGCATAGCTGAGCTTTTGAGAGGGTTTACCTGAATCCTCCAGTTGGTGAACCAGTTTTCTAGCGCGATGATACTTCCTTGGAGTCTAGTGATTGCTATCGAGGACTAAGCGACCTTGCTAGAATAGCGGTGTCGTCGGCATAGAGGGCCGTAATGGTTGTTTTGAGTTAAGAAGGATGTCTGATACGTAAGTTGTGAAAAGTATTGGGGGGCAGGAGAAAACCCTGAGGTACACTAGCTAGAATTTTGCGCCTTGATGACACAATTCCGTTGAGTTTTACTTGCATGTATCTTTCACCAATGTATGAGTATATAAATTTCACTAGTTTAATTGGGACATTGTTTTCAATTAGTTTGAAGATAAGGCCTTGATGCCAGATTTTATCAAAGGCCTTGGCAACATCTAAAAATACAGCAGCAGTGTGAAGGTGCCATGGTTAAAATCATGGGTGAAGTGTTCTGTTAGCCGGTGAATTTGTTGCACTGTGTTGTGAGCTTTGCGAAACCCAAATTGCTCATTTGGAATTATTTTCTGTTTATCCATTGCTGATTGTAGTCTTGATAGGATGACCTTTTCTGGTCATCCTATCAAGATACTTTGCCGAGGAAGGAAAGAAGAGTAATGGGCCTGTAGCTTTGGGGAAGTTGTGAGTTATTACCAGGCATTTTCAGAGATACAATGTCAGCGATTTTACAATCTGTGGGAAAGTATTGGAATATTAAATTGGACTTGGTGATATTAACTAGTTGAATTTTGGCTTTCCTTAGGAGTAGCTTAATTATTCTATTGGTAATTCCGTCGGGGCCGGGAGCCTTTTTGTTCTTCAGAAGGGGATATAATATTGATTATTTCTGTTGGAGATACAAGGATGATGATTTCTGAATCATCCATGGGCTGTCTTAATGCTTTTCTAACTTTATGATGAACTTTGTAAATGAGATTAATATTTAAGTTTTCATAAGATGGCCTGCATTAATTTTCCAGATTGTGAATTAGGGCTTTTACTTTTTCTTCATCTGAGTGTGCAATACCAAGTTTGGTCTTCATAGAGGGAGGTGGTTGTCTTTTGGTTCGAAGAGATTTTACAAATTTCCACATGGAGTTATCTTCTGGGTTGATTTCCGTGAGTTTGGATTCCCATTTGGAATTCCTGTGTATCTGGATGGTTTCTCAAACCAGTCTGTTCAGATTGTTTCAGGTTGTTTAAGGCTGCGGAGCTCTAGTGTTGTGATATCGCTTTCTGGCTTTGTTTGTGGTCCTAATCAGGTCTATTATCTCTTCTGGGATCCAGTTGGATGCGTGGAAGACAGTGGTTTGAGTGACTGATGCTACTGCTGTGCTGATTTGCCCAGTTACATTGCTTACAGCTAGGTCTATGTCTTCTTTTTTTGCAAATTACGGGAGTGGACCGATGTGAACTGGGAGCACCTTAGAGACCTTGTCCCATGCTAAGAAAGAATGATGGGGAAAGAGCTGATCCTGGAGTCCTAGCTTGAGCAGGATGGGATTATGATCTGAGTTAAGCTCTTCTAATGCCTCCAGCTGGTATTGATATCTGACATTCCTGAGGATAACTGTCTAGTATGTCAGAACTTCCTGATGGGCTGTAATGGGTGGGCTCAGTGGGTCCAGCTACTATTGATGAGTTGAATGACGTGTAGTTGAATAAGGTACGGCCTTTGGAGTTGATTAATGAACTGAATCAAGCCCTATGCTTGGAGTTTAGGTCTCCTGCTATAATTATGGAATCTGTGGAGCCGAGGATGAAGTCTAAGTCTGCTGTCAATAGTGGAATGCTGTGAGGATTGTACACTGCATGGATTTTGAGTTCTGCATTATTCGTTTGCACCTCTACACCTGTCGCTTCAAGGTTTAAAGTTTGGGGGATGGTCAATGCATTGTAGCTCAAATAATTTTTAATAAAAATAGCTGTGGTGGCGGCACAGCTATTTTATTAAAAATAAAAAAAAATGTATTATGATAACAGCATGGAATGCCAATGGCTTAACAAATAAAATTTTTGAGCTGCAAGAATTGGCAAAGAGATACAATCGGGACATAATCCTAATCAGTGAGTCCCACCTCAGACCATCAAACAACCCAAGTCTGTCTGTCCTATATAGAATATAACCTCTTATTCTTGGGTTGTTTGATGGTCTGAGGTGGGATTCACTGATTAGGATTATGTCCGGATTGTATCTCTTTGCCAATTCTTGCAGCTCAAAAATTTTCTTTGTTAAGCCATTGGCATTCCATGCTGTTATCATGAGGGAATTCGGTTTGAATTTTTTAAACATTATAGAGAGCTTGGATTGGGTTTCCTAGATAAAATTTCTTTCTGGAAGATGGTGAGGTGCTTGCTTTGCTGAATTCGTGCAGTACTATTGCAAGTAAAGAGGTTAAAGCTGATGTGAGTTTGGAGCTTGTTTGCTCTTGAGATGAAGGAGTCTGAGTCCTTACCACCTCCTCATATGATTTGGAAATGGATGAAGGTCGAGTGACTTCCTGTGCTGCTGAATGTGAGATATTAAGAGCTGGAGGGCGACCTGATTGGTTGTTTATTGTGTCAATGCTTGGAGGAACGTGGTTCATTCTTGTTGATCCACGGTTTTTTGGATGGAAAGGCATCCCTTATAATTTGCGGGATGTGGTCCTCTACAATTGGCACAGCAGGCAGGTGTGGATCTGGGCTTGGTGCAGGAGTTGGTTTGGTGACCCTCACTACATTTCAGACATCTGTGGGTAGCTCTGTATAGCTTTTGGGCATGCCCGAACCTTTGGCATTTGTGACACTGCCCTGCCGATGCTCTCTTCCGTAGAGGTTCGGTTGTAATTTTGAGCTTATAAATATCAGTTATTTCATAAATTGTTTTTTGTGTATTGTTAATTACGACCAACACCAGCCGCATTGGCCTTTTATCTGACGTCACCATCCTGCTGACTTTGATTGGGGTCAATCTTTGACTGGTGAGGTCAGCTGTGATCTCATCAGTTGAGATGCCCTCAGCAACCCCTCTTAGAACCACTTTTAGATTTTTCTCGCTTGCTAACGTGAAGGTTTGGAAGGTTAATTTTGAGTTGTCCAGCATTTTCGTCATCATGCGATAATTGTAAGAGTGGTAGGATGAATCTTTACACTCTCGTCAGTATTTCTTGCCCAGGAGAAATTGATATTTTGTTCCCCTAGGGACCTTCAGACTGTGGTCCATTTTTCTTTATCTCGAAAGATAACTGGAGGGAACTTTTCTTTTCTATCTTGAGTGAGTTGAGGTGGTGTGTTATTACATCCTCTTGCATTTCATCTACACATGTTCTAAGGATTTTATTAGATTGTTCCTCCTGCGAACAATCGAACTGTCTGGGAGTCTTTGTAGGTGGAACAGGTGTAAAGTTCTCTTCCGTGTCCACATCATCTCCTTCCATGTCATTAACGTGAGTGAAGAGATTCAGACAACCAGGATATTCCGTTTCAAATTTCTTTAGGATGAATGTAAGAAAGTCAAGTGACATATCTTTGTTTAAATTTTGAAGGGCATCCTTAATGTCTTTTACGTTCTCCATCCTTGCACACCGTTTGTAATCAAGGAATATTCCAATGTCTTCAAATATTCCTGTCTACCTTGGAGGGTTTACTGACAAATCCCGTAGACTCACGTAAGAGTCTACCAGCCTAGCTAAAATCAGTTTAGCTAAACAATATATATAATCGCAAAAATAGACACAAAAAGAAGGAAAGCTTACCTCTAAATATCATTCGGAAATCCCGAAAATATCACACAATTAAAACGCGAGACTGATAATAAATACACATAAACGCTAACTAATGCCATCTTTCTCAATCAGTACTAAGAAACTCGAAGTCGTTATGTTACGTAAATAACGTTTAGGTGTATCTGCATAAATATTTCTCATTCAGTAGTCGGTATCTGTATAATGTTCTGTTACATAAACCTCGCAACGTGTAAATCTTCAGTCTATCCTACTATGGAACACAGATGAGTCATTTCTTAGGTCAGTCATTCACTTCTGGTTTTTTTTTTTTAAAGTCAGCTAACACCTTTTATTCCCATAAATGGAATAAGCGAGACCAGTTTAACCCAATCTAACTTTCGAAGGCTGAGTGGACAGTTCACTAGTAGCCAATCAGAGATAGCTAACCCATATCTATCACTAATTTAGACAGCTCGAAGTGAAGACATGGCTCAACAATTGCCGCCATATCGTGGTCCCTAACCCAACATAATATTTTAAATGTCTGTGAAATAGTGCGGGTTCTACGGTCCATTTTCTTGAGTTTACGGGACGAATAACCCGAGTTTCCGATAGAAAAAACTCACGTGTCCGTGCAGAGATCGACTAACTCAGGAACCGGTCGAAGAAAGACTTAGAATAAGTTTCTCCAGTGGATAACTAGACTTGAACTTAAGTTTATTTTCGTGTGGCTTAGCGCCGAGGATGCAAGCGGAACTTCTACTGAATTACACAAGCATAGATAGAAAAAAAATTAAATAAAAGAATTGACAAAAAAAATCAGCTAACGCCTTTTTGTTCCCGTATAGGGAGTAGGCGAGGCCGTTTTTTAGCCCTATCTAACTTTTGGAGACTGAGTGGGCAGTTTAGAGATAGCTGGCCCAAAGCTATCACTAATTAATCGGCACGCAGTGAAGAAGGCGGCTAGTAAGTGCCACCATCTAGTGGTACCTAACCCTAACACAATATTTTTACTGTCTGAAAATAGTGTAGGTTCGACGGCCGATTTTCTTGAGATTACGGGAGGAAAAACCCGAGTTTCCGGGAGGAAAACCCCTTATCCCGTGCCAGTTATGGACTAACTCTGGAACCAGTAGAGAATTGTCATTATTTTAAAAAATATTTTCGTGTCTGTGTGGAAAATACATTTGCTTCAAGAGCAGTAAGCTGCCCGACAATGGACTATTATCTGTTGGATTAAGTCGGTAATTAGATGAAAAATTTTTCAAAGCCTTTCTTCAGTCAGAACCTGAAGTGGCCTGTCTTTGGCAACAGCAAGTAGGGTTTTTCTCCCGAAAACTAGTGTCTTCAATAATGACCATACAAGTAAAACATAACAATCCCATTTTGTGGGTTTAGGACCACAAGCTTATGGCAGTAATCTGTTGTTCTCCTACAATCTCAAAGGCCTTGTATTGCTAGCTTTAGCTAATTATCAGTATGGATTGAAGGATGGGACTAGCTACCCACATATATTCTGATAGTAAGGAACTTCTGCCTATTTTCTATAGGAAATTAAAGTCGTTAGAGGATTATTTAAATCTCAGACAGGACATGGAGTTTGAAGGTTATGCTGTCCCCACTTATTTAAAAAAGTGAGCATTCAAAATTTCCTCAAACAAACTTTGGCTACTTCGATTGGCTGCTTCTTTCAGCCACAAAAATAAATCTAATATAGAAGGAAATTAGTTTAACGTTTGAAATTATGGTCGATACAGAGATATGAAATAAGGTATTATGAAATTCGACCTGTTAGATGTGATCTGATTCTTTTGTGAGATGATAAACAAGTTTGCAGAAGAAAACCTGAAGTGGTGGCAACTCATTTTTGGATGTAATTCCTTCATGGAAAGTAGAGCTTGTTGATATTTCAACAGAAAATATCATTCTCATAGATCACTTAGATGTCATTAAGAGTAACAACTAGCGGAAGGGATTCTTCTTTGTGCAAAATGAGGGAGAAATTAGTATCGAAGGCTTGCATGTATTTAAATGTTGTTAGAATCCAAATTACAGGCTTATCAACAGATGTTTAGAATTGTGATTATGGAAAGCTATCCAGGATATTATTATTTTTTTGTTTTGTTTTTCTGAATGAGTAAAGAGTTCTCATATGGAACCGACAAGGAATAATATGTTCATTAAGAATTAAAGTAAGACGCTTTATTCAAAAGAGTTAAATCACGGTAATTGCCGAGCGCAAGTTGAAGCCATTCAAACAATTTTTGCATAAGAAAAAATTTAGTTTTAGACTAAATAGTATTCGCATGAAAGAAGAAACATAAATGAAGCTCAGCATTGACCGTGCCTATATTCAGCTAGGATGCCAAACAATTCATAATATTTTTAAAGAAAATTTTGTTAGCACACAAATTGATTTGATTCGTTTAAATGTCGCATAATATCACAGTGAGTTAAATGTTTCCATGGTAACCAACTGAAAATTTTCACATTGCAGGCTACCACCACATGAAATGTTAATTTGAGCAACAGATGTTTTTGTCAAAATCAGTGAAATGTCCTTAATGATCAGAGCAAGTGTCTGAATTGTTCTAAATCTCTGCAGCATTTGTCGTTAGGTAAGTAACACAAGCTGTTCTTATGTAGACGTTTGTTGGATTATTCAATAATGATCATAATATGATGAGTCTGTATAGCTCAGTGGAAATGATGCTTGCATCCTCTGGGCCACGTCGCCTGATGGTTGACTTAAGTTCAAGTCTAGTCACCGACTGCAGGAACTTTTTCTAAGCCTATCTTCGACCGGTTCCCGAGTTTGCCGATGTGTGGCACAGGCAAGCAGGTTTTTTCTCCTGGAGACTCGAGTTTTGCGTCCCGTAAACTGAATAAAATAGACGATATAACCCACATCATTTCTGACTAACATATTATGTTAGGGATAGTTACCAAGAGATGTCAGCGCTTGTTCGTCTCTTCATCAGTTGCAGCCTATAATTATTGATAGACATGGACCGGCTATCTCTGATTGGCTACCAGTGGAGACTGAACTTCCATCTCAGTCTCCAAAAGCTAGATAGGATTTAAAGACCTCGCCTACTCCCTATAAAGAAATAAAAGGTGTTAGCTGATTTTTTTAATTTTTTGATATGATTACTGATTAGGTATATTATTGTTATCACGGGCAACTCCAAGGAGTCCTTAGTCTCATCGAGGGAGGCCCTAAACGTCATGTCAATAACTATTCAATATTTGCACAGTATCTATCATACTTTGCTTTGAACTCATTCACAGTCATGGTACCCACAACAGACAACTTATTTGCTACTCTCCAAGCAAAAAACCTCGTTCTAACACCTTGCTAACCACACTCTTGCTCAGTTTCTATGAATGGCCCTAGTTCTCCCACCACTACAGCTGTTCTAAAAAATTTCCTCTGACTTAATCTTGTAAAAACCCTTCAGTAATTTGTATGTCTTAATCATATCAACCCCTTTTCCACTGATCAACCAGTTTCTGTAACCCCCAAATCTTCAACCTGTTCTTGTAAGGTTCATTCCATAGACCTGCTGGCATCTTGGTCACTCGCCTCTGAATATTCTCCCCCCCCCCTTCCTCATTACCAAAACTCTGTGCCCAAATCTGCACACAGTAGTCAAGATGGGGTCTTATCAATGCTCGATAAAGAGGAAAAATAGCCCGCTTTTCTCTGCTCGTCAAAGTATTCTTTAGAAACCAAGTAATCTGTTGAGCTGCTTTAGCCTTTTGCTATGTACCCCCTAAACTTTAATTCCCTATCCACTAACACTTCCAAGTCTCTGGCTTCATCAATTTCCTGGAGTACAGTTCCACCAATGTGATATACAGCTGGTAATCTTTTCACCCCAAAATGCATAGCCTTACACACTGATGTCCGTTCTCCTTGCCCAGTCTGCCAATCTATCCAAATCATCCTGGAAATTTTTGACATCTTTATTAACTATTGCTTTAGCCAACTTTGCATCATCAGCAAATAACTGAAGAGTTCATCTCAGATCGGTTCCTATATCGTTAATGTATATATTAAACAGTAGCGATCCTTGAACAGAACTCTGCGGCACGCCACTAGTCACAGGCCTTCTTTTAGATTCTACTCTTGAATAAACTACTCTCTTATATCTTTCCATTAACAATCCTCCCGTCCATCTCACCAACCCTATATTCATCCCCATGTGCTGCAGTCTGCTGATTAGAATTCCATGTGGTATCCTGTCAAAGGCCTTTGCAAAATCTAGCAGTCACTATAAACCCATTACTTTTATCCAATTCAACTATCACTGTATTATAAAACGTGAGCAAGTTACTGAGGCATGACCTACTCTTCGCAATCCCATGTTGCTCCCATACAGTATGCCATTTCTATCTACCCACTCCTGTATTTTGCTCTTGACTAACTTCTGCAATACTTTGACAAGATATGCTGATCAGTCGGTAATTTGCTACATCACTCTTGGAGTCTCCTTTATACAATGGAACTATTTTTCCCCTCTTTCCAACTAGTCGGGAGTAACCCAGAGCTGAGACTTAAGGTCTTCATAGCCCTGAAGAATTTGTAAATTAATATCCTTTCCATTATTTTGGAGTAGGTTGATTTTAGACTACTGGATCTGGAATTACTTGATGTAGAGATATCTAGGAAATTAAATTAATCCTCTACTGCATTACATTTCCCAAAAGGAATTAGTAGTAGACGAAGCTTCTGGAAGAAGAAAAAAAAAAAAAAAACGAAGCTTCTGAAGAACTTTTTTTTTTTTTTTGGAGAGATTTGAGCAACCAGCCTGCATTTTTCGCCTACAATGATTTTAAGTTACAACCAAGGATTTCGGGAGGGATAGAGAGAATAAAAAACAACTACCACCATCTCGTGGTTCTAATTCTTACACTTCTATTATTTTCTGTAAAAGTGTTACTTCTGCTATTGATATTGTTAGACGAGTGGTTTAAAACACAATTTTATGTAATTCCGAAGTGTCTGACCTGCGAAAGATTGACAAACTCGGGATTTAGCTGATGCATAGCCTATACAAAAGTTCCTCTAGTCGGTACCTAGATTCGAACCTATAATGGTCTTTTTAGTGCAATCTGATTCAACGAAAGGAAGTGCTACTTCTAACAAGGTGAAATCTAACACCTGTAGAGATATCCCTCTTTATATTCATCTTTAAAAAAAAAAGAAAAGAAACATCACAAACTGGGATGTATATTAATTTCCAGGTATACTTTAACAGTAAATCCAATAATTATAAAAAATATGCACAAGTTTGAGATCACTTTGAGAAGAGATGTAGTCAGATAAAATAACCATCATGATGGGTTTCCTGATTTCTCCTTGACAAAACACAAACAGAATATTATGTTTAAAGAATGGCAAGGTTGAGAATTAGAGTATTTTTATTTGCCAATGATGTTGGGATATGATATGTGGTAGTTGACGTTGGAGTATTTGATACAACAACAAGGATCAAAGAGCATGACTCCGATTTTCCCCTGAGGTAATTGGCTTGTTTTACCTCTAAAAATCACTCGATTTGTCGATATTTTAGCAGGAATCACATTCGACATACAGAAATAAAATGATGGTGTGTGTTCGAGGGCTCAGTTATTTAAGTAATATTTCAATGTAATGTAATAACTCGACTTAAGAATAATTTCTGTCATGTGTTTAGTGTAGTTGTTCAAACTGGAAGCAATAACTAAACTAGGAAAGGGGAAATTACAGTTATCGCGCTTGTTTTTAGTTTATTATTTTAGTTTCAGAGTGCCAAACATGATCCTGAGAAATGATGCCTGCTGCAGTGTTTAATGGAGGAAGATCTCCACACCATGTGATGATTAAAATTGATATTCGGAGACTGAATTACAATTGGAAGTATTATTGGTGGAAAATTCTTAATGGCATTAGGAGAATGGATAAGTTCATTCGAATTTCTAGGTCAGCATATGTAATTGTTATTATTAAGATCTGAGTTCCATATGATGTACTATGATGTATAAAGTTGTTGCTGCAGATAATTCAACAGGATGCTTAGAAATAGTACTTCTGAGATACTATGAGTGTACACACTTGAATGATATCACCGTTAGGGTAGCTAGATTGCAGGAGATATAGATTTGAGCAGAAAAAATCCATAAAAACATGTGTGGTTTATTAAGAGAATGATATACTGTATATATAAAAGAACGTGTAAGAAATTTACGCTACTGAATATAAAAAATGGGCGTTAATCATCAAGTCACTTCCCGATAAAAAATAAAAATGTAGTTCTTGAGTTTCGTCCCGTAAATTCGAGAATATCGACCGCAGAACCCCCATTATTTCAGACAGTATCACATTCTGTTAGGGTTAGGCACCAAGGGATGGCAGCACTTGTTTGCCCGTCTTTTCATCAGTTGCTGTTTATAATTAATGAGGATTTTCGGCCAGCTATCTCTAATTGGCTACGGTAAAGACTTAACTGCCCACTCAGTCTCTAAAAGCTAGATAGGGTTAAAAAACCAGGTTGATAGCTTTAATGAAATGGGCACTCATTAACTGAACAACCTCTTCTGCATCTTTCTTTTACTTGCAGCATATCGATAGACTTCTTGTGGATTGTCTTTAGCACACAGAGCCAGTTTCTTTTCATAATCAGACTTTGCTTTCTGTACAACAGTTGTGACTATTATTGCCTGCTGCTTATAACGTTCATAATGGACCTCATCCTTATGCAAACGGTATTCCTTCCACATCGACCTTTTCTTACCAATTTCTTGCTTAATAAGATTACACATCCATTTGACTCCTACCCTATTTATTCTTCGAACTCTCGGGACACATTCTGATATCGCATCATTTAAGTATTGTTTAAATGCTTCCCATGCATGTCAATATTCTTTCCATTCAGCAACCGATCTCATTCCACTGAACTCAGTATACTCCTCAGTTAGTCATAATTTCCTGCTTTGTAGTTCAGCATGTAACCTTTTCTGAATGGAACATTCATCAACTTAGTCACTTCCCAAGTGAGTACTGCATGATCATGCTCACCAACTGGAGGCAGAACAGTTACGTCTTTAACTGAAATGCCCTCTGACACTATAATCAAATCTAACACTCTTTGACCTCAAGTTCCTTCTGTCACATGCTGCTTGAGGAAGTTGTCCAGCAACAGCTCAATAAATGCATTTTCATTCTTCTCATGAGTTTCTACTGCTACCCAATCAATATTTCGAAAATTAGTCTCCCATTATGATTACTCTTTTTGTGCTCACCTTTTCTATTTGGTGATGCATTTATTCATCAACAGCAACCGATCCACCAGGTCTGTAACAACACCCCACTATGTAATTTGTCTTGTTAGATTCCACCTCACACCAGATGACTTCAAACTCACTGCCACATCAAATATTGTTAGTAGTAGTATTACTACATTCATAGGTCTCAACTCTAACTGGATTCAAGTCATCCAATATCATTAGAAGCATGTCCCTCTTCTCCTATCCACTCTATCCTTCCTAAAAATACTGTACCCATGACACTTGATACCATTAGCTGATTTATTTATTTTTATGCAATTTTGAGCCTGATGGAAGTGAACCCTTTACTGCGGTCAGCAACCAAAATTAACATGCTGGTTTCTTCTGTCGCTATTTTGAAGGCCATAATTCACTTATTTTGAATACCATGTTCCCTTAGGGTAGAATGCCAAGAGTGGGATAGGCATATCAAAACTGAGAATGAAATTTTTCCAATGCATAGAATATGTAGGTACAAAAGGCCCCTTTTGTGCACAGTGATCATATATATATATATATCCCACACATTTTTTAGCTATATTTTCCACCTAATTTTAGTTTTTGCAAATTACAATGTGTTTTCCTTCAACTTATTGGTTGCTGGGGGTAGTGACGCTACTTTACTAGCGGAATCATTATAGAACAAGGTGGTTTCCCATTACTTTACTTGATATGAGTGTTCACGGGGCCTGTTTGTGTTCTCAGGGACAAATAACCTGAATTTTATGAGACTGGCTAACTCACCCCTTAGATTTAAAACTTTTGGTAAAGAATCTTTTCATTGCATTGTAGATAGAGGTTTGAGCCCAGGTCTTTCCAACCAAAAGGGCTCTATTAAAATCAAGCTAGAGAGGCTCCCCGAGCAATAGGCAAAAAGAAATTAGTTTTTAAGTATATGAAGAGGGGAAGATACATGTAAGAATTGGCAGTATAAATATAGAAAATAAAAAGAATAAATAGTAGGAATAAAAATAACGGTAAGTGACAGAAGCAGAAAAAATAATAACTAAGCAATTACTTTGTAAGGGTATATTATACAGGTGGTGACTGCAGATATTGATGTGAGAATTGAGGTAGTTTTTACTCTACGTAGCAAGTAAGAGAAAGAATGATTATGCAATGGTAACTATGGTCCCAATGGGAACATGGAAATGCATGGACACAAATGCCCATAGTATCAGAAATAAAGGAGGCCTGTTTAGCATTAGCCAGCTCAACTTTGCAAAAATTTATTGGCAGCAGCAAGACCTAGTTGACAAAGTATGATGCAAGAGGCTATTTTTTTCGGCGATGTAAATTAAGTTAAGGGGATAAAATTGAAATAATGAGGGATTTATTATCCCCTTAACTTAAAGTATGATGCAGTTACAGAAAACAATGTAATGGATATTGTAATTTCTAGTTAGTTCATTAATAATACCCCCCCCCCCCTCCTCCTGCAATATTTCCTCTATATTCTCGAAATTACAATATCCATCTGTATCTGAGGGAAATGGTTCATTTCAATCTGTGTGGTATGAGATATAGGTCAAAAGATACAGGACAAAATATGTTGTTGGTTGCTACTATAGACATGGGGTACAGATGCAGATGACAAAGTGTAGATTAGCACAATGTGTGTGCAGGCCAAATTATTTTATTATGGGAGACTTCGACTATGGGGATATAGATTGGAAGCAGGAAAGGGCACGTGGCAAGTAGTCTTCGTGTATTCTTATTATGGTATTTTTTTTTAATATGTGGAATTTTCAGTAAAGAAAAGTTTCATATTAACTACAAAGCTGGCAATTATGACAAACTTAGGTGGCAACTCGGAGCAGTGCCACGGCATAAGAAGCTACAGACAATGAATGTCATTACTGCATGTGAAGTGTTCAGTATTGTTTAAGAGCAGCAGTTTCAGTCTGCATACCGATATCGGTCAGGAGGATAAACCAAGTACAGATTAAGCAGAGAGTAGCAATATAAAGCAGGAGCTGCAAAAAAAAAAAAAAAGAAAGAATTGGGGAAAGAACTTAAACAAAAATATGATCAGCATGCTCATGAACAATACAAAGTGCAAGTAAGAAGGTTCATTAATATGGTAAGGAAGGCTAAATCACATTTGAGAGAAAATTAGCTCAGATGGCCAAAGTAAATTCAAAAGAGTTTTTTTGCTATGTGGCAAATAACAGAAAGAATGATTTCCAAAGGATAATTTAAGGTAAGATGATAGGAACATGACAGAAGCACAAAAATTAGAAATCAAGAACTCCACCCGGATGATATATCCTTTGCAAGGATATACATCCGAGTGGAGATTTTGCAGTCACTGACATGACAGACGCTGATCTGAAAATTGAGGTAGACGAACTGGAGGTTCTCAGATTATTAAAAAATATCAATGCGAATACAATAGTGGGACTAGATGGTATGTTGGCTTGTATGTGCTATAAAAATGTGTAAAAAAGAACCAGCAGTGCCTCTGACAAAGTTGTTTAATCAGATGCCAACCTTTTCAGTCTCAACTCTGGCAAGGTAGTGGAAAGAGGGTAAGATAGTTATATAAAGGTGGCTCTGAGATCGAAGTGGCAAATTACAGACCAATCAGTATCTCTGCAGTGGTGGTTAAAGGTAAAATTCAGGAATGGATGCATAGGAATATCCAGTACCATCGACAGGGTGTAGCATAGAGGCAGCCTGCCTCACGGCACTGCTTAATTAAGGGCGTGTTCAGTCATATTGCAGTAGGCGCCGTATTAGGGCAACAAGATATTTTATAACATCTGATGTAATTCTAGTAGCAAGGCTTATACGTTGGTCATACATAACTGGTGATTAGTTTACGGAATTAACAACGCATATAAAGTATATTAATTAAAGGTAACTTTAATAAATAACTTCTATATTTCGGCAACGTCACGTTGCCATCTTCAGGAACATAAAGATATGGTATGTGCACGCAGGCACTAACAAAGGCAAATGAGGAAGAAAGCAAGAAACTAATACTGTTCCTAAAGTCCTAATGGTGCCCTCTGGCAGGCTAATTTGGTTGACTTGGCAGTTGGGCTGAAGTTCTCAAAATGTAAGTCTCCCAAATTTGGGGTAGTTTCATGCACCCAAATTTGTTGAGGTTAGGAACGTTTTTTAGAGCTGATTCAGCTCTAAAAAACGTTTCTAACCTCAACAAATGGCTTGTAGGTCATCGTCTGAACTCATGGAGGAAGTGGATGCTATGTCGTGTCAGCTCGGTGTTTCTGCCTTTGAAGTGTTTGTGTTATTGCCTATTGGTCGGAGTTGTGACCTAATTTTTATGTTGTGAAGCTTCCAACACTCTGAGATTATGTAGGGTTGGTGGACATTGATTGAGTTCTCATCACAATTTCTGTCCCTAGTTAAATCACATATAATAGACCTTACTTGGTATTTAGTCATCTAGTCCATAACAGTAGACCCTTGAGATCATTATCATCTTCTTCCTTCTGATTCTTGCTTACACAGGCACCGTTTTCGGTATCAATGAGGGCACTTCCACAGGCGGAGATCATCAGGAACCTTGGCAGCTGGAAATCTGGAACTTACTTTCTACGCTGCATAAACGACCCATCTGGCATCTTTGGGGTCTGTTGGCTGGAACGGGGTCCCTTGACCTTGTATCGACAGGACATACTCAAACCGGGAACCGGAACAGAAACTGGACGAAAATGAACTTATCCAGCGATGACCATCGAAACGACCTCTCCTCCTAAGCAGTCTTCTAGCTAACTCGACTCACCTTCTCCGAAACGAACCCTCTTCATGACGATAGACCTTCCTCAAAAAAACTTTCTGTGTCTATCTCTTCCTTTTTGATGTCTCTTCCCCCCCACCCTTTTATGCTGCTCAATCGATCTTGGTCCCTGGTACTTTTTTTATTCCCCTGGGTATTCATAGAGGCGGGAAACCCCGTACATTCTTGACCTTCGTGTGTGCCATAGGTCTTATTCTTAATCCCATCTGGGATATTTTTTTTGTCTTAACAATATATTGTTACAATTCATTCAGACATTTTTTTCCTTTGTCCTTTGTTGTTGTACAGCAAGTGATTAGTTAAATATTAACCAAAATTACAAGTATGTTAAATTAATTTGAATTCCTAAGTAAAATTGGTATAGAAAGAATCTAATTTAAAATTCTGTTTATACAAGATTTTACACCAGCCCCCTTTTCCCATAAACCCTTCCACTTCCTCTAAAAAAACAATTGCTATTTTCAGCCTCTTTTTTCATCTTTTTCCCACCCTACAAAAAAAAAAAACTGCTCCGCCCACCCTTAAAAATAATATTTGTATATATTATACAAAAAACCATTTTTTTAAAAATTAATTCTCCCACATTGCCTAAGGCCCCCCACCCCCCAATTCCCCTTTCAACACCATAACAGGAGAAGTATGCACACCAAAGAAAAAAGACATGTAACAACATCCAAGAAAAGATATGTGCGAATTTTCTTCTATTATGCTACATATATTTGTCTCTAAAATACATCTGCAATGCGCTAAGAATTCTTGAGTAAAAAGCCAATGACATTAAAACAGGAGCACTCCTAAACAAAAGCAGGCAAAATAGCCATAAAAATAATAGTTTTTAAGAGAAGTAACATGGAAGTTGTCCCAGAAATAGCACCATTTAATTAATGTTATTATGCGATTGTTTTGCATTAATGTTGCTCTTGTAATAAAAACAAAATAGCAATTGGAGATTTTCTTATCTTATAATTTTTGTCTTATAATCTATCAGGGGCAATATTTCTTCGCCTCAGAGCGCGATCTAATCTGGCGACGGCCTGGGAATATGATACTCTATAGGGGAATGGATGGCTTCATAAAAGGTAAGTCCCACCTTAGTAATTTATTCTTATTTTATAAAGTGAAAGCAGAACTTGATAGAGGAAATAGTTACACCATGATACTGCCGGATTTTGCAAGGGCATTTGACAGAATACCACATGGGTAGGGGTAGCTGAAGATATCAGAGGGTGGGGCATGGTGGAGTGAAATCAAAGTGAATGAAGGTGACCAGTGGAGTGCTCCAGGGCTATACTAAGCCACTACTCTTTAATTTTTACATTAATGATATAGCAGAAGATTTGAGGTGAGGATATTCAGTTGCTTATTGACAACACAAAATTGGGGAGGGTAATAGTTGATAAAGGTGATATCGATATCCTGTAGGATGATTTAAATAAATTTTCAATGTGAGAAAAGGACAACAGTTGTCAATTTAATGTTGCAAAATGTAAGGTAATGCACTTTCAGATAAAAAAATTACATACTTCATATCACATTGATGGTACTGGATTACAGGCAATTGATGAGGATAGGAATCTGGTGTGTGTGTGTGGGGGGGGGGGGTGCTGGTAAATAGAGATTTGAAGTTCAGAGAACATATTGCAAGAGTTGGCAAAATAGCTCAGAATATATAACAAGTAAAGACAGGAATGGCTATTATCCATTTTTATAAGGCTATGATTCAGCCACATGAAACCCAGGTGACTACTGTGCACAGATTTGGTCACCTGGGTTTCTTGGTGATTGGAGATGAGTGATCAAGCGGGTGAATAGCCTTTGGAATGCTCTCTATGAGGTTAAATATGTGTGGTTTGCAGAGTTTAGTTAACAGGCAGAAGAGAGGAGCTATAATAGAAACGTATAAGTTACTAAAGGGATTCTAAGATTGATCCAAAAGAAAATTTTCAATACATGACAGAAAGGGAGAGAACTAGAGGGGGGGGGTCATTCCTATAAATGTATATGAGTGTGCGGACTATATTTTTTGGTTGGAGAGTGGTGAATGAGTGGAAGGAATTGCCAGTGATATAACAGGTATTGAGTGAATAATGGATTGTGTCACCTGTAATGAGTCTTTTGACTCCATAGAGATACCTGTATAAATAATAATAAGGGTAACAGTAGTAATAAAATATCCACTTTAGACATTACAAAGAATCTACTTAGCTCAGTTGGTTTTGATGATGCTTTTTTGGCTGGAAAGATCTGGATGTGAATTCCATGTAGGACATGCAGAACCTTTCTCAAAGCTTTTCAACTGAAGGTGAGTTAGCCAGTCTCAAACAGCAATAGCAGGGTTCTCCTGATAGAAACTCATGTTTTTCTTCCCACAATCAGACAAACTGGCCAAAAAAAAAACAAAAAAAAACAAATTAACAACAGATAAGTATACATTATAACCAATACTTTATGTGGTTTCATAAGATGATGCCTACCTGCCACACTGTACAGGTCTCACAATAATCAGTGTGCAATGATACAATGCACACTAATTATTATTATTATTATTAAATGGTAATCTATATAACAACCATGATAAAAGAAATTCAGTCAACAATTATAGACCTATAGCTGCAGGTACCCAATTATCAAATTATGGAATGGGTCTTTCTTAATTTGCAATATTATTATGTGACACCTTCAAGGAGTCCAAGAATCAATCATGTGAGGGCACTCCACTTCAACCTGCCACAGACATCTGTCATCCTTACTACTTAATTTTCAAAACTACCCACAACGACAATCTACCACTCATTACCACCAAGAAGAGTATTTTTTGTCTGTAAATTGCATGTGTTCTGATGGCCGATTTGTCTGTACGTATGATGAAAAACCCAAGTTTCTGGGGAAAAAAACCCAGCTACCTCCATATGAGATCAGCTAACTCATCTTCAATTGAAAAAGCCCATATAAAGATTCCGCTCATCATGATGAGAATATACGCAAAAAACTTTCAAATTCTTCCAAAAACACAGGTCTTCTGAAGAATTAGGGAACATCATCATTGGAGGATTTTGCAGACATAACTAATGCTGCCTTAGATAGAAACAAAATTGTCATAGTTGTCTTTATTGACTTCAGAAAAGCACTGCACATTCATGTATTTAACTTTTCTAATAAAGTTTTGTGTATGAGTGTGTTGAATGTTTTTGTCATCAATAAAGACTACTATGACAAATTTGATTTTATCTAAGGCGGTATTAATGGTTTAGAAATTACTTTCAAAACAAAAAACAAATCTCATGTTTTTTGTTTTGAAAAAAAAAAAACAATTAATGATGACTTTTGTCCCCCATTTTTTGCCCATTAATGATGACTTATGTCACCCATTAATGGTGACATAAGTCATCATTAATGGGCTCAACAAAACAATACATACACCTAAACTCTAATGAGAAAAAAAAATGATATTCAGAAATCCACTGAGTCAATAACCTGATAATTAGCATATAACAATCGAATATCCATTTTTAAACATTCAGACAGTTTCTAGATTTCCATTCATAGTTAGTACTTAGGATATATAAGTCCACCTGCAGATTTAGATTTAAATAACCATAATATATGAATTCTAAATCTGCGAATATTTTATGAAATCGTATAACCATTAATCTATTTTCATAAGGAATGCTCCTTATGAGAATAGATTGAAGAGCTGTACGATTGCTTGCTATAGTCTGGAGTTTGCTTTTCAGACAGTAAACCACCATCATCATTTGGCCTGAAACAATGATACCTTGATGCAGGCATAAACTGGATTTGCAACATAAATCACCTGAAAAGCAAATTCCAGACTATAGCAAGCAATCCTACAGATCTTCAATCTATTCTCATAAGGAGAATTCCATAGACCTGAAACAATCTTGAGTCACTTGCATCGGGATTGTCTACACCACTTCATGAAGATTGCATGGAGATCTGGGTGATCAGATCTCCCAAATGTGGTCCTATTAAAGCATTATTATAAAATGAGGAATAATAACTCCCTAATCCTGCTCCTCAGTGTGTTCTTTAACAATCACATAATCTGATGTTCTGTGTTTGGCTACTTTTGCAACATGCCCTCTAAATATCAACTCCATGTCAACCCCCCCCCCCAATCCATGGCCTTATCAGTTTCCTGTAGTTCAGTTCTGTCAGCACAGTACATAGCTTGTGATATTTTCTTTCCAAAGTGTCACCTTAAACTTGAAGTCATTTACCTTTATCCACACTTTTAGTCTAAGTCATCATCCTGCATGATCTCTATTCCAGTGACTATTGCTCTTTTCAGCTTGGCACCAGCAAACAACTGAATATATTTCCTCTCAAATCATTTTCAATATTGATGCAGAAATTAAACAGAAAGGACCAAATACTGAGCCCTGCAGTACACCAACAGTTTAACCAGCAGGCCTGCAAATACTGACTGGCCTATAATTTGCTACTTGTCTTTGGATGCCTCCTTTATGCAGTGGAACTATTTTGTCTATTGTCAGCTTCCCAGAACTGAGGCTTAAATCAACAAGCTTGGACAGAGGAGGTGCAAATCCCTTGCACATCCTCATCAATAATACATAGGATGATATGCCATCTAATCCCATGGCCATTTCTGCATTAAGGTCCTATTAATACCTCCAATTTATCAATCTCCATTCTCCCATTAAAGAATTTCTCATGAAAGCTTCCTCTCATAATTAGCTTTGACCTTCCTTAACATACAAATCATGCTGCAAGCTGACTACTCAGCTTTTGATAATCTTGATGACCTGTTCTATAATTCCCCCATCCATTCAATATATTAAATAATCATAATAATATAGGTATTTTTTTCTGGGAAAACTCCCATGTTAATAAAAATAATAATCATCTTTATGACTATTATTATATATAAAGCATACAAACAATAATAAATGCCATAATTTTCAATCAAATTAAAAACACCAAAAATACCTCTCTTCAAAAAAACTTGACCTTCTCTTCACTTAGCACTATTAACATTATCACCATTAATTATATTAAATAATGCTTACTAATTAAAAACAATTGCATGTGTGCTAGAAATTAATATTAAAACTGTTTTTGATATTTATATAAGATGAGAATCTCAGGTTAAATCGACGTAAAAAGGCATCAAAACTTTCTTTGAAAAGACATTCATATAAAAGGATAGACAGGCCGCACTGTGTTAAATACGAGATACCTCAAAAGTCCGGTCTAGCACAGCACATTCATCACCATCATCAAATTCCTGATATTCATCCTCAGATAGTGTACAGGATAATTATGATAGTACTACATGAAAAAGTTATACCATTACGAACAAGGATGGGCTGGCAATTTGGGATTTAGCCGACCAAATTGTATTCTTATTGGTTAAACCAAAATAAAAAATGATGGTACAACATGACAAAATTTCATGCCGGCTGGGGCGTCACCCGGTTAAACAAGGCCCCCGTTGTTTTCGCCAGGGAACCAGGGCGAACAGCGAAAAGTCAGCTACTGGAACAAATCTGAAAACAAACCCTAACTCAACATCACCAGAGTTAAAGATCGGTACTATCAACGTAAGAAGCCTGAATGGCAAAGAAATGGAGCTAGTTGAAGAATTAGATAAGTACCAGATCGACATAATAGGGGTGACTGAAACAAAAAAGACCAAAACTGGTGAGATCTTTCTAAGCAATAAATACAAAATGTTATATTCAGGCAATGACAATCAAGGAAAAGAAGGAGTAGCCATAGTATTCAACACAAAATCCGAGGCTAATCTTCTTGAATGGCAGTCAGTCTCAAGTAGAGTAATGTGGGCAAATATGAGAATGGGGAACTGGACAATGAGACTTATTTGTGCCTATGGTCCCACAGAAGGTTCTACTAAGGTAGAAGTGGAGGAATTTTTTGAGGCTCTAGAAAAAGCAACTGACACAATGAAAAAGGAAAAGTTGGTCCTTGTTGGGGATCTAAATAGCAGAGTAGGAAATGATTGCGAGACATACAAAAATATTTTGGGAAAATTTGGAGAAAAGAGCAAAGCTAATAATAATGGCAAATATCTGTTGGATTTCTGCTCAGAACATGGACTGGTTATTACTAACACCATGTTCCAACATAAAAATGTGCACAAATTCACATGGAGAGAAGAGGCAAGGAATAAGAAAAGTCTCATTGACTATGTTATTGTTGATAGTGATGTCTTCTCCCTGGTGCAGGACACCAGAGTGTACAGAGGATTTGAAATTGGAAGTGATCACTATTTAGTCTTGAGCAGGATAAAATTGAATTTCATATTGAAAAGAATAACATGTAAAAAAGTTTTAAAGCGAATAAAAGTTGAGCAACTCTCAGATGTGAACTGTAGACTAAAATACAGAAAGATTATTGAAAAGAAAATGAAAGAGTTTGAGAACAGGAATCAAACCTTGGAGATTCAGTGGCAAACTCTGAAGAAAACATTGATTGATTCTGCCAGAGAGGCATGTGGTGAGGTTATCTGTAAGGATAAAAAAATCAGAACTCCCTGGTGGACACAGGAAGTTAAAGAGGCAGTGAAGGAAAAGAAGAAAGCATATCAAAAGTTCCTGGCAAATAAGTCAGCTTTTACTCTTACAGAATACAGAGACAAATGTAAGAAAGCTAAACAGTGTGTAAAACTAGCTAAACAAAAGTGATGGGAGGACTTTGGCAAGAATATAGAAAATAAATATCAAGAAGGTGGAAAAATATTCTGGAAGTTGTTGAAGCAGCTTAGGAATGGAGGAAAGAGTGCTGTAAAAGGAGTTGGAGATGATAAAGGTGACATGAAAACAGGAGAAAAGGATATCCTTGAAGTATGGAGTAATTACTTTGAAAAACTGCTAAATGAAACAAGCAGTGATGACAGCACAGTGATAAAAAACACTGACCAGGCATGCAGTCAGGAATACATATCCATACTTGAAGTAGAAAAAGCCATCAAAGGCTTGAAATGTGGAAAGGCAGCAGGAGTAGATGATATTCGACCAGAAATGCTGAAGTATGGTGGTATAAAAGTCTTACAGTGGCTGCACTGCATAGTTCAGAAAGCCTGGACAGAGGGACGAATTTCCGATGATTGGAGTAGAGCTCTCACAGTACCCATATATAAAAAGGGAAATAAAACTGAATGTGAGAATTACAGAGGTATTTCCCTACTGAGTGTTCCTGGCAAGATCTATGCAAGTATACTTGAGAAACGGTTGAGAAGAATTGTGGAAGAAAAGCTTGGTTAAGAACAAACTGGATTCAGGCCAAATAGAGGCTGTCAGGATCAGATCTTCACTTTACGACAAATAGTCGAGAAAGCATGGGAATATAACAAAGATTTGTATTTAAGTTTTGTCGATTTGGAAAAGGCATATGACAAGGTGCCAAGAGAGAAGCTATTCAATACGCTGCAGTTATATGGTGTCAATGTGGCATTATATCAAGCAATATTTAGTCTTTATTTGAGTTGTAAGTCAGCAGTTAGAATTGAAGGAAGTACAGGAAGATGGTTTAATGTTAAATCTGGTGTGAGACAAGAGTGTACATTATCCCCTCTGTTATTCATTATCTATATGGATCACATTATGAAGGAAAGTGGTATTAAACCTGATATCAAAATTGGAGATGTTAATGTCAGCTCTTTGCTTTATGCGGATGATGTTATACTTCTAAATAAATCTGCTACAAGTCTGCAAGATTCTCTGACTAAATTGAATAGCTGTTGTAATAGATATGGTATGAAGGTCAGCAATAAAAAGACAAAGACAATAGGCAGAATCATTGAAAATGTCAACTGTGTTTTGAACGCAGAACCTGTGGAACAAGTAAAACATTTCAGCTACTTAGGCACAATTTTTACTGAAGATGGTAAATTAAATACAGAAATAAACAACAGAATCAGCAAAGCTGGTATGGTGGGAAGTCAATTGAATAAATTCATATGGAATAAGAGAGAAATTAGTCGGAACACTAAATTAGCTGTATACAAGACAGTGTTCAAACCAGTTGTAACTTATGGATCTGAGAGCTGGGTCAGAAGTAAAACACTTGACCCAAGACTAGAGACCGCAGATATGAGAGTCCTGAGAAAGATTGGAGGCGTGAACAGATGGCATCAATGGCAATATCATATTAAAAATGAGGATATTAGGAAAGAACTTGACATTGTCAGCATCCAGCAGTGCATTAGCAGAGGTAAACTCAGGTGGTATGGTCACTTAAATAGAATGGGAGAGGAAAGATTAGCAAAAGAAGTGTTCTCTGCCAGGTTGGCAGGAAAATGACCCAGAGGAAGACCAAGATATAGGTGGATTGATATGGTACAAAGTACCTTAGACGATAGAAATATAAGATCTGATAATGTTGGAGTCTTGACAAGTAACAGACTGATTTGGAGGAAAATTGTAGATAATAAGTTAGTAATGATGTAATTTTTTCATGTAGTACTGTCATATCCTGTACACCCCTTGAGGGTACATAGCAGGAATTTGATGATGATAATTTTCTTCCAAAATTAATCTGTTATCAGCCAAGGCTCCAACATTATCAGATGTTATAATAAATTTAGTTTAATCCTTTATCCAAGTGTGAGCAAACAAAGTTTGCGCCTGAAAGTATCTTCAGGACTGGGGTAAGGTGATACAACACCAGGGCAACTCGTTGCAAATGTCTCCTGTGTCAGTATCTCCTTTAATGCAAAACACATCTCCTTGCGGATATGTCTAATGTTATGCATTAAGGGAGGGGCCACTACCCATACTAGTTTCGACCTTTATTGAGGTCTCTTCAGTGGGAGCCAGGCCCAAGCTGAGATACCAGGGAGAAGCATTCGCAGGTCATCTCTACCTATAGGAGTTGCCAAATGGTGTGCCACACTTTTTTAATAAATTACTCTGGATTTAGAGAAAGATGTTGAAAGTTTATTTTTCACTAGTCTGGGTAGTGGCCCTTCCCTTAATGCATAACATTAGACATATCCGCAAGGAGATGTATTTTGCATTAAAGGAGATACTGAGACAGGAGTGTTGGTAGCTTGCTACACCTTTGCAACGAGTTGTCCAGGTGTTGTATCACCTTACCCCAGTCCTGAAGATACTTTCAGGCGCAAACTTTGTTTGCTCACACTTGGATAAAGGATTAAACTAAATTTATTATACTCTAACCAAGTGAAAAATAAGCTTTCATTATCAGATCTTATATTTCTGCCTTTTAAGGCACTTTTTACTGTATCAATCTATCTTGGTCTTCCTGTGGGTCTTTTTCCTGCCAACTTGGCAAAGAACACTTGTTTTGCTAATCTTTCCTCTCCATTCTGTTTAAGAGACCATACTCTAAGATTAGCTCTATTAACAAATTCCTGAATGCTAACAATGTCAAGTTCTTTCCTAATACCATTGTTTTTAATATGATAATGCCAATGGCATCTGTTCAGACTCCTAGTCTTTCTCAGGACTTATATCTGTGGTCTCTAGTCTTTGGTCAAGTGTTTTATTTCCAACCCAGCTCTCAGATCCATAAGTTAAAATTAGTTTGAACACTGTCTTGTACATAGCTAATTTAGTGTTTTGACCAATTTCATTCTCATTCCATATAAATGCATTCAGCTGACTTCCTATCATACTGGTTTTGATGATTCTGTTGTTTATTTCCATATTTAATTTACGATCTTCACTAAATATTGTGCCTAAATACCGTATTTACTCGAATATAACTCGCCCTTGCTTATACCTGGCACCCCTGATTTTACTTTATGAAAACAGAAATTAAAAAGTTTCGCATGCAAAAAAAGTTTAAAACTTTAAGAAATAGACAGCAGGATTAGAAAAGACAAAGGCAAGCCAATGATTGTCGAGTTGAAATGTTGCAGATATATTAATACCACACCAATCATATGCAACAGAGACAGAAATGACTAGTAGAGGATTAATATTAAGAGTCCATCATTAGAACTGTTATGCAACTGGATTTTGAGAGTTTCGGACATGATTTCGCTAGAAATAATTAATTTAATTACAGAAGCATTGTCGCTAAAAGATTCAAATATATTGCATGATGAAGGTGAACGGCCGATCACATAAATAACGTTGATAATTAACATTTAAATGCATTCGTTTTATAAATATTGCGAGTAATTATAAATTATAATGAATAGTGAGGATTTAATTATAAACGTCAATTCAGTTTTTTCGTGAAAAACTTTAGCTTCTGAAAATCCCCGCATACACCTCAACACCACGATTTTTTAACTTAAATTTTGGAGAAAAAAGTGAGAGTTATATTCAAGTAATTATGGTAGCTAAAATGTTTTACTTGTTCGATAGGTTGACCATTCAGGCTACAGATGAAATTTTCAGTGTTTCTGCCTATTTTCATTGTCTTTGTCTTTTTATTGCTGATTTTCATATCAAATTTATTACAACAGTTATTCAGTTTAGTCAGGGAATACTGCAGACTTGTGCTAGATTTAATCAGAAGTATAACATAATCTGCATAAAGTAAGGAGCTGGGATTAACCTCTCTAATTTTAATATCAGATTTAATACCACTTTCGTGACCCATATAGATAATGAATAACAGTGGAGATAATGTGCACACCTGATTTTACCTCAAATCATCTTCCTGTACTTCTTTCAAAAGTCTAACTGCTGACTTATAGCATAAAAAGAGACTATGTGTTGCTCGATATAATGTCAAGTACCATACAACTGTAGCAATTTTGAAGAGCTTTCTTCATGGCACCTTGTCATATGAAAAAAACTTAAATACAAATCCTTGTTATATTCCCAAGATTTCTCAACTATTTGTCTCTAAGTGAACATCTGATCCTAACAACCTTTATTTGGCCTGAATCCAGCTCGTTCTTCGGCTCGAAAATTGTGGAAGGCTTACCTTCCACAATTTTCCTTAGCCGTTTCTCGAGTATACTTGCTTATATATTACCAGGAACACTCAGTAGGGAAATACCTCTGTAATTCTCACATTGTTTTATTTTCCTTTTAATAGATGGGTACTGTGAGAGCCTTGCTCCAATCATCTGGAGTGTGACTCTCTGAATTATGCAATGCAGCCACTGTACAACTTTTATACCTCCATACTTGAGCATTTCTGGCCGATTTTCATCTATTCCAACTGCCTTTCCACATTTCAAGTTTTTTGGTGACTTTTTTCTATTTCAAGTATGGATGTGTATTCCTGACTGCATTCCTGTTGGGAATTTTCTACCATTGTGCTGACACTGCTTGTTTCATTTAGCAGTCTTTCAAAGTAATTACTCCAGACATCTGGAGTTTTCTTGGAGATATCTTCAGATATCTTTTTTTTGGAGATATCTTCAGTTTTCATGTCACATTTTTCATCTCCGATTCCTTTTACGGTACCTTTTTCCCCTATTTCTAAGCTTCTTCAATAGCCTCCAGAATATCTCTCCATCTTCTGGATATTTATTTTCTGTTTTCCAAAGTCTTCCCATGACTTTTGTTTAGCTAGTTTTACATAGTGCTCTTATATTTTGCTCTGTATTCTCTAAGAGCACAAGCTGACTTACTTGCCAGAAACTTTCGATATGCTTTCTTCTTTTCTTTCACTGCCTCTTTAACTTCCTGAGTCCACCATGGAGTTCTGATTTTTCTTTCTTTACAGACAATCTTACCACATGCTTCTGTCTGAATCAATGTTTTCTTCAGGGTTTGCCAATGAATCTCCATGGTTTGTTCCTTGTTTCCAGTCTCTTTCATTTTTTCTTCAATGATGTTTGTGTATTTGAGTCTACAGTTCACCTCTGAAAACCGCTCAATCTTGATTCATTTTAAAACTTTCTTACAAATTATTCTTTCAATATGATCTTCAATTTTATCCTGCTCAAAACTAAATAGCGATCACTTCCTATTTCAAATCCTCTGTATGCTTTTGTGTCCTGAACCAGTGAGAAAACATTGCTATCAACTAAGTTGATGAGACTTTCCTTTTTTTCTTGCAACTTCTCTTCTTGTAAATTTGTGCACATTTTTATGTTGGAATACGGTGTTAGATAACCAATCCATGTCCTGAGGAGAAATCCAGCAAGCATTTGCCATTATTATTAGCTTTGCATTTTTTCCCAAATTTTTCTAAACCATTTCTAAATGTTACGTAATCACATCCTACTCTACTGTTTAGATCTCCAAAAAGGACCAACTTTACCTTTATCATTAATATAGCTGCGCACTCTAATGTCCGAAAAATTTCCTCCATTTCTTCATTGGTAGAACCTTCTGTGGGACCATAAGCACAAATAATCTCATTGTCTAGTTCGCCATTCTGATATTTGCCCACATCACTCTATTTGATATTACCTGCCATTCAAGATAATCATCCTCACATTTAGCATTTGACCTGATTGTTATTGCCTATATATAACATTTTGTATTTGTAGCTTAGAAAGATCTCACCTGTTTTTGTCTTCTTTGTTTCAGTCAGGTCTATTATGTCAATCTGGAACTTATCCAATTCTTCTGCTAGTCCCCTTTCCTTTCCATTGACGCTTCTTATGTTGATAGCACTAATCTTGAACTCTGTTGATTTTGATTTGGGATGTGTTCTGGGATTTGTTCTCAGTAGCTGAGTTTTTGCTGTTTGCTCTGGTTCCCCAAAAAAAACAACTGGGTTCTTATTTAACTAGGCGATGCCCCAGCCAGCATGAAATTCTGTCATGTTGTACCATCAATTCACATCGTTGTTGAAGCCAATAAAGTTAAATCCCAAATTGTCAGCCCATCCTCGTTCATTTAGTATCCATGTAGATACCCAACAGGGTGCTGAGGATTGGACATTAGGTCAGACGCCCCACTCGGTTCTCCGCATTCCTTAAAAGGCTACATGGAGGTCTCTGCCCGGCTAGACAGCTTTCACCCTTAAGTACAATGTAGTATTGACATTAAACACAATATCCTGTGGGATGAAGCTCATCTTCTCCACAGAAGCAGTTTTAAATATGAATGCCTTTTCAAAAGAAAGTTTTGAAGTCCTTTTACATCAACCTAACATGAATCAGAATGATTGTCTCTCTCGCTCTACCAAAAGTTTGGGAAATTCTCATCTTATGTAAATATCAAAAATAGTTTTATTATTTATTTTTAATATTAATTTCTAGTACACACGGGAACCATTTTTGGTACATCATCACACTGATGATGTACAATTATTTTCAGTACAAAATATTTGTATTGTCATTAAAGTTTATTACTATGGTTGTCATGTAATATTGTTCTTTATTTTTTTTAATTTTTTTTCATTGATGGATGTCAGAATATGTTTAATTTTAGACTGACTGTTATTTATGAAATTCGAAACTCTTGCATTTATAACCAGCTACATTTCATATAAACAGAGCAATATTTTAGAAATTTAATTATTTTGGTGTATGGTGGAGAAATTATATATTTTCATTATAAAGAGGAAAGGAAATACTTTCTTCCAAACATATTTTTTGCTTGTCTGTTTAAAGAAGTTTGCTTCTTCTATAATGAAGTTAGACTTGAGTATGATTAGGATAATTATGCTTATTATTACAAGAAATAGAGCTAGACTCACACTTTTTTATATCATTCATAATTTTAATGAATGTTCTTTATTATGAAAACCATTAAGAATACATTCAAAATGCATTACAAAATGATGCACATCATGATCTTTAAATTTTATTTTAGTTCTAGGGATATTCAATAAATATAACAAACAGCTGTTCAATGTTTTTAGATCAACCTGTAGCACTGTTATAGAATATCCATATTTTCTAGCCTACTTCAATATGTTAAAATTATGATTCAGAATAATACATGTGAAAACACCTTTTATTTATACAGACTACAGCTAAAAAAAGTTACTAGTTAGATACAATAGAATCACACACAATCATATCTATCATTCTAATGATAGAAAAAATTATACATTTAGGGAAATTTCAATGTTAAAAAGGAAATCCTTACAAGTATATATGTTACCATTTATTAAATTCATTATTTTCAACATAATATATAGGAAAGCTATATTTAAAATATGATAAATCAATACATTTTTGCATTTATAATGCAAAAAAAAAAAAAAAACTCATGGTGAAAGAATGATAAAGAAATTTATCTGAAAGTTTGACTTTATTAAGATAAGAATTTCAAACTTTTTTTTTTTTTTTTTTGGGTAAAACCATTTAAGTGTGCATATTTAATAAAAAAAAATTACCATAGTGTTCTAGATGTGTGCATATACAAAGAAAATAATGCAATTTAGTTGGGAAAGACTGTTTACTGTATTTTAATCTACTACTTCTTTCTTCCACCTCTTTCTTTCAATTGCAGAGCAACTGTTGAACCAGGATGCATATTGTAGAAGGCCAATGAATTAGAATCCTTTATAAACATTCCCTATGATAAAGGAAGAACAACAAATTAATATTACTCACAGCTAATTTAGTATAAAAGTATGTCAGGTAATAATATACCAATTATATATAATTAAATTAAAAACTGTTTAATAAATGAGGAAACGTAGAATTTACAACAGATAAGCATAAGTAGAGTGATTGTTTCTTCTGCAAGGAATAATGGCAATTCTTGCACTGAGATTATAACTATGGGAATTGATTCCCACCAAATTATTTCTTCAATTTTTGGTTCAGCAATTAATAATTTGGTATTTTTATCAGCATGGAAAAAGTTTAAATGATTCTAGAAGAGCTAAAAAGCATCATGTGACTGATGAAGAATATACATGAATATAATGGGTGATGCATAATAATGTTGACCAGTGTATGTTGGCTCACAGATAAGCGATTTGTTTTAGTATATATTTCACAATTTTATTCATTTATGACTGTGCAACTGGGTATTTTATTTTTGCTAGATTTGTAAAGTGTACGCTGCCTAAATAGTGTCGTTCACAGCACTGATGTGAACAAGAACAATGGTAGCCAGGGTGTTGCTCGGTGGATTTGACATTAGGGATTTGTGCAATGGAGCGTGTGTGGATCAGAAGTGTATCACGAGTAAGTGACAGAAATCAGAAATGGGAAAATGAAGTGATGGATGTTAATGATGTTTTGTTGCAGAACCAGAAATAAGCTGTTATGTTTGTTTATATATGCCACATGTATTCAAAATAAGGAAAATGAAATTGTTCTGCTGAATGAATTCATTAATCTAAAAACTTGTTTAAGTGAAATGCGGTTGAATGAGAGTGACATCCTGACAGAAACAGAGATGGGGGGGGGGATATGGTATTTTTCATGAGGACAGACAGGACAGAAGGAGTACTGCTAAAGGAGTTATGCCCATTCAAATTGGAGATTCAAGGAACAAATAATGAAAGTGATTTTGAGGCAGTATGGTGTGAGGTAGAGGTAGAAATGATGAAATATTTTGTTGGGTGTTGCTATAGATCTCATAATGTGGAGGGCACTGAAAAAGAAATGTAGGCAAATCTGGCAAATAAGAAAAGGGTGAAATACAGTGAAATGAAGAGCATCTAAAGGCAAACAACATGAGTGAGTTTTGAGTGAGTAATTAATCTTAGATTTGATTATCTCAATGAAGTATGTTATCGTAAATAGAGTGTCAAATCTTTAACCAGCTAGATGAAAATGACTAGAAGTGATTACTTGAATTATAAGGACATCTAGAATTTTATAAGGCTGGCGATTATGACAAACTCAGTGGACAGGTCTTCCTGGGTCTGGCTCCCACTGATCAGCCTCAATAAAGAAAAATAAAGAAGAAGAAGACTGATTTTGACTTCACTTCCAAAATCACTCTCCCTTAATGCATAGCATTATACAAAGCCCACCACTTCCTATTGGAAGTGGGCTTTGCATTATGGAATTCTAAGGCAAATGATGGGAAGCCAGCAGTTAAAAGAACATAATTTCTTGTAAGTATAACTTACTTTCTAAGTGAAAAAATGTAACTTCAGGGACAAAAATCCAGGCACATGGGAATGATTTGGGCACTTAACATAAAGGTTGTTCTCTTTCTCTAAAGCATACTATTAATGGATGATTTTTGCACAAGCAATTGCTGTTGAAGGGGGAGTATTGGAATATGTTATGAAGAATTCCTAAAGGTATACAGTATTTATTAACTATCCCTAATCTAGAGTCTTTTAATAATAAGGTGATACACTTTTCTGCTGCTTGTACTTTGAACAAAAATATGAAAAATACATGATTTCTGCATTAATTCAACTTTGGTATCTTCCTGGATCTGGCATCAAATGATGAGACTTCAATAAAAGTTGAAACTACTGTGGGTAGTGACCTTCCCTTAATGCATCCTTATACACTATGAAAGGAAGTGTGCTTTGCATTATGGGATTACTAAAGCAATTTATGCAAAGTCATTAACCTCTATATACAAGTAGTTTAGTGGTGAAGATACTGTACGTCCACAGATATGAAATCCTTCGACACTTCTGCACATGTCAGAAGAAGGAGAATCCATTCTGATAATAGGGTAATCAATCTGTCTTGTGAGATGAGTTGTTTATTATTACATGTCGGAAAATTAACTTTTCTTTTATGAACATTGTAGTTTTTAAAATGGTAACTATTTTGCTTGTATAACAGCTGGAAAATTTTATGTATAAAGTATGTGATTTTGCATGCTGGTGCATCAGCTTATTTCTTTTTCCCCTTCAACATGAATTGGCAATCTTCTTGACAAGTTGCCAGACTAGGGTCTCAGATCTGTGGTTAGACAGTACTTCTGGAGCAAACTTTGTTTGCTTACACTTAGATAAAGGATTAAACAAAAATACAATTTCTTGGCAAGTATAATTTAAACTCATGAGGTGACTTGGAGCTATATCATGGAATGAGGAAATGGATGGAAAGGAGATCTAATTGGACCCTGCTTAGGAACTATCTGGCAGAGGCAATGTTTGAATGCATTCCAGAGGTCAGGAGTTTAAATAAGGTAGCTGAGAAATAAATGAATGAAGAAGTGAGGCATGCAATCTGGAAGAAGGAATTATGGAGGCAGCACAAAATGAGTGGTAATAATCAGTTGCATGAGGAATATAAAGATCTGGAGAGAAAGGTGGCTCATCTAATAAGTGCAGCAAAAGTGAAATATGAGCAGCAGTTAGCTAATGAGCCACCAAAAAAAATCCCACACTGTTCTTTTGATATGTGGCCAGTAGAAGAATGATTATGGAAGGACGATACTGGTTAGTGAAAATGGTAGAATGATAACCACTGAGGATATAGTTGAGGTGTTAAATGAGCAATTCATGAAGGTATTCCATTCTTGTGAAGATGACATCATGCAGAATTTGCAAGAAAGAGAAGAGGAGCCACTGATGGTGAATGAGCAGGAGGTATATGAGGAATTGCACAAACTTTATGCTAACAAGACTGTAGGACTTCAAATGTCACATGTCTTTTTAGGGAAAGTATAGAGGGGGTTAACTGCTTTGTTGCATCTTTTTAACATGAGCCTTAGATTCAACCAAATTCCAAAGGATTAGAAAGAGGGAAAACTGTTTTCCTTCATAAGGGAGGTAATAGCATTAAGGTTAACCTGTTTGTCTGAAGTTGTGGTTAAAGTGTTACAGAAGCTGGTAAGGACCAAGATTCAGAATTGCTGTCATTGTTAACTCATTCTCTTTGATGAACAGCATAGGTTTGCTGAAGAAAGATAATGCTTTAGCAATCTACTTATTTATTATAACAAGATGAAAGATGGTAATCCCTAATTCCAATTGCATGTGATCATGGTATGGCTCTCTTGACCATAAATACAATTCTGAAATACAGTACATGTATAGAAGAATATGCACAGTGTTTTACCCATTAAGGTAACAATGACTATGAATCCAAGGTTTTGGTTTAATTTATGAAATGGAAAAATTACTCATTATTCAGGACAAAGAGACTGAGTGTTAGTGTTACATACCAGTAAGTTATTTCTGACCATCTGGCAAAGCTTAAGTTTTCAAAGACATGGAAGAAAAAAAGAGACAACAGAAAGTGATTTTATGAATGATTCAATAGGTTTCAAGTGATTGCCAAATTTCATAATACTGTTATGGGGAAGCAGCTTCATGGGGGATAGCTATACAGCATATCTTGATATATATGTGAAAGGGATAATTACATTTTTTAATGCAAGTGAAAGTAACCTTTTTCAAATGAAAATGCTCGGCCATACATACATTTTGAAGGAATAAAAAGACAATATCAGATGTCATGATGTTGAGGTTCACACAACATCTATTTGTAGTAATGCTGCTGGGGGAATGTAAACTTATGCCTCTCTTAGTTTTCAAGTTTCCATTTCAAGAATCTGTACACCTTCCATGGCATCAGCAAACTAATTGCAAGCCTAGGCCACAATTATTTTATGAATGTGCTGAGTATTTAGGTGATTAGTTTACAAGTGTTTTGTGCTGTAGGTATAAAAGTACTGCTTGTGGACTAGTGTGACATTCACGATTTGCTCACAAATTCTCTTTTACAGCCTATGAATCTTCCTCTAAAACAAACCATTAATGGATGATTTTTGTACAAGCAATAACTGCTGTTGAAGGGGACCATGGAAAGATGTTATGAGGAATTCTGAAGGGATACAGTGTAAAATCTCTTGTCGTGAAATATAGAAATATTTCTCACCAAAATCGATTTTACATGGGCCATTAAAATACATATACAGTGGTATCTCGCTAATCCGAACCCTCCAGTAATCCGAACTGCAGTGTGAAAGAAAAAAAGTTTTATTACGTATTATTATTTTGTGTACTATTATTTTTATTTAATAATTATTAAATATTATTACTACAGTACAGTAATTTTGTTTCATACTGTCGATTGTACAGTTATACTGGAGGCTTATTTTTATGTATTGTGTGTTCATGTTTGCTTTTTTATACTGTACAGTATGTACTGTATTGTCGGCATATTCAAAATTGCATAATTTGGTTAAAAATATAAATCCAGATGTTGCAGAATGAATTACAGGTAGAACAGAAAGTGAATTCGAAATCAAATCAGATGCTGAAATTATAAATATGATACTACAGAATGAATTAGAAGACGATGATGACAATGAAGAACTCAAAAAAAAAAAAAGTAAAACATGACGAGGCAGTTGACAGTTTTAATATGTGTATAGAATGTGTTAAGAAGAATGATACGCCATTCCACAAAATTTTTATTGCTGATGCAGCTCCGAGAAGAAGCATTCGAAAAAAGTTTAACTTCCAAGAAAATTAAAAAGAAAATTAGTGACTTTTTTACAAAGAAATAAAAAAACTTTTTTTTATGGTATTTTGTGAAACTTTTTTGTGTTGTGTACAAGAAAGTGACATCTTTTACGCAAATTAAGTTATGTACTGAACTATGCAATTTTATTAAATTAGAATCCTCAATACAGTACAGGTACGTGCAAATTAAATTTTTTACTAAAATAAACTGGTGTACTGTATTATTTTTTTGTTTTACATTACAGTACAGTAGCTTTTTTCTATCAGTTACTTCATTTATTTACAGAATTAAATTGACGCACCATTAAAATCTGATTATTTTGTCTTAAACGCTAGTTATTGTTGTCTCTTGGGGGAAAATTCGATAATCCGAACTTTTCGCTAATCCGAACCTGCACGGTTTTTATTAGTTCGGATTAGCGAGATAGCACTGTAATTAGAAATGCATGTGACCTGTGTAATGTAATATATTTTGCAATATAATGACAGAATAACTGAATGTAGGACCACAAGTATTTGTAACTAAAAAGATCAGACAAGATTAGGCTAGTAAACTGAAGGTCAAACCTCAAAGGTCACCGAATTATATGAGTTTTGCCGCCAAAACCTAACATAAGCATGGGTGACGTAAGAGAGCCGCCAGTAAATCCGGGAAGTTTTGGAAGGAAGGCCAAGGGATGGCAAATAATATAAAAGGCGGAGATCGAGGGGCAAAAGCTCTCTCTCATTTTTTTGTTCCTGTGGCAAGCTTTTCGAGGAGAGGAAGAGTCGGGGATCCCATGAGCAGTAGTTCTGGAGATCATGGGGATTCGTTGGTAGAAAAGGCCGTATTTCAAGATATCCTTCTGCAAAATTCTTTGATGAACCGATACAAGTGCGTGCTGATTTGCTGCAGCCAACCAGTTCTTGACATCGCCGAAGAAATGCAGTACTGTTACAAGGGAAGAAATCACCAGACGACTATCGTTGGATAGTGCCCGATCGCAAGTTTAAGAAAGGAGCCAGCAGAATTCACCCTTAACCCTTTTGGATCCAGGACTGTACAATGATATTGTGAGTTATTGACTACAGCCAGCAGTAGTCAATAAGATATATACAATAGGATATAGCGAGAAATAGGAATAAGCCTCCTCATCTTCAGAACTGGGAAAAACCCCTTATTATTGAGGCTCAGAAAGTGGACCCTGTGTGGATGTGTGATTAGAAAGAGAGGTGAAATGCTTTCTGAAGAGTATTTATTCCTCAAGACATTACACCTTGATAGAGACGGATTACTGTTGTCCAGACAGGAAGTCGTAGTCTGCGCGGTTGGCCTAGTGGCTTTGCACTTCGCAACCATATGCCTGGGGAAGGAGTGTTCTAGGTTCGATTCCCATCGGAGACGTGAGGATCTTCCTCAGCCATAGCCAAGTTAGCCGGTCTTGGGCGCGGGCGGTAGGGTTTTTTCCGCCAGTTTATCTGGTGTTTTTCATCCCGCAAGCAGGCAAACCGGCCCCATGAACACACAGGATACAGCCAAGAATACTTTGAGGCATAGGGGTGACCATTCTATCCTCGTATTTCGGTTTCGAAATCCAAGCATGCTTGGAAGGTTGTGGGCCTTAAAGGCCTGTTAAAGCCATTGGGATAGATAGATAGACAGGAAGTCGTAGGGAGGTGGAAAGACAAAATCCTGGTCCCCGCAGTCATGACTCAGACCTGGCAGGACATCAAGGATTTAGTCGAACATTGCAATGTGTAAGTGACAGGTATCTTCGGGAAGGTATGAGAGGTGATGTTGCCTCTTATGTGTCCTCCTGTCACTTGTGCCCAAAGAAATCTAACTTTTTTTGGGGGGGGGGGCACTGTTACAACCCTTCACCATTCCGATCCATCCTTTTCAAGCAGTGGCTATTGATACTGTTGCGCCCCTACCTAATACTTCGAGAGGAAACAAGTACATATTTGTAATTATGTTTTCTAGATTTCCTGAGGCAACAGCAATGAAGGATCAGACCACAAGAACAGTAGCCAACAAATTTTTTAAGCTGGTGATATCGATATGGGACACCCAGACACTTTTGTTGGATCATGGTGAGAATTTTACGGCTGAGATTATGTTGCAGTTATGCAAGCTGCTAAAGATAAAAAAAATTGTTCACCACACCCTATCACCCCCAGGTAAACAGGATATGTGAAAGGCTAAATAGGACACTAAAACATACTCTCACCAAATTAGCAGACAGCCAGATATCGAATTGTGAAAACCTTATCACACACTCTATTCGCTTGCAGAACAGACAGATATTCACTCTGCAATCAGAGAGGCACCTGCTGTCTCCTATATGGGTTTGAGCCAATGTTCCCCAGTGAGTTTAGGAGCTCTCACATCAACACTGGATTCACTGACACTGATGAGCATTTAAATAACTTAACTGAGGGAAACAAAGTGGCTCACGAGATAATTGCAGAATCTAGTAGGAATAGCTCTCAAAGGACAAGAGCGTATGTAAATAACCTAAGGAAATACAAAGACCTAAGACAGGGAATTTAGTCCTTCTTGAACAAAAGACAACAAAAAAAAGAGGAGGAGAAGTTGGGAAGAAGTGATTCAGGAAAAACTTTCCCCGGTAAACTTCAAGATTCGAGATAAGAAGGATCCAGAAACGATAATAACGGTGCACTCTGATAGAATAAAGCTGTATCAAAGTAGAAATGACAGATTAGTATGCCCAGCATCCTTTCCCCCCCCAGGAAAGGAGGCATCCCCTCCAAAATAAACCTAGATCTAATGGAGATTGCAACAAAAAAAAAAAAAAAATCCCCACCGCAAAAATGCCGACTGCTCTAGGGATAAGAGTGTGAGAGATTCCAGGCAGAATAATGATAGAGTGAGAAGTCCTGTACACCAGAGGAAGAATTATGAAAGAGGATGCGTGAACAACCTGGATGGAGGGAATAACATATCCTTAAAGGAAGTAACTGTGAAGTACCATAGGTTTGCAGATCATGACTTCCAGAATGTTCCAGAATTAGGAATTCCCCTGAAATACCAAGAGAGAGAAGAAATAAGTTAAATGATGAAAATAGAGAATATGTTCAAACACGATACAACTTGAGGTCAAGGAAAAACTAAAAAGCTGAAATAAGTCATGTCTTCTCCAGAAAATGTGCAGACACCAGGTTAAGAAAAAAAATTTTTTTTTTTTTGAGAGAGGTTAGGCCTTTTGTAAAATCTCTTGTGGTGAAAAATAGAAATATTTTTCTCCTATATCAATTTTAAATGGGCCATTAAAATACATATAATTAGAAATGCATGTAACTTGTGTAATGTAATAAATTTTGTAATATAATGTTAGAATAACTGAATGTAGAACCACAAGCATTTGTAACTAAAAAGATCAGACAGAATTAGGCTAGTAAACTGAAGGTCAAAAACAGTCTCAAAGGTCACTGGATTATATGAGTTTTGCCACCAAAACCTAATGTAAGTGTGGGTGACATAAGAGAGCCTCCAGTAATCTGGGAAGTTTTGGAAGAAAGGCCAATGGATGGCAAATGATATAAAAGGCAGAGATTGAGAGGCGAAAGCTCTCTCATTTTCTTGTTTCTGTAGGAAGCTTTTCGAGGAGGAGAATAGTCAAGGGTCCCGCGAGCAGTAGTTCTGGAGATCATGGGGATTCGCTAGTAGAAAAGGCCATATTTCAAGATATCCTTCCATAAAATTCTTCGATGAAATGTACCAATCCAAGTACATGCTGTTTGCCGCAGCCGAACCAGTTCTTGACATTGCCGAAGAAATGCAGTATTGTTACAAGGGAGGAAATCGGCAGACGACTACCGTCGGATAGTGCCTGATCATAAGTTTAAGAAAGGAGCCAGCAGAATTCACCCTTAACCTTTTTGGATCCAGAACTGTACAATGATATAGTGAGCTTGTAAGTAGACTGCTTTATGCCTAGATTGTGTGTACAGACGATAGAAGTTGATTCTGTTTAACTAATGGCATAATGTGTTGAAGAGGTCAGAAAACCGACAGTCAGTTTGAATATATATAATAGAATATTGTAATTTTGAATAGTGCTTGTGTTACATAATGCTTAGAACGTGTATAGTATAATTTTACCTTATATTATTTGTAATGAGAGTAAGGTTATGTGTGCTAAAATCCATCGAGGTGTCTAATAAGTTGATTGAAAATAATTTCTTTGTCTAATGCTTTAAGTGAATTGTTTGAATGAATGTGTGGAGAATCAGGCATGTGACATGTCCTATTTCCTTTGCATATTAATTGTCTTAGAATAAACATATTTGGTTTTGTTAATAGCTTGCCTGATCTTTGTTAGCCAATGCACTGTTTCACAAAAACAAATTGAACCTGTGTGACCCAAGTAAAGTAACAGCCACGAGTCAGTAATTCAGAGTTGCTTGAGATAAAATTGATTTAACGGTTATTATACATGCTTAGCTAAGTTATTCTCTTGTATGTAATGGAAAGATACAAAAATTCTTTTACACAATCTTTAATGGTGCAGTCATTAACAAAAATAAAATTTTAAGGATTAATACATTTGAATTATAGCAACGTAGATTAAGGATTTGGTCCCAGTCCCAGCCAGAGGCTTTTCCTTAGTCTATGGTATTAGCACAAGTGAGAGAATACTTAATGTCATTGAAATGGGGGAGGGGAGTAAAGCTAAGTACATTACAAAAGGATTAAAGTTGAATAATAATAATATATTGGGTTGGCAAATAAGTTCGTTCAGTTTTTCAGAGTGGAATTGAAACATTTTATTCAACATATATAATACATATAAGTCAGTTATATACTGACCATCTTTATCAATGACCTCTTGCCATCTGTCCACCAACTTCATTATGCCACATTCATAAAACTCCTGAGGTTTACTGGCGAAAAACTGATCCAGGTGTCTTGTGACAACTTCCTCATTAGCAAAGGTTTGTCCGTTCAGAGAATTCTGCAACGATCAGAATAAGTGGTAATCGGAAGGTACCAGGTCCGGTGAATACGGAGGATGCAGCAAAACATTCCAGCCAAGACGTAACAATTAACTCTGGGTTGTTAATGTGTGTGGGGTCTGGCATTGTCGTGGTGAAAGATAACTCCTTTCCGATTAGATAGAGTTATAATGCCCCATTGACACCATACAACCGTAGTATTTTGAATAGCTTTTCTCTTGGCACCTTGTCATATGCATTTTCCAGGTCTACAAAACTTAAGTAGAGATCTTTGTTATATTCTCATGATTTCTCAACTATTTGTTGTAAAGTGAAAATATGATCGTGACAGCCTCTATTTGGCCTTAATCCAGCTTGTTCTTCACCAAGCTTCCCTTCCATAATCCTTCTCAACCGTTTCTTAAGTATACTTGCATAAATTTTACCAGGAACACTCAGTAGGGAAATACCTCTGTTATTCTCACATTCAATTTTAATTTCCTTTTTGTATATAGGTACAATGAGAGCTTCACTCCAATCATCTGGAATTTGTCCCTCTGTCTCCAGGCCTTCCAAACTATGCAGTGCAACCACTGCAAGACTTTTATACCTCCATATGTGAGCATTTCCGGTTGAATATGATCTACTCCTGCTGCCTTTAAAAAGCACATTTCAGGCTTTTGACGGCTTTGTCTTCTTCAAAAGTGGATGTGCATTCCCGATGGCATGCCTGTTGAGTGTTTTTTACCACTGTTTTTTTTTTTTTTTTATCACTGCTTGTTTCGTTTAGCAATTTTTTCAACTAATTACTCCATACATCAAGGATATCTTTTCTCAGCTTTTCATATCATCTTTATCATCTCTAATTCCTTTTACAGCATTCTTTCCTCCATTCTGAGCTTTTTCAACAACCTCCAGAATATCTTGCCACCTTCTTGATATTTATTTTCTATGTTCTTACCAAAGTCTTTCCATGACTTTTGTTTAGCTAGTTTTACATGGTGTTTAGCTTTCTTACACTTGCCTCTGTATTCTCTACGAGCACAAGCTGACTTATTTGCTAGGAACTTTTGATATGCTTTCTTTTCCTTCACTGCCTCTTTAACTTCCTGTGTCCACCATGGAGTTCTGATTTTTCTATCCTTGCAGACGACCTCACCACATGTCTCTCTGGCTGAATCAATCAATATTTTCTTCAGTGCTTGCCACTGAATCTCCAAGGTTTGGTTCCTGTTCTCAAACTCTTTCATCTTTTCTTGAATAATGTTTGTGCATTTTTAGTCTACAGTTCACATCTGAGAGCTGCTCAACTTTTGTTCACTTTAAAACTTTCTTACATGTTCTTCTTTTCGATATGAAATTTAATTTTACCCTGCTCAAGACTAAATGGTGATCAGTTCCAATTTCAAATCCTTTGTAACTCTAGTGGCCTGCTCCAGTGAGAAAACATCACTATCAACAATAACATAGTGAATGAGACTTTTCTTATTCCTTGCCTCTTCTCTCCATGTGAATTTGTGCACATTTTTATGGTGGAACATTGTGTTAGTAATAACCAGTCCATGCCCTGAGCAGAAATCCAATAGGTATTTGCCATTATTATTAGCACTTGCTCTTTTCTCCAAATTTTCCCAAAATATTTCTGTATGTTTGACAATCATTTCCTACTCTGCTATTTGGATCTCCAACAAAACCAACTTTTCTTTTTTCATTGTCAGTTGCTTTCTCTAAAGTCGCAAAAAATTCCTCCACTTGTACCTTAGTAGAACCTTCTGTGGGACCATAAGCACAAATAAGTCTCATTGTCCAGTTCCCAATTCTGATATTTGTACACATCACTCTACTTGATATTGCATGTCATTCAAGATTAGCCTCATATTTAGTGTTGAATACTATAGCTACTCCTTCTTTTCCTTGATTGTCATTGTCTGAATACAACATTTTGTAGTTATTGTTCAGAAAGATCTCACCAGTTTTTGTCTTTTTTGTTTCAGTCACTCATATTATGTCAATATGGTACCTTATCTGATTCCTCAGCTGATTACATTTCTTTGTCATTAGGGCTTCTTATGTTGATAGCTCCAATGGTGGACTCAACATCACCAGAGTTCAACATTGATAGCACCAATGTTGAACTCTGGTGATGTTGAGTTGGGGTATGTTTCAGGATTTGTTCCAGTAGCTGACTTTTTGCTGTTCACCCTGGTTCCCTGGCATAAAACTACTTTTATTCAAGATTTATAATTCATGAATATTTTTTATTTGTACTAAATTTAAAAAACTCTATTATAAAAATAATCCCAGTGAATATATATGTACTAATATAGAAAAGTAATAACAGATTTTCAATATTGTGTCCATATTATTTGAACGCATCTTTTAGTCAGACAATCTTGGAAAGGTGGTGGGTGGGAATGATATTCAGAGATATAGTAAAAGGGATACATGGAGCACAAAAGGTTGGGAAACTACTGCTATAGATGATCAAAATATTTTAGACATCAATTCCAAACAATTTTTATAATTTATCATTATATTTAATGAAATAAATACTGAAAATTTTACCGAACAAAACTTATATAAAACTAAATGATTTCATGATACACATTTCCTTTAATGTGCTGCTAGTTAATGTTATATTTTCACAAATAAACAAAACTTAAATTCTTCCAACTTGCTTCATATGACAAGAAGAAATAAATTACAATATGCAAAATTATAAATAAAGAAATAAATAAAGGTTCTTACTTCATACTGCAGCTTCTGTTTCCCAGGAGGCATTCCAATATTTTCATGAATTTTAGCCTTGATAACAGATATCTAAAAAAAAAAAAGTTAGATATACTTTCTTGCAATCATTCTGCAATGTATTCATGTACTCCTGACCTTGCATTAGATTCATATTGAATAAGTATACTAAAAGTCTACATTTGCACTTAAAACGATAGTGCCAAGATACATTCAGAAGAAAGTACACTGCTCTTTAATTGGAAAGGTGTGGATTGGAATTCTTACTCTAGAATGAATTAAATTTAAAAGGGAGTGTCAACATAAGTTGTGGAGGTACTGGAGAGTACCTCCATAACATGGACTGATTACATGTTCATTCTCTCTGGAGAAAAAAATACAGGTTGAAATTCGTTTATAGCACAAGGGATATTTACAGGTGATTTTCAACAAATGTGAATTTACTGGTCTTATATATGGAAGGGGTTTTATCTTCCTAGAAATTTCAGTCCCCAGTGCATTTCACAACAAAACAGACAAATTAGTCATAGAACATATGCAACTAGCAAATATACCAGGCTATGCAGATAGGATTAACTATCAAGCATGATTCAAGTTTATAAAATAACCAAATATATCCTAATAAATTTAACATGATATCAAAATTGGAGATGTTAATGTCAGCTCTCTGCTTTATGCGGACCATGTTATACTTCTAAATAAATCTGCTACAAGCCTGCAAGACTCTCTGACTAAATTGAATAACTGTTGTAATAGATATGGTATGAAGGTCAGCAATAAAAAGACAAAGACAATGAAAATAGGCAGAATCGTTGAAAATGTCAACTGTGTTTTGAACGCAGAACCTGTGGAACAAGCAAAAAATTTCAGCTACTTAGGCACGATTTTTAGTGAAGATGGTAAATTAAATATGGAAATAGACAACAAAATCAACAAAGCTGGTATGGTAGGAAGTCAATTGAATAAATTCATATGGAATAAGAGAGAATTAGTCGGAACATTAAATTAGCTGTATGCAAGACAGCGTTAAAACCAGTTTTAACTTATGAATCTGAGAGCTGGGTCAGAAGTAAAACACTTGACCAAAGACTAGAGACTGCAGATATGAGAGTCCTGAGAAAGATTATAGGCGTGAACAGATGGCATCAATGGCAATATCATATTAAAAACGAGGATATTAGTAAAGAACTTGACATTGTCAACATCCAGGAATGCATCAGCAGAGCTAATCTCAGGTGGTATGGTCACTTAAACAGAATGGGCGAGGAAAGATTAGCAAAACAGGTGTTCTCTGCCAAGTTGGCAGGAAAACGACCCAGAGGAAGACCAAGATATAGGTGGATTGATACGGTATAGAGTTCCTTAGACGATAGAAATATAAGATCTGATAATGTTGGAGTCTTGACAAGTAACAGACTGATTTGGAGGAAAATTGTAGATAGGAAGTTAGTAATGATGTAAATTTTTCATGTAGTACTATCATATCTTGTACACCCCTTGAGGGTGCATGTCAGGAATTTGATGATGGATGTCGTAATGATTAAAAAAAAAAAAAAAGACTTAAGTTTGCCTTCTGATAATATCCATGATATTACCAGAAGGAAATTTTCAACTTATGTGAAAGAGAACCAGATGAATTATGGGAACAGATTAAAGATATAATTAAAAAGAAGCAAAGAAGAATATTCCAACAGTTCATAAGAAGAAGAAGTCTAAATGGCTGTCAGAAGATGCAATCAAAATTGCTCAGGAATGGAGGAAAATGAAGGCCACAGGAAAGTTGCAGGAAGTATGCCATTTGAATGCAGTTTCAACAATAGGCAGAAGAGACAAGGAAAAATACTTTAACCAAGAATGCCAACAAATAGAAGACCAAACCAAGAAAGGAAAAACAAGAGATCTTTTCAAAAAGATCAGGGAACTGACAGGGAAGTTCAGCACCAAGGTGACAATATTGAAAAGTAAACAAAAAGAATATCTTGTAGAAGCTGCAGACATCAAAGAAAGATGGAAAGAGTAGACAGAAGCCCTTTACAGAAAGGACTCCAAAATTACTAAGAAATTCGAAGACCAGAATTATACATAGGAGCCAGTACCACTGGAGAGTGAAGTGAGGTGGGCATTGCAACAGCTATCCAGTAAGAAAGCACTAGGGGGGATGGGGGGATTGGAACACCTATTGAGCAGCTGAAAGTCCTAGGAGAAGAGGCAGTTAAAATTTTAACAGCTCTATGTCAGTGAATTTCGATCACAACTACATGGCCTAGGGAATGGAAAAAATCAGTTTATATACCTTTATCGAAGAAAGGCGATGCAAGAGAGTGCGAAAATTACAGATCTATAGCACTGATTTCTCATGCAGGTAAAGTCTTACTCACATTCAGAAAAGACTGGAACCATTCATGAAGAGAGAAATGCCAGATGAACAGGCAGGATTACAAAAAGGCAGAGGAATAAGAGATCAGATTGGCAATGTGAGATGGATAACAGAAAGAGCACAGGAATATCAAAAGAATGTCTACCTTTGTTTCCTTGACTATAGGAAACAAAGTATAGTAAGTAAGTAAGTATAGTAAGGCTTTTAACTCTGAGATCATGCGAAACTGTGGAATGTGAATACCAGAGCATTTCATTATCCTTCTGAGGAATCTTTATTATGAACAAGAGACTACTGTCTGAACAGATCTTGGAGAAACTGAGTATTTCACAATAGGTAAAAGGATGCAATAAGGATGTATTTTATCTTTATACCTGTTGTACACCGAATACATTTTAAGAATGGCAGGGCTGGAGGAGTTTTCAGCTGGAATTAAAATTGGTGGAAGAAATATTAATAATTTGAGGTATGCAGATAATACCACCTTGCTAGCAGAATGCAAAGAAGATATAGAAGAATTTATTATGAAAATTAAAGAAGAATGTGCTAAATATGGCCTTAAACTTAACCTCAAAAAGACAAAAGTTATGGCAACATGTGAACTTAATGAGTAGATGGGGAGAAAATGGAAGAATGGAAGTAGTGTTAACAGAACACTACTATTGTACAGAAGAAGTTAGAAGATTATTACTCGGAAAGAAAGCAATGACAAATTTAAGCATGATCTTTAAAGATATTAGCCTCACAACAAAAATCAGAATCATGAGAGCAATGGTATTCCCTGTGATACTGTATGGATGTAAAAGTTGGACCCTGAGAAAGAGTGAAAGAAGGAAGAGAGATGCATTTGAATTATGAGTATGGAGACGCTTATTTAGAATACCATGGACTGAAAAGCAAACCAATAAATCAGTGATAGAAGAATAAAGCCAGATTGCTCTCTCGAAGCTATGATCATCAAAACAAAATAACAGTCTGGAGAAGATGATTATGCCTGCTAAAGTTGATGGAAGCAGGAGAAGGGTGGGAAGACCAAGAATTAGATGGCTGGATGGAGTTAAAGAAGCAACTGGAATGCACCTGGAAATTCTGAAAGATATGGCCAGGGACAGATCTGAATGGAGAGCGTATGTTCATAGAATCACCAGGAGTCAAAAACGACTCGATGGAACATAACAACAATAGCAATATTCATGATACTGTATCAGAAGAAAAAAAGAGCTTAGTCAATGACTAGCAGAGAAATTTTTCTGCCCCCCCCCCCCACCCCCATCCTCCAGCTGGTTCCCAGATAACTTTATCTTTGGGATTTTCCTTCCTAGAAGAAACTGGGGTTTACAACATGACTAAAGAAAATAAACTGTAGAATACTATTTAATATAAAAATCCTCATTGGATATTTACATTAATAATAATATTAGAACAAATTAGGAACACAAGATAATAGTGATTTTTATATTCTTGTGTGACTTTCATCTACACATGCTAGAAGAGTAATGCAACCTCTAAAGATATATGACCCCTAGAGATGATATGGGATATGATATTTGCAGAGTAGCTACCAACAGAATTCACCAAATATTCTCATCATTACAGAATGATAATTATCATTCTGTAATAATACTATAATTATAATATTATTTTTCACAAAACTATAGATCAGTAGTTTTCAGAAGTTATATACCAATGACCTCCAAATATTATTATTATTTCATGAGATCTCCAAGGACTCATTGTGGGAGCAAACACTATTATTAAACAATATTTACAAGTAGTATCGAATTCAGTATTTTATTCATATATTTTAAATCCCTTTATCTTTCAGTTAAATTTAAAAAACAAACAAACAGAGGATATTTTTTCTATTTTTATCAATTATATATATTTGTATTTTAAAATTATTTTTATATAATTAGGAAATCCTGCTCTAGAGACCAAATATAGAAACTTTTCAAGTAAGCAGGATAATGGTCTCACACCAGGTATTGGAATTCATCTCCCACCTAAAGACAATCACACATTCTTACCCATTGCAGGATTCAAATCTGCAACTCGTTTGTTGAAGATTAGAATGTTGATCACATGACCAACCAGGCTGCAATGATTCCAGACTTAATTCTAGTCTAGTCAATAACTAGAGGAATTTTTTCTACCCCCCCCCCCCCCCCACAATTATTTTTTCTCCAGCTGGTTCCCAGATTACTGATTGGTGCATATTGGTAGAGATTTTCCTTCCTGTGAGAAGCTAGGGTTTATAATCTCACAGTTCAAACAATCAAATGCCGATGCTTCTGGAGCCTGTAGCTATGCAACAGCATTCAAAATCTGGGAATGAAGCGGGAAACAATGCATCCATTGATGTAATGGCACAAGGCAAATTTTATAAAATACCACTTAGAATCAATACATTTATTTCTTACAAATCAAAATTTCTGATAAGATATTGAGTCCACAGGAGCAATACATACGCAATGACAATATGGAAAAATGCATAAGCAAGCCTGGAGATTTCACATACTAGAAGACAAAATGCATATATATCATATCCATGGTAAAAATTTAAAACGTGAGTCACTTTTTTATTGTCTGGCCAGTTGGCTAAGTGGTTAGCATATCCACTCTCCAGCCAAGAGGCTGCTGCAGGTTTGAATCCCATCATGGTAACAGATGTTTGTGATTGTCTTACTCTGAGTGAAAAGGGCATCTGTGACCCCAACACTTCTTCTAGCAGAAGGCATCACTCCCAAATCCCAGTGAGGTATGGGAGTGACTATACAGCATCTATGGACATCAAATGTGATTTTTTTTTCTTCTCAGTTATAGTATATAGTCACATTAATAGCTGAAAATGCATATTTTTAAGTAAAAATAATGTTATTTGGACAATGTGCTCCACATTCATTAAAAAACATATAATGATCACATCCTAATTATTTATCTTCAACTTGTAGACAATCTTAGTGCTTATTATGTATATATACACGCATGCTTTCTGGCCTAATGTCTAATTTTTGCATTAGACATTAGGCAGCTTGTGGTGCATCCAATCAACAGGCACCTATTTGGATAAGAAAGAAATGAAATGGACTGAAAATTTTGAACTAGCTCCACTAAACTGTATTCTGTATTGGCAAGCATGTGATGTGCTACTGTTTATAGATGAGATTTTTTATTATTTAATCTCTGTTCGACTGCATCAGTTGTTTAGATAGGATAATATTATTAATTTTTATTCAATATATACTCAGTTTTATGAGATTTTCTCTATAACAATTATTTCTATTTCCGAGTATATTTATACATGCACAAGGGTTCACTCTAATTGGTGCAATGATCTATTTACTGTTTCTTTCAGAATCCAAAAAAAAAAATCACTGACTCAAAACCAATTACAAAAATTAGACATTTAATAAAACAAAACAATATATACACACTTCAAACAAAATTACATAACTACAAAATTAATTGGATCCAAGGCCTTTTAAAATAATCTTACACTTAAGAGATCATCCATTTTCTAACTCATTCTATTACTGATTTGTTTAACATATACTTCATCACATCAACTCAACTAAACACTCTGTTTACACAATAACAAAATGTTCATAGTCAGTTTCTCTGTTAAGGCCCTTTTCCGAAGATATAAGATTCTCTTCTTCTTTTCATAGGATCCTTTCTCATCACCCTCATGTAGTGCACATTATTCCTCCTGACTCTGAAGTAAGATATTCTGAATTTACCGAAGTATAGGTACTGTTAATGAGTTTATAATGGAAGACTGTCAATAAGTAATAGGTAATTAAAAGAAGATATTGCTATTGACGTTCTAAAGGAATGTTCAAGGAAACGCTGATTGAAAATTTCATCTGTTTTAAGGACGCCGGATCATTTTTTGTTAATTTTTGTACCAGCAAAAAAGTTTCTTCTACTGCTTTATCTAAGTTGTTAAATTCCATCTCCTATCCAGTAGAAATAACAAACATTTCCGGCGTCCTTAAAACAGATGAAATTTTCAATCAGCGTTTCCTTGAACATTCCTTTAGAACGTCAATAGCAATATCTTCTTTTAATTACCTATTACTTATTGACAGTCTTCCATTATAAACTCACGGTTCTATGATTCCCTTTTCGGAATCTACTAAAATTAGTCACATAAAAGAAAACTTAATTTCCTCAGAACCCAAAAATTTGCTGGCCTGCATTCTCTTTTTTTTCCCAAACGCTCTCTTGTTTTTTTTCTCCGTTACTGCGATACTGAACGCTCTCTCTGTCAGCTGTCAATCACCCATCAAACTCCTCGGTGAGCATGCACACTCCATGAAAGTGGCAAGCGAGAAGCTAACTATAATGGCTGACATGTTGTCTCCATTAGCGCCAAGAGAATGTCTTCACAAAATACAACACTTAATATTTTAAACTACAATAAAATTTCTGAAAGTAACACAACTATCCAAATCCAGTAAGTACATAATTTTTTTTTAAATGCTTCACATTTCATTTTGACAAAATAACATCAATAACGGGCACATCGCAAGTGCCAACAATGCGTGTTTTGAAACCAAAACTAATAAACGTACTATAGTATGCCCAGAGATTCGAAACCCTTCGACACTTCTGCGCATGTCACAAAAAAGGAGAATCCATTCCAATAATAGGGTAATCAATCCGTCTTTGGGGATGAGTTTGTTTATTATTACAGGTCGGAAAATTTAGCTTTTCTTTTATGAACATTGAAGTTTTTAAACTAGTACAGCGACAGACAAGAAAGCACGTGATTTCGCATGTTGGCGACCAATTCGTACATCCTTCATTTCTCCCCTTCAGCATGAATCGACTATTCTTGGCAGAAAGTCAAGCAGAGATCTACAAAGTGTGGGCATACTATAACATAAACAATTTGTAAAAATATTCCAAATTTTAAATTATGATCATTTTTACACTACCATAATGAAAATTTGCATGCAGATTTCAAAATGGAAAATCAGCAAGTTGCACTGTCATTTTCCATTTTGAAATCTGCATGCATTTAGTAACAGTTGAACTAGTTAGAGTGTTTAGATTAAATTTTGTATAAAGTTTCTTATATGGGCCTCATACAAATTAGTTACAAACTGCTGTAGTGAAAAATAGCTTGACTTCAGAAATAACAAAATAAAAGTACATTTAGTTTGACAAACAAGAACAAGAATATATTTCCATTCCACTACTAATTTAAGCATTTTTATAACTGATGATGCAATTAATGGCATGCTTGAATATACAGGGTGATTATAATTAAAGTTCACATTTCAAAAGGCTGTAACTGGGTAACTACTCAGTGGAACAATTTAATATTTAACATGATGATGTGTGTGGTAATGGAATTTTATTTTGTACAAAAACCAACATTAGTTCTAAAAGTTGCCACTATGGTATTGCAATACCACAGGTATTACAATTACCGACTATGGCATTGCAATACCATAGTGGGTAATTCAAAATATCACATGATGTGTTGTGTGGTTAGACAAAAACACGTTCAATATGCTGTCTTCAGTTGTTGGCAATGTACTGAAATGGCAAAATTGCACACTCAACACAGAACATAGTTTCACTTGAAATTTTGTGGATAAGGCATGTAATGCTGGTTGTGAAGTCCACTAAATTAGTTATGTGTCCATGATAGACAACATCTTTGAGATATCCCTACAACCAAAAGTCGCAGGGGTTCAGATCCGGTGAGCGCAGTGGCCATGTTGTATAAAAATGGTGGCTGATGATTCTGTCCTCAGTAAAATATGTCTGAAGCAACCACTTGACAGGGTTGGTAATGTGAAGGGAAACACCACCAGGCTAGATTCAACACCATCAAGTGCTGAATGTAGGCACTGATGCTGTTGAAGTGTTGGAATCGCCTGATTAGCTAAGAGAGACTCACATAGCTGTCAATTAACAGTGCAGGTAACAAGTCCAGCAGGACCTAGCTCCTCACAAAAGAAAGGTCTGATAATGAATTCTGCTATAAAACCCAACAAATGGTGACCTTTGGGGAATGAAGCAGAATCTGTCGCATGATGTGTGGGTTTGCATTTGCTCAAATTCTGCAGTTGTGCGTATTCACAACACTGTCCAGATGGACATGAGCTTTGTCATTCCAGAAAATGTTCCATGGCCAGTCGTCGTCATTGTCCAGTTAAGCCTGAGCAAGAAACTGCAGTACTAATGTTTCTTGTGCACTCCAGTCAGGATTAAGCAACTGCTGAATGTGGGAAATCTTGTAAGGATAACAGTGCAGAATTTGCCTTATGACTTTGTGAACTGTGCTTACAGATTTGACTAAAGATCATGCAATATGCCATGCGCTGCTGCTGCTTCCTACGATATTTGTCATCCTTTTTTTACTCTAATGCTGTGGCTACTTCCTCAACTGTCTGCCGTTCGATGGGCTTCCATCATCTTCCAGGTTTGACATCTAAGAAACCTATCATTTCAAATTTCTGGATCATTTTGTGTAAACAATTTGCAGTCATAGTACCCATTTTTAATCCCTTTAATGTTCTGAATGTTACCAATGCTGTCAAGGCACAGCTGTTATTTTGATAAAACAACTTCATGAGAAGTGCACAATCTTTCAGTAATGGACATTGTGCTTTAACACATTGTCTGCTCACAGGCAATGAACTGACAAAAACAGTTGTTACCTGCTTATATAGAAGTTTCTTTCAAAGCACACATCATTGAGGACATTTGTCATTTGCATAAATGGTACAGTCACAGCATACCAGGAGTATCACATAATCTACATATATTTGCCATTTACCTTGAGGGTACATGGCAGGAATTTGATGATGATGATGATGATGAGATACAAGGGTTCTTTCTTCTGAAATATAAAACATTCTTGCAGAAAATGATTGCACTCCTCTAACATGGCAGAAACATTACCAACACACATAATAAATTGTGATATTACATGTTATAGTTTCAATAAAAATACACTCCATCAAACTTCCTCTTTATATTTTGATTCTTTCATTGTGAAGAATGTATAAATTGCATGCATTTATTTAGTAGTTTCAAGTAAGTGATACAATGGCAAATCAAAAAAGAAATCAATATATATAACTTACCATATCTGTAAGTGGCAAAGTCAAAGTAATACATTGACCATTCAATTTCCATTCAGCTTTTTCTGTCAGTTTAGGCACCTGAACTCTGAAAGTAACTGGGCTCTAGAAAAATAACAGAACAAAAAATATAAAAAAAATTATTTATTATTATTTTTTTTGCTCATTTTCAACATTTTTCTATGCTATTTCATTTTATAACTTCAGTTATATCAGTCTTAACAGATTTTCAGTTATAATGGATTTCTGCACAATTACCAAATAATAAAAATATCCGAGTTCTTAATTTTTTTTCTTTTCTTTTTTTTTTCCAAAATTCATCATCAAGGTGTAATCATATGATTTTAAGAGATGGGCAGTAGATTTGTTGACTATAATAACTGTTACAGACTAATGATACTAAAAAAAACTTTGGTATAAAAGATATGCATATAAGGAAATCTGCATGGGTTCAGACTGACAAAAATTATTGCAATGCATTTTGGTGGTGCATTTCTTTTCAATGAAGACAGAGTGGATCCTGATGATTATGATATCCCTGTGGTATCTGGATATAATGCAACTTACGATAGTGATAATGAAATTGAGATCAATATGAACAAGGAAGTAGATGAAGCTTGATATGATATAATACGAAGCTTGATTGCATCGCCAATTTAGCCTTATGGGTACCAAACGAATGATCATTATGGGTGACTTTAATTTTCCAAACATTGATTGGGTAGAAGGGAAATCTCATGATCAGAAAGTACAGGAATTTATTGAATTGTAGCGAGATAACTTTCTCAAGCAGCATGTGAAAGAAGGAACTCGAGGTCAAAGAGTGTTGGACTTGCTCATAGCATCAGAAGGGATCTTCTGTCAAGAATATGGCTTTTTTACCACCAATTGGTGACAGTGATCATGCTGTTCTTTCTTGGGAAGTATCTACTTGTATTGAAGCTCCGATTAAATCAGGCTACATGCTGAATTACAAAGCTGGAAATTATGATCAACTTAGAAGAATACTATCTTTGTTTATATAAAGAAACCTGTGGAGAATTCATGACTAAATAAAGACAAGTAAAACCACAGTAATAGGTTTTTTTAATATGTAAATATTTAGGCCTAAGTGTCTTAGGACATCGTCAGTACAGTTGAGAACAATACTAGAAATAACATACAGATAGGGCACATGGATACAATGGAATCCAAGTGTGTGCAGCAGTGCTTTCTAGCGTAAAAAAAAAAAAACATTAGATTATTTAGATTAAATTAAAATTAAAATTGAATTATTTTAGACAATTTTGTATGACAATTTCCCATACTTTAGGAATGGCAAGAACATCATTGTGATTTAGATTGGGTCTGTGAAGTAGGGCTTCAGCACTTTCTTTATATAAACGTTCATGTTTGTATGAAGATCTGTGCAGAAGTTTGGTCTTTTCCCAGTGGACCCTATGGTTTGGGTTTTCAACTCTGTAACTCCGTTGGGAGAGGCCGGATTTCTGTGGCTTGATCAGACGGATGTGATCTTGATGTTCAGAGATGCGTTTAAGAACAGATCTGCCTGTCTGCCCATAGTACGACAGTTTACAGGAGCATGGTACCTCGTACACGCCAGGTAGTAACAGAGGTGAGTTTGACTTTAGGCGAAGGGGTAACAACTTGCAGATCTGGTTGATGGGTTTGTAGGTCATAGCAAGATTGTATGTTTTCATAATTTTTGAAAGTCGCTCTGAGATGCCTTTGACATAAGATATGGGAATCCTATGGGCTTGTTCTTGTCTGGGTTGATGCATGGAGAAGTGGCTGATGATTTTTTGAGTAGTTTTAGGATTGTAGATCTGGTTAGGGCTTTGGCTGTATTTTTGATTATTTCCAATTCTTGTTTTAGAGATTCCTCAGAGGAGCAAAAACTGTGTGGTCTGGTTAACAGTGATTTGATGATGCCAAATTTTTGAGAAGGATGATGAGCAGAAGAGTTGCAGATATAGTGACCTGAAAAGGTCGGCTTTCGATAGACAGAAGTGGAGATGGAACCGTCTTCTTTTCTTTGGATGTGTAAATCCAGGAAAGAGATACCATGTGGAGATTCTTTTTCTAACGTAAATTTGATGCAGGGGTGAAGAAGGTTTATTTTATCTAGAAACAGATGTAGCTCTTGTTTGGAATGACCCCAGACTGCAAAGACGTCATCGACATAACATAGCCAGATTTTTGGTTTGGGGTTGAAACGTGAAAATTTTTTTCTCAAGATCTTCTATAAACAGTCTGCCAAGTTAGGCAATAAGGGGGACCCCATAGCTGTTCCCTCCTCTTGCTTGTAGATTTTTTCTTTCCAAGTGAAGTAACCAGAAGTAATTGTAAATTTGAATAGTTCAACAATATGAGACAGAAATTTTTGAGTTAACAGGTCCACTGTTTCCTTATGGGGGATATTAGTGAAGAGGGAGACAATGTCGAAGCTAATTAGCATGTCGGTTTCCAACAGTTGAGTGTCTTTTATTTTAGCATGGAACTCTGTGGAATTTTTAATTGATGAGGCTGAGTGGCCAATATGGGGACAGAGAAGGTTAGATAAGAATTTTGCTAAAAAGACTTGACCCGAGGACTGAACCCTGAGGTGTACCTCAGGGTTCAGTCCTTGGGCCATTATTGTTCAATCTATACATTAATTACATCAAGCAGGGTCTATCATCAAGATTTGCAATTGTTTGCTGATGATGAGATGATAGGCATGGCAATCAGGGATGCTACTGATATTCAGCAATAACAAAATGATTTCAATAGACTGGAAATCTGGGCAAACGAAAATGGCTATCAGTTTAATGTTAGTAAGTGTAAAGTTATGCACTTTGGCATGCTTAGAGTTCCAGCGTCATATTATATTAGTGGGGTTATGCTACAAGAAACTGAAGAGGCAAGAGATTTTGGTTTATTTTGGATAAGAATTTTGGATAAGAATTCAAAAATTCAAAGGTCACATAGCAAAAGTTGCAAATACAACTCAGAGGATGATTGCTATGTTGAAGCGAACCTTGACATGTAAGGATAAGGAATTAATTTTGCCTCTTTATAAGGCTTTGATAAGACCACACTTGGATTATTGTGTGCAGATTTGGTCTCCCGGGTTACAAGGGGATAAAGAAGCTGTGGAAAGGGTGCAAAGAAGAGTTACAAAGATGATATCCGGATTATGGGATTTAGATTATGAGGACAGATTGCGAGTATGTGGATTACAGACTCTGGTTAACAGGAGAAAGAGGGGTGATACGATAGAGGTTTATAAACTATGAATGGGTGTTATGCATTTCAACTGATGAAATTTTTTGTTATATGGAAGGCGGGGAGAGAACATGGGGGCATCCATGGAAGTTAAATTTATTTGCAGTCAAGAAAGGGGTAAGAGCTAGGTTTTTCTCCCAGAGAGCAGTGAGTGAGTGGAATAATTTGCCCTTACGGGTAGTGAGTGCATCTAGTGTGAATGAATTCAAGGGTAGGTATGATAGCTGGGTTGGATAATTTACAGCCTCCCTCAATGAGTCCTTGACTCCCTGGAGGTCTCAGATGATAATAATAATAATACTATGATACTTGTGATTCTGGTGAGAACTTTAACACATTTGTTTTCTTAAACTAGAAGCACATCTTTGGGTTTAAAAAAACAAACCCCCATTTTTTTTTTTTAAAAAATTAACATAAAACTGAGCTACAGTATGCTAGAAAACTGAAAATTTATGTTATTTTAATTTACTTCAGAAATATTGGACTTCAGTTATTACAGCAACTTGTCTAGAACATTGAAAAATAACCAAAGTTGAGTGATTTACTATATTACAATTTTTCTTGGAAAAAAGCTTACTGTATTTTTTTTTCTTTTCTTTTATTACTGAACTCATTTCAAATACTAAATGTTTCATTATTAAGTATTAATGAAAAATGAAATTGTAAGTTGATACACACACACAGGTGTTCCTGACTTTATGAGTTAATTCATTCCTAGTGCATGTTCATAAAGCAAAAATTTGTAAGGGCAGGAATTTATTTCTCATAGGCATAATGTTAAAAAGAGGAGGTTACATTCTCAACAATGAAATTTGACAACAGTAATGTTAAATAAAGGTCCACAAAACAACAGCTTAATAGTTTAGCATACTGTGTTAGTTTTAGCATATTACTATTAACCTTAGTAATACAATTTGAAATAAGACAAAACAGAAAAAACAAAATGCTACACAATCACTCTTTAATAGCAATTAGAGGATGGTTGTCGAGAAAGAGCATGTCACTGACTCTCTCTCTCTCTAATAGTAGTTAAAGATAATCTATGTCATGCTCTCATCTGCCTGAACAGGCAAGCACATGCACAGTAGCACTGTACTGTACAGCTGCGTTAATGGTTTGAAATGCCATATTTATGAATGTTTAGCACTTGCTTATTGCAATTAATATTTATATTTTCAACTTTTGTTGATACCTGGGGGGGGGGGATATTCGTAAATCCAGGAACATGTAAAGCAGAAATTGCTCTGGTCCAGACTTTTTCAGTAGTTTATTATAGCAAGTTTCTGTTACAAAAACCTGAAATTATGATAATACCTTCCCAGGCTGATGAAAATTTTAATGACATTTGGTAACAACTTTATTTGATAATCACTTTAGGATTAAACTTGTAAAATAATTTTAAATAGACAATTTAATGGCAATAATTAGGTATAAGACATGACAATATATTGTGCCAAATTGAAGTGAGAGTGAAGAGTCAGAAAGTGAAACTTGAAAGTATATGATATATATCTTATCTATATATTGGGTTGTTGCAAATGAAATGGCTGATTTTAAGGACGATTGAAAAAGAAGAGAATAAAAAGAAGAAGAATACCTGTTTAATCAAATTATCTCCAGCAGCATCAATGCATTGTTTCGGACGTGTGGCAAGGTAATTTATAATACATTTGTAAAAATCAGTGTCTCTGGAAGTGATGAAGTCCTTCACTGCCCGATAAATCGATGTGTCATTGGCAAAGCATTTCTTGGACAAAAAATGGCTCAAGTGCCGGAAAAAATGGTAATCTGTTGGGGAAATGTCAGGAGAGTATGGAGGATGAGGCACAATTTCTTATCTCAAATTATTGATTTGCTGTATGGTTGACACTGCCATATGTGGTCGGGCATTATCCTGAAGCAATAGGATTCCATGTCTATTCACAAGTGCTGGTTGCTTAAGGCACAATTTGTCATGCATTTGCCGCATATCTGTACAATATCGAGCTGCATTTATCGTTTCACCTCGTGGAAGGAATGAGTAGTGAATAACACCAGCAGAAGACCACCATACAGTAAACATCTTCATTGGATGCAGATGTGCCTTTGGAGTCCTTCCTGGAGCGTCTTTCACTCCAATCCACTGCGATGAACATGTAAGATTGTCACAGAACATCCACTTCTCATCCACAGTCACAATTCGTTGCAGGAACCTTTCTTCTTTACTTCTTAAGAGAGAAGAGCACACTTTCAAACCCCGTGCTTTGTTTTCATCAGTGAGTTTGTGAGGCACCCACTTGTCGAGCTTCCTTACTTTTCCTATTATTGCCAAGTGCCGCGAAACAGTTGAGAAGTGTACATTTAGTGTCTGGGCGATCTCTCAGTTTGGGGAAATGGATCTGATTCGATTAAATCCTTTAATTCATTCGAATCAACGGAGGAAGGACGATGGCCACGGGGTTCGTTTTGTAGCCTCAAATCTCCTGAGCGAAATTTTGCAAACCAATGGCGAGTGGATCTCTCATCAGTTGTTCCTCCACCAAATGCTTTATTGATGTTTTTTACTGCAGCCACTACAGAATTTCCCAATTTGAACTCATAAAGGTATAGCAACCTTAATTGACTGGGTTCCATGATTGACTTGATGTCGGTAGTATTCAATGTTTAATGCTCGTTGAACGAAACAATACTACAATTGTATCATCCACGTGTGATGCTGTCACATGACATAAAAAATTTGCATATACCTCAGCGCTTGCTTTCTTCAGCAACCAGTAGAAACCTGACAGTCATTCAACGGCCATTTCATTTGCAACAACCCAATATAATGTTTCATTAATCAGTCATGCACCTAGGACATCTTCAAAAATGAAATCTACTAGGCAACAGTGATGTGATGTGTAAACACACATCACATCACTGTAGCAACCTCTGTTGCTACAGATTAAAATTGTTCAGAATTGTATTTTAGATTGTCTATATTTTCAAGAAATTATCGTGTTTGTGGACAGAGTTGTGCTAATCGTACAGTTTGCTTTTGACAGAATACAATATGAAAGACTGTTGAGAAAAATCCAGGAATCTTTTAGTGTTCAACTCTTGGATGATAAAAGTATCAACTACCTTTATTTGCAAAGAATAAATGGAAAACTAGAGCAAATAAAAGAAAATTATGATATAGAGATAGAATGGGATAATTCATGTATTAAATGTATTAATAAATGCAGCAACAGAATGCCTCAGAACAAAAAATTAAATGGAAGAGAAGAAAGGGAATAAGAAACTGGGATAAAGACATTGAAGCGATAATCAAAGATAAGAAAGAAGTATATAAACAATGGATAAACACAAAATCACTAGAAGCAAAAATTAATTACAAATACAAAAGTGCAATAGCACAAAAAAGCATATCTAAAAAAAAATAGAAAAACATGGGATAACTTCATAGCAAAATTAGAAAGAGATCTTATTGTGAAGAGACCAAATACATACAAAATTCTACGGATTATGAATAAGGAGCTAAAAGAAAAAGTGAAACTTGAAATAATCAAGGAGAAAACCTGGCTTGACTTCTTCCAAAACTTATGGCAAGACAGTAACAAATCTAAAACTGACATAATGCTTACCACTAACTGTACAGTAGAAGAAATAACATTACAAGAAACCCAACAAGTAATAAAGCAAAACAAATCAGGCAAATCCTCTGGCGAAGATGGAATAAAAATAGAACTTATAAGATATGCAGGTATCCTATTCATCAAACGACTTTTAAAATTATTTAACAATATCTGGCAGGAAGGAAAAATCTCAGAAAGTTGGAATAAGGCAATTATCATCCCAATATATAAAAAAGACGATAAGTGCAACTGTGAAAACTACAGAGGAATAAGGCTTCAAAACTTAAATGTAGGAGATAAACTTTGCAAAGAACAAAATGGCTTTCAAAAAGGATGATCATTAATTGACCCAAGAATCTTCATCTATATAGATATTAAATAACAGTGATGACATTGGGCATCCTTGACGGATCCTTCTGTTTATTGATTTCCATTCTGTAACTTTTTCATTGATTCTTACAGCTGACTTGGAGTGTTTAGATTCTTGAGTTTTGTTCCTTAATACTCTGTCAAAGGCTTTCTGGTAGTCTACAAATGATATGCATGTTTCCATATTAACTACTAGAAAGCCTTTGGCAGAGTCTTAAGGAATAAATTGTGGACCATACTCAAGAATCTAAACATTCCCAATCAGTTGTAAGAATCAATGAAAAAGTTACAGAATGGAAATAAATAAACAGCGGGATCCATCAAGGATGCCCAATGTCATCACTGTTATTTAATATCTATATAGATGAATTATTAAGAAATGGAAGGAAAATGTAAAATCGGCATTTAAACTGGATCGTGGAACTACATTTAATACCCTTTTGTTTTTGCAGATGATCAAATAATCATAGCAAGAAGTGAAGATGAACTCTAAAAAGTAAAATCATGATTGAAAATAAAATTTTAGAACAAATTAACTGCTTCAAATACCCTGGATGTGCTTTACCATATACCAAAGAAGCTGACATTGACATCAAAATTTCGAATTTTCTAAAGATAACAGGAATGATCAATAATATTTTAAAACCTAACCAAGTTCAAAAGCATACAAGAATAAGCGTTTATAAAGTTTTGGCAAGACCTTCTCAACTGTACAGAAGTTTATTATCGACTATAAAAACTGCAGAAGAAAAAAGAATAGAATGGAGAAATGAAATTCATGCGAAGGACAGCAGGCTATACTCTTTGGGACAAAAGAAGCAGCACAGAAAATATGCAAAGAACTAAAAATAGACTCAGTATTAGACAAAATATATATGAATACTCATATAATTCATTCAAATTATATGAGTACCGAAAGAAGTGGATTGACCATATCGAAAAAATGGACAATTCAAGACCACCCAAAAAAATACTCCGATACTACCCAGGTGGAAGACATAAGTCAGAGACAACCAAGAAAAAGATGAAAAGAGACTGGAACAGGCCACTGTGTCTAAATCCCTGAAAGGATGATGATGAAGACTGTTGCATAAATTGGAGAATAGGGAATCATCATCATCAAATTCCTGCCATGTACCCTCAAGGGGTGTACAGGATATGATAGTACTACATGAAAAAAAAAAATTACATCATTACTAACTTCCTAGCTACAATTTTCCTCCAAATCAGTCTGTTACTTGTTAAGACTCCAACATTATCAGATCTTATATTTCTATCGTCTAAGGCACTTTGTACCGTATCAACCCACCTATATCTTGGTCTTCCTCTGGGTCGTTTTGCTGCCAACCTGGCAGAGAACACTTGTTTTGCTAATCTTTCCTCGCCCATTCTGTTTAAGTGACCATACCACCTGAGATTAGCTCTGCTAACGCATTCCAGGATGTTGACAATGTCAAGTTCTTTCCTAATATCCTCCATTTTAATATGATATTGCCATTGATGCCATCTGTTCACGCCTATAATCTTTCTCAGGACTCTCATATCTGCGGTCTCTAGTCTTTGGTCAAGTGTTTTACTTCTGACCCAGCTCTCAGATTCATAAGTTAAAATTGGTTTGAACACTGTCTTGTATACAGCTAATTTAGTGTTCCGACTAATTTCTCTCTTATTCCATATGAATTTATTCAACTGACTTCCCACCATACCAGCTTTGCTAATTCTGTTGTCTATTTCTATATTTAATTTACCATCTTCAGTAAAAATCGTGTCTAAGTAGCTGAAATGTTTTACTTGTTCCACAGGTTCTCCATTCACAACACAGTTGACATTTTCAATGATTCTGCCTATTTTCATTGTCTTTTGTCTTTTTATTGCTGACCTTCATACCATATCTATTACAACAGCTATTCAATTTAGTCAGAGAATCTTGCAGACTTGTAGCGGATTTATTTATAAGTATAACATCATCCGCAAAGAGCTGACATTAACATCTCCAATTTTGATATCATGTTTAATACCACTTTCCTTCATAATGTGATCCATATAGATAACGAATAACAGAGGGGATAATGTACATCCTTATTATCCCAGTTCCATATTGAGAGAATATGGAACTGGATTATAAAATAGTAGCGTAGATATGAGGATGGCTGACTGATATATCAAAAAGTGGTATAACGAGGGATGCGAGTCCAAGATTTAAAGTAACCAGTGGTGTACTACAAGGATCAGTCCTTGGTCCATTGTTATTCAATCTGTACATTAATGACAAAGGATTTGACAGGCAATTTACAGCTGTTTGCTGATGATGCAAAGATAGGTAGGGTAATCAGGAATACAACTGATATGCAGTACTTAAAAAATGATTTAGAGGCTGGAATTGGTGGCATGTGAAAATGGCTATCAGTTCATTGTTAATAAATGTAAAGTCATGTGCATGTGATTAGATATCCAATGTCATATTATATTGGTGGGATTATGCTAGAAGAAACTGATCAGGCTAGGGATCTTGGAGTTTCAGTATATAGGAAATTGAAGTTTTAGGTAACATATCAAAGAGTGCATGTACAACTCAGAGGATAATCGCAATGCTAAAATGAACTTAGATATGTAAAGATAAGGAAATTATTTTGCTTCTTCACAAACTTTTGATAAGACCTCACTTGGACTATTGTTTGCAGGCTTTGTCTTTTTGTTTCTATGATTATTCTGATACAGAGGAGAGAGAGTGCAAAGGAGGGTGTTAAAAATGATAAAAACAGAAGAAAGAGATTATATGATTGAGAATTAAAAACTTCTGAAAGGGTGATGTGGGATTTCAGTATATGGAATTTTTCATTTTATGGTGGTGGGGAAAGGACAAGAGAGCAATCTTGGAAGTTGAGTATGAATGCCGTCAATAAGGGATGAAAGTTAGATTTTTCTCTCATAGAGTGGTAGATGATTGGAATGAATTGCCAGTGGATGCTGTGTGTGTGTAAGTAGTGTGAATGAATTCAAGAACAAGTATGACAGCTGGTGTTGGTAGTATGTGGCCTCCCTCGACATGTTCCTGACTCCCTCTTAATAATAATAACATTGGAGTCCTGACAGATAAGACTAATTTGAAGGAAAACTGTCAATAGGACATTAGTAGTAATGTTAACTTTTCATGTAGTACTATCATAGTATCCAGGATATCCCATCTCCACTATTTGAGTACATATCATCAGAAATTTCATGCTGCTATTAGCAAATAACAGAATTGTCTATACTAAATATGCCCCACAACAGTTTTAGATTCAATTACTATGATAATACACAAATTTGCAAAATATACCATTTTTATGATTAGAATGTATGGAATCATTTCCTTACTTCTTTCAAACAGAGAATGAAAAGGACTTCTACTTGTTATGCAAGTATTAAATCTGTTTCATTAAATATATGAACAAACAACCAAAATTCCACAGTCAATACTATGCCGATAACATAAGAGTAAAATGTTAATGATTTATAATAACCAATCATGATAATTCATAATTATATTCATGAGACAGATAGTTCGATCAGAACACACCTTGTTTGTTTTTAAAAATTCTTCTTCTGATATAAGAGATTCTTCTGTTTTTTGCTTTTTTGCTGGTGGCTCTTCTTCAGAATCAGCTCCTATTTTTACCATTGAAACTGTAGCAGATGATGGAGCTGGTTCATGTGGTGGTGGAGGTAATGGCACAATAGGTGGACCAAATGGTGCACCAGGTGGAAGAGGAGGACCCATGGGAGGTCTTTGAGGCAAACCTAATACACAAATATTATTACATTAAATTACAGTTAGTGAAACACATTATATTATTGTGCAGCAAAAAATAATTTAACTTTTTGTTAATAATATAATTTAACTACTTTAGAAAAATTGTTCTATCACTAAAATTTCATTTATTAAAAAAACTAAATTAATTTAGAGCATCTCAATATTTAGTTTTCATATAAAGCTCAAACTCAGCTTTCTGAGACTGCTTTTAATTTGTTATCACTATTAATAAAGCCTTTCTAAATCTAGAAAACAAAAAGCAAAGATTCTCTTTATGCTTATTATTACCATCACACAGGTATCTCCATGGAGTTCAAAGAAAATTCATACCAACTTCTCATATCTTTCCTTGAACCCATTCACTGACAAAACCTCATGATAGACTCTGGCAACCCATCCAGTCATTCACCACTTTCTAAGTTAAAAATTTATCCAGAGACTTCTTCTGACCACACTCTTATTCATTTTCCTTGGTTGACCTTGTTCTCCATCTTCTACTCCATCCCTTCCCAAAGTTGTGCGCTGAAAAATTTCCTCTGCATCAATTCTATAAAACACTTTTAGTAATTTATGTTTCAATCATCCTATCTTTTCCACCCATCAACCCAACTTTTGCAACCCAAAAATCCTCAATCTATCCTCATAGGAAGCATTCCTATGGATCATCTCTACTGCTTCTCATCCCCAAGGATTCTAATACACCAAGCATGTCAAACTCAAAGGCTAATACAGGCCAAATAAACGAGGTTTAAGTTTATGTGGGGGCGCAAAAAGCAAAAACTTCAATTTTCATATAAACGCAGGTTTGTTTTGAAAAGTTCAGTATAACAAAAGAATAAGAACAACGATAAAATTAATGTTTTCTCCCTGACACTTCGCATCTCTTCTCTTCCACCTATCTTTCCTACTTCGGGGGAAATCTTGTTCGCAGTGATTACTTTCAAAACTGATCCAAGGTGAATGTCAGTAATTCTGAATCTGACAGGAGACTTATTTCCCTTCATAATTGTAAATAACTGCTCACACCGATAAGTACTTCCAAACATGGATATAATTTCATATGTGAATTTTCAAGTATTTTTAAACCTGGCCGGTAAATATTTGTAAAATCCAGACATGCCAACTTCACTGAATTTTGCTTTCAAATCTGAATTGCACTGGATCTCAGTTACCTCTATTTGCATTTGATTAGGTACTGATTCAATATTTATTGAAAAAAATCAAAGAAAACAAAGAAAACTTGTCTTCCAAAAATTTAAAATCTGTAAACCTCGTTTCAAATTTAGTTCTAAGCCTTACAATTTTTTTTGCGTATTTTTGATACGATGCAGTTTCACTTAAACTTTGTTCATGTTGCATGCCAGAAAGTGTGTTAAATCTTCATTTTTCAACTGCTTTTCCCAAAGAACTAGTTTACATTTGAATGCCTTAACTTGGTCACAGATGTTTGTAATGATCTGATCTCTTCCTTGCAGTTTTAAATTTAAATCATATAAGTGTTTTATTATATCGACCATGAAGGATAAATCTTGCAACCACACTGTGTCAAAAAACAGGCTTGTGTCTTGATTTTTAGTTATTAAGAACTGACATATTTCTTCTTTCAAGTCACAGAATTGTTTAAGAATCTTAGAGCAGGATAGCCAACGTACCTCGGTATATTAGGACAAACCGGAATATTTGCTGTCTAATTCATTTAAGAAAGCAGAGAACTGTCGCTGATTTAAGCCTAGAGATTTCATGAAATTAATGATTTTTTTGATAGATGCCAACACATTTTCCATGCTTATTACTTTCGCGCATAATACTTCTTGATGTATAATGCAATGCGTATGATGAATCTTGGATCTGTCATAAATTTCACTTTGTTTTTTTTGAAGTAATGCCACGAAACCATTGTTTTTTCCGATCATAGGAGCTCCATCTGTAGCTACAGAAGTTAATTTTGACAGAGGTAGATTGTATTTTTGCAGAAGTTCAAAAACACAATTAAATATATCTTGTCCTGTACTAGTGTTATGCATTGGTACTAGTTCCAATAATTTCTCAAAAATGTTGAAATCCGTGTCGCAAGCACAAAGAAACACAGCTAATTGAGCTATGCCCCCCAACGTCCGTACTCTCGTCACATGCAATGGAAAAAGCTTCGAAACTAGATGATTTTGCTTTGATCTGAACTTAAATTGTCGGCCAAATCAGTAATTCTTTCTACAACTGTATTCCAAGACAAAGAGATTGTTTGAAAAGCCTTCATATTTTCAGGACAAATAATTTCTGTAACGGTTTCAAGTGTTTAGCTATCAACTCTGACAAGATGTAGCTTGTATGCACCACTGCTTCACTTTGTGGTGATACTTTAGTAAACATGAACTGTTGTTTTTTCAGTCCTGACTTGAGCTCATTCAACTTTTCTTGTCTCATTAATCCCTCGTAATTATCATATTTTGATTTATGTTGTTCATAGTGACGATTAATGTTGTATAACTTTGGTACACTGATAACATTATTACATATTAAGCAGATTATTTTATTTTTTACTTCACAGCAAAAATACTCCAATTCCCACTTTTCTTGGAAATTTCGATGTTCATCAGCAATTTTCTGTTTATTACTATCACTTCGTTTCGATAGAGACATGCTGAATACAAATGACTGATAAAAATTAATAATCGTTAGCATAAAATAATAGAATATTTTAATAAAAAACTGATATTTTTTCTTGAACATCAACTTACTAGACACTAAATAACTGCACAAATTAATAAGCGTAACGTAAATAAACTTATTTTTCTTGTTCACCGAAAGCGAAATATTTCCTGTTACACACACCAAACAAGACTGATGACTAGACATGGGCGTCGCACTGGCACATGATAGTAGGTATATAATCGGCTGGTAGAAATAGTGGGGGAAATGGTTCACCTGCATGTAAAGGAAATGCATGCAACATGGCAATATGTAGTAATCACTGTCATTGCCAAACGTTTGGCTGGGCCGCGCGTGGCCCGTGAGTTTGATACCCATGTAATACACAATACAAGTTTTAGTTTTGCATGAATTCTACAAACTTAGGTATTTTGGTATTATTTTCATCCTCTTACCTGCATTTTTACAGAAAATTAAAATTGTTCACATTATACAAAAAAAGTGCCAATATAAAAAATAGCAATATGTTTAGATTAGGCTGATGGATGGAATTACATTCTAAGATAAAAGACACTGCTAACAGGCATAAATATATAAATAAATAAATAGATATAAAATTATATAAGTGGATATTAGATCCAGCATTATTTCAAAGCCGAACGTAGAAACTATGAAAGTTCCGTAAAAATAAGTAGCACTGAAGTTCACAAGGGGTGTTCTCACTTCAGTTGAAAATTGTAATCTGATAAGTGTTTAAGACATTGGTTGTGGAAGATCGTTCAGCATGCAATGAATGAGCACTACAAGGTTTGTCAAATGAAGAAGAGTAACAAACCATACTCATCATTGGCTAAACTATGGAGAGGATTTGAGGTTACTTAGAGGTCATTTATGAATGAAAGTACATAGCCCCAGGATACCCCTAGTACTGGTGGGGGAAATATGAAGAGAAAAAGTCATCCAGTATAACTGGTACCTGAACAACTGCAGTTTCCTCTCTGGAAACTGCAGTTGGCTAAGTAGGCTTCTAGGCTATACTAAATCTGATTAAATACACTGGAAATAACCACTTGAGCTTCTCCAAACTTTTACATAATACAAATTATGTAATTAACACATCCATTAATTAGTTAGTCAACTAATGAAGGAGATGAATGCTGATGACCTCTCCATTTTTTCAAACAGCCAAGATTAAGGAGAGGGGTGAATTTTACAATTAAATTTTGTAATGGGTTGAATTAAAGTTTAGTTTGCTTTACATGCTATATAGACAAAGTCTTCTTCAAGACCTTAGAAACAATACAGGATAGGATAATTCTGAAGTAAACATTTTAAGCACAACTGGATAAATAACATCAACACCAGAAATCTTATTAGTAGCTAAACTACTCAGGATTCTGCTAATGTCCCTTTTGAGGCAAGTAACGAACAGTTCTTATAGCGGGAGGTAATTTGCCTTGCTTATCTATACAAAAGTTGTAAGAGGACAATGATTCCAGGAGCACAATTTTATCTTGAGATGATACCATCTGGTTGTAAGAGATATGGAACTATGGAAGGAAAGAAAAGTGCACTATGCTATTAGTAAGGAACACGAGGGTGCAACTGCTATCTTGAACACAATGTTTTTTTTTTTTTCCTGTACTTACTTGGTCCTTTCAAAACTGGATTTGATGATTTTTTGTAGCTGTAGTGTAGGTTGAGTGTGAAGCAAGATTTTTGTCTTGCATCACCTTTAGTATGCTAAATATCCAGCATCCAAGGCTTGACTCCAATTAAAATTTCCAATTAAAAATTCTGTCCACTATATTATGAGGAGGAATTTTGACAGGAATGGAGGATGAAGGCCTTCATTTCAACAAGAACAGTAATCAAACAATGGGAAGGAAGGGCAGAAATAATAGAAGTCATTGCATTTTGCACCATCATAGGGCTTTTAGGGCAATCAGGCTGAGAGCGGTTTGTTGTTTTCTATGTAAATTAGATTATATGAACATAAATTCAACAGCAATTACTATTAAAGAAATTATCTGTAAAATATTTACATGTGGTTAACTATTATATGTTAATTACAAATCATCTACATATTTTCATTTCAATGGAAACTTTGAAGATAATATTATATTTTGGTAACTTGGTGGGAAGAGTTCTTAAGTCAATTTATAATAAATTGCCCTCATCTATATAAACTGCATCTGTTCTTCTGACTACTTTGTTGAAGTTGAAAAATTCTGCCGCCTATGTATGAAATTGGCTAACTCACCTTCAGTTGAAAACATCCTTATGAAGGTTCTTTGCATTATCCTGAAATGGTATCTGATGATGACATTCAGTTGGAAAGCCCTAGATTTGAATCCTGCATAGGATAATCTCTCCAAGCAAATATTGCAATGTTATAATAGATCTCATTGAATAATAAATATCTTTTTCCCTTAATATGTTAAGCTCAATCGCCTGTCATGACCAATTCATATTAGACTTGTCTTCATATAAATCTCAGTAATGCTTTTAAAGTGTAGTTAATCTTATCTACATAGACTCTTAAGTTTATTACTTGCAACATCTTATAGCTGGTTTGCCTATTTTGCAAGAAATAAAACACAATATCAAATGTATTTATCATCAATTATTTCTATTTAATACATTAATCATTTCTATAGAGAAGAATTTCTATGAATAATTATAAAAGAAATTTGTCTGATCATATTGGATATTTTTAAAAAAAAAGTTATTTCCAGGTTATTTCATTATTCAACAATTGATTAAATTTAATATGATTAAGAAATACTGATGATATCATTTATATAATTTCGTTAAATTATAAAATACATGAACAAATAATGCTTACCAAGCATAGGTGGTGGCTGCAAATGGGGAGGTGCTCCAGGAGGAGGCAAAGGTGCTATCATGAGACCTTGTGGTGGAGGGATTAATGACTGAGGTGGTGGAGGAGGAATAATGCCAGGGATAGGAGTTGGAGCAGGTACAGATATAGGTGGTGGAGGGGGAACTCTTTGTACCAAGCCTGAAGTAGGTGGAGGAGGAGGTGGGGGAGGAGGAGGAGGAGGAGGAGGTGGAGCTTGTGATTTTGATGGTCCACTTGTAACAGATGACATTATATTGCTGTTAGATACTATATTGGGGTTAGAACTTAAAGACAAAGATGCCAATGATGATTGTGGTTTTGATGGACCAATTCTTTCTTTTTCTTCATCAGGCCTAATGAATTACAACATATGATGAAAATTCAAAGATATGTGAATTATTAATTCATATAACAATTTAAGAATATTCTAGGTAAATTATTTTGTGGCAGCATTGGAAAATCATAATAAATCTTTTAATAAATCATACAAGTGTATTGGTGCTGTGTAGGTGGAACTAAATTGGCATTATTCTCATTGCATAAATTAAAGAAATAGTTGAAAGTAAAAAAATATACAATATATAGCAATAACTAGTATATTAACTGAACTAACAAACATGCTGTTCTCTGCATGAGAGGGAAACACATTTCCAAGTATCTCATAAGAAAAATGCATTAAATAAATAGAGTAATCACAAGCAAGTTATGTAAGTATTCTTTGATTAAATTACCCATTTTACTAAGAGTAATCCCAAATAAAAGAGTTCTGTATGTTTGTAACATTTAAATAAAGCAGTCAAATTTAAGTGTCTTCTCTATACTTATTATTTATACAAAATACAAAAGTCCCAGAGGATTGACATGCAATGGGAGAGATGAGCACACATAACAAATCGGATTTGGAAAAAATTTGTCAACAAGAAACCAGTTGTTGTTCTTCCTATAATTCCAATGGGACATCATCAAATTATTGATACCTACCCTCAATGAACATATGGAATACAATGACAGCAAGAGATGAAAAGTTTACATTATTACTAATTTCCTATCAACAATTCAGGAATCAGAATATGCGTTTTTTCCTTGTTTTTTTTTTTTTTTTTTTTAAATTATAAGATATTAGCTCACTATAAATATATTTGTAATGGTTATGCATCAGTATTTGGAAGCTTTTTTGGGATGGAACTAATTCCGCTTTTTTTTTTTTTTTTTTAAAGTGCTTCCGTAGCGCAATTGGAAGAACGACGGTACGTTGTGCCCTTCAGTTAGAAAAGGGCTAAGTTCGATTCTCATCATGATGGGAGGAATCTTTACATGGATTTTTTCAATCAATGGTGAGTTAGACGATCTTATACGGAAGTAGCAGGGTTTTTTTCTCCTGAAAACTCGGGTATTTCATCCCGCATACAGACAAATCGGCCCTTCAGAACCCACGCAATTTACAGACAAAAATACTAATTGTGGTAGTGACAGTGGGCAGTAGATGGCGTTGATGTAGATGATTGGTAGTAGAGGTGGAGACGGAGAATTGTACAGTAGGTGTCCTCCTACGATGAGTCTTCGGACTCCTTGGAGGTGTCACGAATAATAATAATAATTTTCCTCCAAATAAATCTGCCAGGATGCCAATATGATTATATCTTATATAGTGGATTCCAGTAAATTGGGCCACATCGGAAATAGCATAATTTGGCTCAATTAAACAAAGTTGAAGATCAAGAGTTTAAAAGGTGTATCTACGTAAGACAAAATCCGAGTTTAGACTGGTTTTTAATTTATTGCATAACAGATTGCCATAAAAATAACTTAATTTATGCACATATTAAGCTTGCTTGCAGTTCTTAGCTGTTAATGACACTGCAGGAATTGATCAAGCATAACTTTTTTTTTTTTTTTTTTTTGAATTGACTGCAATTAAACAAAATCAGCACGAATATTTAGTGCATGTATAATATTGCCTTCCTGCATGAAACAGTCATAATCCAGTAATAAATTTTTTAGTGTCCTGGGTAGTCGCAATTAAACAAAATCAGTGCAAGTATTTAGTGCAGGTATAATATTGCCCTCCTGCATAAAACAGATCATAATCCAGTAATAAATTTTTTAGTGTCCTGGGTAGTCGCAATTAAACAAAATCAGTGCAGGTATAAAACTCACCACATGCCTCTCTGGCTGAATCAATCAGGGTTTTCTTCAAGGTTTGCCACTGAATTTTCAAGGCTTGGTTCCTGTTCTCAAACTCTTTCATTTTTTCTTCAATAATCTTTGCATATTTTAGTCTACAGTTCACATCTGAGAGCTGCTCAATTTTTATTCACTTTAAAACTTTCTTACATGTTATTCTTTTCAATATGAAATTCAATTTTATCCTGCTCAAGACTAAATAGTGATCAGTTACAATTTCAAATCCTCTGTACACTCTGGTGTCCTGCACCAGGGAGAAAACATCACTATCAACAATAACATAGTCAATGAGACTTTTCTTATTCCTTGCCTCTTCTCTCCATGTGAACTTGTGCACATTTTTATGTTGGAACATGGTGTTAGTAATAACTAGTCCATATCCTGAGCAGAAATCCAACAGGTATTTGCCATTATTATTAGCTTTGCTCCTTTCTTCAAATTTTCCCAAAATATTTCTGTGTGTCTGACAATCACTTCCTACTCTGCTATTTAGATCCCCAACAAGGACCAACATTTTCTTGTTAATGCTACAAATTCTGAACGAGCCTTTAAATTACAATGTGAGCTGAAGAACTGTATGTCTGGATATAGCGAGCTGTATAAATAATTAGTAAAATCTTCATCGCAAAGTTTAATCACTGATTACATTGTCAGAAGAAAAAAAATCAGCATAGAAGGAGGGTGAAGCAAAAGCTAATTCTGTATGTGAAGAATCATTGCCTTTACCATACAGATCTCATGCGCTGACTATCTCTTCTGGTGATGAAAGTTATTTCACACTAGTTCGCAAATGTTGTCAAATATTGTCTAATAACAACGATAATTCTGATGAAAAAATGTAAAAAAAATTGTTACTTTTAAAAATGAAATGAATAAAGCTTTAAAAAAAACTTAGGCATTCTTATTTTCCCAAATTTTTATAAACTTTTTTTATGTGAGTTTATTTATTTTAACTCGTTGCTTCGGTTTTATGGGGTTTTAGAAAATTATGGAACGTATCCCTAATTTTTCAACGTAAATTAGGTCGTTTTTGTGTGATTTTTTATATGCAGTTTTCTGTGGAATGTATCTACCGCATAAAAAGAGCTCCGACTGTATATATATATTTGAATCACTATACTGAATTTTTTTTTGTTGAAAAATTCAGCAAAATCAGTGGACCGGCAGTTTTTGGAAGATGAGATCTCAGAGGCATTCTCTTTGGATTAACTAAGTGATAACCTCTCAGCATACTTGGAATTAGTTTCTCCACCTGTCCAATATTACCAGTTCAAGAACTTATTCATAAAAACATTGAAATCTTGGAAGACTGAAAATTTGGACAACTCTCCTTTTTTTCTAAAGCCATAGTACTTAAAACCATAATCTTTCCTACTCAGCTATACATAATATATATTAGAGACATTACAGAAGTTGAAGAAAAACAATTATATCATACACGTGTTCATTTTTTTTTGATCCCACCAATACCAGGAAGTTCAAAAGAAATTTCTTCAACTATCAAAGAAGCATGAAAACCTATGGTTCCCAGTATTTAAATTTTGCTATTTAAGCAATACATCCTCAAAAACCCAAATATTGCAGACTAATCATACATGTGCAGAACTTGTCCAGTACTACCCGGATTTTCATCTCCTGCTATTTGGAATAAATTATTACAATGGCCCAAGAGCTGAGACTGTTCCTGAATACTACAGTATTCTGCACTTACTCTACAACTGCTATAGGCACTGACATTCTTTCCAATAATAAGAGCAGAATTTGATATAAGAAAATCTTTAATCACTTCTGCCATGAACTTTCACAGTTGGGTATTAACAATGACACTAATAATGTACTGAAGTTCCAAGTATACCCTAACAGGAGGGATCTTGTTTGGAGAATTGCATATGGTCATCCTCCAGTTAACACCATCAAACAGAGGTATTTAAAATCAGCAATCCAATCTGTGATATCTGCTATAGATTGGAAACAGCAGAACATGCATTCTATAGCTGCCTCTTGCCCTACCTCTTTGGAGATTATGCCCAACAGATTACATAATCTGTTGGGCATTTCATTACTTACAACTGAACAAGTTCTTTTTTTTGCAATACCCTCACATCACACCTGTCAGCAATGAAAAGCAGTTTTTGATTTTTATAATTAATGAGAATTAATTATAAAAAATTTATGGAATTAGGAAAAAAAATGGCTTGGAAACATTTTACAATATTGTATTATGGAAATTCTATCATTCAGTCCAACGATGTTTATATTTAAATAAAGAAACATTTTAGGAGATACCAAATTTTTGGCTAGATGGTATAGACCACCTACATAATGCAATATTCACCAGAGGGAATAAAATTGTCTATTTTTATTATGAGAGGATTTTCACATGGTTCCATTCTCTTTGTTCACTTTGGTCAACTGTAGGGATGACTGGAAAACAATCCCAGGCAGAAGGCCAACTCAATGCAGCTTACTTAGATAAGGCTACCAATCATCTCTGGATTTTAGTTTCAATTGATCTTTTGGTTGTTCAACTGCATGAGACTGGTGAAAAAGGAAAAAAAGAAAGCCTTTGGCTACATGATGATGATATAATGGAGCTAAGGCTTTTTTTCTATCTCTCCTACTATCCACCTGTCCTTTCTTTCTCCTAATACCATCAGGCTCTTTTGTACCCCTACACAAGTGGTTCTCAAACTGTGGGTCGTGACCCTGAGAGAGAGAGAGGGGGGGGGGGGGGCAAATAGCTTGAAGGGGGAGGGCATGGCATACTTTCCTACAGATAAAAATTAAAACTGCCCTAAATCAGTTTTAAAAATAACAACAAATAAAAATACAGAAAGAAAAACTTTTGATGATATAGGTTTTAATTGTCATGAATTTCAAAATAACTAATAATTATTTTCTTCACTGGCAGTTATAAAACGCGTGTGTCAGAGGTAGCGTTGACAGTTCGGCAGCGGCCACATCCTCTTCCAGGCAGCACTATACACACGCAGCAACTTAATGACATCTCATTGGCACTTGTTTCAGTGCAATTGTGCTGATTTGTTTACCTCTTAAAGTTGACCTGGGTTGTCATCTCTGAATGCAAATGAGCAAGAACAACTCATCGATCTCACTAGTGATACTTCACTGAAAAGTAAATTTAAGGAATTGTCTTTGTCAGAGTTCTGGATACATAGCGGCAAGGAATTCCCAACTTTGAGCCAAAAAGCATTGAAGATCCTTATTCCTTTTGCAACAACTTATTTATGCTGAAAAGGCTTTTCTGCTTTCGCAGCTATGAAGTCAAAGTATCGTTGAAGACTAAATATTGCTAAAGAGCTTAGAGTGGCCATTTCTGATATTACACCACGTTTTGATAAACTTTGTTCTCAAAAGCAGGCCCAACCATCACATTAGACTTTGATATTTATATGTTTGATTATTTTTACAGAGAAAAATTAAATACTTGTTAGTTAAATATTGTTTCATTTCAATATATATATTTTAGTTAATTGCAAGTGTTAAAACTAAATTTTATTGTAGGCCTAATATTGTGATGCTTTAATTATTTTGTGTCAAACACTGTTAAATAGTATGTAGAAAATACAAAATAAACTGAATAAAACGTCAAACTTAGTGTGGCTTCTATTTTGATAAATAAAACCGGCAAGAGGGGGGGGGGGGGACAGTGTTTTTTTAAAAATTTTGAGAACCACTCCCCTACTCTACTCTAGGCCTATGATGAACATCCCTTTACTTACTTTAACCTCAATAAAGTTTAAAACCAGTCTGGCTAGTGACCCTCCCTTAATGCATAGCATTATGCACTTCTGAAAGTGTGCTTTGCATTGTGGGATACCAAGACAACTGGTGTGAAGTCATCTGTCTCTATACAAGTAGCCAAGGATTGAATATATTTCATGCACAAATTTAATTTTCGTACACTTTAATAAAGAAACAATATAATTCTTAGCAAGGTATATAACACATTATTTTGTATAATTTATTATGCAATCAGTTACAAAAAAAACTAATAGTAAAGTTCCTAAAATACATTTTATGCAATCATATTAAAAAAGTATGAAAACTGAAGTTGTGATTGTAAAATCAAAATGTTGTATGTACAGTAGACTGATTATCATTATAAGAATGAATATCACTATCAAACTCACTGACTGTAACAAATTATTCAAGTTCTAATTAAAGCCCAATAATGATATTCCAAAAGAACTCCACTATTCAATACAAATCACGCCCTTACAAGTTTGCTATAATGACAGTTGACTGTCTAGAGATTAATCTCTTTAAAAAAAGGACGCATTTTCTGTGTGCACCTGTTGTCTATTGAATATAACTTAGTATCAATAAAAGTCCCTGCTCACATTTTATATGTGTTATTATCATCATCAAATCTTTTGATTTTCAAAATTTTCTTAAAAAAAAAGATAAGAAAGAAAAAAAAATCACATACAGTCAAGTGAGTACAGAGAGTTCTGCATTAATAGTATAATCTGCTTGGGCTGATAATATGACAGCATCATCATGAAGTGCCATTCCTTAATCTTTGATTAAAATGGCCTGACCCTGCATGATAAAAACTTTTACATCTTGAAACATGAATGGTTGAACTTCTGTTAATTCATACGAAATTATGCAGTTCAGCAATTCAGTGTCTCCAGGATGGTAATCACTCTTAACAGATGTTCACCCATTTTAAAAGTGGAACCATCAGAGAAATCTTGCTTGGCTGACTGTCTCATCACTAAATGTTATTTGCATTATGCATTTCAGTTGCTGGATGATTGTGCAACCTTATGACGTTCTGGTACCATAAATGCTAACTCACCAGAATGATCATTATAGGTTTAATTCTAGATGCTCATTTAGAGGAAATCTTCCTAGGTTTTCGTTTATCCAGAAAGTTTTTAACTTTTAATCTTGAAAAAATTGACTATGGAATTCATACAATTTCAGACTAACATGAGTGGTAAGGCTGAGGATTATGAGATGGCAACAGTTGTGTGCTATAATCTCTCTTCACTGCTTAGAAAATACTGGGAGTGTACTCATTTCCAAAATTTAGTTGTGACTAAAAGAGCTCTGCCTACTCTCTTTGTGAAATAAAAAGATATTACATAATTTATTTCAGTTGCCATCTAGCCAATTTCTATGCAAAAGTAAACCCATGTTCTCAGACATCATGAAATCCAAGATAATAAATTAGATTTTAAGGAGGATCACAAATAACTATCAATACGGACATGATATTATCCACATGTCCATAATCTCTTTAACACATAGCAAGATATCACTGCACACACTACACTGTTAGTAGTGTGTGCAGTGATAGTAGGTAACACATTTTACTGAAGAAACAAATTCAATCTTGATACTTTAAGATGAATTCTATAAATTAAGTTTGGGTTATGCATATTTATAGTCATATACATCAAAAGAAAGTATATGAAGCAATGCATAAACAGTCCACGTCTTGAATGCTTGTTTAGTCATTCTCTTTTCTCCCATTCTTTCCAAATGTACAAACCATCTCAATCTGCAAGCTCTGATTTCATCAGACAGAAGTGGAGATCTATGGAGTTTATAAAGTTCTTGATTACATCTTCTTCTCCATTCACCTGTTGTTACAGGTCCATAGATTTTTTTCCTGAGGATTTTATTTTTAAAGATCTGCATAGCTTTTGCACCATAGCCTGTTATGTTCCTGGTTTCTGCTTCACATAAAACATCAGGTCTAATGATTGTCTTGTATATTTCCATTTTAACGCTGGCATAATTTTGGAAGATAATAAATTATACAGTGAATAAGATCCACTGGAGGCATGTATTCTAGCTTGTACTTCTGTATTAATTTTATTATTTCTAGTAATTAATGTTCTAAGATAACTAAAGGGATGTGGTATTTTTAAATTTCAGGTTATAGTTGACAAACTAGTAATTTCCACCTTGATTGTTATTTCTACAGTTTTAAATATTCAGTTTTATCCTGTTAATTTGTAATCCAAGTTTTTCAGCAGAAGTTTTAACTTTTCTGAATGTTATTCTAATGTCTTCAGCATTTTCTCCAACTAGACAAATATCAGCTGCATATCCTAATATTACTGTTCTGCTTAAATGTTATTTCTTAGTTTCTTGGGTACATTTTTTAAGCCATGATAAATAGAATTGATGAAAGGGCTTCTTGCTTCAATTCTGTCTTGAGAGCAAAAGGCAGGTAGTATAATATTGGCTATCTTATTCAAGTAGTCAATATTATGCTTTGGCTGTTAGTGATGCCAATTTTGATTAAATTTATTATTTTATGAGGTATTTCAAGTTCATTGAATACTCCCCATAGGCCTTCTCAATGAATGTTATCATACACTTTTTCTAAAATCTATAAACAAAATATGGACCCGCTGTTTATATTCCCATTTTTTCTCTAGTCTGGGATAAAAATCTGGTCAACCGTGGACCTATTTCTTTGGAATGCTGCTTGTTATTTGCCTATATATTCTTCTGTATATGGCAAGATTCTTTTTAATAACATATTACATAAAATTTTGTAGCCTGTATGCAGGAGCAATATCCCTCTGTAATTTCACATTCATTTTTGTGTCCTTTTTTATATATTGACATGATTACTGATTCTTTCCATTCCAAGAGTCTCTTCATTTCCCATATTAAATTTACCACTTTATGTATTTTTGTAGTTAAGAAGTGAAGTTAAGTGGGGAGAGAGTACTGTTAAAGTAATCTCTCCCCACCTAGAGATTTCATCTCTAGCACCTAGAGATGAAATAGCAAAAGTTAGTCCATTGCTATTGTTGTTGTTTTCACTGAACCTGTTTTCTGGATTCTAATTTCACAGATAAAATTTCTTTAGTTATTTAACATAAACTGTTCCTGGATTTCTTCAATCTGTTCATGTAAAAATTGTCTTTTCATTGTCTGATTATGTTACTGGCTTCCTTGTTGTTCTCTTTATATTTCTAAACAACATGAATATTAGATGGGTTATTAAGCCAATTACTTCATTTCTTAACTGTCAGTTCACATTCTTAATTCAACAATTTTTCCAATGTACTTTACTTTGAATTCCAATTGAGTTTTCTGCTACTTTTATGTTATCCTTGATATTGGTCCAGAAATTCAATCTCATATTTTCTTCTCTCTCCTCTGTTTTACCTAGTTTAATATTCTATCTCACAAGATACACATGTGCTGAAATATATTTATTGTTTATTATGACCTTAAGAATAGCACCAATTAGAAAATAGACAAAATAAATTACACTAAAATCAAGGAGGCATAAAAAGACTTACAGAAGCCCTTTAATTTTATGAATCTGCTGAATTTGTTCTTCAATAGTAATATTAGCTCTGGCAGCTCTAGTTGCAGCTTCCATGCTTGCAGTATGTCCATCCCATGTTACCTTTTCAGGGCGTTTTTTATCTTCTTCACCAATCTTAAAAAAGAGAAATATAGCATGAATGCAAATATAATCCAAAGGAGTCATTAAAGATTATTATAATTGCATATTTTTATAACTAAAATAAATTATTCTAAATGTTTATTCTGTGATTCTCTTCACCACTGTGACATTTTATATTCATAGATAACAGATATGAATAAGGAAAAATATAACAGAAATACACTCATAAGCCAAACATTATTGATGCTCTTTCCAGCCAACCAAACTGCACAGTTGGCTGAAAAACAGGGAGGTAGTGATATCCTGGTTATGGGAATTGTTTTCATGTACATCACTGGATCCCCTCATTCTTAATTACTACTGAACTGAAAATTCTTACCAGGAGACACACACACACACACACACACACACACACACACACACACACACACACACACACACACACACACACACACACACATATATATATAATTATATCAGTGGCTCGCATGCCCATTTCAGTTGGGTGTGCTGTTGTATGGTTTATGCAAAACCATACAACAGCGCTACAAAATTCACATCAATTTGACCATATGATTGCATTTTTATTGACGTGTGAACATTTTAAGAGTGCATAGCACAAAACGCTTGGCCCAATGCAATTAATTGTAGGAAAACTTTGAATACTTTAATTTATCAATTAATTGTAACCGAATCTGCATAGAGTGGGGAACAATGTGTTTTTTTAAAAGATATAATACAAAACAATAATAAAGGAGAATGCTTTATTTGATTGGTATATTTAAATTACTAAAAAGTGAACCATCATTTATGAGTTACGTGAGAATAGGAAATATAAAGGAAAGAATAAGTGAGAGTAGAAATACTTTTATTAATGGCAAAAGAATTTTTAATAATTAACATTTTTGATATGTGTGTCCTATAAGTTGCTGGGTAGAGTGAATAGCATGCAATCCAATAAAGTCTAGACATGAATAAGTGAATTGATAATGGTATAACTTAAAAAAAAAAAAAAAAAAAAAAAAAAAAAAAACTTACAATGAGAGGGAAAGAAATTTGTTTGCAAGTATAAATAACTAAACAATAATAAATAGCTACTAATACATTTAATAGTTCAGTTAAAAACTATAGGGAGAGGCTAATCCAATGAACTAATAACGTGGATCAAGGTGATTCATTTAGGCAGGGCAGGAATACATGTGGTTTGATGGAGCAGCCAATCATCTCGTAAAATTTGTTGTGCATGTTAGATGTATTTCAATGGTTTATGTATTTTGAGGGAGGTCTGAAAAGTTCTCGGCTTGACCATAGATGGCAAAACTATAGGCAAGATTTTTTTTTTTTTCTAAGTTGGCATATCTGTCATAAGCATTCATGTGAAATTGCAAGTCATTCTATCAAGGAGTTTGTTTTATACAGCTGTCTGAAGTAAAAGTGTTATCCATATCCCTTGAAATGGATAAAATTAAATATTGTGCAGTTATAACATTCTTTGTAAAAGAAGGTTTAATGCCAAAAGAAATTCATTCGAAGTTCATAAAAGTTTATGGGCACTCTTCTCCTTCGTTTTGGACAATTAAGAAATGGGCTGGCGAGTTTATACATGGCCATACCAGCCTCGAAGATGATCCACATGAAGGATATCCAAAAAGTGTAACACCACCAGAAATCATTGCTGAAGTGCACGATATGGCATTGGATGACCGGCGAGTCAAAGTGCGTGAAATTGCTGAGACTACAGGCATTTCAAAAGAATGTGTAGGATATATTTTGCATGAAGAATTACAAATGAAAAAGCTTTGTGCAAGATGGGTGCCACGCTTGCTCAGAGCAGATCAAAAACACGCTCACATGAAAATCTCTGAATAGTGGTTGGAGCGTTTTAACAAGAATAAAACTGATTTTTGTGCATCGATTTATTACTATGGATGAGACTTGGATTACCATTACACACCAGAATCCAAACAGTAGTCAAAATAGTGGACAGAAGCTGGTTGTTCAGCACCAAAGAAGACAAAGTCGGTTCCATCAGCAGGAAAAGTCATGACATCGGTGTTTTGGGATGCTAAAAGGCATTTTGTTTATTAATTATCTTGAAAAGGGTGAAACAATAACTGGGGAATATTATTCTGATCTTTTAACCAGACTAGACAAAAAAATTCGTGAGAAGAGACCCGGTTTACAGAAGAAAAAAATCATCTTTCATCCTGACAATGCACCTACTGACAAAGGTGTTTTGGCAATGGGAAAATTAAGGGATCTGCACTATAAATTGTTGGAACATCCACCCTGTTCCACAGATCTGGCTCCCCCCTGACTTCTATCTCTTCCCAATACTAAAACTCTTCCTTGCTGGTCAGCATTTTTCTTCGAATCAAGAGGTAGCAGCTGTAGAGGGGTATTTTGCAGATCTTACTGAGAGCCACTACAGGGACGGGATAATGGTGCTAGAGCACTGCTGGAATAAATGTATTAGTTCTTAACGGAGATTATGTTGAAAAATAAAAATATTGAAATTATAAATTTGTTTTTTCATTGTTAGGCTTTATTGAGCTTAACATGTACTGAAGATGCCTGTGACACACAGGAGAAAATTATACTATTAAAAAAAAAATCTTTTTACCTGAGATTTTCCGTCATTAATTTTGTATTTATATGTCTACTCACGGTATTCCCTTACTAAGAGTTAGTAATAAATTCTATTTAGTTTTCTTTTACATGTGTGAAGCCATTATTTAAAACATCATACTTTGGTTATTTACTGGTATTATCCTTAACATGAAAAAAATAGGGAGTGCTTGTCAAAGCTGTATAACTGAGAAGAGACCTCCACACAGCCTTTAAAGGAATGCGGAGAACGGACTAGGGCTTCTGACCTAATGCCGAATCCTCACCTTCTCGTGGTGCACCTTGTTGGGTATCTACCTGGATACAAACGAACGAGGATGGGCTGGCAATGTGGGATTCAGCGAACCAGATTGTACTCTTATTGGCTCAAACCAATATACAAAATGATGGTACAACATGACAAAATTTCATGCCGGCTGGGGCGTCGCACAGTTAAACAAGGCCCCATTGTTTTTGCCAGGGAACTAGGGCGAACAGTGAAAAGTCAAGCTACTGGAACAAATCCTAAAACTTACCCCAACTCAACATCACCAAAGTTCAAGATCGGTACTATCAACATAAGAAGCCTAAATGGCAAAGAAATGGAGCTAGCTAAGGAATTAGATAAGTACCAGAGCGACATAATAAGGGTGACTGAAACAAAAAAGACAAAAACTGGTGAGATCTTTCTGAGCAATACATACAAAATGTTATATTCAGGCAATGACAATCAAGGAAAAGAAGGAGTAGTCATAGTATTCAACACAAAATAGGAGGCTAATCTTCTTGAATGGCAGGCAGTCTCAAGTAGAGTGATGTGGGCAAATATCAGAATGGGGAACTGGAAATGAGACTTATTTGTGCCTATGGTCCCACAGAAGGTTCTATTAAGGAAGTGCAAGAATTTTTTGAGGCTTTAGAGAAAGCATCTAACACAATGAAAAACGAAAAGATGGTCCTTGTTGTGGATCTAAATAGCAGAGTAGGAAATGATTGCCAGGCATACAAAAATATTTTGGGAAAATTTGGAGAAAAGAGAGCAAAGCTAATAATTTGCAAATACCTTCTGGATTTCTGCTCAGAACATGGACTGGTTATTACTAACACCATGTTCTAACATAAAAATGTGTACAAATTCACATGGAGAGATGAGGCAAGGAATAAGAGAAGTCTCATTCACTATGTCATTGTTGATAGTGATGTTTTCTCACTGGGGCAGGACACTAGAGTGTACAGAGAATTTGAAATTGGAACTGATCACCATTTAGTCTTGAGCAGGATAAAATTGAATTTCATATTGAAAAGAATAACATGTAAGAAAGTTTTAAAGCAAATAAAAGTTGAGCAGCTCTCAGATGAAAACTGTAGACTAAAATACACCATTATTCAAGAAAAGATGAAAGAGTTTGAGAACAGGAACCAAACCTTGGAGATACAGTGGCAAACCTTGAAGAAAACCCTGATTGATTCAGCCAGAGAGGCATGTGGTGAGGTATTCTGCAAGGATAGAAAAATCAGAACTCCATGGTGGACAGAGATAGTTAAAGAGGCAGTGAAGGAAAAGAAGAAAGCATATCAAAAGTTCCTGGCAAATAAGTCAGCTTGTGCTCTTAGAGAATATAGAGACAAATGCAAGAATGCTAAACACTGTGTAAAACTAGCTAAACAAAAGTCATGGGAGGACTTTGGCAAGAACATAGAAAATAAATATCAAGAAGGTGGCAAAATATTCTTGAGGTTAATAATTAAGGGGATACAAATCCCTTGTTGTTCAACTGCCAGTAAGCAAAACTCTAAGATCGAGAACTACAAATCTATGAATTTCATACATATACCGAAAAACTATCGGCGAATCCAAGTGTAAATGACCACTTGGTAGTACAACACCAAGGCAACTCGAAGCAAAGGTGGAGCAAGCTCCCACACTATCCTTGATATTTTCTCTTAATGTAAAAACACAGCCCCTAGGGGATGTAATACTGTAATTACAGTATGAGAGATCACTACACTTAATTATTATTAAGGATGCCAGAAAAATAGCCGTTTGGCCTGAGGGTTGTTGAAGAAGCTTAGAAATGAAGGAAAGAGTGCTGTAAAAGGAGTTAGAGATGATAAAGGTGATATGAAAACGGGAGAAAAAGATATCATTGAAATATGGAGTAATTATTTCGAAAAATTGCTAAATGAAACAAGTCGTGATAGCACAGTGGTAAAAAAACCCAACTGGCATACATATCCATACTTGAAGTAGAAAAAGCCATCAAAGGCTTGAAATGTGGAAAGGCAGCAGGAGTAGATGATATTTGACCAGAAATGCTGAAGTATGGTGGTATAAAAGTCTTACAGTGGCTGCACTGCATAGTTCAGAAAGCCTGGACAGAGGGACGAATTCTCAATGACTGGAGTAGAGCTCTCATAGTACCCATACATAAAAAGGAAAATAAAACTGAATGTGAGAATTATAGAGGTATTTCCCTACTGAGTGTTCCTGGAAAGATTTATGCAAGCATACTTGAGAAACAGTTGAGAAGAATTGTGGAAGAAAAGCTTGGTGAAGAACAAGCTGGATTCAGGCCAAATAGAGGCTGTCAAGATCAGATCTTCACTTTATGACAAATAGTTGAGAAAGCATAGGAATATAACAAAGATCTGTATTTAAGTTTTGTCGATCTGGAAAAGATATATGACAAGGTGCCAAGAGAGAAGCTATTCAATACGCTACAGTTATATGGTGTCAATGGGGCATTATATCAAGCAATACTTAGTCTTTATTTGAGTTGTAAGTCAGCAGTTAGAATTGAAGGAGGTACACGAAGACAGTTTTATGTTAAATCTGGTGTCAGACAAGGATGTACATTATCCCCCTCTGTAATTCATTAAACTATATGGATCACATTATGAAGGAAAGTGGTATTAAACATGATATCAAAATTGAAGATGTTAATGTCAGCTCTTTGCTTTATGCGGACGATGTTATACTTCTAAATAAATCCGCTACAAGTTTGCAAGATTCCCTGACTAAATTGAATATCTGTTGTAATAGATATGGTATGAAGGTCAGCAATAAAAAGACAAAGACAATGAAAATAGGTAGAATCGTTGAAATTGTCAACTGCATTGTGAACAGAGAAACTGTGGAACAAGTAAAACATTTCAGCTACTTAGGCATGATTTTCAGTGAAGATGGTAAATTAAATATGGAAATAGACAACAGAATCAACAAAGCTGGTATGGTAGGAAGTCAACTGAATAAATTTATATGGAATAAGAGAGAAATTAGTCAGAACACTAAATTAGCTGTATACAAGACAGTGTTCAAATCAGTTTTAACTTATGGATCTGAGATCTGGGTCAGAAGTAAAACACTTGACCAAAGATTAGAAACCGCAGATATGAGAGTCCTGAGAAAGATTAGAGGCGTGAACAGATGGCATCAATGGCAATATCTTATCAAAAACGAGGATATTAGGAAAAATTGACATTGTCACCATCCAGGAATGCGTTAGCAGAGCTAATCTCAGGCGGTATGGTTAGTTAAATTAAACAGAATGGGCGAGGAAAGATTAGCAAAACAAGTGTTCTCTGGTTGGCAGGAAAATGACTTATAGGAAGACCAAGATATAGGTGGATTGATAAAGTACAAAGTGCCTTAGACGACAGAAATATAAGATCTGATAATGTTGGAGTCTTGACAATTAACAGACTGATTTGGAGGAAAATTGTAGATAGGAAGTTAGGAATGATGTAAATTTTTCATATAGTACTATCATATCCTGTACACCCCTTGAGTATACATGTGAGGAATTTGATGATGATGATGAAAAAAAGATCAAGATAAGATATGTGCAAACTCTCTCTCTCCCTCTAAAGACTTAAGATACTACTGAAAATCAAAGACAGAGGACTGAAACTAGCCATTAAGAAGTTTACAAATTTTTAATGTGAGTGTTTCATTCAACATGAACTTCATTTGCCATTATTACTGTGACCATCTGTAGTGCCATTTACCACATTTATAGAGTATGCAAATATAATGGCAATTTCTTCACACATATATTACATAACACAGCCATGTTGAATTCTTTCAGTTTGTAATCGTGATTCTTTCTTTTAATCATCAAGACTTGCCAGAATTGGTGGTACATACACCCCCCACCAAAAAAAAAAAAAAAAAACAACTAACTGATTAAGATACAGAAGAAGATGTGGGAATCCAGCACCAGTCCAACATAACACACAAATCAGATAGTTTCTTAATGATAATCATTTGATGATAAGAATGGGAAGGAATCATGTTGTACTCGAAATGTGTTGCGAAGATGTTTTTTTTCCTTCAAGTTGTGGTAGTTATTGTATTTAGAGATTTGATAGGCATGATAATTCGTTATTGCTTTTAAGTAGCTTTCATAAGATCATCTATAAAGCTGACTGGTGACATCTGTGATTCTCAACAACACTCGCTGTTGACTTCAGAATTCTATCCATGATTTGTGTGGCTATTTCTCCTTATCATGAAATAAAGTCTAGACAGCAATGTCCACATTAAATTCTCTTTGAAACCATCTCTGTACAATAATCACAGATCTAAGATTGATGAAACCACAACATATAATTCATTTTCTGTTCATGATTACAATTTGCTGACATAATAAAAAAAATCCACATGGTAGATAAGGCTGGAGTTAAGTGAATTTCTTGTGGATGAGTTACTATAGCATATATATTCTCCACCCCCCCCCAATAAGTATTTTGGATTTTTTCCATTGTTTGTTAGGCTCTATGGCCTATCACAGACAAGTAACCTGGCTCCTTTGAAACCTAATTAATACTCTGACAGGGAAGTTAATTCTATCTGCATAGTATATTATGGCTATTAACTACATTCTCTTCTGGCTGATTTATCAGATGAAAAATCTGCGTTTCAAGGATGAAAAACCCTGCTACCTGCATACGATTATCTAACTCGTTTTCAATCAAAAAACCCGATGAAGGTTCTTCACGTCTGAGATTGGATTCGAAGCCAAGACATTCAAACCAAAGGATATTGTCAAAACCGAATGAGCAATGGGATTGTTATTTTGTATTTTTTGCAATAAATATTTCAAAGTTCCTCTGTAATAATTCTATATACACATATATTGTATAAAAGCAAAACCTTTTTCCCAATTGCAGTTTCTTCATCTCCAGATCCAAAGATATCAGTACGTCTCTCAGCAAACTGTTTCAAACTACTTTCAATAGCAGAACCTAAAGAGAGAGAAATTTCAATTGGTGATATATTTCAACAGATAAATTAGAGAATATGTAAAATTTACAATCTAAATTTTGTAAGAAAGAAACAAATATGAAAAACAATTCTAAATGATATTTTTAGCATCATATGAAAAAAAAAAATCAAAGGCTATACAACATTGAGTCATGATACAAAAATCCATCTCATGAAAGTGTTCTCTTGAAATGTTTTTGCACCACATTTATATACATAAACCTCTCTTATTCATCATAAACTTAATTATAAATAGTATAAACAATCATATCCGCGCAGTTAGCCTAGTAGTTATGCGCTTCGCAACCATATGCCTGGGGAAGGAGTGTCCTAGGTTCAATTCCTGTCAGAGACGTGAGGAGCTAAAGGATCTTCCTCAGCAGTTGGGTTTTCCTCCCAGTTTATCCTGAGATTTTTCATCCCGCTAGCAGGCAAACTGGCCTTTGAGAACTCAACACTACGGACATAGGATACACCAGGGCATAGGGCTGACCACCTTATCCTGTGAATGGTTTGAGGTCCGTTGATTAATAAACCCTTGACACCGCAAAGTAAAAGAGAGTAAAAGGAAGATGAGATGAGATGAACAATCATCGATTCAATATTAAGTTCTTTTTAAGTGACTTATGTGCCAGCCAGCTTTAAAGAAAACAGAATTGCAACCATATTTTATCTTTCAACCAATCACTTATTTGATTATTTAGTAATTTGCAAAAAATAAAAGTCCACACAACACGGTGTCGTGTTACAAAATCCACCTCATGAGCAGTGTTTCTCAATTTTCTAATTCACTAAACAAATAATTTTTCAATAGTGGTATCTCGCTAATCCGAACTAATAAAAACCGAGCTCGTTCGGATTAGCGAATTTTCCCCCAAGAAGCAACAATAACTAGCGTTTAAGACAAAAATAATCAGATTCTAATGATACATCAATTTAATTCTGTAAATAAATGAATTAACTGATAGAAAAAATGCTACCGTCCTGTAATATGAAACTTAAAAAATAATACAGTACACAAGTTTATTTTAATTAAAAATTTAGTTTGTATGTATCTGGATTGTTGAGGGTTCTGATTTAATAAAATTGCATAGTTCAGTACATAACTTAATTTGCGTAAAAAATATCACTTTCTTGTACACAACACACAAAAAAAAAAAATGTTTCACAAAATAACACAAAAAAAATTTTTTTTTTATTTCTTTGTAAAAAAAGTTACTGATTTTCTTTTTCTTTTGCTTCTTGGAAGTTGAACTTTTTTCGAATGCTTCTTCTTGGAGCTGCATTAGCAATAAAATTTTGGGGAATGGTGTATCATTCTGCTTACTATACACATTAAAAATGTAAACTGCTTCTTCATGTTTTACTTTTTTTTTTCTTCGAATTCTTTATCGTCATCATCATCTGCTAATTCATTCTGTAGCGTCATATTTATAATTTCAGCATCTGATTTGATTTCGAATTCACTTTCGGTTCTACCTCTGATCCATTCCGTAACCTCTGTTTGTGAAATTTCAACAGTGATTTATAATTCTAACCAAATTATGCACGTTTTGAATTTCCGCTTTTTGTGTATCACCGCAGTTATCTTCATAAATTCTAGAAGGCCAAAGTTTTTTCATGACGCTCGACAGCGGTGATTCATGCCGACAATACAGTACGTACTGTACAGTATAAAAAAAAGCAAGCGTGAACACACAATAAATCAAAATAGGCCTACAGTATGACCATACAATCGACAGTATATATAAAAAAAATACTGTACTGTCTTCTTCTTCTTCCTAACATGGAATATAGGCCATGTGGCCTGCTCCGGTCTCATGCCATCTCTTTCTTGGTCTTTCAATTCTTCTTTTTCCACTTATTTTGTATCTGTATAATATTTTTGGTAGTCTGCTGTTGTCCATTCGATTTAAATGTTCTAGCCATTTTTGTTTATACTGTCTTATGTAGTAATTAATTGGTTTTATTTTTAGGGATTATAAGATTTCTTCATTTGTTTTGTGGTCCCACTTGGTATATCCAGCTGTTTTTTTGAGGAACTTCATTTCTGCTGTTTGAATTCGTTTTTCATCTTTCCTTTTCATGGTCCATGTTTCGCTTCCGTATAGTAGAGTTGGTTTTGACAAGACATTATATAGTCTGATTCTAGTGTGTTTTTGTACCAGGGATGGCTTAAATATATTATTCATTATGCCATTTACTTTAACAAAGTTTAATATTTTAGTGTTCTATGTCTCTTTCTTCTTTGTATGATAGATCACATCCCAAGTATCTGAAAGTGTTTACTTGTTCTAGTATTTTACTTTCTATCACTATTTTACTTCTTATTGGGTTTTCTCCTTTGAATGCCATTATTTTTGTTTTTTCTTTAGATATTGTCATATTATATTGCTTTGAGATATCATTTAATGATTTTAATGATCCTTGTAAGTCATCTTCTGATGTAGCTAATATACTATTTGATCATCTGCAAATAGTAGTGTATCTATCTTCATTTGCGGGGTCATTTGTATACCAAATGGGTTATGCTGTTTCCAGATTGTTAATATTTCATTTATATATATATTGAAAAGCAGAGGTGAGAGGGGTACATCCTTGTCGTACTCCTCTTGATATATCTTTCCATTCTGAGGTGTGTTCTAATTTAACTGCTATTTTATTTCCTGTATATATTTCTTGAATAGATTGTAAAAGTTGGTTTGGTATGCTTAAATTGGTTAATATTTTAAACAATTTTTGTCTACTAATTTTGTCAAACGCTTTTTCATAATCAATAAACGCCACATGTGTTTCTTTTTGAAATTCTCTTCTCTTTTCTATTAATAATTTTAAAGTAAAAATTGGATCTATGCAGGATCGGCCTTTTCAGAAGCCATTTTGTTCTTCTAGTAATTTGTTTTCTACAATGCTGCTTAGTTTCTCTTTTAATATCCTGCATATATTTTATATCCTGTATTCAGCAGGCTAATTCCCCTGTAATTATTGCAATTGTCTTTATTTCCTTTTTTATAGATTGGGATGACCTGTGCTTTTTTCCAAGAGTTAGGAGTTTTTCTGGACATCCAAACCATATTAAAAAATTTCAAAAGTCTTTCATTAAATTTTTCACCTGCATTTTTGTATAGTTCTATATTTATATTGTCTTCTCCTGGCGTTTTCCTATTTTTCATCTTCTTTATTATATTTTTCAGTTCTAACATTGTGATATTTTCTATTAGGTCATTCTTTGTCTTATAAAATTTTAATTCATTGTTCTCATCTGTCCAGAGATTTTGGAAATAGGTCACCCATTTTTCTAAATCTATTGTTTGTATTTTTATCTTTTCTTTTATTGCTTTATTCATGTATTTTATTACTTTATAGGTTTTGGGTTGTGGTTTAAATAAATCCTGTTCTAGTTCTGTTACGAAATTGTTCCATCTTTCTCTATGTTTTTTCCTTACTTCTCGTTTTGCAATTGCACTATTTCTTTTATACTCTATTTCTGCTTCTATTGTTTTGGAATTTAGCCATTTCTGGTAACTGTCCTTTTTGGTTTTTATTATATTTTCTATTTCTTTGTTCCAGTCTCGTAGTCCTCTTTTTCTAATCCATTTGTGCTTTATTCCTAAGGTTTTCTGTACTGTAATAATAATAAAATAAATAATAATAGTTAAAATAATAATTATTAAATAAAAAGAATTGTACACAAAATAATAATACGTAATAAATAAAACTTTTTTTTCCCTTTCAAACCACAGTTCGGATTACTGGAGGGTTCGGATTAGCGAGATACTACTGTATTTTGTTTGGCAAAATTCTCATTCAGCAATTGTTCTCCTATCACTCCTAACATAGAACATTCTATGTCGCTTTTGATTCTTCACTAGACAATGATCAGAAGAATCTCATCCACACTGGACACCAATAAGTCTCATGATCCTGATGGCATTTTCCCAATAATGCTGAAATTTTGTGCTTCACAGTTGGCTCCTGTTCTATGCTGTCTTTTAATGCTCTCTTGCAACACTGGTATCTATCCTGATGAAATTAGCCAATATTCAAACCCATTCCTAAGACAGGCAAAAATCTTGGCCATCTAATTACCATCCAATTTGACTCACTTCACTTCTTCCTAAAGTAATGGAGAAAACCATTACCACATTAACTTCACTATTTTCATGTCTCTTACCTAATAAAACAATTACTGATATGGATTCTGCCACTGTTGATCTTCCTGCTTTTCTTACCTTTGGACAAATGCCAAGGACAAGTTAGGAGAATCTCAAGTGGTTGTCTTTTACATCGCTTAAGAGCATCTCTAAGGCATATGATCAAAATAAAGGCACAAAGGCAGATTAAGCAAGTTTTCATCATATGGTTTGTCTTCCAACTTCTGTAACTGGATTGCTGGCTTTCTGTCTGGATGAATGTTATATGTGATTGTGGATTTCCATCTAACTCTGCAACTAATACTAGTGTTCCACAAAACTCTGTTCTTTTGCCCACCCATCTTCCTCCTGTATATCAACCAGTCTCCATTTGACTGCAACTCCAACACATACTTTTATTGATAACAGTACTTTGCACTTCTTTGTCTTACTTGACAAGTCTTACACTATGAAGATCACCAAAACTTCCAGCACATCAACTTGTACAATCCTAAATTCTGATCACTAAACCATTCTTCAATGGGGTCCTAACTCTGTTAAATACAATTCTATTTCTTAAATTTAAAAAAAAAAGAAAAGAAAAAAAAAATCTTTTCTAACCATCTTATTTTTGATAACACAAATCTATATTCTAGTAGCAAGGCTTATACGTTGGTCATACATAACTGGTAATTAGTTTACGGAATTAACAACACATAAAGTATATTAATTAAAGGTAACTTTAATAAATAACTTCTATATTTCGGCAACGTCACGTTGCCATCTTCAGGAACATAAAGATATGGTATGTGCACGCAGGCACTAACAAAAGCAAATGAGGAAGAAAGCAAGAAACTAATATTGTTCCTAAAGTCCTAATGGTGCCCTCTGGTGGGCTAATTTGGTTGACTTGGCAGTTGGGCTGAAGTTCTCAAAATGTAAGTCTCTCAAATTTGGGGTAGTTTCATGCACCCAAATTTGTTGAGGTTAGGAACGTTTTTTAGATTCCTTGAATAATCTCTCGTATTTAAACTTGCTGCGGTGTATTATTTTTGTTTTCTTCCAACAAATTCTGTGGTGGGTATCTAAGGTATGGTCTGCCAGCCCAGAGCGGCTGTACTAGTGAAACCGGATGTAGTCTTTGTGTTCTGAAATCCTGATATTTGTTGTTCTGCCTGTTTGGCCAAAGTAGGACAATTTGCAGCTGCAAGGGACCTGGTATACACCAGGTAGGTCTAGGGGAAGTGGTTGATCTTTGGTAGAGCGGATAAGGGATGCCAACTTTTTATATGGTCTGTAACAGGAAGTAAGGTCATATTTTCTGAGGATATTGGTTATTTTCTCAGAGGTGCCCTGGATGTAGGGGATGGTGATAGATTTGGTGTAATCTTTATTGTGGAGGGAGGGGGGGGAGTTGTGGTTTACTGGTTTGAGTATTTTTTGGATTTTTTTTGGGGTTATAGCCATTGGCTAAGAAAGTGTTGAGGATGTGGTTTAGTTCAGTAGTTAGGGCCTTGTCCAGAGCAGATTAATTTTGCCCTGTTATATAGTGTTTTTATAACCCCATATTGTTGTGAGTGGGGGGGGGGGTTTGCTGGTGAATGTATCTGCCAGTATGGGTGGGTTTTCTGTAAACAGAGAAAACCAAAGATCCATCAAGTTGGTGGGTGATTAAAGTGCCTAGGAAGTGGAGGGTGTTGTTTTCCTCTTTTTCTAAGGTGAACTGGACTCTGGGGTGTTGGTTGTTTAAGTGTGTTAGGAAGGAGTGGAGTGAGTCTGAGCCATGTGGCCAAATAGCAAACGCATCATCCACGTAACGAAGCCAAATAGTGGGTTTTTGTGGGGCAGAGTTTAAGGCTTTCTCTTCAAAGGTCTCCATAAAGAAATTTGCCAAGGGTGGAGAAAGTGGTGAACCCATGGCTGTCCCCTCTATCTGTTTGCAGAACTTTCCTTATCGGGAGATATCGGGAGGAAACTTGGCTTGGATGAGCTCTAGGGTTTCTTTGAGTGGGACATTAGTGAATAGGGAGGAGATGTCAAAACTGACCATTATGTCAGTGTGTTGGAGTGAGAGGTTTTCTACACTGGCTTTAAAGTGGGCTGAGTTTTTTTATGTGTGATGGCGTGTTGCCAGTATAGTGTGTGAGCGTTCTGGCTAAATGTTTGGCTAATTTATATGTGGGGGAATCAATGCCATCCACTATGGGACGTAATGGCACATTTTGTTTATGTATTTTTGGGAGTCCATATAATCGGGGGGGGGGGGGGTCTAGAGTTATAAGGTTTTAGTTTGTTAGTGACTTCCACAGGCCAAGAAGTGACATTCTTAAGGAGTCTGTGGAGAGTTCTAATCTGAGAGCTGGTAGGATTATATTCAATAGGGAGGTAAGTAGTACAGTCTAGTACTAAAGCATTAAGCTTACCTTTGTAGTCCTTTTGATTTAGCACCACAGTGGCGTTTCCCTTATCCGCTTTGGTGATTACTATTTTTTTGTTATTCTTCATTTCTTGTAGGGCTGCATATTCGTCTTTGGATAGGTTGGTTTTTGGAGGTTTGGCTTTAGTGAGAATACCGACTACATCCAGTCTGACGTTGTTGGTGATATGGTTAGGCAGATTGCGAATCCATGTTCTATTTGGATCATGATATCTTCGGCAGGTATTCTTATAGGAGCTAGGGCAAAATTGTGACCACGTGCAACTGTGGTGAGTGCCTCAGGCTTTAAAACTACAGACGAGAGGTTGACTACTGTGTTGAGTGGCGGCTGTGGTAAGGAAGTAGAATTCTTTGTCAGGTTTTCGTATTTTTTCAAGTGCCGACTTCGTATTTTTTCGAACTCTTTTCTTGCCGATGCACATGAGACGTCATAAAGTATTGTCCAAAGATCATGGCCGAGTGTATTCGAAAGCTCTTTCTCTAGTGCCCCTACGGTTTTGTTTACGTCGGCAAGGAGAACACGCATCGCGGTAATTTGTTCTCTTAACAGGGTGAAGCTAGTGCGATTATAAATGCGCAGAGCTTTCTGTGAAGTAAAACGGTGCTTCAATTTGACACAATTAGGGATTACCTTGTTATCCCGGCAGCGTTTTAGGAATTGGAAGAAAACAAAAATAATACACCGCAGCAAGTTTAAATACGAGAGATTATTCAAGGAATCTTCAGCAGCTCTAAAAAACGTTCCTAACCTCAACAAATTTGGGTGCATGAAACTACCCCAAATTTGGGAGACTTACATTTTGAGAACTTCAGTCCAACTGCCAAGTCAACCAAATTAGCCCACCAGAGGGCACCATTAGGACTTTAGGAACAATATTAGTTTCTTGCTTTCTTCCTCATTTGCTTTTGTTAGTGCCTGCGTGCATATACCATATCTTTATGTTCCTGAAGATGGCAACGTGACGTTGCCGAAATATAGAAGTTATTTATTAAAGTTACCTTTAATTAATATACTTTATATGCGTTGTTAATTCCGTAAACTAATTACAAGTTACAAATCTATAGAAAGGATGAGATTTTTATACTTGGGATTACTCCCATATCAAATCTTTCGGCATAAACAGATCCTGTTCTCACATTTGGGCTGGTGCCACTAAAAGCTTCATATAAATGCTTGACTTAAAACAGAGCAATTAGGTTTAATAATGATGTATCTCTCACTAATTCACCCTGCTCTCTTTCACACATTGTTTTGCTATTTGTATTTTCTACAAGTATCCCCATGAATACTGTTCAGCAGAATTGACATTGATAATTTTCCAATTTTCTTTTCTACATCTATTAAAACATATGGCAGCTAGAATACTTGTTCACAGTTCAACCTCAAACTCATAGAAGATTTTTTTTCCCTCCTCTTCATCCAATCTTTCTACAGCTGTCTTTTGGAAGATTATTCTCTCTCTCTCTCTCTCTCTCCATCATGTATTTCTCAAAAAGTAAGAACCTATGATCTCACAGATCTTCAAATCCAATGTTACCAGTTCCTTCTATCTCCTCACCTTCCTGTCCATCTGTGGTACTACATACCCTATATTGAACAAATATATATATATATATACACACACACACACACGAAGTCGATACACAACTTAATTACCCAAACCATGAGATTATTTTCATTGAAGACTTAAATGCTACTAATTCAAACTGGCTCCACCCTTCACCCTACCAAGCTAGAAGGAAAGCTGAACAATTTGTTATCTGTCATGATCTAACAAATTATTCACCTATCTACCAAAATACCAGATAATCCTCAAATTTCTCCCAACACCCTGGATCTTTCCATTACCAACTCTTCCTTCAAATACACTGCAGATGTTTGATCTCCCTTTGGCAATTCTGACTGTAATGTTATCATGTTACCTTTCCTACTGATAAACAAATTTGATGAAACGCTACAACAATTTAATATTAATGTACCTCCGTGAAAAATCACAAGAATTCATTTCTGATTGAATCAATGACTTCATTATCATAGTCAATTTCCTGATATGTACCCTCAAGGAGTATTCAGGCTACTATGACAGCACAACATAATTAAGTTTACATTATTATTAATCTCCTACCCACAATTTTCTTCTAAATTAGTCTATTACTTTTCAACACTCCAATATTGTCATATTTAATATTTTGTGCTTCTAAGTCAATCCACTTACACCTTGGTCTTCTTCTTCTGGGTTTCTTTCCTGCCAGCTTGGCATCAAACACTTGTTTTGCTAACCTTTCCAGATTTAACTTGTCATCTTCACTAAAAGCTATGTATAAATAGCTGAGATATTTTAATTGTTCTACAAGATCTCCATTCAGAATGCAGCTGAAATTTGCTATGCTTCTGTCTATGAAAATAGGCAGAAGCATAGAAAGCATAGTTTGGGTCTTTTCATTGCTGATTTTCATGCCAAATTTGTTACAGATTTTATTCAATTTAGCTAAAGAATCAAGGAGACTTGCAATGGATGTTTAGGAGTACAACATCATCTCCATAAGGTAAAAAGCTAAGTTTGATATCTCTCATTTTGATATCACTTTAATGCCACTTTCTTTCAATGCAATCCATATAGATGATGAATAAGAGTGGAGATAATGTGCATCCTTGTCTTACCCCTGATTTTACACCAAACCATCTTCCTGTATTTCCTTCAATTCTAACTGCTGATTTAAAACTTAAATATAGACAATATATTATTACTCCATATAATGTTCCATTTACCCCATATAATTGTAATGTTTTGAAAAGTTTTTCTCTGGGCACCTAGATCTACAAAACTTAAGTAGTTATCCTTCTGATATATCCATAATTTCTCGACCATTTGTCGTAAATTGAAAATCAGATCGCAACAACTTCTATTTGGCCTGAAACTAGCTTGTTCTTCCCCACGTTTCTCTTCCACAATATTTCTCAACTTCTTTTCAAGTATGCTTGCATAAATCTTACCTGGAACATTTAGTAGAGAAATTCCTCTGTAATTCGCAATCAGCTTCATTCTCTTTTTTATAGATGGGAACTATTAGAGCTCTACTTCAACCATCTAGAATTTGACCTGTAGACCAGGTCAAATTCTAGATGGTTGAAGACCATCTAGAATTTGACCAGGACCTCTGAATTATGCAGTGTAACCACTGCAAAACTTTTATACCTCCATATTTAGGCATTTCTGGTTGAATATCATCTATTCTAGCTCATTTTCTGTATTTCAAGATTTTGATGGCTTTTTTTTTGTACCTCAGTATTGATATGTACTCCTCTTCACATTCCTCTTGAAAATGTTCTAGTATGGTTCTGTCACTGCTTGTTTGCTTTGTTAAACAGTCTTTCAAACCAATTACTCCAGACATCCAGGATATCCTTAATTTCAGTTTTCATGCTGCCTTATCATCTTTGATTCCTTTTACAGTATTCTTTCCTCCATTTCTAAACATCTTCAATAGCCTCCAGAACATTTTGCCATCTTCTGATATTTATTTTCTATATTCTTACTGAAATCTCTCTCTCTTAAATTTTTCTCTGTATTCTTTTAGGACATCTGCCCACTTATTTACTACGAACTTTTGGTATGCTTTCTTCTTTTCCAGAAATGTTTTTTTTTTTTTAAACTTCTTGTGTCCATATGGAGTTCTTATTTTTCTATCCTTACAGACAACTTCGTCATATACCTCTCTAGCTGAATCAATCAGTCTTTTTCAGTTTGCCACTGAGATGCCAAGATTTGGTTCATGTTTTCAAACTGCTTCAAATTTTCTTCAATAATATTTGTATAGCCGAGTCTATAGTTTACTAGACTCACCTATACAAGTCGACTGTAAAAGAACTGTAAATGTGAAGTAACTGGAAAGAGACCTCCACATCACTCTTCATGTGGTATACCCCCATTAGTAGGTATCTATTGGGTACTGAACAAACGAGGATGGGCTGGCAATTTGGGACTTAGCTAAACAAATTGTACTCTTTATCAGCTTAAACCACAAATGTTCAATGACTTTAAAATTTCTTTTTAGAAACCATTTAATTAGACCATTAATCTTTCAGAGACACCTTGTTATGTATTATAGACATATTATACATACTTTCAAAAACAAAGCCTCTGTTCTTTATCTGGTTGGTTACCAACACTTCTACAAATCCTGTTGCCAGGCATATGCACTTATTCAAACAGACAGTAAGCAGAAGTTAATAACATCTGATATACTGTTGTTAGCAACAAACAACAGGTATTACTTTACAACATTTAACAATTAAATAAACTAAATAAAGACCACTAAAATGATTACAAACACCAGATTTCTAGCAAGTGCAATTTAATTTAAAACACTTTATTTTTATAAAGAAATATATCATTCTCTAGAAGGACCCATGGCAAATACCAACAGAATGTAATTATTAAACCAGAACCAACCATACGAATTCTAATGTTATCTAATATCTAATGAAATCTATCTAATTTTAGAATAATGTTTTTGCATTTGGAGTGGGTCACCCATAACCTCCCTAAAGATGCTCCACCGTATTCAGAAGAAGGCAATTATTATTATTAAGAGACACCTCCAGGGAGTGAAGGAATCATCAAGAGAAGCTGCATACTACCCACACCAGCTGTCATACTTGGTCTTGAATTCATTCACACTACTTACACAACATCCAATGTCAATCCATTCCAATCACACACCACTCTATGAGAGAAAAATCTAGCTCTCACCCCTTCTTGACAGCATTCATTCTTAACTTCCAGGATGCCCTCTCATCCTTTCCCCACCCACCATAAAATGAAAAATTCCATCTAATGAAATCCTGTATAAGGATTTTTGTAAATCTCAATTATATCACCCCTCCTCCTGTTTGCTAGTGTCTGCAGTCTACAAATTCTCAATCTGTCTTCATAATCAGTATTCCATAATCCTGATATCATTTTTAACACATTCTCAATCTCCATTGTATCAGAATCACCATGGAAACAAAGAGACCAGGCCTGTGAACAATGGTCCAAGTGAAGTCTTATCAAAGACTTGTAAAAGGCAAAATGACTTCCTTATCTTTATATGTAAGATCATTTCAGCATCACAACTATCCTGAGTTGTATTTGCAATATTCGCTATATGGCCCTTGAACTTCAATTTCCTATCTATTAAAACTCCAAGAGCCACAGCCTGATCAGTTTCTTCTAGCATAATCCCAATACAACACTGGTTATCTAATCACACCAAGGTGCATGACTTCACATTTACTTCACAATTCCAGCCTATCCACATCATTCTTTAACTGCATATGAGCAGCAGTCCTGATTACCCTACGTATCTTTGCATCATCAGCAAACAGTCATATATCACCTGTCAAATCCTTTGTCATTAACATATAGATTGAATAACAATGAACCAACAACTGATCCTTGTGGTACACCACTGGTTACTTAAAGTCTTGCAGATGCACATCCCCTGTATACCACTTTTTTGATATCTGTAAGTCAGCCATTCTCTTATCCATGCTAATATTTCATAATCTAATACCATATTCTCCAATTTATGGGTCTTCTATGCCATATTCTGTTAAAAACCCTTAGCAAAATCCACAAGTATCATGTTGTATCCATTCCCTTTGTCTAAGTCAATGGTAGCATTATTACAGAAAGTGAGCAAGTTGCTGAAACACGATCTTCCCTTAGTAAACTGATGCTGTTCATTGCAAAGTAGAGATTCTCTGTCTATCCAGTTGACAGATGATCGCTCTCTCATGGACTCTCCTCCACATGTTTTCTCATTGACACTTAGTTTCTGCATTATGTCTTTTTTACAAGTACCTCAATGGGCACTGCACTAGTGAACTGGCTATCATGTAACAACTCCACCCACTGGTCAACATCTATACAGTAACACTCCAAATCTACTGGAATAACTTATCTTTTTCCTTCATCCCATTCCCATCTATCCTAGTGCTTTGGAAAAACCTTTCCCATACAATTTTCTCCAATGAATACAACTCATGGAACTTCAAGAAACATCATTACAGATTTTTTCTTTCTGCCTAACCACTTGCTTATACATGGTACTGCTATGAGATGGTATGAGAGTGACCCCTAGTCTGCCAGGCTACATTGTATATATATATATATATATATATATATATATATATATATTGGTGGCGTTGCATGCATATTTTGGTTGAGTGTACAGCACACCAGTGCTTATCTTAATTGGTCTAATGCAATTAATAATAGGATAACTTTGAATACTTTAATTATCAATTAACTATAACCAAATCTGCGCAGAGCAGGAGAAAATGTGTTTTTCAATATACTGTATATTAGAAAACAACACTGAAGAACACTATACTTGGTTGGTATATTTGAATTACTCAAAAGTGTAAAATTTGGAAGAGGAGGACAAAGCTTACCTCCTTCTACTACAATGTTGTTTCTGTAAATATGGGCAAAAAAGTTATAAATTTATCGAAAATTATATGTATATTAAAAACTTGTTTATATTATATATAAAAACTTGCCTACCACGTCAGTTCACACATGATGCATGCAAAACAGATGAAACTCGGAAAACAAAAACAGCAACTCATAACAAATGACAACGTTCAATTGGATTGGTGCGTATTTTAAAAAAATACACACCAATTACCCTGACAACCTCTAGGTACTATTGTCTCAGAGCTCATCCTATCTCGCCTTCTGAGTGGTTTAAAACTACTAGAATGCTAAGAATCTGACCTGCTGCACCTTCTGAACATCTTTCAAAGGGCTCAAAGGTGTATGTATTTTGAACGCACACCCAGGCTATTAACATGAATGTGATGCAATGTTTACGCATCGAAAAGTGCCCTCTTTAAGCATTAGTATATTGTGTTTACTTTTAGGAATCATGCAAAGGCTGGAAACAATTAGGGGAGTCTTTAATGAGAGTAAATGCAAATGTATAATATCCCTGATATTGCTATTCGGTGGATGAGCACCGCACACCTTGAATCTATTCTATATATATAAAGAGATAAGCCAAAATTTGAAACGTTTTTTATGTCACGTTTTTTGTCTCTTCGTTGTTTTGAAATGTCCAACAATGTGTTTGCCTTCATGAGACAAACACATTGTTGTCTCATGTCATCAGAATTGAAGGAGAACTGGCTTACCAGCCCGGAACTCGTGGGGGGAGGGGTGTCGTAGGTGCCAGAGCCCCCTAGTGTGTTTGTGTGTGTGTGTGTGTATAGAGAGAGAGAGATAGAGAGAGATTACATAAGATACCATTATGAATTATTAAATCTTTCCTTCATTGTCACAGAGTGATCAGCATTCATTATGACAAAATTAGAGAGATTGTGAAAAGTGTCAAAGTAATATTTTTAAAATATACTAATTACTTGACATTTCAACCTTCATATTAAGGTTGTCATCTGGAGTACACAAAGATACAAGCTATATTACGATATGTATGGAAAGGCTTAGATGTTGCTGATTATTCACAACAGCGCTTCATGGTATAAACAACACCAAGAGAGGAAAATTACATTTATTGAACTTAATGATATTTTGGTTTTCTACCAGCATCTTCAGAGTACGAATAATAACTGTGGCAACACAGCACTAAACTAAATAATTGTGAAAAACAATTCAAACTGTAACTGACACAGAACTAATGTACTTATCCTTTCCTTCATGGTTACACAGCAATCAGAATTCATTATAAAACTTATGGAAACACAGTGTTGAGAACTAATATACTTACATGGTGCTCTCTCTATCAGCCAGATAAAGTTAATTTAGAAGAGGCTATCAGGTCTCAAAATGTCTCCCAGATCTTTGGCCAATTAACGTACCCATACTTTCAGGTTGAGTGTGTGTGTGCCTCATAGTTGATTCTGATTCTAAAAATAGTCTCGCAGATCTATAACCACTTCCATGTTTTCTTCCATCAAATCCTATGTGAAGGAGTATCCAGCCCACAGAAGGTGCCATGTAAGGACATTAGTTCTGTTTCAGTTACAAGTCGAACTGCATTCCACAATTATTTAGTTCAGTGCTGTGTACTTGTCCAGTTATAATTTGTATAATGAAGATGCTGGATAGAAAACTAGCAAAATATTAGTGAGTTCAATAAATGTATTTTTCCTCTCTTGGTGTTGTTTATACTACTAAATGCTATTATGAAGTCAAATTACAATACACATTTTGTATGCCGAAGTATTACTAATTTCATTACATGTTGACTCTACTAACCTGACCTCTGGTGGGTAAAAATCTGCAATAGCTGGAGTTCTATTTTTTAAAGGGCTGGAGATCAATTTCATTTACAAGTCTTAAACACTGGGTTGACTACAAGATGCATTAGGAATTGCAAAATAATTGTCAGGTATTCATGTTCAAAATAAGAACTGAGGTTACTGTTATTTAGTGCCAAAAGTCCTACAGTTGGAGATTGCTAGAGACCTAAAGAACCAATTATATGTGACCTGCTTGTCCTAGAATTCCATTATTTAAATTTAGAAATACTGTTATCCTCATGAAACAGAAATTATGTAGATCAAATGTGGCTTTCACCTATTTTGAGATTTGGGGCCATCATTACTGTTAAGATTAGGATGGTTGATTAGAATCTCACAAGATTCTTTCAATTTACATTAATATCAAATTCGGAACAATGTAAGGAATGTGTGCAGGATTTTGGATAATGATTAAAATTTAATATACTTTTTTTTTAATCATGCATCTTGTCTTATCAATATACAGTAATTTACAGGTGCATTGGATTTGGCACACCCCAGGGTAAACCAGGGGCTGAATGGAATGGGATCCTTAAAGAAACTGGAAAAGTTCTTTAATTTTGTAGAGGTTTAAAGGTGGCATTAAGGCTGTATTTGTGTAGTCCTTAATGTATAAAATGGCTATGGTACCATAATCTTTTTTTTTTTTTTTTTTTAAGCCATTGTTTAGAATGCCTTTTGTTTTTGGCTAATGTTGTTTTGCTGTTTGCTGATGATATTAATTCTTATTAAGAGCTTGTTTACTAGAGCAAACTGTTATTGTTCTATTTTTGAGGGGGCCAATGACACCTAATTTTTATGTTCGGGTAGTGGAAGTCTATATATACATAACGTACAGTCTGGTATGTGTAGTCCTATAGTAAAGAAGTGAAGAATAGATTGCTGATATAAAAGTTGACTATACTAGGAGATAGTGGTAAGTTCATGGCCATACTTTCCTTTTATTTTTGTTGGTAAAAATTACAGGAAGGCCTCATTTTATTAAGGGAATTACTTTCTCAGCCCATTGTTTGTAATTAAATGAGATTGGTTCCTTTAGTAAGAATGACATATTTCCACAAATGACTTTTCTACCAGCTTTTTTGCATTATCCATGATTACTGCTTGAGTTACAGAAATATATTGTTTTGATTCATATCATTAATCCACAACACTAATAATTTTTCCATTATTTCATTCCTTGAATATGATGTTCTTGACACTTTTGCATTAACAATCCCTTAATGTGAACACTGTTATCTTATCTGCATTAGTCACTATTGTTGTAATTGTTAGAAGGCATTAATGGTTTACACACAATAAGACTGATGCCCACCTAATTTGATGTGTCAGATCACTTTCATTTTTTCCTCAATGATTTCCCTAAGTGATTTCTGCTTTTTTTAGATGTGGAAGATATTGAATCAGCTCTATGTTTAGATGATATTTTTAATTTATTGTTTAAATACTAATATTAGTAAAACTTCACTTTTTTTTTTAGCAATAATTACAACATGGTTCATGATGGACCGAACCATAAACAAACTATTTGGTAATCTCTACCCACAATGCCATACAACATAAAACAAAAAGACAACCGTGAATGCTGCTGACATGCTATGTTTATCCTTTTGTTTTTGTCTTGTTGTTTATGTTTAAATTTTCTGCTGTTGATTTTGAAGTGTTCGCTAGACTTTTTCATTAGATTTGAATCTTCATAAATAGAGGGGTGCTTAAGGGTCAAAGCTGTATAACTGAGAGGAGACCTCCACATAGCCTTTAAAGGAATGCGGAGAACCGACCAGGGCTTCTGACCTAATGTCCAATCCTCACCTTCTCGTGGTGCACCCTGTTGGGTATCTACTTGGATACTGAATGGACGAGGATGGGCTGGCAATTTGGGATTTAGCCGATCAAATTGTATTCTTATTGGTTAAACCAAATAGAATGATGGTACAACATAACAAAATTTCATGCCAGCTGGGGCGTCGCCCGGTTAAACAAGGCCCCCGTTGTTTTCGCCAGGGAACCAGGGCGAACAGCGAAAAGTCAGCTACTGGAACAAATCTGAAAACACACCGCCAACTCAACATCACCAGAGTTAAAGATCGGTACTATCAACGTAAGAAGCCTGAATGGCAAAGAAATGGAGCTAGCTGAGGAATTAGATAAGTACCAGATCGACATAATAGGGGTGACTGAAACAAAAAAGACCAAAACTGGTGAGATCTTTCTGAGCAATAAATACAAAATGTTATATTCAGGCAATGACAATCAAGGAAAAGAAGGAGTAGCCATAGTATTCAACACAAAATACAAGGCTAATCTTCTTGAATGGCAGTCAGTCTCAAGTAGAGTAATGTGGGCAAATATGAGAATGGGGAACTGGACAATGAGACTTATTTGTGCCTATGGTCCCACAGAAGGTTCTACTAAGGTAGAAGTGGAGGAATTTTTTGAGGCTTTAGAAAAAGCAACTAACACAATGAAAAATGAAAAGTTGGTCCTTGTTGGGGATCTAAATAGCAGAGTAGGAAATGATTGTGAGGCATACAAAAATATTTTGGGAAAATCTGGAGAAAAGTCTCATTGACTATGTTATTGTTGATAGTGATGTTTTCTCCCTGGTGCAGGACACCAGAGTGTACAGAGGATTTGAAATTGGAAGTGATCACTATTTAGTCTTGAGCAGGATAAAATTGAATTTCATATTGAAAAGAATAACATGTAAGAAAGTTTTAAAGCGAATAAAAGTTCAGCAGCTCTCAGATGTGAACTGTAGGCTAAAATACACAAAGATTATTGAAGAAAAAATGAAAGAGTTTCAGAACAGGAATCAAACCTTGGAGATTCAGTTTCAAACTCTGAAGAAAACATTGATTGATTCTGCCAGAGAGGCATGTGGTGAGGTTATCTGTAAGGATAAAAAAATCAGAACTCCCTAGTGGACACAGGAAGTTAAAGAGGCAGTGAAGGAAAAGAAGAAAGCATACCAAAAGTTCCTGTCAAATAAGTCAGCTTGTGCTCTTAGAGAATATAGAGACAAATGCAAGAATGCTAAACACTGTGTAAAACTAGCTAAACAAAAGTCATGGGAGGACTGGCAAGAATATAGAAAATAAATATCAAGAAGGTGGCAAAATATTCTGGAGGTTGTTGAAGAAGCTTAAGAATGGAGGAAAGAGTGCTGTAAAAGGAATTAGAGATGATAAAGGTGACATGAAAACGGGAGAAAAAGATATCCTTGAAGTATGGAGTAATTACTTTGAAAAACTGCTAAATGAAACAAGCAGTGATGACAGCACAGTGGTAAAAAACACTGACCAGGCATGCAGTCAGGAATACATATCCATACTAGAAGTAGAAAAAGCCATCAAAGGCTTGAAATGTAGAAAGGCAGCAGGAGTAGATGATATTCGACCGGAAATGCTGAAGTATGGTGGTATAAGAGTCTTACAGTGGCTGCAGTGCATAGTTCAGAAAGCCTGGACAGAGAGACGAATTCCCGATGATTAGAGTAGAGCTCTCATAGTACCCATATATAAAAAGGGAAATAAAACTGAATGTGAGAATTACAGAGGTATTTCCCTACTGAGTGTTCCTGGCAAGATCTATGCAAGTATACTTGAGAAACGGTTGAGAAGAATTGTGGAAGAAAAGCTTGGTTAAGAACAAACTGGATTCAGGCCAAATAGAGGCTGTCAGGATCAGATCTTCACTTTACGACAAATAGTCGAGAAAGCATGGGAATATAACAAAGATCTGTATTTAAGTTTTGTCGATTTGGAAAAGGCATATGACAAGGTGCCAAGAGAGAAGCTATTCAATACGCTTCAGTTATATGGTGTCAATGGGGCATTATATCAAGCAATACTTAGTCTTTATTTGAGTTGTAAGTCAGCAGTTAGAATTGAAGGAAGTACAGGAAGATGGTTTAATGTTAAATCTGGTGTGAGACAAGGATGTACATTATCCCCTCTGTTATTCATTATCTATATGGATCACATTATGAAGGAAAGTGGTATTAAACATGATATCAAAATTGGAGATGTTAATGTCAGCTCTTTGCTTTATGCGGATGATGTTATACTTCTAAATAAATCTGCTACAAGTCTGCACGATTCTCTGACTAAATTGAATAGCTGTTGTAATAGATATGGTATGAAGGTCAGCAATAAAAAGACAAAGACAATGAAAATAGGCAGAATCATTGAAAATGTCAACTGTGTTGTGAATGGAGAACCTGTGGAACAAGTAAAACATTTCAGCTATTTAGGCACAATTTTTACTGAAGATGGTAAATTAAATATAGAAATAGACAACAGAATCAGCAAAGCTGGTATGGTGGGAAGTCAATTGAATAAATTCATATGGAATAAGAGAGAAATCAGTCGGAACACTAAATCAGCTGTGTACAAGACAGTGTTCAAACCAGTTTTAACTTATGGATCTGAGAGCTGGGTCAGAAGTAAAACACTTGACCAAAGACTAGAGACCACAGATATGAGAGTCCTGAGAAAGATTATAGGCATGAACAGATGGCATCAATGGCAATATCATATTAAAAACAAGGATATTAGGAAAGAACTTGACATTGTCAGCATCCAGGAATGCGTTAGCAGAGCTAATCTTAGGTGGTATGGTCACTTAAACAGAATGGGCGAGGAAAGATTAGCAAAACAAGTGTTCTCTGCCAGGTTGGCAGCAAAATGACCCAGAGGAAGACCGTATCAATCCACCAAGATATAGGTGGATTGATACGGTACAAAATGCTTTAGACGACAGAAATATAAGATCTGATAATGTTGGAGTCTTGACAAGTAACAGACTGATTTGGAGGAAAATTGTAGATAGGAAATTAATAATGTAATAATGTTGTAATTTTTTTCATGTAGTACTATCATATCCTGTACACCCCTTTAGGGTACATGGCAGGAATTTGATGATGATAAATAGAGGAAATGCAAAATATAAGCCTTCATGTATTTTGCCATATGAAATAACAAGAATGTAGCAATGATGCTGGATGGAAATTTGTTTCATAATTTGTCACGCACCATTACAAAATGTTATTATCATGACAGTTGAAGATATGAAGAACTCTAATTATCAACTAGTCATGAGACTCAAAAGGTATATCATTTTCCTCTCCCATATATATAAAAACAAATGCTATTTCATGAAAATTAAAACATGTTTGGCAAAGATGATTTATTAGTCAGTTCTGAAGTGCATATATTCTTTTTTTTTTACAAATGTCCCAATCAATGATGCAGAACACATTTAAAGAATAAATTTCTGCTTGATATCACAACCCTCTTTGTCCACACACTCCATTCTGGTTAACTTCATGGGACAAAATAATTCTTAGGTAAAAAAAAGTCATGGGCATGCTGTTATCTCTTTCTAGAGTGAAGCTCTGAGCAACAGACTGAATTCCTCAACTTCAAAACCCAAAGTATGGCCCAGATATGTTGATGATATTCATTATTTTCCCCAATGCTGCCGAACTTTTAAACATAGAATTCATCACTGAAATTGAAAACTAGAATGCATTTCTATTTCTGCTTACATTTAATACATATACTCCCTCAGGCTGAGAAGTCTCTACATAACAGCTAATAAATATACAGACTCTTACCAACACCTAACACAAAAATCAGGAGTTATTAGCACTCTCAAAAATATAGCAATAACAATTTGTTCTGATGAGCAAGCTCTTAAAGCATGAATTACAGATTATTAGTAAAACATTTATAAACAACTACAGCAGCAAAAAAAGGAAACAACAATATTCTCCACAAAGACTACACCTAAAAATACCCACACCAATACAAACTTAATGCCTTTTAAACTCCTACAAAAAAAATATAATAATAAAAATAAATAAACAAACACTTTTTGGTCTTACCTGCAGCTTGCTAATTTTAATAGTTTTAATTTAAAATAATTTAACATTGCAACCTTCATATTAAAGTCATCAATCTTGGTACACTGTTTTTGAGATGTAATGTTACAGAAGGTTGTTGAGGATATCATATACTGAAAGGGAGACAAATGGATGGGTGCTAGAAAGGATCAGTACAACTTTAAGGCTCCTTAAGGATACTGACAGAAGCAAGTTGAAATACTTTGGACATATTAAAAGGATGGAAGGAGGACTTCTCAGAACAATAATAGAAGGTAAAGTTCCTGGAAAAAGAGGAAGGCGTAGATTGTCAGTGAGATGGATGGATGGTTTCTCTGGAGTGACTGATCTTCAGAGAGTTTAAGCCCCTCTAGAAAAGCATATAACAGGATCACAATGCAAGGACTGGTGTGGCACATCACCAAGGATCTGAGTGATCAAACAGCCATCTGTTGATTTCCAATGAACAGATGGATGGATCTGAGTACACATATACACACAGAAATAAGCTACATTACAATGCACATTGTACACCAAGGCATTACTAATGTGGTCAACTGTTGATCCTGTTAGCCTTTAGCCTTACCTCTGGTGCAGGAGAAAAAAATAAAGCCTATAAAGCTAGAGTCATGTTCTTAATAAGTGACTGGAAATCAGATTCAGTTGTATTACTGACAAAAGTTAAAAGTTTAATGCTAATAGCATTACTAATTGCTTTTGCTTAGTTATTGTCAGATATTTCATACATAGCCATCAGTCATATATAAAAATTGACATGGTATAATGTTGTTCATTAATATTCTAATAAATTTACTAAAAGCTTATACTGATTGCACAGTAACATCTCCTTCAGGAAGAACTGTGAAAATTAAGAGAGTAAGTTTTACTACAACAGTATAACAACAGCATTTATAGGTTTTGCAGTAAGAAACATAAAAACAATAAAAATTATCAGTTATCTTAATACATCAATAACTAAAAACTGAAATTAAGGATAGCCTATACATATATATAGTAATTAAAAAGCTCTTTATTCTTTGTTTGAAACTATTGAAACAGGGGGAAACTCTTGGTTAGTGAGAGTTTTTAATTTCTGCACAATGAATAAAAAAAAAAAGAAATGTGCAGGATATATGATAACAAGATATCAAATATGGGACACAGTAACATGAAGCCTCAATACCCTAATTGAAAAACATTGACGTAGCTGTTTATTTCTCAGTGACCAATCACTGGAGTGATCGATCTTCAGAGAGTTTAGTAATAGTGATGAAATTCTTTCATCACTATTACTGTTTTATACAGAAGACAAGATGAAATGAATGAAGAACACTAGATGAAATGGTAATAAAGAACCATTGATTCTTAGGTATTTTTTCTGTTTGCTTAAAAGTTCAAATCTTAACTCCTGACACTCTTAAACAAAGTTTTCTAATTTTTAAAGAGGTGTTTAATACATGTGTTTATTCATAGCTTACATGAGTCATTTTCAGGTTTTCAATATATGAAAGAATAACAATTTGAAGAATTGCATTTTGACAATGAAAGTTTTCACATATGTAATTACCTTGTGCATATACTTCTTCCTGCTGCATTTTTTCCTGCATAGCCCTGTCTCTTTGCTCAACCCAACGAGGATCAAGAAGGCCTATTAAGATAGCAAATGAAAAGATATGTTTAAACTTGTTAAGTATACAACCCACTTTAATTTTCAAAAGAGAATCTAACACACACACACACACACACACACACACACACACACACACACACAAAAAAAATTAAAGAAAAAAAGAATACATTAATAATTAAAAACTGAAATTAAGGATAGCCAAAATCCATGCCATTTAATAACAGAGTTAATGAATCATAACATCCTTCTTCAATAAAAATAAAATTGATATCATCAAATGTCAGTCGTTAAAATACATAAGACATATTCAATATTCTAGCAATCTTTTAATAATTGACTAGCACTACACTCATACATATCTTACATGTTGAAGTACAGTCACGATTTATGATTCATTTAGTCATGACGGTGGGAGTCATTCCCCCTCGTGAAATGACATTTTATTAGTACCTAGTTGACACTTGCAAACATGATAATGACACCATGCTTTATTCAATGACTGATTAAATTTTAAGATGTTCCCTTCAAGAATGAAAACACAATTATCATGTTTATGTTTTCAAAAATGTTAAATCTGTGACTAATTTTAAATATCATATCTGTGATGTATATAATGTTTCTGTGTGTATAAATGATTTCACATACTACAGGTCACTGTGGGTGTCCTTTTTAACTGTTGTTTATTTGTTTTTTAACTTGTCATCTGATAACTGTGTGTTTTCTGATCTCTTGCAAGAAACTTTCATGTTAGCTTACATGGATGGGAAGATATATTTACACTCACCGCCAGCAATATGGAATTATAAAAATTTAACTAACAGAACCATAATTTGTCTCAATCATATATATCTCTCACAGCATTTATTTAATCATAATAATCCTCTTATCTAATGGCAATTATTCCAACAGTATTAACAAAATACTCTATCTCAGCCCTCAATTGACAACCCTGTTTACATGCTGTCACTACTCCCTTTATCCATGACACATCTGGGAAAAAAAAAAAAAAAAAAATGCAGAACTTTAAGGAAATACATATCTGTACTGTTCTCAAACCATACTTCAAACTGGCTGCTCTACTCAAGACCAAACTCTGCACTCCTCGCTCCTGCATTCTGCAAGATATGGGAAATATAATTCTTAGGCATCCGGTATAACAATCATGTCTTCCTAACTAAAACTCCTGTCTAAGTCTATTTATTCATTTCAACTTTTGTGTTATGTAAACACTACAATTTATACTAAACCTGATGAGGTATCTGTGTGTGTGAGAGAGAGAGAATACTGATGATATTCAGCTGTTATTTAATACATTTTTATTATTTCTTTTTACATTCCATTAAATGGTTAATATGAGTTTTAACCAGCACCCAAGCCTAATTACACACTCAATTGTCTGTGATAATTCTGGAATCAATTTTCTTTACTTATTAAATAAATGATCACCATTGAAGTAAAGATCCAATTTGAGAACAAGGTTATATTAGGACTAAAATTTTCTTGTTTAGCATTATCTTCCAAACATTAATATCCATAGCCACCAATCTTAAGTTCCTACTGGTATCACAACTTCAAAGATTTGGATGGTTCTCAAAGTGGAATATTGTTTTGCTACCACATGAACTTTTAATAGTTTTCTTTAGTAATTTAACAGGTCATATTTTTCTGAGTCAAATAATTTCCTATAAAAAGCTTCAGTTTCTATGCACATATTATTCTCAGGAGGTTCTATTGTATGAATTTGATTTACAATTCATATTTTACTTATTTACCCAAAGTTTATGTTGTACGATGAAAGTAGTTCAACGTACAAATCAAAATTCTAAATAAATATATACATATATTTAGTTTATGATTTAAAAGAACTTATTTTTAACAACATCCTACAACCTGATCTGTGAGTTTTATTTATCAGCATCATCATCAGATTCCTGTCATGTACCTTCAAGAGGGTGTACAGGATATGATAGTACTATATGAAAAATTTACATCATTACTAACTTTCTATCTACAATTTTCCTTCAAATCAATCTGTTACCTGTCAAGACTCCACCATTATCAGATCTTATCCAATTTTTATTTTATCTCCCACCCTTTTTTCTTTTCATTTATTTCTATTCTCTGGAACAATCTTTCTCATGAAGTATTTCCTCAAGAACTATGACCTCCTAACCTCTTGTGTGTAATTAAAAAAACAAAACGAGAGTAAAAGCTACAGCTTCACAAGCAAATTAGTCTACAGACTGTAGTTCACAAAATTTGTTTATGTTATTGCTTAAACAGTAAAAATATTCCTCAAACTTGGTATGATGCCTTCTAAAAGTCCAGACTTAAAAATGTGGGCAGTCTGAGCTATGAGCCCCTTTTTCTTTTGTACTTTTTTTTATAGTCATGGATAACACTGAGGTACATAACTAGTGGCATATATGTAATACAACAATGGTTAAGCACTATAGTTGATTGGAATGTTTGTAAATCACATTACAACTGCTTATAAAGTTACATTAATTTTATAAAAAAATATTAATTTCTTTCCTTTTCAAATGAAAAATATAAACAAAAAAAATCATGCATACACTGTAGATGGTATTTATTATCGAATGAGTTATAGATAACATATAGATTGATGGGGGAAATGAGAATAAGTGCAAAGGAAAAAAAGAGCTAAATATTACATTTAATAAATTTTATGATATATTAAAATTAATATTGATTTAAAACCAGTTTCACATGACTTTGTTCTTTAAAGGTAAGACCTACAATGAATATGAAACCTTATGAATATTACAGTTCAGGGTTCTATCCAGTGTGACTCCCAGCAGGAATCACACAGGATAGAACCCTGACATTGTCAGTTTTATAACACTTGCTGCTTACTAGCATCTTGCAACAACAACATTCAGAAGGTTGTTGGCACATCATGGAAAGCCAGCCCTGGCAGAGGCACTCCAGACTGCAGTGAAATATAGTCTATGTTTCTGCCAAATATTGTATGCCTGTATGGCTGAACAGTACACACATCTCTAATGGTGATACACAACTCAACACCAGCATGAAAATCATGACAACAACAATCAAACTCACCTCACTATGTTTTAAACAATATTGCTCCATCACATCTATGCAGGAAGCAATTCCTTCAAAGAGAATATACAAGTGTTTCCACTTGGTTATACTATAAATTAAAGATAACAAAATTATATACTTGGTTTAATTCTTTATCCAAGTGTAAGCAAACAAGTTTGCACCTGGACTATTTTCAGGACTGGGGCAACTCATGGTAAAGGTGTATGACATAACTTGTTAGTATCCCATAATGCAAAGCACATATCCTTATGGGTGTGTATACTGCTATGTATTATGGGAAGGGTCACTTGTTTATATTTTATGTCTATGCATTATGGGAAGGGTCAGGTGCAAACTTGTTTGCTTACACTTGGATAAAGGATTAAATCAAGTATATAATTTCTTGATATCTTTAATTTATATGAGAATATACAAAAATCATGAACAATCTTTAACTCCCGATTCACACTGATCTGGAAATAGCAGGACATGGCAGATTTAGATCTCGACACCCCATAAAATACTGCAGAACAGCTGATCAATGAGAGATTTAATATTTCCAATGCCTGGAAAGAAGAGTGGAACAATATAGATACCCTCGTTGATAAAATTATAAAAGATATAACTAGTCAACATCTGACTTAAATCTCCCTCATTGCTCCTAGCAAACCTTCAAATTGGACAAGGTAGGAACACAGCATGCTTGAACTCCTGGGGCATTATTTATTTCAACTCCAAGCTTGCAGCTGCAGAGCATCAGTTCAGGCAATGACTCTCATTATGTATTAATGCAGCTTACAAGTGTTCTCTGGCAGTGCATTGAATCTAGTGAGCATATAAACAAAGGCAGCTGAATGGTTGATGAATTCGAACAAATTTATGATACCAAGGACACCTCACCATGTGCCATGGTTTACTCTTATATTTTATGTATAGTGGATTCTGGTTAATTAGCCAAATCAAGAATAGCATAATTTGGCCAAATTAAGTGGCTGCTCCAATTAAATGAAGTTACACATCAAGAGTTTAAAAGGTATATGTACATAAAACAAAAAAAATAAGTTTAGAAAAGTTTTTCATTTATTGCATAGAAAAATTACTGACTTATAGATAAACTTAACCGATTAGCTTTAAAGTAAAATATTTGCCATAAAAATAAGTTCATTTATATATGTATTAAACATGCATGCAGTACTTAGGGGTTAATAATTTGCAGGAACTGACTGAGCATAGATTTTTTTTTGATTGACTGCAATTAAACAAAATCTGCCCAGGTATCTAGTTCAGATACAGTACTATTTATTGCCTTCCTACATGAAATAGTTGTAATCCAGTAATAAATTTTCTAACATCCTGGGTAGTCAATTCATTCAAGCTTAGGAGTTCATTCTCACCATTTTCTTTTTCTTCTAATGACCTGTGATGTTCTGCTTCATAGTTTCTGATGTGATTCACACCTAATGGACCGTCATTTTAACTATCAAGCTATATCCAGTATATCCATGATTTAATGTTTAAAACCACAATCAGCAAAACAGTTTTGAAAGTCTGGTTGCTTATTTCTTGTCAATTATCAGACATAAACTGTATATTGATTGTAAAAGATAACTTTTGCACTGACCTCCTTAACAACTATCAAGAACCAGTAAAGTTTTTCTTGATTTCTGTTGTAATTCCATTTCCTAACTCATAAGCCAATTCTTAAAAAATTCACTGAATTGATAAACTCTCCATTCTAATCCCTTTAAAGCTTCAAGACCCAGCCATTTTCCTAATAACAGCTTTCACGCAGTAATTTCTGACATATTTGAAAAGCATAACACTGTTATATGATCTACTGTTTTCAATGATCCAGTGTAGAGTGTTAACACACAGAACCATCCAATGTGGTATGATAAAATAGCCCTGTTTCATCAGTACTGCAGGTGTCGTCAGCACTAAATTTTTGAATCAAGATTATGAAATTTCTCTAAGACTCCAAGTGGTCGAGGTTACTGGCTAGCACAATTAAACGGCACTATAGTGTCCAAATAAAGCAAATTCTTGTTATAGCCTCATTTTGTTTTTGTGCTTCCAGAAATTAGAATAAAATGGAATAGAATAGAATAAAATTTTAATTAAATTATCATACTCATATGATAAATAAATAAATAAATCACCATACTTGATACTGCCTGCCATTTAAGAAGATTATCCTCATATATAGTGTTGAATACTACAATCACCCTTTCTGTTCCCTGATTGTTATTGCCTGTCATTAGTTCTATTTCAGTTACTATTTTCTAATGATTTAGCTGATGCTTGTCAGAGTTATAATTTGTTCTCTGAGATGCTGGCCTAGAAAACCAGTAAAATATTAGTAAGTTCAATAAATTAATTTATTATTTCTACTCTTGGAGTTGTTTATACTCTGAAGGGCTATAATGAATAATCAACACCACCTAAATCTTTCCATATCACATTATACCATATTGTCATATTATTCTGCCTTCTTTAAAGAGTGTGTATATGTGTAGACACACACACACACATACACACACACACACACACACACACACACACACACACACACACACACACACACACACACACACAATATGTATATATGATATAACAGATTTACTCGGCTGAGGAAATATTTGAAGTAGATTAATAACTGGAAGCTGAGAGATTAAACAATAAAAAATAAATAAATAAAATATATACATACACTCGGGTCTATTTTTATGAGTATCTTTTTTATATGATTTTGAAGTTATGTGGTGCATAACTTCAAAACTTATGTACCATGGTACATAATGAACAGCGTGTTGCAGCACATGCTGGCTTAACAAGATGTAAGCAGTGAGTGTCCATGAAGTTTAATTTTGCATGTGAGTAAGTGTTTGTCTTTTCATTATCATAAGTCTAAATTTTGCTAATTTTTATTTTAAAGATTTAATTTGGCCCAATGGAGAAAAAAAAGCACCAAAGAAAAGCAATTTCTTTGGAAATGAAAATTGCAATTTTAGATTGCTTTGCAAAAGGAGAGGGATCTACGACAATTGATAAATATTTTAATCTAGACGAATCTACTATAAGAGCAATTAAAAAGAATGAAGTCGCAATAAGAAAATCTGTCATTTCTGGCGCAAAACTAAGTGCCAAATTATCATCGTACTCAAGAGATGCTTTATTAGAAAAAAAAACAAAATGAGCGCTCATAATTTGGATTGAAGAATTAACTCAAAGAAGAATCCCTATAAGTAATTAAACAAAAAAGCTCTTCAGTTTTACGAACAGATGAAGCAATTGGAGCCATCTACTTCTGCTTCAAAGGCTGATAAAGAATTTTTGGCTAGCAAACGATGGCTAACCGGGTTTTTAAAAAGGAATGCACGTGAAGATTACAAGCGAGGTTGCAGCAGCCAAACATTTTCAAGAGAAGTTAGCCAAAATTATTGAAGATGGTGGATATTGTCCCGATCAAGTGTTTAATGCTGACGAAACAGGATTGTTTTGGAAAAAAATGCCTAGTTGAACTTACATCGCAAAGTCTGAGAAAAAAGCAAGTGGGTTTAAAGCAAGCAAAGATTGAGTAACATTGTTACTTTGTAGCAATGCATCAGGGGAATGAATGTAAATCAATAGAGTTCTGTATGCAGTTGATCAGATTATATTACAAGGTAATGAAGATGACCTTCAAAAATCAGTTTATTAATTACCGTATTTACTTAAATATAACTCACACTCCACCCCCACAAAAAAAATTGAAGTTAAAAAATCATGGTGTGAGATACATACAGGGATTTTCAGAAACTGAAGTTTTTCAAGAAAAAAATAAATCGACATTTATGATTAAATCCCAAATATTCATTATAATTTATAATTGCTCACATTATTTATAAAATGAATGCATTTAAATTTTAATTATCAACGTTATTTGCATTATCAGCCACTCACTTTATCATGGTGTGAGATACATACAGGGATTTTCAGAAACTGAAGTTTTTCAAGAAAAAAATAAATCGACATTTATGATTAAATCCCAAATATTCATTATAATTTATAATTGCTCACATTATTTATAAAATGAATGCATTTAAATTTTAATTATCAACATTATTTGCATTATCAGCCACTCACTTTATCATGCAATTTATTTGTATCTTTAGCAACAATGCTTCTGTAATTAAATTAAAACAAATAGTTTAATTATTGCGTGTCCTTTTATCATTTCGGAATCATATGATCTTTGAGCTTATCATAACTTTCAGTTTAAAACCAGCAATGCAACTTGAACGAATCTCCATACTTCAAGCAAAAATTACCAATAATTTACAAGACTTGAGATATGTTATGAATAATTCTTCACGAATGACTAATTAGAAGTGAAGGCACAGCATGAAATGGACAGCAAAGATAGACCGGTAGAAATAGTCCAGCGATGAAGATGTGCATGTGATTGGTGCAGTATTAGCAAAAGATCACGACTGATTCTCTTCAACCGAATTCCAAAATATCTGAAACTGCCATAACAACAATCACTATCTATTTGTTAAAGTTTTAAACTTTTTTTGTGTGCGAGGTATATTCGAAACTTTTTAAATTATTTTATCATAAAGTAAAATCAGGAGTGCGAGGTATACATGAGGGTGAGTTATATTCAAGCAAATACGGTACACAAAATAAGCCAATAATACAATTTAAAAATTTAAACTGTGGTTTAAATTGTACCCAAAAGAAAAAATTCATGGCAATTAAAGGTCGAGATCATGCTAGATCAAAAATAGCCATAGAAAATAAAATAACAGAACAGGTGACACAGTTTAATTATTTAGGGCTGCATAATAACATTATTCACAGGTGCATTTTGTGAAATGCACCTGGGAATAATGGTTTTGCAACTGCTCACTAGGTTGTGCAGGCAGACTGTCTGTTATGCATGTAATGAGATGGTTATGATTAAAATAACAAAAGCAACAGCTTTCAATAAAATGCGACCCACAATGTAATGCATTCACATTAATGTTAATGATTTCTTACTTAATCCTTTTCAGAGAAAGTGATGACAACTTAGCACTTTACTAAGAATTTCCATGCAAAATGTTTTGGGATAAAATAGGATAGTAGTAAGATAGTAAGCTCATAATGGCTCAAAAGATATAGTTTGATTAATTATTATAATATTAATGCACTTTAATAATCCTGCATTTTTAGTCAAAATAACCAAAATTAAGATATGGAACCTTACCTATGCGAACATGTTCCTGCATTTTATCAGCTGGAATTTTTTCACCAGTAATCGGAGAAATAAGATACTGTTCTGAAGTAGACTGGGGTGTTTTTGAAGCTAATGGTAAAAGAAATACAAAAAAAATCATGAAAAACAAATGTCTGTTTATGTTAACATATTAACATTAATCATACAAAATATTTATTAATACTAATGCAATTCATAGACATGATGAACTACAGTACTACATGTATATATTATGTAAAAAAAAATAAAATATTTAATATAAAACACATTTTGTGAAATATCTCATCCCTTCATCAGCGAATGCACAAAAAATAATGGAGTTCTAGGAAGCAAGAACATAATGACAACAGATGTTACAGAGAGCTTTTGTTCTATGTGGCAAGTGGGAAACTGTAAACAAACACAATTAACACAGTAATAAACAAACACAGCCAATGAACAAACAAATACACAGCTTGTTACAAGTATGTAACAGTATGGAGATAGTTAAAAAAAAATTAATTTAACTTATATAAAAATTAATTTAATGTGGACCACTTAGAAGACATGAGCGCTTGCCCAAGCATCCATACATTTGCCTTCTATTGGTCTATTTTGATAAGGTTTCACTGGCCTGATACTGTTTCGAACTAGTTGGTCCTCCTCAGAGACCAGGCAGAAACCTTAAGAGAGCAGAAACCTCTTATTCAGTACTAAGGAACTTGAAATGTTGGAGAGATGTATTTTTCGTAAGTGAACTCTCGGTCAGTGAGTAAAGTATTTACTAAAATAAACAGCCCAAATGCTGTTTATTTTAGTAAATGCTGTAAATGCTGTAAAAAATAAACAGCAAATGCTGTTTATTTTGCATTGCCAAACTGATACAGTTCGGCAATGCAAAATTATATAAATCAAGTTGATTTATATAATTTTGCATTACTGAACTTAAGCTTTTTGGTCTTTATTTTAGTAAATAAATTAACAATTAAATTATAATGGTTGCATGAAAATTGCATACAGAATGTATATATAATTAACAAATTATTCATGTAAAATGAATATAAAAATTGTCTGCATAAAAGAATAACTAAATCAACCCATTAATACATGTAAAAATATGTAAAGTGTGTGTGTGTTCAACAAAATGCACACACACACACACACACACACACACACACACACACACACACACACACACACACACACATATATATATATATATATATATATATACACTGATACAGTGGAAATTTTTCAGCACTTTGTTAGGGGGAAGCGAAAACAAGACAAGAGGTCATCTTGGAAATTGATAACACTGTGATAGTAAGGCCTCAAGATTAGATTTTTCACCTGAGATTTTCACAATTTTTATATTCACTTTACATGAATAATTTGTTAATTATATATACATTCTGTATGCAATTTTCATGCAACCATTATAATTTAATTGTTAAATTTATTTACTAAAATAAAGACCAAAAATCATCACAAAATATGATTTATATTAAATATTTTATTTTTCTTTATATAATTTACATGTGTAATCGGTTCATAATTACACAAAATATACTTCTACACCTAAATATATGCACCACACACAATACTACCACAATTCACAGGATACTCCTCTGACTAAACTATTATAAAAATTTTAATTAATACTTTCCCATATTTTGGAAATGTTACATTGCCATCATCAGAGATCACAAAAAACAATCAAGCCATCCAAGCCATATTTCCTCCTGATATCTCAGCCCTGTTTCAGTTCACCACGAACTCAGGCTATTTCATTTGGCAAGAAAATTCTACAAACAGATAGAGGAGACAGCCATGGGTTCCTCACTCCTGGCCAACTTCTTCATCAAGACCAAATAGTGATCACTTCCAATTTCAAATCCTCTGTACACTCTGGTGTCCTGCACCAGGGAGAAAACATCACTATCAACAATAACATAGTCAATGAGACTATTCTTATTCCTTGCCTCTTCTCTCCATGTGAATTTGTGCACATTTTTATGTTGGAACATGGTGTTAGTAATAACCAGTCCATGTCCTAAGCAGAAATCCAACAGATATTTGCCATTATTATTAGCTTTGCTCTTTTCTCCAAATTTTCCCCAAACATTTTTGTATGCCTGACAATCACTTCCTACTCTGCCATTTAGATCCCCAACGAGGACCAACTTTTCCTTTTCATTGTGTCAGTAGCTTTCTCTAGAGCCTCAAAAAATTCCTCCACTTCTACCTTAGTAGAACCTTCTGTGGGACCATAGGCACAAATAAGTCTCATTGTCCAGTTCCCCATTCTCATATTTGTCCACATTACTCTATTTGAGACTGACTGCCATTCAAGAAGATTAGCCTCGTATTTTGTGTTGAATACTATGGCTACTCCTTCTTTTCCTTGATTGTCATTGCCTGAATATAACATTTTGTATTTATTGCTCAGAAAGATCTCACCAGTTTTTGTCGTTTTTGTTTCAGTCACCCCTATTATGTCGATCTGGTACTTATCTAATTCCTCAGCTAGCTCCATTTCTTTGCCATTCAGGCTTCTTATGCTGATAGTACCGATCTTTAACTCTAGTGATGTTGAGTTGGGGTGTGTTTTCAGATTTGTTCCAGTAGCTGACTTTTCGCTGTTCGCCCTGGTTCCCTGGCGAAAACAACAGGGGCCTTGTTTAACCGGGCGACGCTCCAGCCGGCATGAAATTTTGTCATCTTGTACCATCTGTATTTTGGTTTAACCAATAGGAATACAATTTGGTCGGCTAAATCCCAAATTGCCAGCCCTTCCTCGTTCGTTCAGTATCCAGGTAGATGCCCAACAGGGTTCACCACGAGAAGGTGAGGATTGGACATTATGTCAGAAGCCCTGGTTGGTTCTCTGCATTCCTTTAAAGGCTATGTGGAGGTCTCCTCTCAGTTATACAGCTTTGACCCTTAAGCACCCCGTTGCTCAACTTTAGCACCAAAAATATAGTATAGAAGGATGCGTGTATGCATTCTTCTATACTATTTTTATTTTTTAATGGCAGTGAAAATTAGGAGATAAGGATAGTTACACAAGGAAAGCCTAATTTTTGATTATCATCTCATGTGCAAAATAATTCCAAGCAAACCTTAAAATCAAATATTTCGTGAGAAATAAAAATGGCCAGATAGTTGGCATATCAGCTCTCTGAACAACAAGCTGGGGATTCAAATCCCGCTATGAATATGGATGTACATGATTGTCTTTAGGTGGTAGATGAACTCCACTGCCTGGTGTGAGACCATCATCCTGCTTACTGAAGACAAAGTGGCTTGAAAAAAAAAAAAGTTCTCTGTTTGGTCTCTAGAGCAGTTTCCAAATCAGGGAAAAAGGAATAAAATAAATTATAAAAATTAATAAAAATAGAAAAAATTCCTAATCCATCTATGGTACTAATGTACTATAAGTTTCAAAGGTGGAAATCCCATTAAAAAAAAAAAATCAGTCATAGTGCTTACAGTCTGAAAATGAATACCTGGATACCTGCTTTTATCAACGATGTGTTTTCATTACCTGTAAAAAGTGAAGAGGAACACCAAAAACAAAAAAAAATACAGAAATATTACTGACAAAACTTAAAAAAGATATGTAAGTTCAATAAGATTTCAGACAATATAATAATCATTTCATCAATCAAGACAATGCCAACAATGATGGATTAGTGCTAGAAGATCCATTACTGCTTTTATATAAAATCTTATTTTCCACTGTTTTCGCTTTAATGATATTGATAATTTTATTTATTGCAAATGAACCCAGTTATTTCTACCTTATGTACTGTACACAGTTTGTTTATTTATTGACATTTGTAACATGTAATTTGCCACTAAGAATGATCCAACTGAAACAGCTCAAATTTTAACAGAAATCCTGAATATCGAATTTTGTTATATTCCACCCAGTCAAATTTTGCTACCAAAATTTGTACAAATGTAATCAAAACTGAGACCAATAAATCAATTCTAACAGCAACCCTACACATTCTATAAAATTTCATTAACCAAGAAAGGAGTTATTATCATAGAATTACTTTGCCAAATTTTGCCATTAGAAATGATTCAATTTAAGCCAAAATTGAAATGGCTGGACACATTATCCCAAATATCAAATTTTAATAAAATCTATCCAACCAGAATGGAGTTATATGTATATGGATGGACTAAACAAATTAACAATAGAGAAGTAATCACTTAAACGGAACAATATCTTGCATAATTAAAGGAAACCAGTTATTTCTATGAATAATATGCCAGGAAAGATTAATGTACTGCATACCTTTAGGATTATAATCTTTGCGAATAACAACCTGATCTGGTTGTGGAGGTAGTGGTGGTGGTTGAGGAGGGGCTTCTTTTGGTGGTTGAGGTGGAGGAGTAGGAGCCCTTGATTTTTGCTTCTCTTCATCATCAGACTCTTCATCCATGTCTTGAATCTTGAAATAAAACCAATAATACAAATAAAATATATCTTCAATATTGAAACAACAAAATATCAAAACTTTTTAAGCTATTCATACACAGAAAAAGATTCATGAGATGTGCTTTCAGAACCATAGATTTTTCATGTTTACAAGCATTTTTACCATGTCATATTTATTTTTCATTAAAACTATAATGCTAAATCACCAGAGAATCACATATATTATTAAGAAAAATAATAAAAACAAAAGCTTTGGGATCTCTATGCTTAAGTCTTTATCATTTTATAATTTCTGGTAACTGAAATTATTCTCACTGTGATGAGTACTTTTATTCCTCACTCCATTCAAAATCCCAGATCTCCATCCAAGTCTAGGTTTCCCAACAAATGTGCCAAAGCAGTCCATGATAAAAATGCAGCATGCACTACTTGACTCAAGTTCAAAACTCCAGCTTCTTACCATTAACAACTGTGCAATGTGTGTTTTATTATACTCCAGAGGTGGTTTGGATAAGATAAAAAGTTGCTCATTATATTAGAATCTTGCTGATAGTGATTTCGTTTTTATTCTTGATATTTCCATTATAGCTTTCACAAACTAAATTTCTAACATAATTTAGTTTGTGAAAACTATACTAGAAATGATAATAAGAATAAAAATGAAACCACCATCAGCAAGATGCTAACATAATAAGCACATCTTATCTGAACCACCCAGTGCTTACGTTAATTCTTAAATGTACAGAAAATATTGCTTTAAAATAATACTGTTATTTTTGACCACATGAACTATAGGAGAGAATAAATGACTACTATTTGGGTTTTTTTGGTCAAATTTATTTTAAAACAAAGTTATGCCAATTAGTTTCACCAACTGTGGCTGCTGGCTTCATCAGGGTAAAACATGTATAAAAATAATAAGAACACTTAAATGCTAAAAACTGTTAACACTAAAACCATAAAATAAAAACCGAATACAATTGTATTTTTTATAAAAGCAGAAGAACACGTACATCACACGCATAGCGTGTGTATGATCTGCTAGTAGTTGTGTAGGAATGATTTGTAGTTGGTGGCAAAATTCAGTTCTGGCATGTTGAAAGATATAATGAGGGTCTTCCAGATCTCAGACAGATTCAGTCCTTGGTTTCTATTAAGGTTTTGTTCTGAGTTGAGAACAGTTGTGGCTTCTTTTATAATTCAGGAGCGGAGGTCCTCCTCTAAGTAGGGCATTGAGCTTTTATCCCATTCTATAATGTGATTAGTCCTAGCACAATGAAAGGCTAACCCCGATTTGTCTTCTCTATTATTATTGATGTCTCCTATGTGCTCCTTCTTTCTGATTTCAAAACTTCTTGAAGTCTGGCCAATATAGTTCAAGCCGCACAAGCAAGGTATGTTGTAAACTCTGGCATATTTAAAAAATGGATGACTGTCTTTTGGAGATCGTAAAAATTGGCGAATGGTCTGTGGAAGTTTAAAAGCTACTCGTACACCACATGGCTTGAGGAGCCTGACAACCTTATTAGAAACTGTCCCTACAAACGGAATCCCAATGGTAGAATTATAATGTATATCTTCAGGTTGTCTTTGTGGGGGGTCACAGAAAAGTATATCTTGTGGATCAATTTCTTAGGATAACCATTCTTTGTAAGATCATTTGACATCCGGGGAAGTTCAGCTTGGAAGTCTTTATCATCTGTCGTAATGAGAGAAGCTCTATTTTTTAGCATGTGTACAATGCTGAGTTTCTGAGAAATATGGTGTGAAGAAGTGAAGTGTAAGTATCTACATGTATTGGTGGGTTTGTGATAAACTGTAAGGTTGATACGTCCATCTATTGATTTCTTGATTAAAATGTTCAGAAATGGTAATTGGTTATCTTTCTCAAGCTCTAGAGTGAGTTTAATTTTTTTGATGCAAAGAATTGCAATAGTCTTCCAGATCTCATACCATGAGATCTGGAAGACCCTTATTAGATCTTTCAACATGCTAGAACTGAATTTTGCCACCAACTACAAATCGTTCCTACACAACAACAAGCAGATCATACACGTGCTATGCATGCGATGATCTGCTTGTTGAAGATTTTAATCCAGAATCCAGCCTGCACATGATATTGCCAATTTAAAAAAAAAAAAAAAAAAAAAAAAAAAAAAAAAAAAAAACTGTTTCCTTGGATATAAAAATTCAAATTCAAACTGGGGAAGGTGCGACGGCTGTGGGTAAGCATTTTGGAGCCCGTGAATCAACTGTCAGATCTATAAAGAAAAATGAAGAGGCTATTAGAAAAACAGCATGTTCTGGTACAAAATCAAGTGCGAAATTATCATCATACACAAGAAATGTTGTTCTAGAAAAGGCCGAAAAAGCTTTAGTGATGTGGATAGAAGATAATGTACAAAAAAAGAATGCCAGTTGATAGAAATTCCATCAAGCAATCAGCATTGAGATTTTATGAACAGATTAAAAAACTGCACCTAGATACTTCATCTCAATCGAGGAAAAAATATAAATTTCATGCATGCAATGGTTGGCTGGCTAAGTTTATTAAAAGACATACTCCTCATAATATAAAAATTAAAGGTGAAACGGCTTCTGTTGATGAAACAGCTGCTAAAGCATTTCCACAAAAACTTGCTAAAATAATTGAAGATGGAGGTTACAATCGTGATCAAGTTTGGAATATGGATGAAACTGGCCTTTTCCGGAAAAAAATGCCAAATAGAACTTATGTATCAAAAATGCAAAAAACTGTTGGTGAGTTCAAAGAAGCAAAGGATTGCATAACACTCCTATTTTGTTCGAACGCTTTAGGAGATTGGATGTTAAACCACTGCTCATAAATCGATCATTAAGACCACGGCCAATGAAAGGCGTGGATTTTCAAAAATTGCCAGTTCATTGGATGGCCAACAAAAATGCTTGGGTGACCAGTGATATTTTCACTGAGTGGTTCCACAAACATTTTGTGCCAGAAATTAGACGCTATTTCAAGGGTCTCGAATTTAAAGTGCTTTTGATTCTTGATAATGCACCCCGTCATCCTGCCATAGAACCCCCAAATGTGCAATTTTTTTTTTCTGCCACCCAATACCACATCATTGCTACAACCTCTAGATCAGGGTATAATTGTGATGATGAAACACTGTCAGTTATGGATGTGTGGAAAAAATTTTCAATTATGGATTGTATTGATCAGGTTCAATTATCGTTATCTGAATTGAGACCAGAAACTATGGATGCATGTTGGAAAGCTATTTTGCCTGCATGTGTTAAAGAGAATGCTCCTGTTCCCTTCAATCATACTGCAGAATTCCCCAATATAATAAGTTTGGCATGTGAAATTGGTGGAGAAGGATTCGATGATCTTACGTCGGCAGATATCGAAGAATTGTTAATTGATAAACCTCTTAGCAAAGACGAAATGGTGGAGATTGTTTCTGATACACCTGAAAGGGAAGAAGATAATGATCAAGATAATCCTACTTTTGCGGCTGATATAATTAAAGAAGGTCTTAAACTGGCCAGCAATTTAGGCAATTATTTTGCCCGACATGATCCAAATGAAGAACGTGCTGGGAAGTTTTCATGTGAGCTAAAGTTGTTAATATCTTCATACAGAGAATTATATCACGACTTATCTAAAGCATCAACATAGCGATTAATAACTGAGTTCATGCCTAAAACTACTGAAACAACCAGTGGTACATTTGTTCAAGACATGACAAGAAGAATTCCACAAACTGAGGCGGAAGTCGATGATGATAATACCATATCAAGTAGTTCTAGTGATATTACAGTCTCACAAAAATGAAAGCTTTTGCATTTATTGTCAGAAACTGATAGCGAATAACATAATTTTTTTATAGACGTCTTAGCAAACAACTGAAATGAATATTTTTTTTTAAAGTTATTAAAATTCATTATATGTATGTGTGTCCTCCATAAAATGTAAATAAAAATCTTATGATCCTAACGAATTTAATGTTTTTTTTTTTTTTTCATTATTTTGCTTATATTTCAGGTTTGGAACCAATCTTCACTTTTTCTATGGAGTCAGTAGTTCTTTTTATGCGAGTTCTATTTACACGTAATTTTTAGGAATGTATCTATCGCGTAAAAAGAGGTTTAGGTGTACTTGCATTCTTGTTAACTCACTACTGCTTCTTATTAAATTCTTCTAGAATCCAATGTGGTTACAGATTGTATGGAGCAGCAGACACAATCTTCTCCGATACTCAAGAGAAATGTGGTAAATAAAATCACCTGTTTTTCATGAACTCTGATCTAACCAAGCTTTTGACTTTGTTAACTGGAAAGCTGTCTGAAAAATTCCAAAGATGTCTACTCCCCCCCCCCCCCCCATAAAATATCTTCACAACTAGGTTACTTGGACAAAGCAGCTGACTTCCCACCATAATACACAGTGCACATTACTGAATAAATTCATGCAAATGCTTGGTTGCTTGTGAATGGATAAAACTAAAAAAAATATTTATGAAGTGTAACATACTTCCCAACACACAGCAAAAAATGTCAACACTTTGCTAATCCAAAATACTGTAATAATACACTTTTAGCTAAAGATTTCCAGCCACTGGGAGCTTTCACAATGTCTCAACATAGACATAAACATCTATCATCAAATCTCTCTCTCTCTCTCTCTCTTTGATCTAAATGGAACCTTATGCGTGACACATAGCACACGCTTGCTACACAAATCATGTTTCAGCATTTGGGAAAGGACCCATAGAAAGATGGTATGGTGTGGTGTTACATGTTTGATGTTAGGTATCTATATGGCTGACATTATTAATGAAATGTATTAAACCTGATTTCCACATAGAAGATATTAAGCTCAATTTTAAGTGGTATATGACTTTTGTTCACCCAGTGAAATTCCACAACCTTGCTTACTGGGGGGGTCTCAACATACACATAAACATCTAGCTTCAAATCTCTCATGCTCTCTGATCTAAATGGAATCTTAAGCAGTGACACACAGTACACACTTGCTAAACAAATCATGTTGCAGCATTCAGGAAAGGCCCCATAGAAAGATGGTGTGATGTTACATGTCTGATGTTAAGTATCTATATGGCTGACATTATTAATGAAATGTAGTATTAAACCTGATTAGTAGTAGTTTTGTGTATTTATGTGTAGTATGAAGAGCATGTGCAAAAGTGTAAAACCCTGGAGTACTCTAGCACTGGTGTAGAAATCATCCAAAATGACATGTAGAACAAACAGAGAGAAAACTACCAACTTTTTTTTTATTATTATGGAATTATTATTATTAGGCAAATCGACACCTCAATCTCTCTTTCTGCAGCAAAGATAGTAGAACACGAGCCTCAGAAGAAATACCTTGGAGTGAGCCTGGACAGAAGCCTAACCTATAAAAGGCACATCATCAACCTGTCCAACAAAATTAAAATAAGAAATAATATTATTTCAAGGCTTGCTGGAACAACCTAGGGTTGTGGGGCAGAAGTCCTAGGTCATCTGCACTAGCCCTTGCATTCTCTACAGCAGAATACTGTGCTCCCATCTGGGAAAGAAGTGTGCACACTAACATCATAGATACCCAGCTAGACTCTACCATGCACAAAGTGGGACACTGAGGAGCACCCCTCTCCCCTGGCTGCCTGTCCTATACAACATTGCTCCACCAAATATACGGAGAAGACAAACCTCGATTAAAGAATTTAATAAAATAATGAGCAACCCACTCTTACCCCTGCACTGGATTCTCAAAAATCTACCTAGTCTTCACCTAAAATCAAGAAACCATTTCTGGTCCATGGATGAACTCTCTTCAACTGCCTTACCATCAACATCTGACATGTGGAGAGAACAACGGCCCAACAATCTCCCAATAAATGGCTTCCTGGTTGAAGATCCCTATGCTCTGCAGCCTGGTTTTGCTCTTCCTAGGAAGATTTGGTCATCTGTCAACAGGATCAGAACTAACCATGGCAGATGCGGCTACCTACTACACAAATGGAAACTGTCAAACCACCCTTATGTGACTGTTCCCTCACAGCCCAGACAATCACACACATTGTGAATGATACCCAAGACACCAATTTCATGTTAACCTCCAAGATATCCACTAGGACAGATGAAGCCCTGGATTGGCTTTCTGGACTAGACGCTTACTTATAGCTGTATTTGTATTCTTTTCACCATAAGAATAAATAAATACACCATTATGGAACCATTTGGAATTTATCTAATATTAGAAGTTGTACAAGTAAGTGGTATTGCAGAAAATGTTTCCATATGTTCAAATCATGACAAATCTAATCCCAGGCCTATATACAGGATCTCACTATGCTATGTACTTAAAAACTCAGCTTTTTTTTTATATATTTTATTAGCAAAAGTGTGTATGTACATACACCCACATGTGTGTGCATGCACACGCAATATATACAGGTATCCCTTGCTTAACACGGTTTTGCTTAAAGCAAGATTTGATTAACGCAACAAAATTAATTGCAACAATCCCTTTATATACATGGCAAGTTTTAATTAATGTGCCTTTAAATTTACCACGCAAAAACATGTAAGCCACAAGGAGTTTCCTGGCCGACAGAAAGAAAGTCGTGAGAATGATGACGTCATTCCTCCCATTAAGCATTAAGAGTGGATGTATTACAAGCTCCAGTTGTTCTGCTGTATTTACAAATTACATTCTTTGTAAATTTTACAGAAAAAAAAGCCATCTAGAACTTTTATATCAAAAGAAGAAGCAGCTTATAAAGTATCAAAATATCACTTAACTGTTATGCTTGGAGGGAATACTAATGAAGATTTTAAATTGAACCCACTGCTTGTCTATCAAACTTAGAACCCAAGGGCTTTAAAAGGATGTAACAAGAACTCTTAACCCAAAGCCTATTTGAAGATTGGTTTGTCTTATTTTTGTCCAGCAGTTGAAGCTTATTGCAAGAGAAATAACTTAGCTTTCAAAGCTCTTTTGCTTTTAGATAATGCACCTGGTCATCCAATTTCTCTTAATGATTTGTGTGAGAATGTGAAAGTTTTATTTTTTTCAAGAAATACGACATCATTGCTACAACCCATGGACATGTGAGCCATTGCAACTTTCAAAGTTTATTTTCTTAAAAAGACATTCTCAAAGGCAGTAGAAACAACAACAGGAGAAAATGCGATTACGCTCCAGAATTTTGGAAAAAATGTAACATTAAACATGCAATTGAAAACATTCATGATTCGTAGGAGCAAGTGTCTTCTAGCTGCATGAGAGCTGTTTGGAAAAAAACTTTTGCCAAAATGCGCTAATGACTCAGGTAGTTTTCAAAATACTGTTAACAACGTAGTTGAAGGAATCGTTGCAGTTGGTGAAGACCTTGGTTTTTATGGTGTTGATGCAGAAGATGTCAAAGAATTATTGGATTCAAATTCAAAAGATTTCATTGAAAACGATCTTCTTGAAACTGAACAACAACACGCACATGAAGACAACGAACAAATGGAATGTGAAGATGAGGTTCCAAAGGGGATAACAATCAAAGAACTGATGGAATATTTCGCAGTTTAAAATTGCTTAAGCAGCAAGTAATGGATATGAATCCAGATGTTAATCGAAGAATGCTTGTTTGCCGAGGTCTAGGGAGTCATTTTGTTATCGTAGAATTTATGCTGATAAGAAAAAAAAAAAAAATGTAGTAACTAATGTAAGTACAAGCATTTATTAAACATTTGCTTTGCATTCCTTTTTTATCTTTCCTAAAAGAGTACCATATAAAACGAATCATTAATACAATAATCGATCATGGATGAATTGTCATTTTTACCATTGTTTATTATATTTGATTAACGTGATTTTGATGTACGTGCTAACATCGAGGGATTAATTAATCGCATTAATTAATCACATATATATATATATATATATCAATCATGAAGAGCCAAAGGCTTCAATTCGGCGACATATAACCTGTTTAAGTTAAGGGATATTACATCCCATATAGTTTCTTAGCCGAATATAGTAGAAACTATATAAAGTTCGGCGATTCCAAGCGTAAGCAAATACCTGGATACTGTAGCAAGTGACGCTAAAGGTAGTGCAAGCTGAGGCAACTCGTGTCAAAGGTGGAGCAAGCTCTGATCACTATTCTTGATATTTACCCATAATGTGAACTTAGCTCCTAGGAGCTGTATTATCCCTTAACTTAAACAAGTTATATGTCGCTGAATTGAAGCCTTTGGCTCTTCATATATCTAATAATTTATTAGGACACCTCATGGCAAAACTCGTAGAAGGGTTGTAAGTTCTGTTCGCTACAAACTTGATATTAACTAGGTCTGCCTACTCACTGATGAGACCTCAATAAAGGTTGAAACCGGTCTGAGTAGTGACCTCTCATAATGTCGAACAATAATACAGCTCCTAGGAGCTAAGTTCACATTATGGGTAAATATCAAGAATAGTGATCAGAACTTGCTCCACCTTTGACATGAGTTGCCTCAGCTTGCACTACCTTTAGGGTCAGTTGCTGCAGTATCCAGGTATTTGCTTACGCTTGGAATCGCCGAACTTTATATAGTTTCTACTATATTCGGCACGAAACTCTTTGAGTTTCTTATTCGGCTAAGAAACTATATGGGATGTAATATCCCTATATATATATATATATATATAGAAACAAAATAAAATATTATTATTATTAATAATAATATAATAATAATAATAATAATAATATTATTAATAATAATATAATAATAATAATAATAATAATAATAATATTATTAATAATAATAAAACCACCACGCTTGGCCGCACGAAGGAAGACTTCGTTTCGAGTCTAGTCGGCGACTAGAGGAAAATTTTCTAAGCCTTTTTTCGACCGGTTCCCGAGTTAGTCGATCTCTGGCACGGGCAAGCAGGTTTTTCCTCCCGGAAACTCGGGTTTTTCGTCCTGTAAACTCAAGAAAATCGACCGTAGAACCTACATTATTTCAGACATTAAATATATTGTGTTAGGGTTAGGGACCACGAGATGGCGGCACATTTGAGCCGTCTCTCTTCACTGCGTACCGCTTAATTAGTGATAGCTTTGGGCCATCTGTCTCTGATTGGGTACCAGTGGAGATTGAACTGCCCACTCAGTCTCCAAAAGTTAGATAGGGCTAAATGGCCTCGCCTACTCCCGTATACGGGAATAAAAAGGCGTTAGCCGATTTTTTTTTTTTATTATTATTAATATTATGAGAGACCTTGAGGGAGTTGGGAACTCATCGAGAGAGGCCATACTATTCACACTAGCATCATACCTGTTCTTGAATTCATTCACACTACTTGCACACACAACATCCACTGGCAATCCATTCCAATTATGCACAACTCTATGAGAGAAAAATGTAGCTCTCACTCCTTTCTTGACAGCATTTATTCGGAACTTTCAAGGATGCCTTCACATCCTTTCCCCACTCTCCATAATATGAAAAGTTCCATTTACTGAAATTATATATAACTGTTTCAGAAGTTTGTAATTCTCAATCATATCATCCCTCTTCCTCTTGTTTGCTAGTGTCTGCAGCCTACAAATTCTCAATCTGTCTTCATAATCAGTATTCCTTGTACAATCCTGACATCATTTTTGACACTCTCTCTCCACTGTATCAGAATTACCACGGAAACCAAGAGACCAGACCCGCACACAACACCCCAAGTGAGATCTTATCAAGGCCTCAGAAAGAAGCAAAACGACTTCCTTATCATTACATGTCAAGGTTTGCTTCAGCATTGCAATTATTCTATGAGCTGTATTTACAATTTTGAAACCCTTGAACTTCAACTTCCTATCTACTAAAACTGCAAGATCTCTAACCTGATCAGTTAATTCTAGCATAATCTGACATAACATGAGAGTGGATATCTAATCATACCAAAATGCATAACCTTACTTTTATTAACATTGAACAATAGCCATTTTCACATGTCCACAATTCCAGCCCATTCAAATCATTCTACAAGTGTTGCATAGCTGCATTTTTATTACTCTGTCTATCTTTGCATCATCAGCAAATAGCTGTATGTCACCTGTCAAATCCTTTCCAATGTCATTCATGCACAGATTGAATAGCAGTGGACCAAGGACTGATCCTTGTGGTACACCACTGGTTACCTTAAATTTTGAAAACTAACCCCTCCCCCCCATCTTTCCATTAGCTATCCATCTTATCTATGCCAATATTTTATACTCCAATCCCATATTCTTTAATTTATGCAACAGTCTTCCATGCTGTATTCTGTCAAAAGCCTCAGCAAAATGCAAAAATATCATGGTGTATCCATTCCCCTTGTCTAACTCAGTGATAACATTATTATATAATGTGAGCAAGTTACTAAAACATGACCTTCCCTTAGTAAACCCATGCTGTTTGTTGCAACGTAGAGATTCTCTGTCAATGCATTTCTGAATGCAAGTCCCAACCAACTTTTCCAAAATCTTCACCACAACTCCTGAGATATTGATTGGTCGATAGTTGGATAAATCAGTCTTTGCACCACCCTTGTGCAATGGGATTACCATACATTCTTTCCATTTCTGTGGAATCTTTCCTGTTCTGAGACTGAAATTATATAGCCTGGTCAAAGGAATGGCCACTTCAGCTGAACACTCTTTTAGCATTCATGCTGATATCCCATCAGTTCCTATTGCAGAATTCATATTCAGTTTGTGCAACAGCTCTAGTACTTCCTCCTCAATCAGTTTCCTCATACAGTGACAAGGTAGCAGTGAGTTCAATGTTGCACATACCAGGTTGACAGCTTTTAGCAGAATGGCTACTCATTTGTTGAACAATAACTTCTGCATCAGTCACCTGCATACCATCTGCATTCAGTACAGCTATTCTTTCAAATTCATTCTTTCTTTTACTTGCAGCTTAACAACAGAATTCTTTTGGGCTGTCTTTAACTTGTCGAGCCAGTTTTTTTTCATATTCAGACTTAGCTTTCTGTACAACGCCTATGACTCTTCTGGCCTGCTGCTTATAATTATCATAACTGACATCGTCTTTATGCATGGCATTCCTTCCACATCATCTTTTTTTCTTATGAATCTCTTGTTTAATTAGATGATACATTTATTTTATTATTCCATTTATGCTCCAAACTCTAGGGACACATTCTGATATTGCATCATTTAAGTATTTTTTAAACACTTCCCACACACTGTCAATATCCTTCCTATTCAACAACTGATGCCATGGAGCAGAACCCAGCATATTCCTCAGGTGGTCTAAATTTAAACTATAGTGACCCCTCTACTCACTCACATTTTTTATTTCTTAAAGGGAATCTTTTATCACTCTCCCTTTCCTTCCTCCTACAGCATATCTCTCTCTCTCTCTAGTAGCTATTCTTTTTCTCATGTCCATCACTTCATATTACAGTATATCAAGTTCTGCATTCTCTGATTTACAACTGCATGAATGATATCATGACAATCAGGTATCACAAACAGCAAAGTGCAGTTCAGCAGTGCAATGAAGATAATACTTCTTTTCTGCTTGATATCTGTTTCATATATTCAGCATAAAAAACATGTATGTACACCATGCCAATTCGTCATGATGTTGCTAAACGAAAGCCGTTTCCTTTGGTGACATAACCATTAAGTGCAGTTAGACATGACAGCCTTACTAGTCATCTGTTAATAACAAAACTACAAGCACAGCACTGCTGCTCTTACAATAGATCATTGTTTTGACAAATAATTTTATCAACATAACAATATTTGTACACAACTTTTATTCTAATTTCAATTAAATAAACTAATAATAAAATCTTCCATAAACAAAAATCATGTAAAGATATTCATATATCTCTACACTACCTTGAGCAAAACAAGCTTTTTGGAGGCTGAAGAGGCAACTGATGATGTATTTCAGTAATTGCATTAGTAAGGACTTGAGATATAGATCAGACCAAGGAGAGAAATCTGATCTCACCTGGAGATTTGAATATTTTCAAATGTAAGAGGAAGTATCACAATGTGATCTTTCTTCATGAAAAATAAGAATGGACTGTGTTTTGGCATCAGTGAAGTTCAATGGGGTTATTCCAACTCACTGAAGAACAGTCTGGAGAGAGTTTTAAGCTTCAAATTATTGTGCATGTGTCTGTCAAATGAAGAAGAGGTACAGGGTATACTATTCTCAGCAAAGATATAGCTAGCATATGATGTCTGTGAGGGGAAAAAAATCATTTATATACAGGAGGAAGAAGGTTAATGAAACTACACAGCTCTGGGTACTTCAGCACTGTTGGGGAAATCTGAGGAGAGGAAGCCATCTACCATTACATGCAGTGAATAACCAGAGATAAAGCTGGCAATCTAATTGCAAAGGATAGAAGATAGACCATAATATGGGAGTCTGCTGAGCAGGCTTCTATGCTAAACCTGATCAAATGCCCTGTAAATGTCAAGAGCAACAACATGAGTTTCTCCACACCTTTCCATTGCTTCTGCACAAAGGTAAGTGGTGATGGCTAGAAGATTTGCTGTGAATCTAGTGATGGAATCTATATTGCTGGCAGGCCTCCAGGCAGTGAAGAAGTTGGCTGTTGCTCATCACTATGATTTTAAAGAGCAATAAAGGGAAGGCAGAAAGATGGTAGTTTGATGGTTGGCTTTTATTTTATTTTTTTGGAAAGCTTTGAATATAGGCTTGCTACAAGGTAGAGACTAGACGTGTAAGATTTAAAGATGATATAAGATGGCTGTTAACCCGGAGAACAAATTTTGTGCTAAATTTGTGAGATGCCATCAGAATAATTAATATACAAGCTATACAGAATTCTGCTTTTTTTTTTTTTTTTTTCCCAGACAAAAGCTCATATCTAAAGTAAGACTCACCAAAAGGTCAGCCTTATTTGGGTGAGAGTATTATGATAACAAGATAATATCACACCTGAAGATTTTTTTTTTTTTTTTCATCTTCCTCCCTATCTGGAAGCATGGAAGAAGAGAAGAGCACACTATCTCTGGCAAGGTACCAGAAGATTTGATGGCATACTGTGCAGCAGGCTACAACTCCAACTTCCTCTCCTCAGATTTCCCTAATAGTGCTGAAGTACCCAGGGTTGTGTACTTTCACTGACCTTCTTTCTTCTGTATATAAATGATTTAAATACTATTCTCAGCTATATCTTTGCTGAGAATAGTATACCATATTGAATCCTTTAATAATTAATAATAATAAGTTTAATAATTACCCCCCCACCCCACCCTGCTGTGAGCTACAGTATAGGTTTGGCGCAAAATCAAAGTTTGATCTCAAGCCACTTATGACATGCTTTTTAAGCAGCTGGTGATTGTCAGTGGAATAGAGAAGGAAGATCTCCATTCCAGGTAGGCTATTCCATTATTCCTTTGGAACAGGTGGCTGGATCATGAAAGAAAGAGGAAACAAATAACTGAAACAGCTTTCTTATTTGGTCCTTTAACCACAAAAATGGCCATATGGATCAAACATATAAAAAAAATTTAAGCTTTGTATCCATGTGATCTCAATAACATCCATATGTTACCTAATTTCAACGGACACTTCGCACCTGCATAACTATTGATGTGTAAACACTTGACGTGTCCAGTAGGATGATTAATAATCAGGTTTAGATTTATTGATATTTTCTCTCCCTAGCTGCTGAAAGCTACAGTATAGATTCAGTGCAAAATTGAGGTTTTGATCTTGAGCCATTTGTGTGTTAACATGTTTGTTAGAGAACCAAGATTTGGACAATGGTTGGTGATGCTGATGTTTAGTGGAACAGGAGACAAAGACCTCCATTCCAGGCATGAACATCCCCCTGAGGCTACACATCAGGAAATGAATGTTGATATATATATAAGCCCCTATGTGGCATGATAGCCATATAGAAAAATTATCAGGATTAGGATTAACTAATAGTTTGGTAGGTTATTAGCAATGACCTAACACAGTTTGTGTTAGGTCATTGCTAATAACCTATTGCTAATAATAGCAATGACCTAACACAGTTTGTGTTAGGTCACTGCTAAGAATCCTGAGCTTTTCTTCCAGCTTGGGTAAGTGGATAAAAAAAAAAAAAAAAGAATTTGTTGATAGACAAGATGTGAAACGCAACACCAGATGAGAAAACTGATCCTGATCAGCGAGGAGGTTCAGTTTAGGGAGTGAGAGAGAAGCATGGTCTTTCTTCTGGGAAATGAGACAGGACTGAAATTAAGGCACCATTAAAAATCACCAAGTTATCTACAGCCTACTTGAGAATGGCAAGGATCAGTGTTTAAGGCATTAGTTAAATAAGGTATTGAAGCATGAATTATCCGAGCAGTTCAAGGTTTTGAAAATGAAAAAAGAGAAGTACGTTATTTCTATTTTTTTTTTGGAACAGGTAAATGGATCAACAGAGAAAGGATACAGGTAACCAAGACAAAGGTTACAATGCAATTACTAAGAAATGACATCTGTAGCATATATCTAGGAGGAAAACTGGTTAAGAACAACAGGTCATGTGTGTTAGAAAAATTATCAGAATTAGGATTATCTAATAGTTTGGTGGGTTATTAGCAATGACTTAATAATCTGTGTTTAGGTCATTGCTAAGAATCCTGAGCATTCTTCCAGCTTGATCAATGGAACTGAAGAAAGGAGACCATATTTGATTTATTGACATTAAAGTCCCTAAGGAAGATGATCTCACTGTTTGGATATTTCAGCTGCCGAAAGTGAGCTCTAGAGATAAAGAATCCAAGAGGTGGAGCAGCTATCTGAATATGAAGAATATTTAAAACAGTAAATAAATGTTACAAAACGTGGTAAGGATATTCTGGATCATGCCAGATCAACATGTTTGTTTGGCATTTTCTGACATAGGATGTCAAATCTGACAAATGCCATGTGAAGTGGAGTTTGGAGTTTAATAGTACTTGCTGTGGTTTCCAGTTGAGTTTCATAAGAATTAACAGGTCAGGTGTGGATGAAAGTAAGTGGTAATGCACATCGTATATGCATTAAAACAACAAATGTTGGTTCACCAACAGTAGACTTCTTTTGTGTATGTGTGTGCACATGCATTAAATTTCCTGAACATTAAAAGTGTTAAATATTTTTGTGCATATTAACATGCAAAGTAATCACATTATATTGCATGTAAATTTATTACTTGAATTCTACATTACTCTAGTAATTAGAAGAATGTGATATTACAAAGAAACCTACTTGTGTATTATCATTTGCTGGTTTGGAAGGTGTTGAAGATTCTTCTGCATCACTGTTTTCTTCATCTGATTCTACTTCCATCTCGACTTCCTCCACCTATAGAGGAAAGTTTATATTTTATATAAAATACATAACCTGAGTGAGAACTGATATTACTAAAAACAAACTTTTAATAAAAAATTTTTTAATAATCAGTACTGCTAATAACGCTTTTTGAAGCTATGTCAATGGCATGTTGAAAAGTAATAATAAATAGAGAGAGAGAGAGAGAGAGACATATAAAATCAATGGATGAGGGGAGGATGGACAAAACTTTCTTAGATCTTTACTTGGGCTATTAAAATGTAGTCCTGATAAATCAAAAACTTTTATTCATTGTATTTTACTAATAATTGCTTACATCTATTTATAATAATATGATTCATGATCAGTATTACTGTGTTCTGTCAAAATTGAAGTTCTGAAATATTTTTCTGTTCTTCACAGTCATTTATGATTTAAAATTATTCATTATTTTCTAGGAATGTCATTCATAAAAGGCTGTAAACCTAAGATAAGCCAGTATCATGAAATAGTACCAAATGCACTACAAAGCATGACTCAGTTTTGTTCTATGTATATACCGGCATATAGTGAAATATACGTATGTACACACACACACAAAAGGAACATTTATTAAACCTTTTCAAGTAAAGATGAGATAGATGCTCTCATATGAAGGTGATGGCAGGGTTTTCTCAATCAGCAATTTGGGTTTCTAATCCCACAAAATAAGCCAATTGGCCAGAAGAACACATATACTATTAAGAAACAAAATATACTAGTCTCACGCCTTAGTAATCATATGTAGAGGCCTTAAGTGCTGTGAGGATATCATGTTGGAGGCTTAATGGATTGTATACAGCACTCAGAAAGGATTAAAACAGAATTTAACACTTCCTATATTTCGTCTCAGTCACAGAGACATCTTCAGGGATTACAAAAAAAACTAATGTAACATATACACACAAATACCACACAATACTAAGCCCAACCACATGGGTGACTCTAAAGTCCTAACTAGGTGGAGCGCCCTCTAAGGGTGGTTGTAGGTGGCCTGAAATATAAGGTTAAGTGTTTCCAAAATCTTAGGAAGCTTAATGTAACCATATTTATTAAGATTTGGTTGATTTTTTAAAGCTGCTGCTGATTCTAAAAATAGTCTCTCTTTTTTTGAATTTTCTGTGGTGGAGCATGGTGGTTTTTTCCCATGAGATTCTGTGGGTTGTATCCAAGACATGGTCAGCCAGGCATGACTGACCATAGTCATGGTTGCTGATCAGTCTGTCTGTCTAAAGTATGCCAGCTTACAGGAACAGCGTACTTTATAAACTCCAGGCACTGAGATAGGAGGGAGCTGATCTTTTGTAGAATGGATAAGGGTAGCAAGTTTGCAGTGGGGCTTAAATGCTGTGTGTAGGTATCAAAACTCTAACCAAGAGAGCCCACAATCTTTGTTCCAGGGGAACCGCCCTTACAACTGAGCTTGACCACATACACAACACTTTCCTCTCCAACGGCTACAGTGATCACAGTATTAAAAAAATAATCAGTTCCTCCCCCATTCCCTGGTCTTCTTTTCAGAAAGAGTTTAGAAATGCCATCACCATACCCTACATCCGTGGCATATCGGAAAAAATAGACAAGATTTTAAAAAAGTACAACCTACACACAGCATTTAAGCTCCACTGCAAACTTGCTACCCTTATCTGTTCTACAAAAGATCAGCTCCCTCCTCTCCCAATGCCTGAAGTTTATAAAGTACCCTGTTCCTGTAAGCTGGCGTACTTTGGACAGACAGGAAGATCAGCAACCATCCGCCTGGAGGAACACGGCATGCATCTGCAACGACTATGGTCAGTCAGGCCAGGCTGACCATGTCTTGGATACAACCCACAGGATCTCGTGGGAAAAAACCACCATGCTCCACCACAGCAAATTCAAAAAAAAAAAAAAAAAAAAAAAAAAAAGAGACTATTTAGAATCAGCAGCAGCTCTCAAAAATCAACCAAATCTTAATAAATACAGCTGCATTAAGCTTCCTAAGATTTGTGAAACACTCATCATCAGAAATCCCACCATACATTCCAGGCCACCTACAACCGCCCTTAGCAGGCGCTCCACCTAGTTGGGACTTTAGAGTCACCCGCGTGGTTGGGCTTAGTATTGTGTGGTATTTGTGTAAATGTTACATTAGTTTTTTGGTAATCCCTGAAAATGTCTTAGTGACTGAGATGCTCCTTTCTGAGTGCTGTATACAATCCATTAAGCCTCCAACACGACAGCCTTAGTTACTTCAGCCACAATTTCAATCAAGCCAAAATCAAAAAGGCAAATAATATTGTATTATTTTCAATAAAATCTGCAGCTTCCAGATATAAATTTTTGTTCTGTAATCATTTATCTATTACTCTCAGGGGAGGTTACAATGTATACAGAGACACTCCCGATGCATAGAAGAAACGTTAAACTCATTATGTGTTATTGTCATTTCATACTGATGCTTCTGTGGTTGTTTTTCATGTTACATAACAATGTGATATATCAAAAATATAAATCAATTTATTTTATTTACTAGTTTCCCAAAATCCATGGTCTACTTCCTCAAGATAAATATATATATATATTAAAAAAAAAATAATATAAATAAAATAAATAAATAAATAAAAGGTGTTAAAGAGCAGTTACATCAGGGTTTCTCAAACTTTTCCTATGATGGAACATATCACAAATCCTGAAATTTTAACAGAACACCTTGGTTAGAATTGAGTATCATTGGTCTCTTATTCAATGTAAAGATAAGCGCACGCTATTGCTGCAGCAGGCTGTATTGCATCGCAAAAATGCGACAGCGCACACTACAGGCATGCTGGGCCGCAGTGCATCGCATTGACCTTGCTTGTGACCACACGTTTCCTAAAATAGATACCTCTGTACTTCACTCATGCTCGGAGGTGTCGACAACCGCGGGTGGCTGAGTCAAGACCAGTGTGGGCTGGCCTTAATGGCACAATCCACACGCAAAGTGAGGAGCACCTGTTTTTCAAACATGTTTGAACGTGTCGCAGCATTTAAAACCATTCCAGGCTCATATTAATTTTGATAATTTTTCACGGAATACTTATTCGCTTTCAGCAGAACATAGTTTGGGAAATGCTGAGTTACATCATTCAAAAGGCCAAGATCTTTAGATACTTTCTGGTAAAACAGCACAATTATTCTTCATATATGTGATGTAAAATGAAAATGTTTTCATTGATCTGGCTGACTCACATACTGTTTTTTATATGCCATCTGTGCTATGTTAAATTGTTTTATAACATGAGATGATCGGTGTTTGAATAATGAACTTTGATTCTTACTGCATATAGGTGAATCAATCCTTTCCAATGCTTCTTTAAATATCTGGATATAACTGTCATATGAGATGATGCAAGGTGCTTTGGTCTGTGACCAAATAATATTATCTCTCTCTGGCTTTGCAGAAGGCTAAACCAGATCTGCACTGCTAAATGTTACCCAATATGGATTTTTCTGCAAAGATGAACAAGAGGGACAATTCATGTTTTTATCATTTCCATACAAAAAGAGTATCTAGGATTTATAGAAGCATATCAAAATCACAACTCAAGGAACACATTTCAGCAACATGATAAAGTCTGTCCCATTTAGATAAATTTTATTTGTAAAGCTTATATACAGTTAGCAAGTCTCAGAGCTTTCTGGGACAGACTTGACAGATTCTAATGAAATAAATAAATAAATAAAGCATTAATACAAAAAATGAAAGTCTCAAAAGAAATCTGCCTTACAAAAGGAAAGTTAAAAAAAAAAAGAAAAAAGAAAAGCATCATCCCATATAGTATCCACATTACATTAGCTCTTAAAAATAGTCTCAAAGTGGACATAACAGCCTATTGGAAGAAAGGCCTCAGCAGTTTTGCTTAATTGTAAATGCCCATCCTGTTCTTTAATACCACACTATTAAAGAACACATGTAACAATCAAGACATCAGTGCTTAAAGTTGACCAATAACTCCACAGTCATTTTAGATATATTATAAGAACAAAATGGAGGATCTACTACAGGACACGAATACCAACAGGATTTTGAGTGTTGACCCAACATGACCACCCACAATAAACCAAAAATGTTATCAGGAGTTCTGCAACTGATCTAAAAAATTGAATACCAACTTCCCAAATATCCACTCACTCCGAGGATCTATTAAATATTTAAAGTATTTTACAGATAATTGGAATTGCAATTGGTTGTAGATGACAGACATTCTCCAACATGACTGTTGGAAAGATGGACTAGTATATTAAAAAATTCCAGAAATTTTAATAAAAAAATAAAGACAATCTCAGAACCCATGGACACTGCTAGTTTGCTTGTATCAGCCTATTCACAACCATATGATCCTTTTATAAGCTTTTTCTACCTACATCCTGTCACTCCTCCCTCATTATCTAGAAGACAACAATATGTCTGAACAGAAAGCAGGCTGTAATGTGCTCATCAGTCTCACCAAAACTTGCTAATATTTACATGGAAATGTTCAAATAGCAGGCTTTGGAAAGATACCCCTTAAAAAAAAAAAAAAAAACTGGGTCACAGATATTGATGACATTTTTCTGATACAGCCAGGACTCAAAGAAGAGCTCGTTGAATTTGCATCCTAGAATTAGAAGCAGAAGAAATGAAGTGGAAGTAACATAACACTTCCTTTTCAAGTATCTCTGTCTCTAGTCAGAAGACGCTTACATATACAGAAAGAAAAAGCATCAACACCCTAATGAGGAGAAAAACTAGGAGTTTGAATACGTAATGGTTACAATATGAAAACTGTCACCAACATCATACAATAACCACCGTGCAATACACCCAGGAGTTAAGAAAACTATCTACAGAAGGGTCACTTTATCTTATGTGAAAAACTCGGGGTCTTGAGCTGCCTTCACTCCTCTATTCTCCAATCACCCATGCCACTTCATCTGACATTAAAGAAGCTAAGCATGCAAAATTCTTTGTATAGGCAGAGGGCGGGCAGGAAGGTAGTGAGGCCACTCAAAAGCAAGAGATCACCTTTCTCCATACATTCTAATTCTGTAATAAACAAAAATTCATTACATCTCACATTATAGATATACCTAGCAGTTGAAAAAGCAACGAAAATGGTTCAGTCATCCACACAGTGCCATAATACATATCAAGGTTTAATACTTAAGCATTGGTGGTGTTCTGTGCTATAAAACTGTTTAACATATCAGAGATGGGATATGAAACACAATATAATCAGATCAACAATGACACTTGTGTTTGACAATATAAAGCTGGAGCTCACTATGGAAATCAGTACTGACCAGAGAAACAGTTTGTTAAAATGCAAGGTTCTCTACAGTGCATCTAACAAAACTGTCCTGCCCCCCCCCCCCCCTTTATTCCCAAGAATTAAGTATGCAAAAGATGGAGGCATTCACTTGGGTTACTATGGTTTCAACTCACATACAGAAAGAAAAGCTTTAGTAGATCTGTTGGGATCATCCCCAAACACATTAATCAGTCCTTCAACTTACTTCCCTCCTATGCAAAGTTTCAAGTATTAGCAGTTGGCAATTACGAAGTATTTTGCCAACTGCTGATAATTTTCTTAAATTTTGAAAAGCTAAGGAGTAAATAATTCTTTCAATAGCTTATAATTTCATCTTTAGTATTGTATTATTTAAAATAACATATTAAATAATAATAACTGATCATTACTTTAAATGCTTGTACTGAAAAAAGCATAAATCAAATGTATATTGACATCAAAGAAAACATCCAAATTCTGCTAGGTATAGCAAAAAGGGAGAAAAAGAGAAATTAAGAGAGAAAGGACAATCAAAGTAAACCATTATGCAATAGCCTATGGAATTTTGATCATCACAATCAATGCATGCTACTACTTGGGGAAAAAAATTTTTTTTTAAAAAAGAAAGATTAATAAATACCCAAAACAGAAAGACCAGGCAAACACATGAAATTTACAAACAAAATATGCTAGAGTCATAGGGCTAACCATCGTATTCTGAAATACTGGTTAGGAAATCCAATGGTGCTTTATGAATGTATAAGGGCCCACTAAAACCATAGGAAGAATAGGGTAGAAAATTGTAGATGCCACTAAATAAATATAACATAGGTAAACAGAACAGAGGAAATGACAAAAAAAACAATCATGAAAGAACACAAAGGATTGGTGAGAACCAATCATACAAAAATGACAACAGGAAACATATAAGAAAGAACTAGACGAGTATAAAACAAGTATAAACATGAAAATCCCAGAATTAATGTATAAATTTCAATATGTTACAACAGCTTAAATTAATGTCACTTACCTGAAGTCTTCATAATGAAATAATGTGTGCACCCTGTACCAGAATCAAAATCAAAAATAGCCTGAAAACTTAAGCAGTCAATCGACTTTATCGACTAATTGCTAAGAGGGGAGACAAGTGATTGGCATTGCTGGTGTGAACAAAGCTTCCTAACTAGACAGAGACCTAATGATAGACATTAGGTCTCTGTCTAACATATATTCACATGCTGTTCTCTCAAAACTGTAAATTAAAGAAATATGATATAATATACAGTATTTCTTTGATTAGAAGTATTTCCTGGAAATAGTTTTCCATCTAAATGCTGATAATTTTCTTGAAGTACCTGAGAAGAACTATCACTTTTCCCATTTCCTTTGTTTGATGATTTCAGCAAGTTTTCTTCTTAAATCAATCACTCTTCAATAGAAATCCAGTTGTCTTAACTATAAAATATTGCGTGTTTATTAGCTTCTCTTTTATTATATTTTTCTTAAGTACAGTGTGTGTTGTAAAATTGTAGAAGTCAAAATTCTGTATACTATTTTTGTTAATATTATATGTTTCTTGTAATTTTTCATATAAAAATGAACAAAAATAGAAGAAAAAATCTGAAAACAACCACAGTGTTAATGTACTATAACTTTACATAACTTTTTGTGGATGGGAGTCGCATAAAAAAAATGCTATTTTATCTTTGACTTATCCATCTAAATGACTTCCAGATGTCATTAATTAGTGTATGTAACATTTGTGACCTTATGCCAGCAATGACATCCAGAGTTTACATAAAAATGTGCAGACTGCATAATAATGCACATGATTAAACTACCAATCCAATATTTTTCAATTTATAGAAGTAACAGCTGTTAGAAAGGTTTGGGTTTTTTTTGTTTGTGTTAAATATTTTACTAAGATGTTGTCAGCAACAAAGACAGTGAAACAATTGAAGTACACCCAGTTTCAATGAATAAAAAGTATATGAGCCAAAATTGCTTAACCATTCAAAGTAATCAGAGTTACCCTCCTCTCTAAGACATGGAAATCTCCTTTCATGCCTACGCCATGCTAATGCATATATTACATGTTGCTGTTTTTCTGGGTATATCAAGTTAAAAATATCATGTGAATGAAAATTTCCAGGGGTGCTTAAGGATCAAAGCAGTATAACTGAGAGGAGATCACCACATAGATTTTACAAGAATGCAGAGAACTGACCAGGGCTTCTGTTGTAATGTCCAATCCTCACCTTCTTATGGTGCACCATGTTGGGTATCTACATGGATAATGAACAAGGATGAGATAGCAATCTGGGATTTAGCCAACCAAATTATATTCTTATTGGCTTCAACAAACAATATAAAATGATGGCACAACATGACAGAATTTCCTGCTGGTTAGGGTGTCAACCGGTTAAACACGTTCCCACTGTTTTCGCCAGGGCAACAGCAAAAAGTCAGCTACTGGAACAAATCCTGAAACACACCCCAACCCAACAACACCAGAGTTCAAGATTGGTACTATCAACATAAGAAGCTTGAATGGCAAAGACATGGAGCTGGCTGAGGAATTGAATAAGTACCGGATCAATATAATAGGGATAACAGAAACAAAAAAGATAAAAACTAGTGAGATCTTTCTAAGCAATAAACAAAATGTTATATTCAGGCAATAACAATCAGGGAAAAGGAGTAGCTATAGCATTCAACTATAGTTACTCCTATGGCAACCATGTTCTAATTATGAGGCTAATTTTCTTGAATGGCAGGAATTATCAAGTAGAGTGATGTGGGCAAATATCAGAATGGGGGAACTGGACGATGAGATTTATTTGTACCTATGTCCCACAGAAGATTCTATTAAGGTAGAATTGCAGGAATTTTTTGAGGCTTTAGAGAAAGCATCTGACACAATGAAAAACGAAAAGTTGGTCCTTGTTGGGGATCTAAATAGCAGAGTAGGAAATGATTGTCAGACATACAAAAATATTTTGGGAAAATTTGGAGAAAAGAGCAAAGTTAATAATAATGGCAAATACCTTTTGAATTTCTGCTCAGGACATGGACTGGTTATTACTAACACCTTGTTCTAACATAAAAATGTGCACAAATTCACATGGAGACAAGAGGCAAGGAATAAGAGAAGTCTCGTTCACTATGTTATTGTTGATAGTGATGTTTTCTCACTGCTTCATGACACTAGTGTACAGAGGATTTGAAATTGAAAGTGATCGCCATTTAGTCTTGAGCAGGATAAAATTGAATTTCATATTGAAAAGAATAACATGTAAGAAAGTTTTAAAGCGAATAAAAGTTCAGCAGCTCTCAGATGAAAACTGTAGACTAAAATACACAAACATTATTCAAGAAAAGATGAAAGAGTTTGAGAACAGGAACCAAACCTTGGAGATTCAGTGGCAAACCTTGAAGAAAACCCTGATTGATTCAGCCAGAGAGGCATTTGGTGAAGTTGTCTGCAAGGATAGAAAAATCAGAACTCCATGGGGGACACAGGAAGTTAAAGAGGCAGTGAAGGAAAAGAAGAAAGCATATCGAAAGTTCCTGTCAAATAAGTCAGCTTGTGCTCTTAGAGAATACAGAGACAAATGTAAGAAAGCTAAACACTGTGTAAAATTAGCTAAACAAAAGTCATGGGAGGACTTTGGCAAGAACATAGAAAATAAATATCAAGAATGTGGCAAGATAGTCTGGAGGTTGTTGAAGAAGCTCTGAAATGGAGGAAAGAGTGCTGTAAAAGGAAATTAGCGATGATAAAGGTGACATGAAAACTGGAGAAAAGATATCCTTGATGTATGGAGTAATTACTTTGAAAAATTGCTAAACGAAAAAAGCAGTGAAAAAACAGTAGCAAAAAAAAAAAAAAAAAAAAAAAAAACACTCAACAGGCATGCAATCAGGAATACACATCCATTATTGAAGAAGAAAAAGCCATCAAAAGCCTGAAATGTGGAAAGGCAGCAGAAGTAGATCATATTCAACCAGAAATGCTCACGTATGGAGGTATAAAAGTCTTGCAGTGGTTGCACTGCATTGTTCAGAAGGCCTGGACAGAGGGATGAATTCCAGATGATTGGAGTGAAGCTCTTGTAGTACCTATATACAAAAAAGGAAAATAAAATTGAATGTGAGAATAACAGAAGTATTTCACTACTGAATGTTCCTGGTAAGATTTAGGCAAGTATACTTGAGAAACAGTTGAGAAGGAATATGGAAGGCAAGCTTGGTGAAGAAGCTGGATTCAAGCCAAATACTGTCAAGTCAGGTTTTTACTTTATGACAAATAGTTAAGAAATTGTGGGAATATAACAAAGATCCGTATTTAAGTTTTGTAGACCTGCAAAAATCATATGACAAGGTGCCAAGAGAAAAGCTATTCAAAATGGTACAGTTATATGGAGTCAATGGGGCATTATATCATCATAATCATGAAATTCCTGACATCTAACTAAAGGGGTGTACAGGATATGATAGTACTACTACATGAAAAACTTACATCACCACTAACTTCCTATCTACAATTTTCCTCCAAATCAATTTGTTACCTGTCAAGACTTCATCATTATCAGATCTTATATTTCTGTCTTCTAAGGCACTTTTTACCATATCCATCCACCTATATTTTGATCTTCCTCTGGGTGTTTTTACCTGCCAACCTGCATTATATCAAGTAATACTTAGTCTTTATTTGAATTGTAAGTCGAAAGTTAGAACTGACATTACTGGAAGATGGTTTGATTTTAAATCTGATGTGAAACAAGGATGTATATTATCATCTCTGTTAATCATTATACTATATGGATCACATTATGATGGAAAGCAGTATTAAATCTGATATTAAAATTGGAATTATTCATCTCAGCTCCTTACTTTATGCAGATGATGTTATACTTTTAAATAAATCCAATACAAGTCTGCAAGATTCTGTGACTAAATTGAATAACTGTTGTAATAAATTTGGTATGAAAATCAGCAATAAGAAGACAAAAACAATGAAAATAGGCAGAAACATTGAAAATATCAACTGCATCGTGAATGGAGAACCTACAGAATAAGTAAAACATTTCAGCTGATTAGGCATAATTTTTGGTGAAGACTGTAAATTAAATATGAAACACACAACAGAATCACAAAGCCAGTATGGTAGGAAGTCAACTGAATAAATTTATATGGAATAAGAGAGAAAGTAGTCAAAACACTAAATTAGCAGTATACAAGACAGGGTTCAAACCAATTTTAACTTATGGATCTGAGAATTAGGTTAGAAGTAAAACACTTGACCAACGACTAGAGACCACAGATATGAGAGTCCTTAGAAAGATTAGGGGCATGAACAGATGGCATCAATGGTAATATCATATTAAAAATGAGGATATTAGGAAAGAACTTAGCATTTTTAGCATCCAGGAATGTGTTAGCAGAGCTAATCTCAGGTCACTTAAATAGAATGGGAGAGGAAAATTAGCAAAACAAGTATTTTCTCTGTGGTGAGAGGAAAATGACCCAGAGGAAGACCAAGATACATGTAGATTGATACAGTAAAAAGTGCTTTAGAAGATAGAAATATAAGATCTGATAATTTTGGAATCTTGATATGTAACAGAATGATTTGGAGGAAAATCGTTGTAATGATGTATGTTCTTAATATTGTACTATCATAATATCCTGTACTTGAGGATACATGTCAGGAATTTGATGATGACACTTGGCCAAAGACTAGAAATCACAGATATGAGAGTCCTGAGAAAGATCAGGGGTCATGAACAGATGACACCAATGGCAATATCATATTAAACACAAGGATAACAGGAAAGAACTTGACTTTGTTAGCATCCAGGAATATGTTAGCAGAGCTAATGTCAGGTGGTATGAACACTTAAACAGAATTGGAGAGGAAAGATTAGTAAGACAAGTATTCTCTGCCAGGTTGGTAGGAAAAAGACCCAGAAGAAGACCAAGATATAGGTGGATTGATATAGTAAAATATGCCTTAGAAGATATATAAGGTATATAGAAATATAAGATCTGATAATGTTGGAGTCTTGACAGATAACAGATTGATCTGAAGGAAAATTGTTGATAGCAATTTAGTAATGATGTAAGTTTTTCATGTAGTACTATCATATTATCCTGTATGCCCCTTGTAGATATATGTCAGGAATTTGATGATGGAGGTGAAAATTTCCAAGCATTGATCATAACATAATTTACTAAGAAATCCATTCTACTGTCATGAAGGTTTTGCACTTTCACTATTTGTAATAGTGAGCTCAAAATAGCATTGATTCTACAGGACTTAGGTCAGGACTTTTTTGTAGTTTGTTCAGCACTTCATTTCTTCTTAGTGATGTTCACTATAGTGAAAGTGTACTGCATTAACAAAGACAAAATGTTATGCTTTACCTTTTGAATGAAACAGTTATGCTCTGTTTATTTTACATCGTTCAAATGTATTTTTATGTTATTATCATTCTGAAGAAGTTGGTCACATCTTGGTGAAAATTAATAGATGAAACAAATTGATTTATACAGTGGTATATCATGCAATCTTATATAACAATCAGTTATATAATTTTTATATCAATCCAATACATGAGAGTTTGTAGACCCTACAGTGCATCAGTATTAAGTGTGTGGGCACACATGGGTGGGCTAAAGGTAAATTTTGGAAATGCTTTCTTCACTTTAACATAGCTCTTGAACTATGTTAAAGTGAAGAAAGCACTTCCAGAGAACAGAAATAGCTAGCCAGAATGAAAGAAGAGTGGATGCTGGTTCTGAAGGTATGTAGCTAGACAATATGAGTACTGACCAGCTGTCATTCACATTTTTATAGGCTTAAAGGAAACTGGAAGAATGACAGATGTGAGTTCAGCAGAAAAGTGTCTTTATAGTAATGCCATAGGGCAGAAGGGCCTGTAATGTTTTCATGCAACTGTTACTTAATATTTTCACTGTTTACACAAGTGGTCCAGTTCTTGTATGACATAATTCTCTACAAAGAAAACTGCTTTGTGTCTTTGTTTTGTTGATGTCATTTTATTTTTATTTATATAAGAATATATGGCTTGAAACTCTCTTGCCTATATGGGATTTTATGCAGATATTCAGTAAGATGCCATTATTACAATATCTAGAAATGATAAATGTACAGGATATGATAGTATTAGATGAAAAATTTACATCATTACTAACTTCCTATCTACAATTTTCCTCCAGATCAGTCTGTTACTTGTCAAGACTCCAATATCATCAGATCTTATATTTTGTCGTCTAAGGTACTTTGTACCATATCAATCCACCTATATCTTAGTCTTCCTCTGGGTCGTTTTGCTGCCAACCTGGCAGAGAACACTTGTTTTGCCAATAAGTGACCATACCACCTGAGATTAGCTCTGCTAACGCATTCCTGGATGCTGACAATGTCAAGTTCTTTCCTAATATCCTCGTTTTTAATATGATATTGCCATTGATGCCATCTGTTCATGCCTCTAATCTTTCTCAAGATGCTCATATCTGTGGTCTCTAGTCTCTGGTCAAGTGTTTTACTTCTGACCCAGCTCTCAGATCCATAAGTTAAAATTGGTTTGAACACTGTCTTATATACAGCTAATTTAGGGTTCCGACTAATTTCTCTCTTATTCTATATGAATTTATTCAATTGACTTCCTACTATACCAGCTTTATTGATTCTATTATCCATTTCCATATTTAATTTACCATCTTCACTAAAAATCGTGCCTAAGTAGGTGAAATGTTTTACTTGTTCCACAGGTTCTCCGTTCAGAATGCAGTTGACATTTTCAACGATTCAGCATATTTTCATTGTCTTTGTCTTTTTATTGCTGACCTTCATACCACATCTATTAAAACAGTTATTCAATTTATTCAAGGAATCTTGCAGACTCCTAGCGGATTTATTGATAAGTATAACATAAAGCAAAGAGTCCGCATAAAGCAAAGAGCTGACATTAACATCTCCAATTTTGATAGCATGTTTAATACCACTTTCCTTCATAATGTGATCCATATAGATAATAAATAACAGAGGAGATAATGTACATCCTTGTCTCACACCAGATTTAACATTACACCATCTTCCTGTACTTCCATTAATTCTAACTGCTGACTTACAACTGAAATAAAGACCAAGTATTGCTTGATATAATGCCCCATTGACACCATATAACTGTAGCATATTGAATAGCTTCTCTCTTGGCACCTTATCATATGCCTTTTCCAGATCTATCTACAAATCTCAAATAGAGATCTTCGTTATATTCCCATGATTTCTCCACTATTTGTCGCAAAGTGAAGATCTGATCCTGACAGCTTCTATTTGGCCAGAATCCAGCTTGTTCTTCACCAAACTTTTCTTCTACAATTATTCTCAACCATTTCTCAAGTACACTTGCATATATCTTACCAGGAACACCCAGTAGGGAAATACCTCTGTAATTCTCACATTCAGTTTTATTTCCCATTTTATATATGGGTACTATGAGAGCTCTACTCCAATCATCGGGAATTCGCCCCCTCTGTCCAGGCCTTCTGAACTATGCAGCGCAGCCACTGCAAGACTTTTATACCACCATACTTCAGCATTTCTGGTCGAATATCATCTACTCCTGCTGCCTTTCCACATTTCAAGCCTTTGATGGCTTTTTCTACTCCAAGTATGGATATGTATTCTTGACTATATGCCTGTTGAGTGTTTTTTACCACTGTGCTATCACTGCTTGTTTCATTTAGCAATTTCTCGAAGTAATTACTCCATACTTCAAGGATATCTTTTCTCCTGCTTTCATGTCACCTTTATCATCTCTAACTCCTTTCACAGTACTCTTTCCTCCATTTCTTAGCTTCTTCAACAATCTCCAAAATATTTTGCCATCTTCTTGATATTTATTTTCTATGTTCTTGCCAAAGTCCTCCCATGACTTTTGTTTAGCTAGTTTTACACACTGTTTAGCTTTCTTACATTTGTCTCTGTATTCTCTAAGAGCACAAGCTGACTTATTTGCCTGGAACTTTTGATATGCTTTCTTCTTTTCCTTCGCTGCCTCTTTAACTTCCTGTGTCCACGGAGTTCTGATTTTTCTATCCACGCAGACAACCCCACCACATGCCTCTCTGGCTGAATCAATCAAGGTTTTCTTCGAGGCTTGCCAATGAATCATATTTACATGTTATTCTTTTCAATATGAAATTCAATTTCATCTGGCTCAAGACTAAATAGTGATCACTTCGAATTTCAAATCCTCTGTACACTCTTGGTGTCCTGCACAAGGGAGAAAACATGACTATTAACAATAACATAGTCAATGAGACTTTTCTTATTTCTTGCCTCTTCTCTCCATGTGAATTTGTGCACATTTTTATGTTGGAACATGGTGTTAGTAATAGCCAGTCCATGTCCTGAGCAAAAATTCAACAAATATTTGCCATTATTATTCACTTTGCTCTTTTCTCCAAATTTTCCCAATATATTTTGGTAACAAATACTTACCTTGGTAATCTTTTCTCTTGTATTCTGTTTATGTGACAATATTACTTGAGATTTGTTCTACTCACACATTTCTGAATGCTAATGATGTCAAGTTCCGTTCTTCATTTTTATTTTCATCTTCATTTTTAATGATTCTGCCATCTCTCGAATCCCATAATTTTTTTTTCAGAACTCTCATATCTGTGGTCTCCAAGCTTTGAGTAACTTTTATTTCTAACCCAACACTGTTGGTTTGAACACTGCTTTGTGTACAGCTAGTTTAGTATTTTGAGTAATTTTTCTCTTTGATATAAATTTATTCATCTGATTCCCTACCATATTAGTCTGTGTGACACAACAAATAAACTAAAAAATAAAAATATTCGGTAATATCAGTGGATAATTTTGTTTCTCTATTAAAAGTGTACTGAATTTTTGGTGTAAGTCTGTGGAGCCTATGCATCTTCTTAACAATTCTGCAAAGTGCTTTTAGGTGGTAAGTAGGAGAGTTCATACTCTTAACAACTGAACTGAGGGAGATGTCCAATGGATAAATACCTTTCTGGTTAAGTGAACATGGTCTGCATTCTTTAAAAAATTTTGTCTTACAAAGAATAGATGTCTGATACCACTAGTCTCAATTTTTCTTCATAATCTATGAACAAAAAATTGTAAACCTAGAATCATTTAGTATCATGAGTAGGTAAGGATTACTTATTCAGGTGACCCTAAACAAAACACAGTAAAGTAATTTTTAAAGCCACTCCTGGCATCCAATTTTTTATTACGTGGTGCAAGACCAAAAAGATGTAGTCTCACACTGCGTGATGGAAAATATCTAAGTTACTGGCAAGTTAAATAAATTTAGCAAAATGTAACATTTTTCAGATTAAAATAACAAAAGCATAATATAATTGAAAACAAAACAAATCCTTACCCCTTGTTCTTCAAATCTTTGTTGTGCTAATACTCTGCTGCCTACTTCATCAGGAGTTGTTGGAGGAGGAAATAATCCTTAAATAAATAAATATATATATGTACATATATTCGTATTCAGATTTACTCAGTTAAACAACGTTTATTAATTTAATTTAAATGACTAAAACACCAAGAATTATAAAGAATAAGGTTTAATGGGGGACACTACTAGTTTCGTTGGTAAACAAACTTCTTCAGGTGTCAAAGTACAAAGAATTATACACAATAATCTGATAGAAACACACATATACACACACACACACACACACACACACACATATATATAATGATATGTATTTACATACTCAGTTCTCTCAATTATATAAAATGTTATCTGACATCTTCTTGATCTAGGAAATGTAATTTTTCTATAAACCAAGAATACTGTTATGTATGATTTAATTGGAATATATTTTAGAATATTTTATCAGTATTCTTGGTCTATCAGTTTCTTTGTACATGAAATACACATGCACTTGCATCTTGTCAACTACTATGGCTAGACCCTACAAACAATATTTAAATGTAATACACATTGCTGAGTCTCCATAGCTCAGTCAGTATAAATGAAGCCCTTTGGTCAGAAAGACCTGAGTTTGATTCACCGTCAGTGACGTGAAGAACCTTTATCTGGTCTCTTTTGACTAAGGGCGAGTTAGCTGGTCTCATACAGAGGTAGAGGGTTTTTTTATCCCGGAAACTCGAGTTTTTTCGTCCCTCAGAACAGGCAAACTGGCCAGTAGAACACACACACAATTTACAGACAATAATACTTAGAGGCATAGGGGTAACTGCCTTATCCTTGTATTAAGTTTGGTAATCCAAGGATGCTTGGAAGGCTGTGGGTCTTAAGTGCCTGTTAAAGCGACTGATAGGATAGAATATATATTGCTGATTTAGTAATGAAGTCAACTAAAAAGCTTAAGGCTGGGGTAATAAGCATGGCATAAGTGAGGGGCTGTCACGAGCATGGCAACTGTTTCAGCCACATTCACATTACAACTGTTTTTTTGCTCCCTGTAACAGAAGCTAGTCTTGTAAAATACCCCCCCCCCCTCTGGTTGAGTAGTTCAGTGGTTCAAGTTGTTTGGAATTATGACTAAGGCTATGAGATTAATGATATAATGCATCATTAATCACATCTGTTAATTTTTTTGTAAATGTGAGCATTTACTTTTTGTTGAATGAAAAATATTTCATTCCAAAATAAATAAATTTATGAGCAGACTTTTGTTTGCTATATTCTTGCTTCCATTCAAATTGCATACACCCAAGTATGCAGCAAACAAAATTCTGCCCATGAATTTATTTTTTAAATGACAACAGCTGGCTGTACTATAAGTTGCCATGAATATTTCTGCTATAGCAAGAAAAGCAATGAAAAAAATATAGTGACAAACATGATGCAACAATAAAATTTTTGTATATAGTATAGTCATAAGAGTGTGCATGTGACTGAAAGATCGAGTCTGAATCCCCATTTGAGATGTAAAAAATCCTACCACCACTATGTGACTGGCTACCTACCAGCAGTTGAAAAATTTTCATAGATTACCCCCCCCCCCCACCATCCACAAAACAGTAAATTATCAATAAACTATGATACAGTAGGATTATCTGTTCTTAGCAGAATGATGTTTAAATATGCAAGTTATTTGGCTGTAACCAGGGACCACTTCAAATAAAATCGCCAAATATGAGAACATAGATCAGTATATGTTTTTGCTCCTTTGAGGATTACATGTGATTACTTCTTTTGGTTAAGAGTGTTTTAATTTATTTCTTTTTTTGATTAAAATTTAGTAATGTTCATAACAGCTTCTGTTATGCTGTATAAAATCTCTCTCTTTGACTATCGGTGTATAATGCTGTGTCAAGTTCTAGTAGTAGAACTTAACAGAAATATACATCTGGAACTTCACCTTAAAGTAAGACTTTAAATAACATCACAATTCTTTATTCCAGTGCATATGATTTTAAAAAAAATCAAATTGGCAAATACTAAAATACTGTTCTAGGTTTTAAATTTCAGTGTTATAATACTGAAATTTAAACTAAATAAAGCATCTTAAGTTTGTAATTTCTAGTCAATTATTCCACTCTAATGATAATTTCTTTCACTGAATCTAGAAGTCAAGAGATGAAGCACCTCTTAAACTCATAAAATCATGAAAATATCATTTCATAAGGTAATTAACCATTGTCCAAAATTCTTTAACACTTCCCCTAAAAGATATCATGAATAAAGAAAATTTGATAAAAGAAAAATCAGTGTAGAACTAACGTGATTTCAGACATTACACACACACACACACTTATTAGGATTCGGGGTGCAAGATATTCTCTTTCTGGAAAGCAATTCACTGATTGACTTAAGCTCAGCTAACACTGAATACTGAAAACAGGTTCTAACCCATCCTCAAAAAGAACTTCACCTGCTCCTTTGGAAAATAAAAGGCATTACAGGAAAACTGATAAAATAAAGTTATAAAAATGAACTGATCTCAAAGTTTAAGTTCTTTAGGATCAACTCTAAAAGATGCTGACTGCCATATATCTTGTGATGTGGTAAAATTGGCATTTTTTTAAAGGTTATATTTGCTTTCTGAATGCTTTCTATAATATGTTACAAAGCTAACACTTGAATTTAGTCAGCTATGATGGAAAAGCCACACAGTATAGAAAAACAGTCCAAGTTAATACAGCTATTTCCATTTAACGAAATGTGGAGAAAATGAACGTCATTACCATTTCTCAGAGAATCTATTCAGAGTATATATTATTATTTTTTTTAAGCATTCACTAAAACCAAATGAAATTAAATCTAAAATCTAATCTCAAATCTTACAAGGCCAATATGTAGGACTTTTCAAAATTATGTATACACATAAATTGTTCAGGAAATTTAGGCTAAAAAACACTGTTTTTCAATCCTGAATTTAGTGAACAACAGACTGGTCAAAGAGGGAGTGCTTTAGTTCTTCAAGGTCTTCAAACATCAAGCCTTTTGGGTTTTATTTTATTTATTTTTTATTTTTTGCATGGGGATACCTGAAATGTCAAGTTTACAGTTGCAAACCACAAATATTACAGAAAATGTGGACAGTATTACAACAAGATGCACAAAATACAAAATTTAATCTGCCTTGTGTCTTACAATTCTACAAACTGCAAGACACAAGGCAGATGAAAGGTATTGCAGGAAGATAACCATCAGCAGAAAAGAATTATCAACACCTAACTTCTACACTACCTTGTTGAGGACTCATCTAATAATGTACAGATTCTGTCGTTGCCATATGACAAGGGATGTACTAATCTATGTCACCCATTTCAGGACAAATACCATGGAAAGCTTTCGCAAATCTTAAGTGGTTGCTCTTGATACCTACAAGGCTTTTGCCCAAGTTTGGCATAAAGGTCTATTAAGGCAAAAATTTTCATCATTTAGTCTGCCACCTGACTTCTGAAGCTGGGTAGCCAGCTTTCTGACTGGACACTCACTCCAAGTAATGGTAGATGATTCCATATCTTCTAACCATAACAACTAATGCCTGCATCTCACAAGGCTCTGTTCTTTCACCCAACCTCTTCCTTCTATACATAAATCTACTCCAGCTGACTGCCAATCCAGTACACAGTTTTGCTGATGACCAGTGGCGGCCGGTTAAAATTTTAAGTGGGGGGTGCTGCATATATAAAATAAAAAAAAAAATTTTTTTTCCCTAATCAGTAACCAATTTATTAACAAATAAATTTACATATTAAAAAATTGCTTTATTAAAAATATTTCATCCTCGCCACAAACAAACACCAATAATAAAAGTTCGTATCTCACAGAAATAATGCGTGCAAGCATACGATACACTGCCCAAACAAGCAGTGATGGAATCACCTGTAACATGCAATCACAAGTGCAAACGAATATTGGCGAGTCTGGCTGCATTTGGCCAAATGCGATAATTCTGACACTGCATTAGATCACAGGGTATTTGTTTCGTGTAACGATAATTGAAAATATATAATTCTTTTCATATTTTCAACAGTGACACTCGTCATAATTCAGCCTTGCATCTATAATAAATAAATATGTTATTTTAACAGAATAAAATAACATTTGCAAAAAATAGTTCACCCTCACCACGAGCACGCACCAATAATAAAAGTTTCGTATCTCACAGAAATAAAGCGTGCAAGCATATGATACACTGTCCAAACGAGAAGTGTCGGAATCACTTGTGATGTGCAATGAGAATGGCAAACGAATATTGGAGAGTCTGGCTGTAATTGGTTGAACATAATAAAACAGATGGCAGCGTTTCTGTTTCGTAATCTAAAGCGTTAATCGAACAATTCCAATAATTAACTATTCAATCACTGTCGAAACATAAGCTGTAACCTTTAACATGTTGTATTGCATTTATATAATGTTGTAAGCATTGTTATTATTTATAAACACAAACAAAATTTAATTTTTTAATTTTTTTTCCTTTGGGGTGCTGCAGTGTCGCAGTGCTTATGTACGGGCCGCCACTGCTGATGACAGTACATTGCACTCCTCCTTTTTTGTCTGACAAACTCTGCAAAGCCAAATCACTACAACCTACAGAACTTTAACCTCTACTATATCTTCAAAACATTGATCAATGGGGTTTGGATAACCTTGTTATCAATTTCAATGCTAATAAAACACAACTCTGCATTATCTCACACAAAAAAGAACCCCTTTCTTCTAATCTTACCCTGGACAATACCTAAATTTCTATTCAATATGAGATATTATTATTATTACAGTAACCTCCGTGGAATCAATAAACTCATTGTGGGAGGACGAATCAACCAGCAACATGCCTCCATAATGAATGCTGAAGTTATTTACACTCCGGCAATGAATTCCCTTCACCAGCAAATCTCTACACCGTCTATCCAAAATGAAAACGAACTTTTGATAGAAAATAAAATACAGACCAATTATAATTATTCAAATAATTTATTTCAATCAATATACTCTCCTTCAGCTTCGATACAGCGTTTGGCACAGTCAATTAATTCGTTAAAAGAGTTTTTATATCGGTTTTTGGGATACTGTTGAAGGTCATGGTTACTGCCGCTTGAATGTTTTCAACGGTGTAGTATCGCTTGCCTTTCATTGGCAAATAAAGTTGGGGGAAGAGAAAGAAGTCACAAGGGTGCTAAAATCAGGTGAATACGGCGAGTGATCTAACACAGAAACTTGGTTTTAGCTCAAAAACTGTCTCACAATGTTTAAACGATGAGATGGTGCATTATCGTGCAAAAGTGACTAGCTGCCTGCATCACAATATTCATGCCGTACGCGACGAATTCTCGCTATTGATCGCTTCAAAACTTCGAGATAAAACTCGCCGTTTGGCCAGGCAGAACAAATTCTTTGTGAATAATGCCCTTGGAATCGTAGAAACAAATTAGCATTGTCTTTACTTTTGACTTCTCCAAGCGACTTTTTTTTCGGATGCCCCTCTTCTGATGGTCTCCACTCAGCACTCTGGCACTTTGTTTTGGGCTCATACTCAAAACACAACATTTCTTCACCAGTAACAACCATTTCAAGGAAGTTTGAGTCCTTACGAGTGGTTTTAAATGAGTCTTGCAGTGTTCAATTCGATACATTTTTTGATCATCGGTCAACTTGTGGGGAACAAATCACAAATTCAATTTATGAAGGCCCAAACTCTCGGTCAAAATGTTGTGCACAGTTGATTTTGGAATCCACAATTCATCTTCAATCAATCTCACGGACGATTTCTGGTTTTCTTTGTTGAAATCATACACTTTTTGGATGTTAGCTTCGCTCAGTCCAGTTTTTCGTCGTCCTCAAGTGTCTCACGACCTTTGAAATCACTTAAACCACTCGCAAATTTGAGTATGGGATTCATCACCATATGCTTTTTGAATCATTTGATGAGTTAAAATGTGTACCAAGTTTAACACAAAAGTCAATTACAGCTCTCTGTTTGAAACTCATTTCCCGACCGTTCATCAAAACACACTTGGCACTATAACTCGGCTTCTAATGAAACAAATGTCATAAACAGTTGATACAACACTAATGAAGGTTGCTGCTTTCAACAACAAAAAGATACAACAGGTGGTGCCACTAGCTTCTTCTATTTTCGAAAAGTTTGGTTTCTTTTTGGACAGAGGGTGTACGTAAAAAGGCTACTCCTCACACCCTTCTACACCATATTTTTATACAACTAGCATCAACGCAGTGTACTCATGCTAGTTGACAACAGAGCTTCTCATAATTATAATTCCATATAGTTCCACAAATATACCTTCTTGATAGCCTTTTCCCATCTGACTACCTTCCAAACACTACCTCATGATCATTCTCACCAACTTGTGGCAGCAATGATAACTCATTCACAACCGTATTATGTGAGGATATCACCAAAATCCAATGCCCAAAACCTTGTGTTGCTTCCACACGTGCTGCTTAAGATAGTTATCCTGCAGAAACTCAAACAAATTCACTCTCCTTGTTAGCAATCACTATCTCTTCTTTCCAATCCACATTCCTAAAATTAAAATCTCCAATCAGGATCACCTTCCTTTTACTTGCCCAACTAATTTGTCTAAACTTTCACAATCAGTGTTCTCCACATTCTCTGGCCTATAACAACATCCTATTAGATATACTATTCTACTGATTAACTTTACCAAACAGCTTCAAATTCTTCACGCGTGCTACTACTGTTTTCCATTTCCACTCTTGAACAACACAATTCCTCTGGTATCACTAACAATACTATCCCCTCCTTTTCTTCACCTTCTTATCCTTGTGGAAAATTTGATATCCTACTATTTATCATCCTGATAGTATACCATCCTCAGACAACCAAGTTTCACTTATACTAATGACTTTCGGGCATACTGACTCGATCAATGCAACAAACCTCAACCCTTGCATTTCTGATACTCCTTACATAATTATACCAACATAATAATTTTCCACTCTTTGATGCCATTGCTATCCCACCAACACCATCACTCCATACTCTCTCTCTCCCCTCTTTTCAATCTGACAATCCCTGTTACCGTTTCCCCGATCCTGACTCTGATTTTCAATCATATCCATATCATTCCCAGACCTATGTATCTATCTTTTTCCTGTCCTTCCACAACCAGCTTCTCAACCACTCTCTCTGACACTTAGTGAAACTAATTTTGTATAAACCTTGAGTACTCTTTAGTAAACAATTGCTACAAATGCCCAACACCAAACCTTTCACATGCAATTCATCAGCTTTGAACCATTTTAACTTTTCTTCAAATTCACTACATATATCTACTAATTGAACACTTTGCTCTGACACAATCAGCCATCTTGTCATTCAGTATTATTGCTTTCTTTCTCAGTTCACTACTATCATATCTGGGCAACAAACTAACCACTTTGCCAATGACACTATTATCCTTCAACCCCTGCAGCAACTACAAATTTCTTTCCACATCCTTTGTCTCACTATCCAAGTCATTTGTGCCTACAACTACCACCCACTAATTCTGATACCCATTCCTTCCTTGTATGCAAAGTCTGACATTCGTTTCATTGTATCACTTGAAAACATGTCTTATTGTACATTATTATTAATATCGTGTACATTATCACCATATAAAGCCTATCTTCTTTAGATAATTGTTTCTTCCTATTAACTTCCTCATTTACATCAGTTAATCTCTTCTTTAAACATTCAATTTCCTCCTCCATACATTTTAATCTGACTCTTCATTTTCATTAACTCTTTGGTCCCAAGCTCTTCCATGTCACTTCTATTACTATTGTTGCAGTTCTTCCATCCGATTTCTCATTACTCTTGGTAACACCATTCTCATTTTTGAAATGCTCTAACCTTTCATCGTATTTCTCACATGCTGTGTTCTTCCTTCTCATTTAACTTAACACTCCATAAATATTTTACATTTGTGGACACATATCTCAGTGCATCCACCGTAAAAAAGTCCAAGGAAAAACTCGATCTCAGAGTTGAACACTTCTGCAATGCTATGTATGCTTCTTTACTGCTGTCATTTTTATAACGTTAACTAGCACTTCCACTCTCATGTTAATCAAAACAACAAAAGAAGAGAAGACTTAATCACAATACTATAGTAAAATGCCTATAGTCAGTCTGACTATCACATAAAAACTATTATACAAATCTACATAATTTAAATAAGGAAAAACACTGTAACACCATTCAAATACATCACTACCACTCCTTGTGACACCACTCCACATTGATACCATTCACATTGTATGTTTTTATTTTTGTCACAACTAATACTTACATTTTTAGATTGCTGATAAGATTTCATTTATTGAGTATATAAAATGAAAAGGCAAATTACTCTTAGCTAAGATGATTTGTACACCATCATCATCATCATCATTTATTTATTTCCTAATATGTACCCTTGAAGATGTTACAGTATACTATGATAGTACCACAATTAAGTTTATATTATTAGTCGTTTGTTTATAAAAAGCTAATAATCACAGCTTTTATAAACAGTTATGATTATTAGCTTTTTATAAAAAAATTTTTCCTCAAAATTAATTTGTTATTTGTCAGTCTTTCAATATTATTAGACCTTACACCACCATCTTCTTAGTCACTGATTACCACATTAATTCACCTAAATCTCTTGTGTCTTCTGTTAGGTCTTTTCCTACCACCCTGGTATTGCACACCTGTTTGGTTAATTAACCTTTAATGACCCTACTCTTCTCACACATTCTTCGATGATAATAATGTCATATTCTTTTCTAATATCTTAATTTTAAATATTATTTTAACATTGATGTCATATGTTTACCACTGTAACTATGCTCTGAGCTCTCTTCATCATGAACTCATCTTGTTTTTCACTAAGTTTCTTCTTCAACAATTTTTCTTAGTCTCCTTTCAAATGTGTTTGCATACATTTTACATTGAGTAGGAATACTCTTTTATAATCACCACATTGTTGTATTTCCATTTCTATAAAGAGGTACTTTAAAAAAAAAAAAATAATAAAAGAATCACAGAGGAATTTCCATACAGAGTATGGGAATTATACTTTTTGTACATTATACACATCAAACTAAGTTGCTTAATGATGAAAGGAACCAAGAAATGACATTCATATAGCTTTTAAGAAATGAGACAACAGACTGGGATTTCAGATCAAATGTTTCATTCTCACTTTCTTATGGCACATACCATTACTAGTTATCCATTTCAATGTTGAAAGAAGGCTGACCATCCTAATAGTTTGCTGCTCCCCCTTCCTCTCTTGCTGCCGATGAGCATGGTATGGACTCTATAAGATCTTTGAACATTGCAGGCTGTGCCATATCTTCAGGATTGCTTCCTGTATATTTCCAAATGCTCAAAGTGTGTGTGTGTGTGGGGGGGGGGGGGTTCAAATGTTGGATCTCTTGGTTGATGTAATCCTAGTAATGTTCTAGGATTCAAACTCAGCAAACTGTGGTAATGCCTGGAAGTTACTGTCAAGTTCGGCAAACCACTCTCAAGTGATACTGGCAATGTAGCACAACCTGCTGGAACACATCTGTGCCACCTGGTAAGATAATCACCATAAAGAGGTGTATATAATCAGCAACAATGGACAGATACTTTGTAGCATTCAAAGAGGGAAAGTGATTTCCATGAAACCATCCCCTACATCATAATAGTGTTACCTCCTGCTTGTTTCTGTTGACATAACTGTTTCTGCCAGTATCATTCCACTCTTAGAACACTTTAACTACAGCACTCTACAAATAGTCTACAACAGTGGTCGGCAACCTTTTAAATATGAAGGGCACAATACTGCGGGCGCCATGAAGCTCGCAGATGCTGCATTGCCAACTCCTCCAGATTTAAATAATTAAACTTAAACTTACAATTGGCATGAATGGTTTGAAATGTCTTTCTATATTACTTTTTTTTATAAATAGTCAAACTATTATTGCATAATAAACAAATACATTTGCCATTATGATTGATAAAGCAAGGTGCTTGCATCTGATCTGACAGACACATGCTAATTATTAACATCAATATTCTTTAATGGTTAAAGAATATTCATGTTAACAATTAGCATGCATCTGACAGATTAGATGTGAGCCCGAGTGGACGAGAGACCTCTGATCATAAGTAGTTTGAGTTGTTGACATCATCTAGTTATCAATGCGACCACTCTCACTACCCTTCACACCATTTCTAAATGTTGTTAGAACCCTTTGTTTTTTAGTATGTGTGTTTGTTGAATCAGTCCCACTATCAGTGCAAATACTTTGGTTTACAAAGATATTTTTAACCCTTTATAATGGATAAAAGTGAAAGGAAAAGAAAGTACTATTTTAATGAAGATTGGGAGGATGATTGTTGCTTTATCAATCTTAATGGCAAATGTATTTGTTTATTATGCAATAATAGTGTGGCTATTTCTAAAAAAAGTAATATAGAAAGACATTTTGAAACCATCCATGCCAATTTTAATTTTGACTATCCAGTGAAATCCAAAATAAGAAAAAAAAAAGATTTTATCTTTGAAATCATTCATTACTAAACAGCAAAGTTTTTTTTATTAAACCGTTGCAACAGTCGCATCTTTTAAAATTTCGCATTTGCTAGCTAAGAAGAAAAAACTGTTTACAGATGGAGATTTAATTAAAAAAAACTATGTTAGAAGCTGCAGATTCACTTTTTGAAGATTTCAAAAATAAAACTGAAATAGTTTCAGCTATAAATACATTGCAGTTATCAGCAAGAACTGTAACTAGAAGAATTGAATCAATTGCAGTTTATTTAGAAACAGAATTAGCAAATGATATGGAAAAATGTGTTTTCTTTTCGCTACAGCTGGATGAATCGATAAACATAAAAGATACATCACAATTAGCAATTTCAGTGAGAATGGTATTTGATGATTTTTCTACAAAAGAAGAATTTCTTAAAATTCTTCCACTGAAAGGGCACACTAGAGGAGAGGATATATTTTCCGTTTTTAAAGGTTTTGTACTATAAAAAAATTACCAATTCACAAATTAACTTCAATTACTACTGACTGTGCACAAGCAATGATTGATAAGGCAAATGGATTTATTGGCTGTGCAGACAGGACCCTTTATTTCCTAAATTTATTGCATATCATTGTCTTATTCATCAGGAAATGTTATACGCTAAAACTGTCAATTTTAAACATGTCATGTCAATTGTAACAAAAATTATTAATTCGTTAAAATCAAAAGCAACTCAGCACAGGTTATTTAAATTACTTCTGAAAGATGAAAATGCTGAAAATGATGACCTACTATTACATATTGAAGTGAGGTGGTTGAGCAGAGGTATAATACTTGAGTGATTTATTATTCTTTGGCCGCAAATAAAAGAATTTATTACATCAAGAGGCGATTTTTACGAAGAATTAGAAAATAAAAATTGGTTAATAGATCTTGGATTTCTAACAGATATAATGGCAAAGTTTAAGGATTTAAATCTACAATTACAAGGGAAAAATTCCTACATTGCTGATATTATAAGTGCAGTCAATGCTTTCAAGTGTAAGTTGGAACTATTGAAATCCCATCTGATGAAAAATTCATTTACAACACATTGCATTTTACATTTGGAAAATGTTGTCACATTTTCCAAATGTAAAACATATCAATGAAAGTTTGAATAATGAAACATTTAGCACTACATCGTATATAAAAATCATAGACACACTATTAGAACAGTTTTCTTCCCGCTTTCAAGATTTTGCAACTTTAGAACCTGTTGTTAGATTTTTCCTAAATCCGTTTAATGTTACTGAAGATGATATACCTGCTAAAATTTCCAATTACTTCGAATTAAGTAATACAGAAGACTTGGAAATGAAAATAATTAATTTACAAAACAACATAATTTTAAAAGCTCATCATGATGACAAAATGTTCTGGAAGTTAGCACGTAGAAATACTTTTCCTATTCTGAGAAAACGCTCGCTAAAAATGTATTCATATTGTGCAACAACATACAATTGCGAGACCATGTTTTCAAATATGACATATTTGAAATCAAAATATCGATCTCAACTTACAGACTCACATTTGGATAATTGTTTAAGAGCAGGTACTTCAAACTATATGCTTGATTATAAAAAATTAGCAGATGATGTACAAGGCCAGGTTTCTCATTAAATCCTATTGAATTTATATTTTTTGTATTCATTTTTTATGGTATTTTATATTCATTCATATGTGACAAAAATATGTTGTAAAAGCGAGGTAAATAAAATAATGTTAAAATTTGAAATCTCATTTTTCTTAAAAACAACTAATCATAGAATTTCTAAGCCTGAAATGAGAGAAAAAATGCATGTGTCATGAATGGCCTCCGTAATTTTCAAATTTTATATTGCGCTCTTCATATTAAAAAGATCGCTGACTTCTGCAAGATGTGCTTTACATTTATGGAAAATACTAAGGAAAGAGGTCTGGAGCTTGCTCCACCTTTACTAAGAGTTGCTCATAAGGCACTACTTATGCTTGCATCCATCAAAACTAGTTTCTATATATTCGGCACTCTTGTAGTTTCTATATTCGGCTATGAAATAATGTTGGATTCAATATTCACTTAATTTGTACCATCATGTATTATATCTGCAGTGTTTTTTCTTTATGTTTTCTTGCATTTTAGCACATACCAGTAATGAATGTATCTCTCAGATATACTGCGATCTATGCTGCAAGCTCCAAAGCAGTTTACAATAATTTCTCTGAGGGCGCACTAAAAATTCACTGTGGGCGCCATGCTGCCCACGGGCACTGCGTTGCTGACCTCTGGTCTACAATATTGGAAGTTTCCTGGATACTGTCACTCTTCAATCTGTAATCAACAATCGTGTAATTTTCAAAGTCTGTCAAACCATATCCCTTATGCATGTCAATCATTAATTCTGAATGAACAGTTGCCACACACCTCCAATATCACGTATGCTAATTAAATTTAATGGAAGAAATGCAACACAGAAAAATAATTAAACAACAGTGATATTTCATCTCTGTCAGAGAGATATCTTCAGGAATATAATATTAAAATTGTAATAACACACAAAAATATAAACAATAAATGGAACAAATTTGGAAATAGCACAAGATGAAAAAAAACTACTATGCTTCTTCACAGCAAACTGAGGCCTTCCACCCTTTATAGGACACCACAACAGCACCCCTTTATAGGACTTTTCTTCTTCTTCTTATTGTGCTATCTTCTATCGAAGGTCAGCGACCATCTTGGCGAACAAACTGCGGTCTTGTGCTAATCTGAGCAGTTGTGCACTGCTCTTTCCTGTCCACGTCTTGATGTTGTCAAACCGTGATATTCTTTTTCTTCCTCTAGTTCCTTTGCCATCAATTCTTCCTACCAAAATAGTTTGTAGAAGTTGGTATTTGCTGTTTCTCATGATGTGGCCAAGATATGATGTTTTTCATTTCTTGATTATTTGTACAAGATATTTAGCTTTGCCAATGGATTTTAAGACCTCTTCATTGGTAATTTTTTCTGTCCATGATATCTTTAGCATTCTTCTGTATAGCCACATCTCAAAGGCTTTGATTTTCTTGATGGTTGTCGCCTTCAATGTCCATGTTTCAACTCCATAGAGCAGAAGAGACCACACGTAACATTTCAGCATTCGGCATCTGACCTCCATGTTTAGGTCTTTATTGCAGAATGGTGTTCTCATTTTCATGAAGGACTGCCGTGCAACTTCAATCCTTGTCTTTATATCTATTTCTGGATCCCACCGTTCATTAAGCCAACAACCAAGATATTTATATCTTGACACTTGATCAATATTTTTCCCATTGAGTGTCAGTTTCATTGATGAGGCTGGATGTTTGCTGATGATCATGTATTTTGTCTTGTTGATGTTTATATTTATTCCCATTCTTTGGCTTTCTATGTATACTCTGTCAATGAGTTTTTGGAGATCCATAATGTTATCTGCAATTAGCACGGTGTCATCTGCATATCATAGGTTGTTAACAATCTTTCCATTTATTGTGATTCCCTCTGGAACATTCTTCCAATGCTTTTTTAAAGATTACCTCTACGTATATGTTGAACAGGAGTGGTGAGAGCACACATCCTTGTCTCACTCCTCTTTTGATTTTAATAATATCACTGGTGGTAATGTTGTCTAATTGAACGGTAGCTGACTGATTCCAATACAGATTTGTTATTAGTCTTATGTCTTGTTCGTCTAGCCTTATTTGTTGAAGGACTTCTATTAAGTTAGTGTGTCTGACTTTGTCGAATGCTTTTTCAAAATCTATGAAACACATAAAGACAGATTTCTGTTTTTCTATGCATTTTTGTATCAATATTTGGGCAGAAAAGGGCCTCTCTAGTACCAAAACCATTCCGAAAGCCGAATTGTGTTTCACTTAGAGTTTCTTCACTTTTTCTATAAATGCGATTCTGAATTACTTTCAAAAATATTTTTAATGTTTGGCTCATTAGACTAATAAGTCGGAAGTCACCACAGGATTCGCTTTGGGTTTCTTTGGGATAGTGATAAATGTAGATTTGAGCCAATCTGATGGAAATTCATCACTTTCATATATTTTATTAAATAGTTTTTCAAGAAGTTTGATGTTATCTGGTTCTATTAATTTTAAAAATTCTGTTTGCACACCATCTGGTCCACTGGCTTTTCCTGTTTTACTTGTTCGTATAGCATTCTCTATTTCGCATTTCATGATTGCTGGTCCTTGAATGTTATCTTTTATATTTATAGGCTTCTGTCTAGTATCATTGAAAAGTTCTGTTACATATTTTATCCAAATCTGTGCTTTATTCTCTTCTTCTAGAACTATTTTTCCATTTTCGTCTCTTAGAGACACTATTTGCTTTTTCCTCAGTTTTCCGGAAATTTCATTGATTTTCTTATACAGATTGAAATTATCATGTTTCTTCTGAAGCAGTTCAATTTCAGTACATAAATTTTTCATCCAATTTTCCTTGGCTTCTTTTATTTTTTTCTTGATGATGTTATGTGTTTCTGTATACCTGGCTAGGTCTTTGTTTTTGTACATTCTTCTTGTATCAATAAGAGAAAGAATCTCATCTGTCATCCATTCCTGTTGTTTTATATTATTCACATAACCTACTTCTTCAATACTTGTTGTTACGATGGCATTCTTTAAGCTATTCCAAAAAGATTCCACACTTTTATTTTCTTCTATGTTAATCTGTTGTAATCGCAAGTTAAGCTGTGTATTGGCACTTTTATTTATGTTCGGGTCTTTCAGTTTTTCTACATCAATTTTCTTTTTCTTCTTTTGTGATTTTTTAGCTGATTTTAATCTGAGACGTACTTCTGCAACTATGGGATTGTGGTCTGATGAGATATCTGCCCCAGGATAAGTCTTTGCACTCTTTATACTACTGTGGAATCTTTTATTTATCAGTATATAATCAATTTGATTTCGGACAATGTTATGTTGGTTATCTTGAGGCGATTTCCAAGTGTACAGTCTTCTGGGTGGAAGTTTAAACCAGGTATTTGCTATTGTTAGATCTTCTTCCTGACAGAACTGGACTAGGCAATCTCCTCTGTCATTTCTGGTGCCTAAGAGATGTTCGCCAACAATTTCTCCATCACCCCCTCTTCCTACTTTTGCATTGAAGTCACCCATCACTATGTTTGTATCACGTTTCTTTGTTAGGTTTTTAATCTCTTTTAGGTGTTCATAAAACTCTTCAACATCTTCTTCACTTTTGTCAGCTGTGGGTGCATAAGCTTGGATGATATTTATGTTAACGGGGTTTCCTTTAAGTTGTAACAGCATTATCCTTTCAGAAAATGGAATCCAATTTAGTACTGATTTATTGATTTCTTCATCTACTATTACAGCTACACCATGTTGATGTTTGTTCTCATCATTCCCAGAGTAATACATTGTTATGTTATCTTGTTGACACTTTCCAGATCCTGGCCATCTTGTCTCGCAAATTCCCACTTTTAAGCATACAATAGTCTAATTTTACCATTTATTACTGATGTGCAAGATTAAACCTGCTGTTTAATTATTTTTCTGTGCTGTATTTATTCCTTTAAATTTAATTATGAAAATAAACCAGCACCAAAGGCTAAATACACATTTATCACATATGCTAGCTTTTACTATGATACAAACATTGACTGGTAGAGTGGAATAACCAAATGTGAAAGTCTTGGGATGGTTATACTATTTTGGCTGGCCTGTGTGTGCTACTTCCAAATATGAGAGACTGCAAAACGTATAACAAACTGATTTCATCTGTGAGAGAAGGTCATTTATGTATAGAAGAAGGAGAGTGGAAGAAAATACAATTGATCATATTAAATGCTTGGTTGGCTGCATGGTTAATATATCCATTCTCTGGCCAACAGGCTGTGGGTTTAAAATCTACCAGATGCACCACCACTTTTTTTTTTTAATACTGATCCAATACACAGGAAGTTGAGGGACCTATAAGGACATCAGTGTCATGTGTGGAGTGCATATAAGGACTAAGTTCATTAATTTTTTTTTTTTTTTTTGAAGAGTTGCAAGTTGTAGTTGTTTTGAAATACTTTATAAGGAAAGCTGTTCCAGAGGACAGTGGACAGAATAATAGAGGAAGAATAGAAGCAGGTTTGGTCTGTTTGCAGTCGCACGGTAAGGTTCCAGAACCTATAACAAACTGATTCCATCTGTGGGCAATGAGAGGTCATTTATGTATAGAAGAAAGTACAACCGATCATATTAAATGCATGGGCAGCTTCTGCTCTTCTATTAACAAGCGCAACAGAGAGTGACTGCCATGATGGTTGCCAATTCACTGGAACAATGACCACGGAAGTACCTGCAGAATAGACATAGTGCTGAAACACAGTACGTGCAATAGAGGGATTATCTATGAGCCTAACTGCTTGCCTCTGGACAGTGTCAAGAATTTTATGGGCTGTTTAAGGTGCACCACCCGAAATGTGAACAGTATTTTAAACATGGATGGATGTGGGATTTATGTATAGTTAAGGGGTGGCTGGGTGTAAAACAGGTGCTCTTGAACGAAAGAGAATGCCAAATTTCTTTGATGCTCAGGAAGCTATTGATGTGATGTGCTTATGCCAGGATGGACTAGAGGTAAATGTTTGTCCAAGCAAGGGGATCTAATCTTGTCTGGTGATTTGTGTATTACTAAGGGTAAGTGGACTGGAATCCCTTTTGCATGAAAACAGGCGATGAGATTGTCCTTGCTACATTGAAGGATAGTATGTAAATTAATGTTTAAGGCACTAGTTGTAGATGATCTTGTAGCCTGGGCGTACTGCATGGTTTGTCAAATGAGTATGATGAGTGGAGAGTACTATCATCTGCAAAGCTGTGGATAGGATTAGTGGTTATTGTGAGTAGGTCATTAATGTACAGGAGAAAGAGAGTATGTGATAGGATGGAGCCTTGAGGCACTCCATCATGTAGAAGAGAATCATCTACATGACTCATAGAGAATGGCAGGGAAACCAAAGGATGGCAATTTGTTTAATAGGCCTTGATGCCACACGCACACACACACAGCTGAAAGCTTTGGAAATGTCAAGGGCAACAGCACAAGTTTCTCTGAACCTTTCCAATGGTACATGTCCAAGTAGTAGGTGATGTGAGCTGTGGATCTTGAATGGTGGAATTCATATTGGTAGTCAGTGATTAATTGGTGGGCCTCTAAGTAATGGAGGTGTTGGCTATTGATGACTTTCTCAATTATTTTGGAGGGGACAGAGGTGATGGTAATTGGTTGGTAGTTTGACGATAAATTTCTACCACCCATTTTTGGAATATGATGAATATGAGATTGTTTCCATGCATTGAGATAAGTACCAGATATGTATAATAAGTTATAGAGATGATGTAGGATGGGTGTTAGCTCTGAAGCACAATGTTTGAGAATAATTAGAGTTGCCATCAAGACTAAGACTTCAGTATCCAAGTTATTTAAAAGTTTTTTGATGACTTTTTGTCAAAAAAACAATACGAGACATAGGTTGCTTGGATTCTGGTATGGTAGGAGGTGATTTCCTTTTGTCATCTATGCAGAAGTTCAAGTGATGCCAGGAGATCAGCTTTATCTTTGGGTGAAGTAACAGTAGCACCACCAAGATGAGAGAGGTGAAAGTGCAGGAAAGCAGAAGTTGCATCCAACAGCCTTAGCAAGAGACCAGAATGCAGAGCTTCCATTTGGACAAGAGGCAAGTTTTCTGCTGTTGGCCTTTATAAAATCTGATCTAGATCTGCTGATGGCTGATTTGCATATGTTGAATGGTTTGGTATAGGCACAGTATGAAGTTGGAGTTCTTGATAAGAGCCACCCAGGACCTGGAAAGCAGATGAGGATCATGGATTGAATGAGGGATATAGGCCTTCATATCAATGAGAATAATTTCTCTGACTCGTTTGCAGCAGGTGTTAGGGTCAGGAGAATAGAAGCAATAGTCAGACCAAGGAAAGGAGGTATTCCAGAAGTCATCCTAATTTGCTCCTTTGTAGTACCAGAGGATGCAAGGTCAGGAGTGGTTGGAGGAGGGAGATTCTGTGAGAAAAGACTTCTACAAGATTGTGGTCTGAGTTGTCAAGAGGAGAGGTGACCTCTACAGTGTATCTAAAAGAAGAACTAGTCAAAAAGAGATCCAGAGTATTTGGAGAGTGAAGAGGGTTATCAGGAATTGAGTGGATAGATGTGCAATTTGTGTTAGGTAATTACTTATAGCAAACAGTTCTGCTTCTTGGTTGGTAGTATTGGTGTAGGGGAGTCAATTCAAATTGTGGATGTGAGGTCACCCATGAAGCTGACCTCTCTATTTGGATAGCTGGATTGCAGTTGATCAAGTTTCACTGAAAGGAATGCGAGATCTGTGTGGTTATCAGTGTTTGGAGACTGGTAAATGCAACAAAATAAAATGAATGTTACTAAATGTGGAAAGGAAACCTTCAACCAGGGATGGTCGAAAGCAAGGGATTCTAAATTAGCCATTCTCTGGCAGATTTCACAAAGGCTTATGGTGAAAAGATTCATGAAGTGTGCAGTTTAGGCACTGGTGGTGGTGGATGGTAGTAGATATTGCTGAAATCTAGGTTTCTGTCAAAAAGATGTCTGGTCTGGAAGACTGCAAGTGATGGTGAATGTTATTTATGCTTGTATTAATGCCACGAATATTAGTATAGCGAGTGTGAAAGCAAGTACTTAGTGAATTATGGCATGCTTTGATGATGTGAATTTTTTTTTTTTTTTTGATGGGATTAGTTTATGAGACAGATTCGCTTTTGTTGTAGCATCACTGTTATTGTTTGTGAGGGTCTTCATAAATTTGATTAGATGGAAGTATATAGTGGGGAGATGCAGTGAGATAAGACAGACTCTTGAACATGACATCCATACAAAGGGAAATTGGTCTCTGTGCCATTAAGTGGCCTCAACAGTGCTATCACATATCACTACTCAGACTCTCTCTCCAGGCATGAGAGGAAGAGCATGTGGCAGTTAGATTATGCACTAGTTCATAGGGAAGATCATCTTTCTTGTTACTAATGGTTTTGGACCTGTTCACTAACTGGCAGCTGGCCTGCAGCACCACCATTTAACTAATATACCCTCAAAATGGAGGAGGTTATGGTTACGTTTGTCATGGCCTTGAAGGGTATCACAATGCATGGAGAAGAGGGAGAAAACAGAACCTGCTTAGTGGAAACATGAAGTATCTTGAAAAAAATTGTTTTCTAGTGCAAGGTTTCAGGATTATCTAACCCTTGGAGTTAGAAAATTTGGAGTAACTCAGCCACAGTATTAATCTAATGTACTATAGGCTAACAGACTTTCATATGAGAGATTTACATAAAAAAATATTTGTATGCTAGACATCTGATATGATCAAATGTCTAGCACAGACATCTGATTTTAATACAGGCTCCCAAGTTCATGGTGACTAAAACAAAATATTGGCTTAGTAATCTAATTAGCTAAATAAATTTCGTTAGATAATTATCTTTAGGTGTGTATTTTTCTCCATTAAACATCAATATCTAAGTATCCATATCACATATACCTTTGTGTGTGTGTAAGAAAGAGACAGTAGGTTTTCTGTAAAGTAAGAAATATATTATGAGCCATTAAAAAGATAAGTGACTAGCATATCTAAGAAGGCAGGCTGATATTATTTTCCTTATATATAGAGACGTGTGTTCTGGAGTATGTGTGCCAGAGGTTTTTCTAATGTGTCTGGCACTAAGAGTCCAAATGCAATCACTAGCATAGCACAGTTGCCTAATCTTCAACTAGATGTAAAAAAATGGGCAACTAAAAGTTTCTCTTCTAGTAATAGAAGAGAAACTAGTGCATTGACTACCGATTACAATTTAAATGTTTCATCTTATGTTATATGAAACACTTCCTGGTTGAATGAATGACTTTCATATATTAGAAAAACAAAACAAAAATTTGTTTCAGTCAAAGATAAAAAATAAAACTAGCTTACCCTGTTCGTTTGGTTGGTAGTCTACAGTTTCTACAACCACAAAATCATGCCAATCTATTTGGGCATACTGAACTGAAATAATAATAAATATTATATCAGAATGGTATTTATGAAAAAAATTTTTAGCATTTTTCTAATTAATATGTACTCCTGAAAAATACAGACAGAATTACTAATTTTGTCCATATTTCCCATTGCAATACAATTATCATCATCAACAGCAAAGTGAAAGCAATTTTTTAACTTTAAAAATATTCTTATTAGACTCATAAAGATAAGAAAATAAACAGAAGAGCAGTCAAGTTTGTTAATGAACACATTTTTTAGTTCAAATTAAATTGTTATATTTTCTCTATCAAATCTCACCCATTAAAAATTGTCAGAAACTTATGATTAGCAACATGGATAGATAGGCCAAGATATATGCAACACAATAAACTGCCAAACTGGAACATATTTTACAAACACTGAGTTAGATTTCTACACTCAAACACTGACACTGCATATTTTCTTTTATCAGTGAATAAAAGAAAGTTACTGTTTTAAAAATCAACGTGCATTGTATTATTACTTAATTTATATCACACTTTCTACTTCCACTGAAAATTAAAGTTCAGCATATCTATACCTCTCATGTTTAGATGATAAATTCTCTGACTTTCCTTTACCTAAAAACCCAGAGTGACATAAATGTAATGAAAGAAATTAATTGTTTTTGAATGTAAAGATATTTATTTACAGCACGTGTTGGTACCACACACATAGGCATTGATTTATTACTATTGTAAAGATACCCTGAATTAGCAGCTGATTTTCACCCAAAACTATGTATCTATTTTATTATTAATTTAAGCTCTTCACAATCTTCAGCAGAGTAAAGATCAGAGAGATTCTCAGTCATATATTGAGGTCCCCCCCCATCTCCAATTCTGTTAATGTCTTTAAATCGATCAGATTTAGGGTCCTCAATCCTGCACTCATTGTGATTAATGATAAATCTGTCTGTTTTCAGTATACAAGTCATGTTATTTTTTATAGATGAAATCCCCTAGTAGTGGTATCCAACTACTTAGTATCAAATCATGCTCCAAAACAATTATTTCCATAGTCATCGCAAATGATGATAACAGCAAATAGCTGCTTGCTCCACATCAGTGTGATCTGCAGGTGATGACGACTGATTTTAAGTACTGAGCTACCAAATGACCTTGTTTAACCAGGTAACTTTTTGGGTGTAATGATATTTGCTCATGTTGTACCATCATATTTGTTTGTGGTTTAAGCCAATACAGAATATAATTCAGCTAAGTCCCAAACATACAACCTATCCTTTTGCATTCAGTATCCAGGTGAATATCTAGACATATGCATAAGAAGGTGAGGATTGAGTGTTGGATTAGAAGCCCAGTTTGTTCTCCGTATTCCTTAGAGGCTATGTTAAAAGGTTGTAAACTATTGTGGGCTAAGGGTCAGGAAATCCTACTGTAAATACCATGTCATTTTATATTTAACATGATAAATCATGATATCAATAAATATAATGTCTGAAAGCTTTAAAATGAAATAATACATATCCCTGTTTTTTGGAAGATTGATAAGGAAAGCATCAAAGACCATTGAAGAGAGGACATCAGTGAAAAATATTCAAGCACAACAAGCATTTTGTATAGTCCTTAAAATTTAAAACACCTTTTCTCATCATCATCAAATTCCTGCCATGTACCCTCAAGGGGTGTAGAGGATATGATAGTACTACATGAAAAAAATTACATCATTATTAATTTCCTATCTACAATTTTCCTCCAAATCAGTCTGTTACTTGTCAAGACTCCAACATTATCAGATCTTATATTTCTATCGTCTAAGGCATTTTGTACCATATCAATCCACCTATATCTTGGTCTTCCTCTGGGTCGTTTTGCTGCCAACCTGGCAGAGAAAAATTGTTTTTGCTAATCTTTCCTCGCCCATTCTGTTTAAGTGATCATACCACCTGAGATTAGCTCTGCTAATGCATTCCTGGATGCTGACAACGTCAAGTTCTTTCCTAATATCCTCGTTTTTAATATGATATTGCCATTGATACCATCTGTTCACACCTATAATCTTTCTCAGGACTCTCAGATCTGTGGTCTCTAGTCTTTGGTCAAGTGTTTTACTTCTGACCCAGCTCTCAGATCCATAAGTTAAAACTGGTTTGAACACTGTCTTCTATACAGCTAATTTAGTGTTCCAACTAATTTCTCTCTTATTCCATATGAATTTATTCAATTGACTTCCCACCATACCAGCTTTGCTGATTCTGTTGTCTATTTCTATATTTAATTTACAATCTTCAGTAAAAATCGTGCCTAAATAGCTGAAATGTTTTACTTGTTCCACAGGTTCTCCATTCACAACACAGTTGACATATTCAATGATTCTGCCTATTTTCATTGTCTTTGTCTTTTTATTGCTGACCTTCATACCATATCTATTACAACAGCTATTCAATTTAGTCAGAGAATCTTGCAGACTTGTAGCAGATTTATTTAGAAGTATAACATCATCAGCATAAAGCAAAGAGCTGACATTAACATCTCCAATTTTGATATCATGTTTAATACCACTTTCCTTCATAATGTGATCTATATAGATAATGAATAACAGAGGGGATAATGTACATCCTTGTCTCACACCAGATTTAACATTAAACCATCTTCCTGTACTTCCTTCAATTCTAACTGCTGACTTACAACTCAAATAAAGACTAAGTATTGCTTAATATAATATAACCTTGTCATGTGCCTTTTCCAGATCTATCTACAAATCTCAAATAGAGATCTTCGTTATATTCCCATGATTTCTCCACAATTTGTCGCAAAGTGAAGATCTGATCCTGACAGCTTCTATTTGGCCAGAATCCAGCTTGTTCTTTGCCAAACTTTTCTTCTACAATTATTCTCAACCATTTCTCAAGTACACTTGCATATATCTTACCAGGAACACCCAGTAGGGAAATACCTCTGTAATTCTCACATGCAGTTTTATTTCCCTTTTTATATATGGGTACCATGAGAGCTCTACTCCAATCATCGGGAATTCGTCCCTCTGTCCAGGCTTTCTGAACTATGCAGTGCAGCCACTGTAAGACTCTTATACCACCATACTTCAGCATTTCTGGTCGAATATCATCTATTCCTGCTGCCTTTCCACATTTCAAGCCTTTGATGGCTTTTTCTACTTCAAGTATGGATATGTATTCCTGACTGCATGCCTGGTCAGTGTTTTTTACCACTGTGCTGTCATCACTGCTTGTTTCATTTAGCAGTTTTTCAAAGTAATTACTCCATACTTCAAGGATATCTTTTTCTCCTGTTTTCATGTCACCTTTATCATCTTTAATTCCTTTTACAGTACTCTTTCCTCCATTTCTTAGCTTCTTCAACAATCACCAAAATATTTTGCCATCTTCTTGATATTTATTTTCTATGTTCTTGCCAAAGTCCTCCCATGACTTTTGTTTAGCTAGTTTTACACACTGTTTAGCTTTCTTACATTTGTCTCTGTATTCTCTAAGAGCACAAGCTGACTTATTTGCCTGGAACTTTTGATATGCTTTCTTCTTTTCCTTCGCTGCCTCTTTAACTTCCTGTGTCCACGGAGGTCTGATTTTTCTATCCATGCAGACAACCTCACCACATGCCTCTCTGGCTGAATCAATCAAGGTTTTCTTCGAGGCTTGCCAATGAATCTCTAAAGTTTGGTTCCTGTTCTCAAACTCTTTCGTTTTTTCTTCAATAATCTTTGTGTATTTTAGTCTACAGTTCACATCTGAGAGCTGCTCCACTTTTATTCGCTTTAAAACTTTCTTGCCTGTTATTCTTTTCAATATGAAATTCAATTTTATCCTGCTCAAGACTAAATAGTGATTGCTTCCAATTTCAAATCCTCTGTACACTCTGGTGTCCTGCACCAGGGAGAAAACATCACTATCAACAATAACATAGTCAATGAGACTTTTCTTATTCCTTGCCTCTTCTCTCCATGTGAATTTGTGCACATTTTTATGTTGGAACATGGTGTTAGTAATAACCAGTCCATGTTCTGAGCAGAAATCCAACAGATATTTGCCATTATTATTAGCTTTGCTCTTTTCTCCAAATTTTCCCAAAATATTTTTGTATGTCTCACAACCATTTCCTACTCTGCTATTTAGATCCCACACAAGGACCAACTTTTCCTTTCTCATTGTGTCAGTTGCTTTTGTAAAGCCTCAAAAAATTCCTCCGCTTCTACCTTAGTAGAACCTTCTGTGGGACCATAGGCACAAATACGTCTCATTGTGCAGTTCCCCATTCTCATATTTGCCCACATTACTCTACTTGAGACTGACTGCCATTCAAGAAGATTAGCCTAGTATTTTGTGTTGAATACTATGGCTACTCCTTCTTTTCCTTGATTGTCATTGCCTGAATATAACATTTTGTATTTATTGCTCAGAAATATCTCACCAGTTTTGGTCTTTTTTGTTTCAGTCACCCCTATTATGTCGATCTGGTACTTATCTAATTCCTCAGCTAACTCCATTTCTTTGCCATTCAGGCTTCTTACGTTGATAGTACCAATCTTTAACTCTGGTGATGTTGAGTTGGGGTTTGTTTTCAGATTTGTTCCAGTAGCTGACTTTTCGCTGTTCGCCCTGGTTCCCTGGCGAACACAACGGGGACCTTGTTTAACCGAGTGACGTCCCAGCCAGCATGAAATTTTGTCATATTGTACCATCATTTTTTATTTTGGTTTAACCAATAAAAATACAATTTGGTCGGCTAAATCCCAAATTGCCAGCCCATCCTCGTTCATTCAGTATCCAAGTAGATACCCAGCAGGGTGCACCACGAGAAGGTGAGGATTGGACATTAGGTCAGAAGCCCTGGTGGGTTCTCGGCATTCCTTTAAAGGCTATGTGGAGGTCTCCTCTCAGTTATACAGCTTTGACCCTTAACCACCTTTTCTAAAAGAAGAAAAACTTCAGAAATTATTCTAAATATACCATTTGCCCACCATAGTTGGATGCTTTGATTTCATGGCACAGGAAGATGCTTTGATTTAACATCAAACCATCTTCCTGTATCTCCTTCAATTCTAACTGCTGATTTTCAAATCAGATATAGACTATGTATAATAGTCTATATAATGTCCCATTTATGGGACATTATGGTGTGCAGCTTTTGGCACCTTGTCATTTGCCTTTTCCAGATCTGCAAAACTTAAGTACAGATCCTCATTATATTCCCATATCTCAACTATTTGCTGTAAAGTGAAAATGTAATCCTCAGAATTTCTATCTGGCCTGAACCTGGCTTGTTCTCCAAGTTTTTCTTCATTTTCTTAAGTATGCTTGCACTCAGCAAGGAAATTCCTCAGTAATTCTTGCATTTAGTTTTATTTCCCTTTTTCTAGATAGGTCATATAAGTGCTCTACTCCAATTATCAACTTTCTGAATTATGCAATAGAGCCACATTAAAAAATTTATCCCTACAAATGTAAGCATTTCTGATCAAATATCATCATCATAAGGATGAGTCAGCTATGAAAATTGTTAAGGAGCAGGCCAAGGCTAAGTCTGAGTATGAAAAGAAACTTGATCTGCAAGCTCTCCCTACAAGCTAAAGACAACAATAACTCTACTGAATGCAGGTAGTATGTGGGTGACATGCAGATGAGATCATTCAACTAATGAATGCTCATTTTGCTAAAAGCTGTCAACCTAGTGCAACATTGCACTCACTGCTACCTCTTTGCTGGATGAAGAAATTCAGGTGTATCAGGAGTAGGTACTAGAGCTGTTGCGCAAACTGAATAAGAAATCTGTAATAGGGATTGATGGGATATCAGTACAGATACTAAAACAGTTCAGCTGAACTGGCTATTCCTTTGACCAGGCTAATGATTTGAGTCTCAGAACAGGGAAGATTCCACAGGAGTAAAAAAATGTATGAAATCCCATTGCACACGGGTTAAAGACTGATGTATCTGGTTATCGACCAATTAGAATCTCAGGAGTGATAGTGAAGATTCTGGAAAAGTTGGTTAGGGCTCGTGTTCAGAAAGGGGTTGACAGTGAATCTCTATTTTGCAATGAGCAACATGGGTTTACTAAGGGAGGTTATGTTTTAGCAACTTGCTCACATTCTATAACAATGTTACCATTGAACTAGACAAGGGGAATTGGATATACCATGATACTTTTGGATTATGCTAAAGCTTTTGGACAGAAGACAGCATGGAAGACATTGATAAATTGCAGAATATGGGATTGGATTATAAAATATTGGCATGGATAAGAGAATGGCTGATTGACAGATATCAAAAAATGGTATATGGAAGAAGCGAGTCTGCATGACTTAAGGTAACCAGTGGTGTAAAACAAAGATCAGATCTTGGAAATGATTTGACATGCGACATACAGCTGTTTGCTGATGATGCAAAGATAGGCAGGGTAATAAGAATGCAGCTATGCAACACTTGTAGAATGATTTGAATAGGCTGGAACTGCGGGCATGTGAAAATGCTATTAGTTCAATTTAGTGAATGTAAAGTCATTCACTTGAGTGTGATTAGATATCCAATGTCATATTATATTAGTGGAATTATACTAGAAGAAATGGATCAAGATAGAGATCTTGAAGTTTTAGTAGGCAGGAAGTTGAAGTTCAAGAGTCATATACTAAAGATTGCAAATACAACTGAGAGGATAATTGCTATGCTGAAACAAATCTTGACATGTAAATATAAGGAAGTCATTTTGCCTCTTTACAGGACCTTGAAAAGACCTCACTTGGACTGCATAGCTCTGGTCTCCTCTTTTCATTGGCAATTCTGATAAAGTTGAGAGAGTGCAAAGGAGAGTGTTAAAAATGATATCAGGATTGTGGAATACCAGTAGATGGAATTTTTTATTTTATAAAGAGTGGGGAGAGAATTGAAGGCATTCATGGAAGTTGAGAATGAATGCAGTGAAAAAGGTGGTGAAAGCTATATTTTTCTCTCATAGTGGTGCATGATTAAAATAGACTGCCACTGGATGCTGTGTGTGAAAAAAAATTCAAGAAAAGGTATGGCAGTTGATGTGGATAGTATGTAGTCTCCCTTGATGAGGCCCTGACTCCTTGAAGATCTCTCTCTCTCTCTCTCTCTCTCTCTTAATAATAATAATATTATTTATTTTGGCTGCCTTTTCAGATTTCAGGTATTTTGATGATGTTTGCTACCTTAAGTAATGATATGTATACTCCTGATTGCATTCCTCGTTTTCTACCATCATCTTGTTATTGTTTGTTTCATTTATATATACATATACAGGGTGTTCGGGATAAATTTGACATATTTATAATTAATTATATTTTTCCGTAAGTTACATGTATTAACACACACTTCTCTTCATTTAAAAGTTTGGACCCTTCTTCATTCATATACAAGATGTCAGAAAGGATGGATAGCTGGAACCCACCTGAATCATGGAAGAGAATAACTTGTATCATGATGATTCGTGCCCGCCATCAAAATAAGGATATTACGACTGCTGCCCAATGCTCCCTGAATACAGTAAAAACAATCAGGCATGAACTAGAGACTTGCAATGGTGACTACGAGGATGTAGCAAGAAGAAAGATCCCTAGCAGACGATCTGATTGCGTTCGTACAGCAGAATTCCTCGCAAATCTGCAGGAACAGGTGTTGAAGAACCCTGGCATTGGAATTCGGGCTTTGTTCGTGGAGTTGCTAACTGTAGTCAAGCCCTGGATAACAAGGGTAGCCAATGGTAGGCCGTATGTATGGCAGCAGGATTCGGCCCCTTGCCACACCTCTGGGAAAAGTCAAAAATGGTTGTCTGAAAATTTCTACGACTTCACCAGTCCAAATGTTTGGCCTCCAAACTCCCCAGACCTTAACCCCATGGATTATTTTGTATGGGGCGCAGTTGAAAAAGACACCAATCGCACTTCCAGTAATACAAAAGCCCAGTTAATGGATAAAATTAAAACAGTTTTTGCGGCCCTTCCCAGGGAGACTGTAGCATCAGCTTGTTCGAGGTTCCGAAGCAGAATTGAAGCTGTGATCGATGCTAATGGTGGTTATTTTGAGTAAATCTTGTTGATAGTATTGTAATTAACTCTGCCTGTAATGTTTTTTTGTCAATTCATTAAATTTAATAGATACAAAGAAGATTTTCTTTTTCCTTACGAAACTGTCAAATTTATCCCGAACACCCTATATGTATATACGTAAAATACACACACACACACATTTTCATTGTGTACACTCCCACCCCAACCCATGAAAGGTTTCAAACCTACAGTACCTCACCCATTGTGAGCTACAAGTTTTTACTATTTTATTTATTTTTTTTATAATCTGTAAACTATGCTCTCTTAGAAACCAAGCACAGAACTTTTTCAAGTCACTTCAAGACTCCAATAAGCAGGGTTGTAATTTTACAATGAATTTCATCTCCCACCAGAAGATGATCACAAACATCCACGCCTACCATGGGATTTAAAATTGCCTGCTGCAAATCTGCTCGCAAATTTGCAGCAGGCAATTTTGCCCAGGCAATCTGGGCTAAAAAACATACGTGAGGTAAATGGGTATTTTTGTTTACTTAACATATTTTTATAATTTTCTTATATATTCAAGTGGTATAAACTGGCTGTAAATAAAGATAAGAAAGAATACTATGTATAAAAAATTTAACAAAGATGTATAGGGGATTCTGGAATAGGTACTGCAACATAATGCAGCAGGAGCAGAGCAGCTGTGTTCTGATTTTGTTTGTGATTCTTGTCAGCAGCACACAGCAACCAGTGTTGGCAATTTGTTCCATAGAAGATGGTTACACCAATGCTTACACCATACTTGAAAGAGAATTAGACGTGACCATAATCTTTAGTATAAAATGGAATCACACTGTTTCTTATATGCAAAAGGAGGACAGGAGAAACTGCTAAATTATTTTCACTAAACATTTTTCTAAAAGACACACCTTCAAAGCTAATTATTTACTTACCTCTTTCTCTTTCAGCTTCCTCCTCTTCTTTCCTTTTAAGGGCTTCTTGATGTTTAGTCCACTCAACTCTGTATTTTACTTGTTTTAATACCTGTAAAAATATGTAAACTAGTATATTATACACAACTTCTCCATAACTGAATTTTGTTCAATTTCAGTGCAAGGTGCCACCAAACATTCTCAGATTCCATTTAGAAACAATTTCAACTGTGAAACTAAAATTAGCCAATGTAATACCTTTCAAAGTGACACTTCCATTGCTGATGAAGGCAACCACTGTTCTATTCATCTGAGAGCAGCACATGAACTTTGAAGGACATAATTCAGTGCTACTTCTAGATGATTGCCATCTATATTGTTAAAACAATAGTCTTTATGAGTTTTCATTTTCAGAAAAAATGCCTAGAGGTGCTAGACTGACAAACAGGGATGGTTAATGTGATTATCAGCATTAACTGTTTTTTTTTTTTTTTTTTTTTTTCTGGCTGAGAATGAGCAAATCTTGGTGGAACCATTTGCTGCGGTTGTATTATTTCACATCCAATTACAACTGATTTGAAATGTCATGTACTTTACTTGTTCTATAGGTTCTCCATTCAGGATCCAATTGATGTTTTCAATGTTCCTGCCTATTTTCATGGTCTTTATTTTTTTATTGCTAATTTTCATATCAAATTTATTGTAGCGATCATTCAATTTAGTTAAAGCGCTGAAGATTCAAACTGGATTTATTTATGCAGATGATATTATAGTATAACATCATCTACATAAAGTAAAGAACTAAGCTTAATCTCCAATTTTCATATTAGGCCTTATGCCACTTTCCTTTGTAATGTGATTTCATATGCTTTAATAAAATTAGCACAATAGTAACACAAGGAAAGGAGTGAATGATATTTATTTAAAGGCCATATATTTTGACCTGAAAATTACAGGTCATCATCAGTAGCAATAGACAGTTGACTGCAACATCGGTTCCCGACGGGTGGTACGCGTACCACCTGGGGGTACGTACTGGGCTGTTCAAGGGTACACGAAAAATAATCAGTAATGGCGGAAAAACAAGTAAAGTAAACAAAATGCAAAACTTTAGTTATGGAACAATAAATGTCGGTATTTAAAAACAAGGGGGGGGCTACAATTTATAGAAATGGATTTAAAAGGGTACACAAATTGGGAACCACTGGACTACAAAGTAGAACTCAAACAATGGATTAATTTAAAACAGTGAAAGCCATGTGATATTTTATACAAAACAGTGTAACGGAATAACTGAGGAAACATTGTATTATTAATTAACTGCATTATTAGAAAATAGCATTAAAAAATTTAACGATGTGTGATCAGAATAGGATGGTTCTGTATCTTTAATAGCGAGAGGCAGTCATACCAATTCAAGTTCGGACAATGGAGTAAGGCTTCAGAGCTTTCTTTAAATAAAGGAAATACTTATAGTTCATACTTATAGCAACAACAATAAAGTGTATATCAGATCACAGAATGCAAGGAACTGTCTTACATCATCATTATCAATGAGAAATCTGCCTCACACAACATGGAACAGATGGTGACCAAAATACCCTATGGTCTGAAAGATTCTAATTTCATCACTGTTGCTATAAATTCAAACATTTATTTAAAGAAAGTGCTTAACTTGAATCAGAACGACTATCTCTCACTATCAAAGATATGGGAGAGTCTTATTCTAATCACACATCACTAAAAATTCAATACCATTTTATAATGATGCAACTAATTAATATGTTTCATCATTCATTTATGATGTTTTATGTATAACATTTCCCACTACTACTCCCACCCCTATCATACCCAGATGGCTCAATTGCAACATCACCCACAGAAAAAGCTAATCTCCTGGCTTCACACTTTGCCTGCAATGCATGCATAACTGACAATGGCAAATGCCCCCAGTCATTCCAACTGCCCAACATACAATGCCCCTTATATCCTTTTGCCAGAAAGAGATCACAAACCTGTTGTCAAAATTAGACACAAAAAAAGCCCCTGGCCCTGATGGCATTCCTCCAATTGTCCTGAAGGTCTGTGCAGCAGAACTGACTCCTATCCTATGGCATCTGTACACACTAGCTTACTCCATTGGTATATATATATCCCAAAGCCTGAAAATTGGCCTATATTCAACCTATTCCCAAAAAGGGAGACAAATTGCTGCCATCTAACTACCGCCTTATCTCACTCACCTCAATCCTATCTAAAGTGATGGAGAAAACCATCAATTCTCAACTACTCTCAAAACATCTCTCAACTAAATCCTATTACGCTTAATAAAGGCTTTTGACAGAACACAGCATGGCAGACTGTTGCATAAATTGGAGAATATGGGTTGGGGTTATAGAATATTAGCGTGGATAAGAGGATGGCTGACTGACAGATATCAAAATGTGGTGTGGGGGACGTGAGTCTGCAAGGTTTAAGGTAACAAGTGGTGTACCACAAGGATCAGTGCTTGATCCACTGTAATTCAATCTGTATATTAACAATATTGGGAAGGATCTGAAGAGCGACATACAACTATTTGCATGGGCATGAGAAAATGTATGTCAGTACATGTGAAGTCATTACTTTGGCATGATTAGATATCCAATGTCCTATTATACTAGTGGAATTATGCTAGAAGAAACTGATGATGCCAGGGATCTTGGAATGTTAATAGATAGGAATTTGAAGTTCAGTGGCCAGGTAGTAAAAATTGCAAATACAACTCAAAAGATAATTGCAATGCTGAAACGAACATTCACATATAAAGATAAGGATGTCGTTTTGCCTTGGACTATTGTGCACAGGCCTGGTCTCCTGGTTTCTGTTGTGATTCTGATATACTGGAGAGCTAAAAAAATGATATCAGGATTGCTATGGAATACTAATTATGAAGACAGAATGAGAATTTGTAGACTGCAGACACTAGCAAACAGGAGAAAGAGGGGGTGATATGATTGAGACTTACAACCTTCTGAAAGGATCATACAGGATTTCAATTGATGGAATTTATCAATTTATGGAGGGTGGGGAAAGGACAAGAGGGCATCCTTGGAAGCTGAGAATGAATGCTACTAAGAAGGGGATGAGGGCTAGATTTTTCTCTCACATGGTGGTGCATGATTGGAATGGATTGCCATTGGATGTTGTGAGTGCAAGCAGTGTGAATGAATTCAAGAATAAGTATGATAGCTGGTACATGCAGCATGTGGCCTTCCCTCGATGAGTCCCTGACTCCCTGGAGGTCTCTCTTAATAATAATAATAATAATGTGTTGTTCTGTACAATGTCCCATTTACATATAACTGTAGTATTCTGAACATCTTTTCTCCTGGCACATGTCACATGCTTTATTGACATCTACAAAATATAAATACAAATCCGTAATATATTTCTCTTAAAGTGAATATATGATCCTGACAACCCTACATGGCCTGAATCTAGTTTTGTCATCTCTAAGTTTCTCTTCCACATTTCTTAGTTCCTTTTTAAGTATTCTTGCATAAACCTTACCTGGAACACTTAGGAAGGATATTTCTCTAATTCTCATATCCAGTTTCACTTTTGAAGGATTTTATTTCCCTTTTAAAAAATATTCTACAATCATCCAGAATTCAAATTACTGACATAACTTTCTGAATTATGCAGCACCACTGTAAAACTTTTATACTTCTATATTTCAGCATTTCTGGTGAAATATCATCTATTCCAATTGCCTTTCCATATTTCAAGTCTAGGATGTGAAGAACCTTCATCAGGAATTTTCAATTGAAGGTGAGGTAGTTAGTTTCATGAAAGGATTTTTTTTCCTCTCTGAAACACGGATTTTTCATCCTGCAAAACAGGCAAACCAACCAAAAGAATACACATACTGCATGCCCACAGATGTGATACCCTTTGACACTTCTGCGCATATCAGAAGAAGGAGAATCCATTCCGATAATATGGTAATCAATCCATCTTGTGGGATGAGTTGTTTATTATTACACGTCAGAAAATTAACTTTTCTTTTATGAACTTCGAAGTTTTTAAAGTGATAACTATTTTGCTTGAATAAGAGTTGGAAAATTTTACAATTATGCACGTGATTTCATGTGTTGGTAACGAATTCGTGCACTGCCTTATACTGTTACACCTGATATCTTAAGAATGTAGAATTCTCAGCTATCATGGTGTAACATGAAGAATAAATAAATTAAAAACCCTACAAAAAAAAAAAAAAAAAATAATAATAGATGAATTATTTAAAAGAAAAAGAAATATTCTTGCATCCAATAAAATATATAAAATATAAAGGTGTTTGTTAAACTAACTAACAAAAAAAAGAAAAGAATATATTAATGTTGTAATATGATATAAATGAGAAAATTTAACTAAACAAGACAGAAAAGGATTAGTCATAAAAGGTGGTATGTGAGAGGCTAGAGATTAAAATATTAAATGAATTCATAGAAAAATTTTGGAAAGGGGATTAAGTTAGAGGCTAGCGGAAGAAAAACAACAGACTATCGCTCAGGGCCGATTCCCGGATTGAGACATCGTTTGGCTTGCCGACCAAAGGACTTTTGGCAGAAAACAAATGCCACCCTAATTGGTCGGTGAAGTAAAAACAAGTAGGGGGCAGAGAAAAGAAGTTAAAGAGGGTGCCGTTAGGAGAGCAGGTATAAAAGGGTTGGAAACCCCCCCACAGAGGCTTTTTGGTTTTTGTTTTGGTTCTGTTCCCGAGGAGTTCTCTACGAGCTCCGTGGCATAGGTTTCACGCGGTTTTCCTGAGTGGAGATTGGGGTTATATCTCCGTCGTCACATCATGGAAACAAAAGTGAGCGGGATTTTGATTCCGGATTTCCTATGTAAGAAGCGAAGAATGCCATAGAGTCAAAGAAAAGGAAACATATTCTTTGTGTTTCAACTTCAGTGACAACCACGAGAAAGGGAAAGCTATAAAGATATCGATATCCACGTCGCGAGTCGCACAGCCGTCATATAGATGATTCAAAGTGTGTCCTGAATTACGAAAGTTTAAGACCGTGTAAGCATAGTTCAACTCCAAAAGGAATGTAGGAGTAGCAGATTATTGGAGAGGTTATACCAAGCTAGTTCAATCAGAAAAAGGTAAAGGCCCATATGAAAAACTCAAGAAAGAAAGGTACTGTAAAATATATCTAATGTTAACTAAAATTTGTCTGTAATAAGTATCATTATTCTAATACGGAACTGTTTTATACTAGGACTTTAGTATCTGACAGAATATATTAAAAGTAAGCTAGCTAGTGTTAATGTTATATGAATAATTAAGTGTCCTGAGAATTTTGCATGTCTATTGTAATGTATAGGAAAGTTAAAATGTCATAATTGTGTGTTAGTGCAGTAAAAGGTTTAGTTAATCTACTTAAGATTGAATAGTTAAATAGTGTGAATTAATCTTATTTGTCCATGTCAAATGAATTTACGTGCTGAATGTGTATGGCGGCATTATCGTAATACTAGTTATGTGTTAGTGCAGTAAATGGTTTAGTTAATCTACTTAAGTTTGAATAGTTAAATAGTGTGAATTAATCTTATTTGTCCACGTCAAATGAATTTATGTGTTATTGTAGGATCATAGCCTAATTACTTGTAATAAGCTAATGTTAGTTTGTAAGTATTTAGTTTAGCATTAAATTGAGTAATCACAAAAATTAAATTGTACCATGTTAAGGAATTTAATAAATCTTTTGTCCAATGATAAAACAGTTGTCTGAAACTGCTGTCCAATGCACCACTTGAAAAATTACGAACCTAATCACACGGGAAATTAATGTGTTAAGAAACGAGATAAAATGTCACGACTGCAACATAGCTACACTTTCTGACATATTTTAGTTCTTTCTCCTTGTTTTTGTATATAATATCTCAAACTAAATATCCCAAAAGGTGCAGTATAAATACAAATATTAGGGGTACTAAAGGGAGAAATAACTTAAGTATTAGTAAAAATTTTGGTGATATCTCAAGCATAGATAATAGTAGAACATAGATAACAGGAAAATACTAGATAGAATATAAATCACAAGTTGGGACACAACAATACCTTTCTCCCCTTTAATATGAATTGACAATTCTTGGACAGTAATTTACAATTATAATACTGCACAGATAGGATTAACCATTCTATCAGAGTACTAATTAGTTTTCCAAGAAGCTAACTTACTTGGCAGAAAGAGAGAGTACTGCAGATGGAATCTCAATAACATCATCAGATTCCTGCCAGGTACCCTCAAGGGGTGTGTGCAGGATATGATAGTACTACATAAAAAATTTACATCATTACTAACTTTCTATCTACCATTTTCCTCCAAATCAGTCTCTTACTTGTCAAGACTCCAACATTATCAGATTTTATCTTTCTATCGTGTAAGGCACTTTTTACCGTATCAATCCACCTATATCTTGGTCTTCCTCTAGGTCGTTTTCCTGCCAACCTGGCAGAGAACACTTGTTTTGCTAATCTTTCCTCGACCATTCTTTAAGTGACCATAACACCTGAGATTAGATCTGCTAACGCGTTCCTGAATGCTGACAATGCCAAATTCTTTCCTAATATCCTCGTTTTTAATATGATATTGCCATTGATGCCATCTGTTCGTGCCCTTAATCTTTCTCAGAACTCTCATATCTGCAGTTTCTAGTCTTGATCAAGTGTTTTACTTTTGACCCAGCTCTCAGATCCATAAGTTAAAACTGGTTTGAACACTGTCTTGTATACAGCTAATTTAGTGTTCCGACTAATTTCTCTGTTGTTCCATATGATTTTATTCAATTGACTTCCCACCATACCAGCTTTGCTGATTCTGTTGTCTATTTCTATATTTAATTTACCATCTTCAGTAAAAATTGTGCCTAAATAGCTGAAATGTTTTACTTGTTCCACAGGTTCTCCATTCACAATACACATGACATTTTCAATGTTTCTGCCTATTTTCGTTGTCTTTTTAATGCTGACCTTCATACCATATCTATTACAACAGTTATTCAATTTAGTCAGGGAATCTTGCAGACTAGCAGAGGATTTATTTAGAAGTATAACATCATCTGCATAAAGAAAACAGCTGAGATTAACACCTCCAATTTTGATATCAGGTTTAATATCACTTTCCTTCATAATGTGATCCATATAGATAATGAATAACAGAGGGGATAACGTAGATCCTTGTCTGACACCAGATTTAACATTAAACCATCTTCCTGTACTTCCTGCAATTCTAACTGCTGACTTACAATTCAAATAAAGACTAAGTATTGCTTGATATATGCCCCATTCACACCATATAACCGTAGTGTACTGAATAGCTTCTATCTTGGCACACTTGTCATATGCCTTTACCAGATCTACAAAACTTAAATACAGATATTTGTTATATTCCCATGATTTCTCAACAATTTGTCGTAAAGTGAAAATCTGATCCTGACAGCCTCTGTTTGGCCTGAATCCAGCTTGTTCTTCACCAAGCATTTCTTCCACAATCCTTCTCAACCATTTCTCAAGTATACTTGCATAAATCTTACCAGGAACACTCAGTAGGGAAATACTTCTGTAATTCTCACATTCAGTTTTATTTCCCTTTTTATATATGGGTACTATGAGAGCTCTACTCCAATCATCGGGAATTCGTCCCTCTGTCCAGGCTTTCTGAACTATGCAGTGCAGCCACTGTAAGATTTTTATACCAACATACTTCAGCATTTCTGGTCAAATATCATCTACTCCAGCTGCCTTTCCACATTTCAAGTATGGATATGTATTCCTGACTACATGCTTGGTCAGTGTTTTTTACCATTGTGCTGTCATCAATGCTTGTTTCATTCAGCAGTTTTTCAAAGTAATTACTCCATACTTAAAGGATATCTTTTTCTCCCATTTTCATGTCACCTTTATCATCTCTAATTCCATTTACAACACTTCCCCCCCTCCCTTTTCTGAGCTTCAACAACCTCCAGAACATCTTGCCACCTTCTTTATATTTATTTTCTATGTTCTTATCAAAGGCTTCCCATGACTTTTGTTTAGCTAGTTTTATACAGTTTGGCTTTCTCACATTTGTCTCTATATTCTCTAAGAGCAGAAGCTGACTTATTTGTCAGGAACTTTTGATATGCTTTCTTCTTTTCCTTCCCTGCCTCTTTAACTTCCAGTGTCCACCATGGGGTTCTGATTTTTCTATCCTTGTAGACAACCTTACCACATGCCTCTCTGGCTGAATCAATCAGGGTTTTCTTCAAGACTTGCCACTGAATCTCCAAGGTTTGGTTCCTGTTCTCAAACTCTTTCATTTTTTTCTTCAATAATCTTTGTGCATTTTAGTCTACAGTTCACAACTGAGGGCTGCTCAACTTTTATTCTCTTCAAAACGTTCTTACATGTTCTTCTTTTCAAAATGAAATTTAATTTTAGCCTGCTTAAAACTAAATAGTGATCACTTCCAATTTTAAATCCTCTGTACATTCTGGTGCAAACACCAGATGAGACTTTTCTTATTCCTTGCCTCTTCTCTCCATGTGAATTTGTGCACAATTTTTATGGTGGAACATAGATAGTGTTAGTGATAACCAGTCCATGTCCTGAGCAGAAATCCAAAAAGTATTTGCAATTTATTAGCTTTGCTCTCTTTTCTCCAAATTTTCCCAAATTTTTTTTGTATGTCTCACAATCATTTCCTACTCTGCTCTTTAGATCCCCAACAAGGACCAACTTTTCCTTTTTCATTGTGTCAGATGCTTTCTCTAAAGCCTAAAAAAATTCCTCCACTTCTACCTCAATAGATCCTTCTGTGGAACCGTAAGTACAAATAAGTCTCATTGTCCAGTTCCCCATTCTGATATCTGCCCACATCAGTCTACTTGAGACTGCCTGCCATTCAAGAAGATTAGCCTTATTTAGTGTTGAATACAATGGTTACTCCTTCTTTTCCTTGACTGTCATTGCCTGAATATAACATTTTGTATTTATTGTTCAGAAAGATCTCACCATTTTTTGTCTTTTTTGTTTCAGTCACCCCTATTATGTCGATCTGGTACTTATCTAATTCCTCAGCTAACTCCATTTCTTTGCCATTCAGGCTTCTTATGTTGATAGTACCAATCTTTAATTCTGGTGATGTTGAGCTGGGGTGTGTTTTAAGATTTGTTCCAGTAGCTGACTTTTCGCTGTTCGCCCTGGTTCCCTGGCGAACACAACGGGGGGGGGGGGGGGGCTTGTTTAACCGGGCGATGCCCCAGCCGTCATGGAATTCTGTCATGTTGTACCATCATTTTGTATTTTATTTTAAGCCAAGAAGAATACAATTTGGTCAGCTAAATCCCAAATTGTGAGCCGATCCTCATTCGTTCAGTATCCAGGTAGATACCAACAGGGTGCACCACGAGAAAGTGAGGATTGGACATTAGGTCAGAAACCCTGGTCGGTTCTCCGCATTCCTTTAAAGGCTATGTGGAGGTCTCCTCTCAGTTATACAGCTTTGACCCTTAAGCACCTTAGATGGAATCTTGAGTTTTTAAATCATCTTTATTATTTCTGAATCCATCTGCAGTACTCTTTCTTCCATTTATAAGCCGTTTTAAACAGCCTCCAGAGCATTTTACCAGCAGTGAAATAATTATCTTCTATATTCTTACCAAAATCTTCCCATGAGTTTTGTTATCTACTTGTATGGCTAGGTTATGATTAATGCAAGTTCAAATAATGCAAATTGTACAACAATACCAGGTTGCATTTAATGCAAGGCTAGCGCAAGCACAGCTGAGGTTACTGGGTTAGCGTAGGGATTTAGACACTGCTACGTGAGTGTGCAATTGTTTATTTTTGCATGTGCTGCTGGCTGGCTATAATATATGTTAGTTTTCAGGATTTATTTTAATAATTTTAAGAATTGCCTTAACATCTACAAAGAATAAAAGTGTAACAATTATAGAAATAGATAATTCCAAACTGTCAGCCCATCCTCGTTCATTCGATATCCAGGTAGATACCCAACAGGGTGCACCTCGAGAAGGTGAGGATTGGACATTAGGTCAGAAGCCCTGGTCGGTTCTCCACATTCCTTTAAAGGCTATGTGGAGGTCTCCTCTCAGTTATACAGCTTTGACCCTTAAGGTACAACATGACAAAATTTCATGCCGGCTGGGGCGTTGCCCAGTTAAACAAGGCAACTGTTGTTTTCGGCAGGGAACCAGGGCGAACAGCGAAAAGTTAGCTACTGGAACAAATCTGAAAACACACCCCCAACTCAACATCACCAGAGTTAAAGATCGGTACTATCAACGTAAGAAGCCTGAATGGCAAAGAAATGGAGTTAACTGAGGAATTAGATAAGTACCAGATCGACATAATAGGGGTGACTGAAACAAAAAAGACCAAAACTGGTGAGATATTTCTGAGCAATAAATACAAAATGTTATATTCAGGCAATGACAATCAAGGAAAAGAAGGAGTAGCCATAGTATTCAACACAAAATACGAGGCTAATCTTCTAGAATGGCAGTCAGTCTCAAGTAGAGTGATGTGGGCAAATATGAGAATAGGGAACTGGACAATGAGACTTATTTGTTCCTATGGTCCCACAGAAGGTTCTACTAAGGTAGAAGTGGAGGAATTTTTTGAGGCTTTAGAAAAAGCAACTGACACAACGAAAAAAGGAAACGTTGGTCGTTGTTGGGAATCTAAATAGCAGAGTAGGAAATGATCATGAGACATACAAAAATATTTTGGGAAAATTTGGAGAAAAGAGCAAAACTAATAATAATGGCAAATATCTGTTAGATTTCTACTCAGGACATGGACTGGTTATTACTAACACCATATTCCAACATAAAAATGTGCACAAATTCACATTGAGAGAAGAGGCTAGGAATAAGAAAAGTCTCATTGACTATGCTATTGTTGATAGTGATATTTTCTCCCTGGTGTAGGACACCAGAGTGTACAGAGGATTCGAAATTGGAAGTGATCACTATTTAGTCTTGAGCAGGATAAAATTGAATTTCATATTGAAAAGAATAACATGTAAGAAAGTTTTAAAGCAAATAAAAGTTAAGCAGCTCTCATATGTGTACTGTAGACTAAAACACACAAAGATTATTGAAGAAAAAATGAAAGAGTTTGAGAACAGGAATCAAACCTTGGAGATTCAGTGGCACGCATTGAAGATAGCCCTCAATGATTCAGCTAGAGAGGCATGAGGTGAAGTTGTCTACAAGGATAGAAAAATTAGAACTGCATGGTGGACACAGGAAGTTAAAGAGGCAGTGAAGGAAAAGAAGAAAGCATATCAAAAGTTCCTGACAAATAAGTCAGCTTGTGCTCTTAGAGAATACAGAAACAAATATAAGAAAGCTAAGCACTGTGTAAAACTAGCTAAACAAAAGTCATTGGAGGACTTTGGCAAGAACATAGAAAATAAATATCAAGAAGGTGGCAAAATATTCTGGAGGTTGTTGAAGAAGTTTAAGAATGGAGGAAAGAGTGGGGCTTCTGACCAGGGCTTCCAGGGCGACCAGGGCTTCTGACCTAATGTCCAATCCTCACCTTCTCGTGGTGCACCCTGTTGGGTATCTACTTTGATACTGAACGAACGAGGATGGGCTGGCAATTTGGGATTTAGCCGACCAAATTGTATTCTTATTGGTTAAACCAAAATAAAAAATGATGGTACAACATGACAAAATTTTATGCCGGCTGGGGCGTCGCCCGGTTAAACAAAGACCCCGTTGTTTTCGCCAGGGAACCAGGGCGAACAGCGAAAAGTCAGCTACTGGAACAAATCTGAAAACAAACCCCAACTCAACATCACCAGAGTTAAAGATCGGTACTATCAACGTAAGAAGCCTGAATGGCAAAGAAATGGAGCTAGCTGAGGAATTAGATAAGTACCAGATTGACATAATAGGGGTGACTGAAACAAAAAAGACCAAAACTGGTGAGATCTTTCTGAGCAATAAATACAAAATGTTATATTCAGGCAATAACAATCAAGGAAAAGAAGGAGTAGCCATAGTATTCAACACAAAATACGAGGCTAATCTTCTTGAATGGCAGTCAGTCTCAAGTAGAGTAATGTGGGCAAATATGAGAATGGGGAACTGGACAATGAGACTTATTTGTGCCTATGGTCCCACAGAAGGTTCTACTAAGGTAGAAGTGGAGGAATTTTTTGAGGCTTTAGAAAAAGCAACTGACACAATGAAAAAGGAAAAGTTGGTCCTTGTTGGGGATCTAAATAGTAGAGTAGGAAATGATTGTGAGACATACAAAAATATTTTGGGAAAATTTGGAGAAAAGAGCAAAGCTAATAATAATGGCAAATATCTGTTGGATTTCTGCTCAGGACATGGACTGGTTATTACTAACACCATGTTCCAACATAAAAATGTGCACAAATTCACATGGAGAGAGGAGGCTAGGAATAAGAAAAGTCTCATTGACTATGTTATTGTTGATAGTGATGTTTTCTCCTTGGTGCAGGACACTAGAGTGTACAGAGGATTTGAAATTGGAAGTGATCACTATTTAGTCTTGAGCAGGATAAAATTGAAGTTCATATTGAAAAGAATAACATGTAAGAAAGTTTTAAAGCGAATAAAAGTTGAGCAGCTCTCAGATGTGAACTGTAGACTAAAATACAGAAATATTATTGAAAAGAAAATGAAAGAGTTTGAGAACAGGAATCAAACCTTGGAGATTCAGTGGCAAACTCTGAAGGAAACATTGATTCATTCTGCCAGAGAGGCATGTGGTGAGGTTGTGTGCAAAGATAAAAAAATCAGAACTCCCTGGTGGACACAGGAAGTTAAAGAGGCAGTGAAGGAAAAGAAGAAAGCATATCAAAAGTTCCTGGCAAATAAGTCAGCTTTTACTCTTACAGAATACAGAGACAAATGTAAGAAAGCTAAACAGTGTGTAAAACTAGCTAAACAAAAGTCATGGGAGGACTTTGGCAAGAATATAGAAAATAAATATCAAGAAGGTGGCAAAATATTCTGGAGGTTGTTGAAGAAGCTTAGGAATGGAGGAAAGAGTGCTGTAAAAGGAATTAGAGATGATAAAGGTGAAATGAAAACAGGAGAAAAAGATATCCTTGAAGTATGGAGTAATTACTTTGAAAAACTGCTAAATGAAACAAGCAGTGATGACAGCACAGTGATAAAAAACACTGACCAGGCATGCAGTCAGGAATACATATCCATACTTGAAGTAGAAAAAGCCATCAAAGGCTTGAAATGTGGAAAGGCAGCAGGAGTAGATGATATTCGACCAGAAATGCTGAAGTATGGTGGTATAAGAGTCTTACAGTGGCTGCACTGCATAGTTCAGAAAGCCTGGACAGAGGGACGAATTCCCGATGATTGGAGTAGAGCTCTCATAGTACCCATATATAAAAAGGGAAATAAAACTGAATGTGAAAATTACAGAGGTATTTCCCTACTGAGTGTTCCTGGCATGATCTATGCAAGTATACTTGAGAAACGGTTGAGAAGAGTTGTGGAAGAAAAGCTTGTTGAAGAACAAGCTGGATTCAGGCCAAATAGAGGCTGTCAGGATCAGATCTTCACTTTACGACAAATAGTCGAGAAAGCATGGGAATATAACAAAGATCTGTATTTAAGTTTTGTCGATTTGGAAAAGGCATATGACAAGGTGCCAAGAGAGAAGCTATTCAATACGCTGCAGTTATATGGTGTCAATGGGGCATTATATCAAGCAATACTTAGTCTTTATTTGAGTTGTGAGTCAGCAGTTAGAATTGAAGAAAGTACAGGAAGATGGTTTAATGTTAAATCTGGTGTGAGACAAGGATGTACATTATCCCCTCTGTTATTCATTATCTATATGGATCACATTATGAAGGAATGTGGTATTAAACCTGATATCAAAATTGGAGATGTTAATGTCAGCTCTTTGCTTTATGCGGATGATGTTATACTTCTAAATAAATCCGCTACAAGTCTGCAAGATTCTCTGACTAAATTGAATAGCTGTTGTAATAGATATGGTATGAAGGTCAGCAATAAAAAGACAAAGACAATGAAAATAGGCAGAATCATTGAAAATGTCAACTGTGTTGTGAATGGAGAACCTGTGGAACAAGTAAAACATTTCAGCTACTTAGGCACAATTTTTACTGAAGATGGTAAACTAAATATAGAAATAGACAACAGAATCAGCAAAGTTGGTATCGTGGGAAGTCAATTGAATAAATTCATATGGAATAAGAAAGAAATTAGTCGGAACACTAAATTAGCTGTATACAAGACTGTGTTCAAACCAATTTTAACTTATGGATCTGAGAGCTGGGTCAGAAGTAAAACACTTGACCAAAGACTAGAGACCGCAGATATGAGAGTCCTGAGAAAGATTAGAGGCGTGAATAGATGGCATCAATGGCAATATCATATTAAAAATGAGTATATTAGGAAAGAACTTGACATTGTCAGCATCCAGGAATGCGTTAGCAGAGCTAATCTCAGATGGTATGGTCACTTAAATAGAATGGGAGAGGAAAGATTAGCAAAACAAGTGTTCTCTGCCAGGTTGGCAGGAAAACGACCCAGAGGAAGACCAAGATATAGGTGGATTGATACGGTACAAAGTGCCTTAGACGATAGAAATATAAGATCTGATAATGTTGGAGTCTTGACAAGTAACAGACTGATTTGGAGGAAAATTGTAGATAGGAAGTTAGTAATGATGTAATTTTTTCATGTAGTACTGTCATATCCTGTACACCCCTTGAGGGTACATGGCAGGAATTTGATGATGATGATGATGATGATGATTAAGTATGGAGTAATTACTTTGAAAAACTGCTAAATGAAACAAGCAGTGATGACAGCACAGTGGTAAAAAAACACTGACCAGGCATGCAGTCAGGAATACATATCCATACTTGAAGTAGAAAAAGCCATCAAAGGCTTGAAATGTGGAAAGGCAACAGGAGTAGATGATATTCGATCAGAAATGCTGAAGTATGGTGATATAAGAGTCTTACAGTGGCTGCACTGCATAGTTGAGAAAGCCTGGACAGTGGGACGAATTCCTGATGATTGGTGTAGAGCTCTGATAGTACCCATATATAAAAAGGGAAATAAAACTGCATGTGAGAATTACAGAGGTATTTCCCTACTGAGTGTTCCTGGCAAGATCTATGCAAGTATACTTGAGAAACAGCTGAGAAGAATTGTAGAAGAAAAGTTTGGTGAAGAACAAGCTCAATTCAGGCCAAATAGAGGCTATCAGGATCAGATCTTCACTTTACGACAAATAGTCGAGAAAGCATGGGAATATAACAAAGATCTGTATTTAAGTTTTGTCGATTTGGAAAAGGCATATGACAAGGTGCCAAGAGACGCTATTCAATACGTTACAACTATATGGTGTCGATGGGGCATGATATCAAGCAATACTTAGTCTTTATTTGAGTTGTAAGTCAGCAGTTAGAATTGAAGGAATTACAGGAAGATGGTTTAATGTTAAATTTGGTGTGAGACAAGGATGTACATTATCCCCTCTTATATGGATCACATTATGAAGGAAAGTGGTATTAAACATGATATCAAAATTGGAGATGTTAATGTCAGCTCTTTGCTTTATGCAGATGATGTCATACTTCTAAATAAATCCGCTACAAGTCTGCAAGATTCTCTGACTAAATTGAATAACTGTTGTAATAGATATGGTATGAAGGTCAGCATTAAAAAGACAAAGACATTGAAAATAGGCAGAATCATTGAAAATGTCAACTATGTTGTGAATGGAGAACCTGCGGAACAGGTTCTTCCATTCACAACATTTCAGCAAAAACATTTCAGCTACTTAGGCATGATTTTTAGTGAAGATGGTAAATTAAATATAGAAATACACAACAGAATCAGCAAAGCTGGTATGGTGGGAAATCAATTGAATAAATTCATATGGAATAAAAGAGAAATTAGTCAGAACACTAAATTAGCTGTATACATGACAGTGTTCAAACCAGTTTTAACTTATGGATCTGAGAGCTGGGTCAGAAGTAAAACACTTGACCAAAGACTAGAGACCGCAGATATGAGAGTCCGGAGAAAGATTATAGGCATGAACAGATGCATCAATGGCAATATCATATTAAAAACGAAGATATTAGGAAAGAACTTGACATTGTCAGCATCCAGGAATGCGTTAACAGAGCTAATCTCAGATGGTATGGTCACTTAAACAGAATGGGCGAAGAAAGATTAGCAAAACAAGTTCTCTGCCAGGTTGGCAGCAAAAAAACCCAGAGGAAGACCAAGATATAGGTGGATTGGTACGGTACAAAGTGACTTAGATGATAGAAATATAAGATCTGATGATTTTGGAGTCTTGACAAGTAACAGACTGATTTGGAGAAAAATTGTAGATAGGAAGTTAGTAATGATGTAATTTTTTTCATGTAGTACTCTTATATCCTGTACACCCCTTGAGGGTACATGGCAGGAATTTGATGATGATGTATATTCTTTTTATCCTTTATTGTAATAGTTCATTAATAAACGAAATTCATCATATGAATGCAAATTCGAATAATATGACGACTTTATGGAATTCATTATCAGCGCCAATATAGATCTAGTTGTACATAGCTTTCTTAATTTTTTTTTCTCTGTATTCTCTCAGAGCATTTGCTGAGTTACATACTAAATACCTACAATAAGCTTTCTCCTTGAAAACATAAGTTTCTGTGGCATATCAGAAGTGCAGATTTTTATTTTTTTTTATTATTATTGCAAGTAACTTCATCACATGATATCAAACGTAGAATAAAACTGTTCTGTGAGACAGACAACTTTCTCTATTATTTTATTTCCTAAAGAGTATAATCTGTAGATCTTCTAAAAAATTTTTTTTCTCTTCCTCTTAACTTCTACCATCCACTTAACTATGAACCAAACAACTTTAGTGCAGAACTGAAAAAAAAAAAAAAAAAACCAGAAATGCCAGGTGGGAACAGGAAATTCATCAATAATGTTTGACACCTAAGCTTGTATATTAGACTGATATCAGAATGAAAAAAAAAATAATAACAATACCAATAAAAATTATACTTGGGCATAGCAAGTTGACAAAATTAGTACACAGAAAGTGCCATTAAGAGAAAAAAGTACTTAATTTTTTAAAAATATTTTTTAAATGCAAAACCCAACCACAAAATACTGTCAGCTTATGGTATATAATTAATACCACAGAAAATTTGCCTAGAACCCTAACATGAAGCTTTTATAGCCAACTGGACAGCATTTTTACTCTTGCCAAAAAATTAACAGGCTGAAGGTTTAAATCCATGGGTAGGATTCAAAACCACATCCTCTTGTTTGGAGTGAACCAGCCTAGCAACAGGACTAAGAATTAAAAGCGAGAAACACATATGAAACAGGAAAATTGAATATGAAATAATATAATTTGCAAGCCATATAAGTGGAAATGATTGGGAAGGAATGCACCATTAAAAGGAAATTAGTGACATCATTATTAAAGAATAGAAATTTTCATCAACAACTTTTCTGGCTAGAGCAGGGTAGAGGGAAAAAAAAATAATATACCACAAATGTTACATTCACAGAGGAGAATAGGGAAGCAGTTAGGTGTACACTAAACCTTAGAAGAAAAAGGGGAATAATACATTCATTATACTTTAAAGATGCAAAACTTAATATCTCTAATTATGTACACCTGAAGGTGGTCTTAATTCCATAATTTCTGTTTATAGTAATCATCATACTCATCTGCCTAGTGGTTTAATGGCACCAATAACAACCGCTTTTCAGTTCAGTCTATCTGCAGTGAAATTTATTTAGATTTCTGGGAGCTTTTAAATTTTAATCGTGTACTCTTAAATTTTTCTTACTGTCCATAAATAATACTACTTAATACTGCATATATTATATAACTTTTTCATTAACAGATATTCCCATTTTCTCTGGAATGGATTATTCTAACCAATTCTAAATATGATGAGAAAGGGCAATCCTAAATGACCCATCTCTCAAATGCTATTTCAACTGATTCAAATTTTATTGAACGATAGGGTTTTTAGAGTACTGGAATATCATATTGAGTAACTTTTTGCTCTTTTATTTTTTGTTTTAATACTTCATTTAATAAAGATTTCTGCCCCTCCCATATTAGTTCTGATAACTGTAATAGTATAGACTGTATCTATCATGAATCTTTCAATAAAACCCATTTAGTTTTCTCCTACATGTTATTTGTAAGCTGCTTTTATTCTTCTTTGTATATTTCTTATGACTTACATACAATGTAATACAGCTCTTCGTCTGCAGCTTGACTTCCTGAATGCAGTGTTTTTATGTATGGAATTACTCTTTGAAACCCCCAGTCATTAAAATTTCTCTAGAAATTAAGACTTATTGAATAAGCGCACCAAATAAAGCTTCATTTTATCTCCTCCATACTTCAAAAACTATCGACATTTCATCTCTGCATTGGGTTTATTTGTTTTATTTGCATGATCACATCATCTATTTTTGTCCTATATTTTTGGAATCTCTCTAATTTTCTATATAATTCTATAATTTCCAGTGTTAGCATTTGTAAAAAGTGGTGACTAAGGAAACTTTTCTTAACCATTCTTCAGCCAGGTCCTGAATTATTCAATCCCTGAAATAGGCAAGTAGGGTTTTCATTTCATGAAATTCAGGTTTTTAATCCCATGACTCAAGAAAATTGACACAGAACTCACATGATTCCAGAAAACAGTATATAGTGTTAAGGGTGAGAACCATGATATAGCAGCAGTTTCTACCATACTCTTTGCCCCAAATTCCTATTAAAAATCACTGACAGCCTTTAGCCTGCTGTCAGTGATTGGCTGCCCACCAGTCTTCATAGCGTTAGAACTAAATGAGCTTGCCTACTCTCTTTGGGAAATAAAAGGTGTCAGTAAATTTATTTATTTATGTCTAAAGTGGTAGCCCAAATTTCAGAAATTTTTTCAACTCACATATTGCCTCTTTTATCTTGCATTTTTAATGTATTAGATTTACATGTTTTTGAAATTGTTTAACTGTGCTATATATATCTGTGTTAATTTGATTTTGCTTCTTTACATTCAGTTGTGATTTATCATCAAACTGTTGATATGTACCCTCAAGATGGTGTACAGGACAGATGGCACAAACATGTTTACATTATTATTAGCATCTTATTGACAATGTGCCTCTAAACATTCTGTCATTTGTCCCAAGCAGATATTATATTTTGGTCTAAGGGCATCGATTCACCTAAATCTTGGTCTTACCTTGAGTCTTTTCCCTACCATCTTGACATCAATCACATTTTGCTAACCTTTCCCTATCGAATTCTGCTTTAATGACTATACCATCTTGGATTAGCTCTACTCACACAACCCTGAAGGCTAACAACAGGTTCCTTTCTAATATCTTCGTTTTTTGATATAATTCTGCCATTGATGCCATCTGTTCACTCTCTTAATTTTTCCAAGTTTTGCATATTTTGGTCACCAATTCTTGATCAATTATTTTATTTCTAATCCAACTCTTATACCCTTTAGTTAAAACTGGCTTGAACATCTTGCCCATGCTAATTTGGTATTTTAATTTCTCTCTCTCTCTCTTATTCCATACAAACTTATTCATTTAGCTCCTCACCATAACAGTTGTGTTTATTCTGTTATTTATAATTAACCTCTATAATTAATTATGTGTCGTTTCAAGTAAAAATTGTGCCACATATAGCTGAAATATTTTACTTGTTTTATAGGTTCTCTATAAAAACAAGTAGTTTCTCTAGGATGCAGTTGATATTTTCTATATTTATGCCTATTTTCATATTCCATCTTTTTATTGCTTATTTGCATGCTAAATTTGTTATAGCAATTATTCCAGTTTAGTTAAGTTATTCTAATCTATTTTATTCTATTATGCCTGAATAAATCTTACCTAGAATTCTCAGTAACAATTTCTCCTATTTACCAAGATAATCAGCCGAAAGGCTATTTTATCAGCGAATTTGTTGATTGAGCAGGAGATGGTAAATCCTGTTTTATTTTATAGCCGGGTACGAAACTCAGGTCGAAATCCATCGACATCCATAGAGTTTCAAAGTCGAAAAAACTATCAGCAGAACCAAGTGTAAATGATCACTTGGGTAGTACAACACCAGGGCAACTCGATGCAAAGGTGGAGCAAGCTCCGTCATGAACTTTAATATTCTCTCATGATGTAAAACCCAGCTCCTAAGAGATGTATAAATACTGTTTTACATATTTTACTGAAGTTAGTGACAGAGCTTGCTCCACCTTTGCATGGAGTTGCCCTGGTGTTGTACTACCCAAGTGATCATTTACACTTGGTTCCGCCAATAGTTTTTTCGGCATTGAAACTCTATGGATGTCGATGGATTTCGACCCGAGTTTTGTACCCAGCTATAAAAGAAAACGGGATTTACCATCTCCCGCTCAATCAACAAATTCGCCGGTAAAATAGCCTTTCGGCTGATTATCTTGGTAATTAACAATATTTAACAATATATAGTACACCACTTCGGCAATTTGATAGTAGAGGTATATAAGTTTCGGTTCACTTAAAACCTTGATATTCCAGGTCTACCTACTCACTGATGAGACCTCAAAAAAGGTTGAAACTGGTCTGGGTAGTGATCTTTTCTCATAATGTAAAACAGTATTTATACATCTCTTAGGAGCTGGGTTTTACATTATGAGAAAATATTAAAGTTAGTGAAGGAGCTTGTTCCACCTTTGCACGGAGTTGCCCTGGTGTTGTACTACCCAAGTGATCATTTACACTTGGTTCTGCCAATAGTTTTTTCGGCATTGAAACTCTGGATGTCGATGGATTTCGACCCGAGTTTCGTATCTATCCGGCTATAAAATAAAACGGAATTTACCATCTCCCGCTCAATCAATTTCTCCTATTCTCACATGCAGCCCCCCCCCCCCCTATTATAGTGGGTACTATGTATGGAAGCTCTACTCCAAACTCCCAGTTGAATATCACTACTCCAGCTGCCTTTCCATATTTCAGGCTTCCAATGGAATTTCCTACCTCAAGTACTGATCTGTATTCCAGTGCATTCCTCCTGACTATTTTACCAGTGTTTTGACATTTCTGCTCATTTCATTTAACAATCTTTCAAAGTAATTATTTCAGATATTCAGATATCTTTATTTTCAATGTTTAGATTATCATCTAATTTCTTTAATAGTAATGGTAATAGTAATTTTAATAGGAATTTTTTTTTCCATTTCTTAACTTGGCCAACAGCTAATGCCATCTTCTTGATATTTATCTTCTCTATTCTCACTGAAGTCTTCCATGACTTTTGTTTAGCTTCTTTTGCACTTACCTTTGTTACATTTTTCTTTCCTTGAGGATACCCACTGACTTACCTGCTAGGAACTTCTGAAATGATTTCTTCTTTTTCTGGACTGACTAACTTTTTCAGCCCACCATGAAATTCTAATTTTTTATTCTCACAAATACTACCTGCCTGAATCACTGCTTTTTTCACATTCGAACACTGTCTCTAATATTTATCTCTTATTTTCAAATGCTTTCATTTTTTCATTAATAATATTTGCAAATTTCAGTCAGCAGTTTACCTCTGAAAGCTGCTCAAACTTTGATTCTTTTAAAAATTTTGTAATGTTTTTCTTTCCAATAAGAAATTCAATTTAATTCTGTTCAAAAATGGTGATCACTCCCAATTTCAAATTCTCTATATAATCGTGTCTTGAACTAGTATGAAGTTATCACTATCAACAAAACATAAGAAAAGTCAGAGACATTTATTTCTTTTTTCTATGGGGAGAAAGAGTGTTAGTAATCACCATTCTTGCAATCTCAAAAAATTCAAGGACCATCATTTCTTTTGTCAATCTCAAATTTCCCTATCCTCTATATCTTCATAATTCTTGCAGATTTTTGCATTTAAGTTCCTATCACTATATGTCCTATCTATTATTATGATTGATTTCTACCTGAAGATTTGAGAGAAACTCCTCATTCATCTACTCCATGAGAGTAATATGGAGCATAACCCTAAACAAATGATTTTTCACTCCTTTCTTTTGCTTTTAATCTTAGAAAGGTTAATTTTGGTGATAATTTGTTACTGAATTTAAAATATGACTTTTTACTATGATTGCTGTTCCTTCTCTATAACTTCTCTGTTCCTTAACAATTCTGCCCAAGTCAAATATATTTGTATTTTTGTATTTGTATATCCTTCATCTGTCTAGTGAATTTCCAGCATACTTATATTCCATTTTAAAAGAAAGAGAAGAATAAACATTTTTTAAGGAAGTATTCTTCTAACAATTTTTCCAGTTTTAAACAATGTTCTAATATCAAATGTTGGCATGTTAGTCACATTACCTGCCGGCCACTTCTCATTTCCTTTAAGTGGTCTCTGGGGAAATGCATCAGCTTCTGCAAATAGGTTAACATTGAACACATCCTAAAACTGTCTCCACAGCCCCACCCTAGAGTAGTTATAGGCAAAATACTGCAGTCAGCTTCCTATCTTCTGCCTGCAGTAGAATCCATTATAAGGTTAGGACACAAAACTTGGGAAAGAAGGCAGACTCTCACTGTAAAAAAGAGGGGAAAAGATCACCCCCACTTTGAATAGTTTAACAGCACTTAGGGAAAGGAGCAAGGGAAGCAAGAGAAGAGCATGAAAGAAAAGTAGAGTCTGGTCTACAGGCAATTATATCACGAGTAAATTAAATGAAGTAAGAACAAGTGCTTAGCATTGGGTGGCTTAGCATAACCATTTTCTTACTCACAGAAGTCAGACAATGATATTCTTTTATATTATCTTTAAACAGCAAGAAAATATTTATAGGAAAAAAACACATGTCGACAAGAAAGGTCAATGTTTCTAGGGAAGGGGTATGTGTATTCATGTGCACATTTCAAAAACACAGAAAACATTTAATGAATGAAAAGCAAACATCTGCATTCTGATACTTACAAAGCTAGCTGTTTCTGATTCTTTTTTCAGTTTTCCCATGAGATCTTTTGGAGGGATTAAAATCTAGAAAAAATGATAAGTAAAATATGCAACTAAATTAAATTCAATGATATAAGCAATGAATCAATTATGTACATAAAAATTGATATTTAACAGGCTAATTTATGATAACTAACTACACTTATACAAAGTGATTCTAACTTGATTAGTGTGCACATGCACACAAGCACAACAAAAAATTCAAAGAGAGAACACTACAGTATATAATTCTCCCTGCATGCATTTCTTTAAAAAATCCCCTTAAATGTTCAGGAAACTCCAAGTCATTGGGGAGATTCTGTGTCTGCATAATTCATTGGCAACATTAGCAATCATTACTAACTTCCTATTACAATTTTCCTCCAGATCAGTCTGTTACTTGTCAAGACTCCAATATCGTCAGATCTTATATTTCTGTCATCTAAGGCACTTTGTACAGTATCAATCCACCTATATCTTGGTCTTCCTCTGGGTCATTTTCCTGCCAACCTGGCAAAGAACACTTGTTTTGCTAATCTTTCCTCGTCCATTCTGTTTAAGTGACCATAACACCTGAGATTAGCTCTGCTAACGAAAATTCCTGGATGCTGACAATGTCAAGTTCTTTCCTAATATCCTCATTTTTAATATGATATTGCCATTGATGCCATCTGTTCACACCTATAATCTTTCTCAGGACTCTCATATGTGCGGTCTCTAGTCTTTGGTCAAATGTTTTACTTCTGACCCAGCTCTCAGATCCATAAGTTAAAACTGGTTTGAACACTGTCTTGTATATAACTAATTAGTGTTTCCAACTAATTTTTCTCTTATTCCATATGAATTTATTCAATTGATGACTTCCTACCATACCAGCTTTGTTGATTCTGTTGTCTATTTCCATATTTAATTTACAGGAAAATTTCTTTGATAGAAAATTAATCACAAAGAAAACTGAAATATTATTGTAATGATACACATATATAAATACAAAAAACAAATGCAAACATATTTCAGAAAATATAATTTCTTTGTTTTCTGTATTTATTTAATTCAATTTTATTACCTTTTTTTTTTATCATATTGTTATTCTGTATAAAGTGAGATTAATATTTTGTATTTTACTGATCAGCGAGTTCCTTAACTTCTATTTCTTAAAATGTTAATCTTTTCATGAATTTTTGAATGCTTATTTTTGTAATCTTTCACTATTTTTTTATGCACTTAAGAAACTCATGAAGTGATTTTTTTTTTAATTGAACTAATTCAGAAGACGAGGAGCTTTCAATTATAAGATATATGTATATTTTGGAATGGACCCCAGCATAGTAAAGAGATTTTGAAGGCTATCATTATTATTCTATAGAGATATTGTTCTATAGTGCACATATATATGTGCACCTCTTGAGTAATCACATTAAAGAAAGTGATAGTGAAATTATATAAATCCTTTCGACATTTTTTTCATACATTTTGATGTTCTCGAAGAACCTGATTCAAGATAATTATTTTTGCCAAACAATTATTTTATAAGTGAATGCAAATCCAAATATGGAAAAGAAAAACTGGCCTCATGTGTTCCATATAAAATTTTGTTTAGTTTTTATGTGTTCCATATAAAATTTTGTTTAGTTTTTATTCATAATCACAGTTCAAAGAATAAGAGGGTGGTCTGAAAAGTTCTTGGCCTAGCAATGAAAAAACGAATTTATAATTTCAAAATTATTTTTATTTTTCAATAGCCTCCCAGAGAATAATACATTTATTCCAGCAATGCACCAGGGCCATTATCCCATCCCTGCAGTGGTTCTCAGTAAGATCTGCAAAATACCCCTCTACAAATCCCTTAATTTTCCCATTGCCAAAACATCTTTGTGGGCAGGTGCATTGCCCTGATGAAAGATGATTTTTTTATTCTGCAAATCGGGTCTTTTCTCATGAATTTTTTCATCTAGTCTGATTAAAAGATCAGAATAATATTTCCTGGTTATTGTTTTACCCTTTTCAAGATAATCAATAAACAAAATGCCTTTAACATCCACAAACACCGATGCCATGACTGTCTTCTTTCTACTGTTTTAACTGCTGTTTGGATTCTGGTGTGGAATGGTAATCCAAGTTTCACCCATAGTAATAAATCAGTGCACAAAATCAGTTTTATTCTTGTTAAAATGTTCCAAGCACTGTTCAGAGATTTTCATGCGAGTGCGCTTTCGATCTGCTATGAGCAAACGCGACACCCATCTTGCATGAAGCTTTTTAATTTGCAATTCTTCATGCAAAATATATCCTATATGTTCTTTTGAAATGCCTATAGTCTCAGCAATTTCATGCACTTTGGCTTGCTGGTCATCCAATACCATTATCATGCACTTGATCAAGGATTTCTGGTGTTATTTTGGACGTCCTTCAAGTGGATCATCTTCAAGGCTGGTATGGCCACGTTTAAATTCAGCAGCCCATTTCTTAATTGTTGAAAACAAAGGAGTAGAGTGCCCATAAAATTTTATGAACTTCGAATGAATTTCTTTTGGCATTAAACCTTCTTTTACAAAGCTTTACTTAAATTAAGGGGATATTAATTCCCACATAGTTTTAAAACCGAATAAGAAACTCAAAGATTGGAATCAGAGAGTTTCTTGCCGAATATAGTAAACTATAAAGTATCGGCGAACACTAGCGTTAGCCAATGCAAGTGATCCTAGTACGTGGTACAATCTCGGGCAACTCGTTGCAAAGGTGAGTAAAGTTCAGATCGCTATTCTTAGGTATCTGAACTTTACTCACGATCTGAACTTTACTCACCTTTGCAACGAGTTGCCCGAGATTGTACCACGTACTAGGATCACTTGCATTGGCTAACGCTAGTGTTCGCCGATACTTTATAGTTTACTATATTCGGCAAGAAACTCTCTGATTCCAATCTTTGAGTTTCTTATTCGGTTTTAAAACTATGTGGGAATTAATATCCCCTTAATTTAAGTAATGTTTTCATTGCCGAAATGAAGCTTATTAGCTCTTTATACTTAAGTTCTTTTACAAAGAATTTTATAACCATACGATACTCAATTTTATCCATTTCAAGGGATACAGACAACACTTTTACTTCAGAAGCTGTATAAAACAAACTTCTTGGTAGAATGACTTGCAATTTCACATGGATGCTTATAACAGATGTACCAACTTAGAAAAAAAAAAAAAAAAAAAAAACATGCCGATAGTGTTGCCATCTATGGTTGAGGCCGAGAACTTTTCAGACCAATCGCATACTTCACAGATTGCGTGAAGGTCTGCACTCTGATGACTGCTTTATAGAGAGCAATACAAAAATCTTTAATTGTATCACGAAATTCATAATCTTTATGATGTAATCTGTAGTTCTTTGCACTTCAACTATCTTGGTTTCCCAGAATCACTATTACAAATTGAAATAAACAACTATGAAGTAAATTGTTATGTATATATTTTCTGCTAGTTTAGATATTATGCAGCAATTCTGAAGTAGCGATATTTTCATCATACAACATTAGAGGATAGTAGACATTTATAATCCAGTTACTGGATTATAGCAGCTAGAAAGGAAGGAGGTTGTGATTGGAATATTTCAAAAAATGAGTATACAATTTAAATCACTTCTGCATAGGACATGTCTCAGATTGATTTCATGATATATTTTAAAAGGTTAAGGAACAGAATTATTATTAATGAAATGGGCACTCTACAAACAGAGAAAAATAACGATGACAACAATAAGCTGTTACATTTTTTCAACTGGAAGTTAATCTGAAATACTATATTGAATATATATTTGTAATGTTTTAAAATTACCATTAAAATAAGAATGTAATGCAATTTAACATAATGTATTGTTTATAAAAGCAGGAAGAGTTGTTCACAAATGACAGCAGCATATCTAATTCTATAAGCATAGTGTATTTAAATCTGTAAGAAAAATAAAGAAATATGCATGACTATTTTCATGTATATTTCCTGTGGAAATATGCATGAAAATAGGAAAGAGAAAATATGAAAAAAAAGTAATGTGCAAACAATATTTGTTTCAATAAATGTTGCTAGATAGCATTTTTTTTCCCACAGAATATTTTAAAATAATTGTTTAACCTCTCAACAGCTGATGCAGATGAAATACTCAGATACCTTAGGATTATTCATGTATCAAAACATCATTGGCATGCTGCCTTTTATCATGCAATACCCTCCTCCACCACCATTAATCCCTTAACGGCAATGGTAGAGACATTACTGGATTAACTATCATAGAGTGACCTTTGTGTCATTTGACTTAAAGTATACTGTGTTACTTGAATTTCCTTCATTGTCCTTTGATATCTGAACTTTTTGCTGCACAATTTATTTATCGTGTCTCTTCCCAAAGGTAAAAATGAATTTTACATATGTGAATATAAATAATCCCTCCTGAAATGACCACAGATTAGCCTTTGCAATGAATTTATTAATAGTAGTGAATTTGCTGCCTTTTATTCTTCAAATCAGTGCAATGGAACATGACAATTTATGTTCTTTCATTTTAATGACAATAATGCAGAAATTATATTGTGCAATTTTTGAATGTTTGTACTGAACCTCTCAACATTAAAATATATATATTTTTAAAATAACATTTATTGAAATAAATATGAACCTTTGTGTTCTTTTCTTAGAAAATGCCATTACATGGATTGTCATGCTTTGGTTTTAGAAATGACCTTTTCTGTTTCATGAACAACAATGTTAAATTGCATCATGCACTTTCCAATTGTGAGGTCTTTTTTTAATAAAAAATTTATATCCAATGATATTTCAGTAAGAACTTATTTGTCATCTGCTTGAAATTGCAACAGATGATTTCTTTTTTACTTTTTTTTTTTGCAGGATGCACATTCCTATAATATCTACAGTGCTCTACCACTGGAGATATTGTAAGCCGGGCTGGTTGGCCGAGTGGATAACTTATCTGTTCTCCAGCCAAAAGGCTGCGGGTTCGAATCCTGCCGTGGGCATGGATGTTTGTGATTGTCTGTGGAAATACCAGTGGTGGTCGGCGGTAGATGGTGTTGGTGTAGTTGCAGTCGGTTGGTGATTGAATGGTGGAGGCGGAGTTGTAGAGCAGGTGCCCTCCCTCGATGAGTCCTTGGACTCCCTGGAGGTGTCAAATAATAACAATAATAATATATGAAAGATATCCTATACAGACTGATTCAAAATTTATTCTAATTTTGAAGATTGCATCTCCCCTCCCTCCCTGCTCCTGGAACTGAATTATATCACTGATAGTATTCAAAACCTATTACTTCACTTGACTGTTTTGCCAAAAGAAGTAAGGCAATAATATTGTCAAAGCAGGTACTATTCCAGACTAGTACCTGCTATTTTTTCAGACTAATTCTTTGCAACCTATAATCAATTGTTCAGCTGTTTGCTGAAATTATTCTAAATTTTAGAAATACTATGCTATATTTTCACCATATAAAACTGTTTATATGTGTAGTGATCAGTTGCTACTATATATTTACAACCCAAGGATCAATTTTGCTTCCTTCTTATTCATTCTTGTCTATGGCGACCCCCCCCCCAGTATCAGTATCGATGCAAGACGAATGCATTGCATCACCATGATTTCCTGGAATGCACTCTTGATCAATAGATACACAGGATACAAGTCCAACATAACAGATTATTCTATACAGTATTTTTATGGCTATAAACTATTCTGATTAGAAAAAAAAAAAAAAAAAAAAAAATTGAGATTTTAATCAGTTATATATTGTTAGGTTGATACTGATTAAAGCAACTAGTTTTGCAAAAGCAAATGACTCACTGCTTTTTCATAGTATATGTCTACAAAGAGAACAACATAAAGCAAACTGAAGAAAAAAACTGTTGGTGGTAAAAAGAGAGAGAGAGAAATCTGTTCTCATGGGGACTTTCTTAAATTTTCTTTTGAGACTACATTAATAATCAAAAGGAAACTACGTTTAACATAAATGCAAACAGGAGTATATATCAATACTAGAGGTAGAAAAAGCTCTCACAAACTTGAAATGTAGATGGAGTAATGATATTCAACTAGAAATGCTTAAATATGAAGGTATAAGTTTTTCAGGGACTACATTGCATCATTTAGTGAACCTTCATAATTCCCATCTATAAAAAAAATGGAATCAAATTGAATGTGGGAATCACAAAGGAATTTCTCTACTGACTATTCAGGTAAGATTTATGCAATCATACTTGAAGAGGTTGGGAAAAATTACAGAAGTATTCTGTAATTCTTCTTCTGTAACTTGGAGAAGAACAAGCTGGGTTCAGGCTAAACAGAGGTTGTCAAGATCAGATTTTCACTTTCTAACAAATAGTTGAGAAATCAAGGGGGTAAGACAAAGATGCACATTATCTCCACTCTTATTCATCATCTATATGGATCACATTCTGAAAGAAAGTGGCATTAAATGTGATATTAAAATTGGAAATATCAAACTCAGCTCTTAACTTTATGCACATGATGTACTCCTATATTAGTTAGACAACTTTGGAGACTTGCACAAGCTGTGCAAGTCTCCAGAGTTGTCTAACTAAATTGCATAAAAGTTGCAACAAATTTGACATGAAAATCAGCAATATAAAGACAAAAAAACTATGAAATAGAAAGAAACATAGGAATCTTCAGCTGCATTCTTAACAGAAAACCTATAGAACAAGTAAAACATTAAACAGTTTTCCAAATTTAATTTGCTAGTGAAAACGGCAAATTAAATTTGGAAATAGACAACAGAATAAGCAAAGCAGGTATGGTAGGGAGCCAGTCGAATAAATTTATGTGGAATAAGAAAGAAATTAGCTAAAACACAAAACAAGCAGCACACAAGAAAGTGTTCAAACTAGTTTTAAGTTATGAATCTGAGAGTTGGGTTAAGGGAGTGAGCCAATGACATGAACGGCAGAATCATATTAAAAATGAAAATATTAAAATGGAACTTGCCATTGTTTGCATTGAAGAATATGTGAGTAGAGCTAATCTAAGGTGGTATGACTACTTAAATATAATGAGCAAAGAAAGGTTAGAAAAACAGGTGTTTGATGCCAAGAAGGCAGGAAAGAAACCCAGAGGAAGACCAAGGTCTAGCTGGATCGATTCAGTCAAAGTGCTTTCTTTAGCAATAACTGTTTCCACAAAAAACTGTCAGGTGGATCTAATCTCTCCATTTCGTTCTACCCTCCTAATTCTTCCTTCATGAACACTCTGCCAATTCAGGTTTCTCTTTTCTGGTCTCTCCACCTTCTCTGTGGTCTTGCTGTTGGTCTCTTCCCCTCAAATTTCATTACATACATTCCTCTTGAAATTCTTTCTAAGTTCATTCTCATTACATGTACAAACCACTTGAAGTGAAAGTTCAGAAGCATTGTTTGCAATACTTTTTGTCCGAAATAATTCCTATACACATTTCTTATTCTGACTTTTGTTTTGCTAACAATGCCCTTAAAAACTTTCATTTCCATTGCTTGTATTCTATTCATGTCTCTTTCTGTTAGTTTCCATGTCTCTGGTGCATAAGTCAAAATGGACAAAAAAGTAACCTTTGTTTGTTAATTAAAACCTTGCACTTAAGTGGAACCTAACTTGTCCAAACTACTTACCCTTACATAAATCAACATCTATCTCTAATCCAGGGTATTTTATAATAAGGTGTGACACCTCTTGGCTACTTGTATATGGAAATATGACTGCATTACTTCAACCTTGTTATCGCTTCTAATGACTTCACATCACTTACCTTAGTATCCCATAATGCATAGCATTATACATGTTCGTAAAGATATGTGTTTGCATTATGGGATACTATGGTAAGTGATGTGAAGTCATTGGCCTCTATATATACGAGTTGCGAAGTTACTTCACATGTAAACTTTGTTTGCTTACACTTGGATAAAGGATTAAATCAAGAATATATTTCTTGGCATCTTTAATTTATGCCCATTGAGTCTAAGATGTTGGAAGCTTTTTCACTTGGTTAGACTATACATTTTTTATTTCTTCAAAAAAAAAATTTTTTTGAAGAAATAAAAAAGTAAACAAGAAGAACAAAGGGCTCGCAAATTTGAGAAAAATTTAACAAAGGTCTCACGCGAGCCCCTTATAGCTCACCGCTGGAGCCATGGCATGTAAAACTGCAAGGACTGGATGTTGATAGTGCATGGGAGGTGGTTAAGGAGTGTTTGCAGGAGGTAATGGCTCACTGTATACCTAGAGTCCGAATAGTAAATCAAGTAAGGGTTAAATGGATGAATAACACCATTAAGCTTGAACTGCAAAAAAAAAAAAAAAAAAAAAAAAAGAAACAACTGTGGAGGGAATTTCAGGAGAAAGGTGACCTGCAGGCACACGAAAGGTATAAAACACAGGCCAGAAGGGTAACGAGTGTGGTAAGAAAAGCAAAAGCAAATTATGAAAGGAAACTAGCTATGCAAGCTAAAGAGAATCCCAAACAGTTCTTTCAATATGCTGCAAGCAAAAAGAAAACTGTACACGGCAGAATGATTTTAAGGAATGCTGATGGTAAAGAGGTCACTGAATCAGTTGACATAGTGGAATTACTGAGTGAGCACTTTGCAAGAGTATATCATCCAGGTGGATATTGCAGGAATGAAGGAACAATAGCTTATACTGGAATTGTGGTGAATGAAGTGGAGGTGAACAGTCTATTACAAAACCTTAATGTGAATATGTGGAATTGGATGATATACCAGCTCAGGTCGTACATGAAGCAGCTAAAGAATTGTCAGTGCCCTTGACCATTTTGTTTAATTTGAGTCTCGGGTCTGGGTTAGTCCTGAGGGGGTGGAAAGAGAGGAAAATAGTTCCACTGCATAAAGGAGGTTCCAAGACTGCTGTTGCAAATTACCGACCGATCAGCATATCAGTATCAAGAGTCGTTGTCAAGGTCCTGGAGAAAGTAGTCAAAAGAAAAATACAGGAATGGATAGATAAAAATGGGATACTATATGGGGGACAGCATGGTTTTGTGAAGGGTAGATCATGCCTCAGTAACTTGTTCACGTTTTATAACACAGTGACAGCTGAACTGGATAAGGGTAATGGGTTTACAGTGATACTGCTGGACCTTGCTAAGGCCTTTGACAAGATACCACATGGAATTCTAATAAGTAAACTGCAGCATATGGGGATGGATATAAGGTTGGTGAGATGGATAGGAGGGTATTGATGGAGAGATATCAGAGAGTAGTTTATTCAGGAGTGGAGTCCAAAAGACAGCCTGTGACTAGAGGTGTGCCGCAGGGTTCTATTCTTGGACCACTACTATTTAATTTGTTCATTAAAGATATAGGAAAGGATCTGAGAGGAACTGTTCATTTGTTTGCGGATGATGCGAAGTTGGGTGGGGCAATAGTGAATGCAGATGACGTCAAAATTTTGCAGGATGATTTGGACAGACTGGAGGACTGGGCTAAGGAAAATGGATGTCAATTTAATGTGGTAAAATGTAAGGTTATGCATTTTGGGGTAAAAAGATTAGCAGCAGTATATCACATTGGTGAAACTGTACTCCAGGGGATTGACGAGGCTAGGGATTGGGAGTGTTGGTGGATAGGGAGTTGAAGTTTAGGGGCACATTGCAAAAGTGACTAAATCAACTCATCAAATAACTTGGTTACTGAAGAATACTTTGACCAGCAGAGACAAGCAAGTTATTGTTCCTCTGTATCGAGCCTTGATAAGACCCCATCTTGACTACTACTGTGTCCAGATTTGGGCACCGGGGTTTCTTCCTGATGGGGAGGAAGTGGAGAGGATCCAGAGGCGAATGACCAAGATGATAGCAGGTGTATGGAATGAACCTTATGAGAACAGGTTGAAGATTTGTGGGTTGCAGAAATTGGTTGATAGGCAGAAAAGGGGTGATATGATTGAGACATTCAAATTACTGAAGGGTTTCTATAAGATTAATTCAGAAGATATTTTTGAGAACAGGACTGGTGGTAAGAGGACTAGGGGCCATCCATGGAAACTGGGCAAGAGTGTGGTTAGCAAGGGTGTTAGAGCTAGGTTTTTTACTTGGAGAGTGGTAAATGAGTGGAATGAGCTGCCAGAGTCTGCTGTGGGTGCCATGACTGTGAATGAGTTTGAAGCAAAGTATGACAGATACTCTGTGAATGTTGAATAGTTGTTTTTGACATGATGTTAGAGCCTCCCTCAATGAGTCTAAGGACTCCTTGGAGTTGCCCGTAATAATCATACATGTCTGCAAGGAAATGTGCTTTGCATTATGGGAGACTAAGGAAAGTGATGTGAACTCAGTCCACCTTTGCCACGAGTTGTCCCAGTCCTGAAGATATTTCAGGCACAACCTTTGTTTGCTTACACATGGATAAAGGATTAAACTAAATATATAATTTATAATTCATTGAGTCTAACATCATTAATGTTTATATTTCCAGTATGATTTAAAAACCAGGCTCTCACTCCTAATATTAACAGTAACCCATAATTCTGTGTCACACTATTCCATTTGTCCAGTTTCTTCTGTGGTTCTGAATGTGACCAAATCACATCAGCTGCAAACATAGCTGTTTCTTTTTCCTTTCTGATCAGTAACCATATCTAGGACACTATTCATCACCACAACAAACAGCAATGAAGATGACACACTTCCTATTCACAGTCAATATTTAAGTGTCAACCATTCCAAAATTATTAAATTTAGTCTTCATACAGTTCTTAAACTTAACATATATATATACTTTATCATGACTATTTCTTCTTTTTATATGCCTATCCTTTCCAAACTTTTTCCCAGACTTTTACCCATTGAACACATTCCAATGCTTTTTCCAAATCAAGAAATGCCATAAACAGACTTTTTTCCAAATTATCAGGGTCTTCCCATCATTTCTCTTATAGTAAAAATCAGATCAACAGTTGATTGCCCTTTTCTAAAACCAAACTACTCTTCTCTTAGGCCTTTCTCTATTTTATCTTTTATTCTTGTTGCCATTATTCTTTCATGAATCTTCATAGAGTGACACAATAATGTTATTTCTCCATAATTGCTGCACTTCCTTCTTGAGCCTCCTTTGTAAATTGGAACAATAATCCCCTTTGTCCAATCATCAGGTATTATCTTCTTTCTTCATATAAGTCTAAAGATGTCACAAAACCATTTCAACCCCGTACTACCAGAAGCTCTAATCAGTTCCACATGTAAACCATTTATCTCAGGGGATTTTCCATTCTTCCCTTTACTTAATGCTTCTTCAACCTCTGACATACTTATTTCCTTATTATCAGATCAATAGTTGACTGCCCCTTTCTCTCACTAGTGTGTATTCATTCCAATTCATTTCACCATGGTTTTCATTTTTATTTAACATATCTCTAAAATAATGCCTGCCACATCATCCTAATCTCTCTTCTAATAGTCACAAGATTTACATTCCCATTTATTAAAAAACCTGGCTCCTAATTTCTTCAGAAGTCCATATAACATTTGTTTTTGTTCCCATTAACATCTTCTTCCAACTTATGTGTAAATTCAGCCCAGCTGTTTTATCTTTTCCTCTTTAATGATATTTTTGCATGGCTGTTTCTCTGATTATAAACAAGTCTCATTCACCAGCATATTTCCTTTCCTTTTCTGTTTCCATTCTGTTCTTCACACTTCTTCTTCTGTTGTTCCTACCATTATATCTCAAAATTTTTCCCATTCCTCATCAACATTATCTATAATTAACTCATGGGCCTTAGATCTAATTTGAGACTCAAATACTTGCTTTACTTCAGACTGTTTCAACTTCCATAGCTTCAGCCTTCTATCTCTTTTTTTCTTGCTACATTTATCTTTCACATACACCTTAAAAGTGGCAATAAGAAGACTGATCTGCAGTAATTAAAGGCAAAAATTTGATGTCCATGACTACCTTGCTCCATTCTTTATCAAGGATGATATAATCTATTATTGATTTCTGCTCACCATCCCAGCTATATCTTGTAATTCCATGGATTTGCCTTTTCTGAAACCAGTTGTTTCCAATTTAAGATCATTTCTGATGAAAAAATATAATAATGTTTGTCCTTTCTCATCAGGGCCCAAAATATTTCTACTCTCTTCTCCAACCTGTGCATCAAGATCTCCTAAATTGATTATTATTACACTCATATTCTGAATAACATCCTCCAACTGTTCCTCAAATGATGTCTCTTCCTCCATATCTAAACCTTGTTGTGCATATATTTGGATAAGTGAGATTCACTTTTCATTACATTCAAATACAAGCCTCATTATTCTAAATTAAAGTGTCTCAGAAGCACAAAACGTTAGATATGACAATATTGGAAATTATTTGGTTCCTACAAATTAGTTGGGTGACAAGTAATCAACTAATTTGCAGGAATGTTATTGATATGAAATGAATAATAATGTAACTTAATTATGTAGTGCTGCCACAGAAACCTGAAACCCCCCCCCCAGAGAGAGTTCACATCAGGGAACTGATGAAGGTAATAAAATTCCAGTTTTTAAATCAAAATAATGATTAAGATGTCAATATCAGTTGTATTTTAAATCAAGCACTGTATGCATTTCCTTTCATAATACTACTGAGACAACATACTGTACAGCTGATTTTAACCAATGCAAACATTATAACATACTTGGTCACTATAACAAACTATCAGAAAGTCCCAAATAGCCAATCCATTAAAAAAATGAATGGCAAACTAGCCATTATAAAGTATCTATGATGTAGTACATGCTATGGTAAAAGTCAAACGCATCAACTTCCAGATTTTTGTTGAAAGTGTGCATCATTCAATTGTGATACACTTTGAAGGGATGGATATCTGTATAATGTATTTTTCAGCATTCACTAAATAGATTTCCTAGCATTTTATTCACGAGTGGCATTCTTGTTAATTTGGTTTCATTTGGCTGTTTCAATACTGAAATTTTCATTCAGAAAAAGGACAGTATATACATTCATAAATCAAAATTGTACTAAAAACTGATCTCCCACCCCTTTCATTTTTATAGAGCTGTTAAGTGGTGCTGAAAGTTCTCAAGACAATGGGTGTATCAAACCACAAAATTAAGCTAGCTTTTACTCATTTCTAATGTGGTAAAGGCACAAACAAATTTTGATATGATCTTCTAAGTGACAACAATTTTGAAACAAACAGAATGACAAACTAGCTGGCATCTGCTATTCCTCGAGTTTATGCAAGCACACTGAAAGAAAACTCAGATATCTATGATGCAAACAAAATGCTCCCCTTAACAAAGCAGCTCATCATGAAGATCAACTCTTGTCTGTATAAAAATACAGACCTAAAACTCTAGCTTCATTTCTGTATAGGCTTTTGTATGATCAAAAATAAAATCCTTTCTCCTGAATATAAGACATTGCAAAGATAAAAGAAAAAAAAAGTGATTAACTTGAAAAAGATGTTTACTGATGTATAAAATTATGAATATCCAGACCCATTAAATGATTCTAGCCTGGTTGACCAGTTTAGCATATTTGTGGTTGTCTTTATGTGGAAGACCAACACCCAAATTACTGGAGGTCTGAAGTGGCTTGAAGAAGTTTCACATTTGGTCTTTAAAGTAGGGTTTCCAGACTATGCAAAAAATAAAACACACACACACACCTATATATAAAATTAATAAAAAATAGAAAATAGGTTTACAGCAATCTTTCACAGAGGGGGGGCACATAAAAAATGAATGCTACCCCAGTATCAATGACTAGTTGTTGTTTTCTGGTCCCATTTTCAATAGGAAAAATTATTTTTGTTCACTTCATTCAATATATAAAAATATTAACTACAATGTCAGAGAAAATGTCACCTTTGTATACTGTTCTAGAAGTTTGGTAAAGTAGTTGAAGAGACTATGCTGAGGCCTCAAAAAATCAAATTGATAATTTCTTTGTTCACGGTTCATCAGATTTGTAAGAAACTGCCTTCCATTACGGGCTACAAACTGTGCTGTCAGTTTTACAATATCCCTGAAATCATTAATATGAATAAACAGATATTAAATACATTTATTAAAGAATAATGAAAATACTGAGAATCTTCATGCTACATTTGTGTTGTTATTACACTATTAGTAAAATATTAATGTTCTTCCATAAAAATAACTTTCTCCTCAATATCACCACATTATTTATCAAGGTATTTTATTTCTAATGTACAATTAGGGCTATAAGAACAAGTTCAGTAAATACTGTGTTTAAAATCAGCACATCACGATGTACTATCACCAACCACAATATAAAACATGGCAATCCAGTCATGTGTCCACCATTACAGCTAACTCTCTGATTCCACTACAGTGATATTTATTTCAGCTGTTTCTTATTATTATGATCCTTAGGTCAACTATGATATCTCTTCATAAGTTAAATCAGATCATAAAAACTGTATATTTTCCCTGCAAAAATACACTGCTTCATCTTAATTTAAGTAAGAACCATAAATGTAGGGTATATACAAACCCTGTTTATTCAATGTTTCAAGGATTGTTGTAAACTCTTACCTCCAAATTTAACACACTTATATTGGACACCAAACAAACAAACTGTATAGTATCTAATTACCCAGGGATGCAGCAAATCATTTCATGGGCTTTGCAGAGAAATCAAAGCTATGTACAAGGGAAAACATTGTTTGCTTTCAGGATGTATCAGTAACTGGCGATTAAAGGAAATTCCACATTTAAATGGCTAAAAGGTGGGTAATTATATTTGAACCTGCAGTAATCAGATATGAACTATTTGCATATAACTGGTACATCTGAGGAAAAGAGGCATGAATGTAAATGAATTTGTTACAGATAAATATCTGATTTACAGTTGTGGTATTATGGGTGATGCAATAAATTACTGGAGTATCAAACAAATTACATATCATCCTATAAACTATGGTTCCATTGTATACTAAGAGCTTCAGTTAAAAAAAATAAGGGGGGGGAGATTTGTGAATAAATAGTATGATCAATAAATTTATATGTATACATACACACACACACACCTGCCACCACTGCACCACATAGGTGCAAGCAAAACAAAGTGAAAGTTTTATTGTAGCAAGAAAGAGAATAAAATCAAATCATGGATAACACTTAGGTTATGTTTGTAGAATTTTCAGCTAGGTTTCATAGCCATTACCAATACAGCTGAAAATAGATAAACACAAAAAGAACAACACTTAAATTGCAAGTGTATTACAATATAAGTGCTATCAACTGCAGGATAACTCCATTTACAACTATTAGGATTCAAAGAAATAAAATTTAAATAATTACAATTTATGAAACACATTAATGGGGAATGTTATTTAGGATGATTTCCTGAAATTGAGAAAGTTTAAGGCAATCACTTTTTTTTCTTTCTTTTTTTTTTTTTTTTTGTTGAGGCTTGTAAATGTGTTACTGATAATGGCTAATTATGGAAACCAGCTGAATATTCTGCAAATATTAAATAATTTAACTTAAGTGTCGCTTGCTATTTAATTTTATTCTTATGTTGTCTACAATTTTTAAATCTATCCTAAAAACCTATTTCAATATAATGAATAAGGGAAATTTTGTAAGAATTTTCAATGATCACATCTTTTCCTTCTTTTCTTTAATCCCCAGAAAGAAAATGTTTGTTTTCAGAGTTTATTTCCAAGAAAGTCCTGACTAATCCTTTAAAAAAAAAAAATACAAAATTATGGAATGAAGCTTCATGCAAAATCTACATTTCCAAACCTAGTAATGTATCAGAGACTATATTTGAGACTGAAATATGAGAAATATCACATAACAGGTGCTGTTTAAGCACCGTTATATTAAACATCACAAATTCAATGAAATGATTGATCACTGGAATACACATGCAACAATTCTCAAAAGTAACATTTTAATAAATTAAAAAAAGTATTTGAAAAAATTATATAAATTAAAAAATCCTGTTCTGCCAGTTCCCATTTGCCAGTTCTTCATACTAGCAAATGCAAGTGCAACTCCCTGAATTCCTAGAAATAATGGATACGGACCAACCGATTGCCTGTTTTCTTCTGATATTTTTGTAGATAATGCACGATGGGATAATCATAAAATAGAAATATCACTAACTATTTATATGTACTTCACTTCTTTCGAGATATTTTGCATACCATTAAAACAGTCATCCATATTAGTTTTAAACAAAAATTCTACCAAAACAAACACCACAAAACTGGTATTCAAGGGAAGTCCTGCCAGATGAGCAATATGTATGTGAAACACACACCTGCATGAATGTGCTAAGAAATCTCAATTACATGAAAGGCCTGCTATAATCTATGAGGGTTGTTTTTGAAAAGTTTAGTAAATTTCCAATAGACAGCAAAACAATTCATTCATTCACACCAGTGCCAGCACAATGATCCCCTGGCAAAATTTTAGCCACGTGTGATGTGTAGTTCTCTTTTGGCAAACATTTAAAATAACCATGTTCACATTTTTCATAAAAATGGAGAAAAATAAATGAGTTTCATGCAGTGATAAAACACTTTTATTCGAAGAAGTGGACTGGCACACAGATCAAAGCCAAGTTAGATGCAGTTCATGAGGACTGTGCAACAGCATTAAAGACTATTTATATTTGGATGAACGAGTTTAAACGTTTTTGTGAAAGTTTTTTTTTTGGATGAATGAGTTTAAACGGGGGTACTTAAGGGTCAAAGCTGTATAATTGAGAGGAGAACTCCACATAGCCTTTAAAGGTATGCAGAGAACCGACCAGAGTTTCTGAACTAATGTCCAATCCTCACCTTCTTGTGGTGAACCCTGTTGGGTATCTACCAGGATACTGAACGAATGAGGATGGGCTGGCAATATGGGATTTAGCCGACCAAACTGTATTCTTATTGCTTAAACCAAAATAAAAAATGATGGTACAACATTAAAAAAAATTCATGGCGGCTGTAGCAACGCCCAGTTAAACAAGGCCACCATTGTTTTCACCAGGGAACCAGGGCAAACAGCGAAAAGTCAGCTACTGGAACAAATCTGAAAACAAACCACAACTCAACATCAGAGTTGAAGATCGGTGCTATCAACTTAAGAAGCCTGAATGGCAAAGAAATGGAACTAGCTGAGGAATTAGATAAGTACCAGATCGACATAATAGGGGTGACTGAAACAAAAAAGACCAAAACTGGTGAGATCTTTCTGAGCAATAAATACAAAATGTTATATTCAGGCAATGACAATCAATGAAAAGAAGGAGTAGCCATAGTATTCAACAAAAAATACGAGGCTAATCTTCTTGAATGGCACTCAGTCTCAAGCAGAGTAATGTGGGCAAATATGAGAATGGGGAACTGGACAATGAGACTTATTTGTGCCTATGGTCCCACAGAAGGTTCTACAGAAGTGGAGGAATTTTTTGACGCTCTAGAAAAAGCAACTGACACAATGAAAAAGGAAAAGTTGGTCCTTGTTGGGGATCTAAATAGCAGAGTAGGAAATGATTGCGAGACATACAAAAATATTTTGGGAAAATTTGGAGAAAAGAGCAAAGCTAATAATAATGGCAAATATCTGTAGGATTTCTGCTCAGGACATGGACTGGTTATTACTAACACCACGTTCCAAGATAAAAATGTGCACAAATTCACATGGAGAGAAGAGGCTAGGAATAAGAAAAGTCTCATTGACTATGTTATTGTTGATAGTGATGTTTTCTCCCTGGTGCAGGACACCAGACTCTAAAGAGGATTTGAAATTGGAAGTGATCACTATTTCGTCTTGAAGAGGATAAAATTGAATTTCATATTGAAAAGAATAACATGTAAGAAAGTTTTAAAGTGAATAAAAGTTGAGCAGCTCTCAGATGTGAACTGTAGACTAAAATACACAAAGATTATTGAAGAAAAAATGAAAGAGTTGGATAACATGAATCAAACCTTGTAGATTCAGTGGCAAATGCTGAAGAAAACATTGATTGATTCTGCCAGAGAGGCATGTGGTGAGGTTGTCTGCAAGGATAAAAAAATCAGAACTCCCTGGTGGACACAGGAAGTCAAAGAGGCAGTGAAGAAAAAGAAGAAAGCATATCAAAAGTTCCTGTCAAATAAGTCAGCTTGTGCTCTTATAGAATATAGAGACAAATGCAAGAATGCTAAACACTGTGTAAAACTAGCTAAACAAAAGTCATGGGAGGACTTTAGCAAGAATATAGAAAATAAATATCAAGAAGGTGGCGAAATATTCTGGAGGTTGTTGAAGAAGCTTAGGAATGGAGGAAAGAGTGCTGTAAAAGGAGTTAGAGATGATAAAGGTGACATGAAAACAGTACAAAAAGATATCCTTGAAGTATGGAGTAATTACTTTGAAAAACTGCTAAATGAAACAAGTAGTGATGACAGCACAGTGGTAAAAAACACTGACCAGGCATGCAGTCAGGAATACATATCCATACTTGAAGTAGAAAAAGCCATCAAAGGCTTGAAATGTGGAAAGGCAGCAGGAGTAGATGATATTCGACCAGAAATGCTGAAGTATGGTGGCATAAAAGTCTTACAGTGGCTGCACTGCATAGTTCAGAAAGTCTGGACAGAGGGACGAATTCCCGATGATTGGAGTACAGCTCTAATAGTACCCATATATAAAAAGGGAAATAAAACTGAATGTGAGAATTACAGAGGTATTTCCCTACTGAGTATTTCCCTACTTCCTGGCAAGATCTATGCAAGTATACTTGAGAAACAGTTGAGAAGAATTTTGGAAGAAAAGCTTGGTGAAGAACAAGCTGGATTCAGGCCAAATAGAGGCTGTCAGGATCAGATCATCACTTTACGACAAATAGCCGAGAAAGCATGGAAATATAACAAAGATCTGTACTTAAGTTTTGTCGATTTGGAAAAGGCATATGACAAGGTGCCAAGAGAGAAGCTATTCAATACGCTGTAGTTATATGGTGTCAATGGGGTATTATATCAAACAATATTTAGTCTTTATTTGAGTTGTAAGTCAGCAGTTAGAATTGAAACAAGTACAGGAAGATGGTTTAATGTTAAATCTGGTGTGAGACAAGGATGTACATTATCCCCTCTGTTATTCATTATCTATATGGATCACATTATGAAGGAAAGTGGTATTAAACATGATATCAACATTGGAGATGTTAATGTTAGCTCTTTGCTTTATACGGATGATGTTATACTTCTAAATAAATCCGCTACAAGTCTGCAAGATTATCTCACTAAATTGAATAGCTGTTGTAATACATATATGGTATGAAGGTCAGCAATGAAAAGACAAAGAAAATCAAAATAGGCAGAATCATTGAAAATGTCAACTCTGTTGTGAATGGAGAACCTGTGGAACAAGTAAAATATTTCACCTACTTAGGCACGATTTTTAATGAAGATGGTAAATTAAATATGGAAATAAACAGCAGAATCAATAAAGCTGGTATAGTTGGAAGTCAATTGAATAAATTCATATGGAATAAGAGAGAAATTAGTCAGAACACTAAATTAGCTGTATACAAGACAGTGTTCAAACCAATTTTAACTTATGGATCTGAGAGCTGGGTCAGAAGTAAAACACTTGATCAAAGACTAGAGACCATGGATATGAGAGTCCTGAGAAAGATTAGGGGCATGAACAGATGGCATCAATGGCAATATCATATTAGAAACGAGGATATTAGGAAAGAACTTGACATTGTCAGCATCCAGGAATGCGTTAGCAGAGCTAATCTCAGGTGGTATGGTCATTTAAACAGAATGGGCGAGGAAAGATTAGCAAAACAAGTGTTCTCTGCCAGGTTGGCAGCAAAACGACCCAGAGGAAGACCAAGATATAGGTGGATTGATACGGTACAAAGTGCTTTAGACGATAGAAATATAAGATCTGATATTGTTGGAGTCTTGACAAGTAACAGACTGATTTGGAGGAAAATTGTAGATAGGAAGTTAGTAATGATGTAATTTTTTTCATGTAGTACTATCATATCCTGTACACCCCCTTGAGGGTACATGGCAGGAATTTGATGATGATGATGAACCACGGACACATAACTTCTTTCATATTCGATGTTTCAGGATAACATACATTTAAAATGTTTTTCAGTTCTTCATCTTCCAAATCCTCATAATTTTCATTTTTAAGTTTAATTGCTGCATTAATCTATCCTTTAAAGACATTATAAGAGGGTTTAGTAATGTTTCTCATAGTAGTTTGTAAAATCTGATTTGTTTTCACTTGCTATTCCTTCAAATTCTTTTGATTTTAACATGGTATCAATTTTAGATTCATAAGAACCTACAGAATTTTTAAAATCATTATTTGCATTAATTGTTTGCATGATTAAGGAATTAGCTCTTATAATACTTATATTGAGACTTTGTAGAGCTTCTGACAGATACGATAATTCCTATAGGATGTCAATCATTAATGCTAGATCTTTTAAAAATTCAAATTGAGAAATCTGTTTAAAAAGCCCTTATATTTATTGTTTGATGCAAAATGCTTGCATAAAGCTGGGTAATTTCTCCACACAGCAAGAGCGGTTTCGTAAACTGCAAGCTGCCCATTGTGGTCCAAACACACGGCCGATCTTTAAAATTTCGATACTAAGGTCTTTTGCAATTGTATTTAATTCTTGTTGATTTTTTGGTAATTGATGATGAAAATCATATAATTTATCCATAAATATTTCAAAATGATTTATTTCTTTAATGTTTTTTATCGAATCGTGTAATGCTAATTGTAAACAATGAGCTACGCAATGCCAAATCATAATGTTGGGAAATTTTTGTAGAAGTTTGATTGCAATACCTGATTTGTTTCCTGTCCATCAGAACAAAATGCAATAAGATGATTTTTTAAATTGTTAACAGAAAATCCATATGAATTTAAAGTAGCATGTATACATTCCACAATGGTATTTTCTAGTTCTGCAAGATCTACAAAAATCATACGTGGTTCAATGAACTCAACCACATATGATTCGAATGTATGTGAATAACAAAAACACTTTTTTTCTATAATAGTAGACGAATTGACAACATTATCGATTCGTCTGCTATTATAGAAATTTTGCATTTTCCCCCTATTATTTTGGAGAATATTTCTAATTTTATTTGTTTAGAAATATTCAACTGTTCTAATTCTTGAGAATCTAGAATGCAATGATAATCCTAGAACAATATCATTTTTAATTTGGAACTCGATTAAATCTGGTAAATCAGACATTAGTCGGTTTCTCTTCACTAAACTATAAACATAATTAAACATTTTTGAAGTTATCAAAATTTCTTTTTCATTTTGTTTGTCAATGAAATTTGATAATACAGGTTTCCTACATTCTTCGTTTATTTTTATGATTTTATTATGATTGGATAACTTTTTATGCAAACAGTTCTTGAGTTTGTAGTGTTTCCATTCGGTTCTATTTTCATTTCTACCCATTCCTTTTATAGGTGACAACTTTTTTCTCCTTCAACACCTAAGTTTTTATATTTTGAGCAAACATGACATCCTAATTTACCATTTTTAACTTCTAACCACTTATACAGCATTTTGAAAGACGGTGCTTGCTTCTCATTCCAGCAATCAAGGAAATGATTTTCTTTTTCTCCTCCAACTTATTGCATATTCATTGAAACAATGCATGTGTTATCTATGACTTCATCTTCGACTTTATTTTCAACAGTAGTAGAATCAGCAGAATCCCTTTTCATTATTTTTTTCCCCAAAAAAATTAATATAATAAATTTCACTGTCTTTTCATGTTTCATGGGTAAAAATACTTTTACAATTATAAAAATAAAATTTGGTGAATCTAGTTTTTAAATTTTAAACACAAACAACTGTTATACATCAGTGTACTGACGAACACAGAACTAATGTCCAGTGGAACAACCTGCTGATGAGTTTTACGAACATCTGATTGTCTAGTGGTTTTACCATACGATTACATATTTATTTTCAAACTTTCGTTATAAAGGAGTTGAAACAATAATTCCAAATAATCTATACACTGTCGAATAGACTAATTTTTGCTAGGTTACCAAACAAGTTTGTTGCTTAATATATTTCAAAAAATTATGTTTTTTTTTTTTTTTTAAAATAAAAAGTAAAGAAGAAGAACAAGGGGCTCGCAAATTTGAGAAAAATTTAACAAAGGGCTCACGCGAGCCCCTTATAGCTCACCACTACATACAACTGTAGTGTTTTGAATAGCTTTTCTCTAGCAACTTTGTCATATGTCTTTTCCAGATCTGCAAAACTTAAATACAGATCTCTGTTATATTCCCATGATTTCTCAACTATTTGTCATCGAATGAAAATCTGAGACATTATATCAAGCAATACTTAGTCTTTATTTGAATTGTAAGTCAGCAGTTGGAATTGAAGGACGTATAGGAAGATGGTTTAATGTTAAATCTGGTGGCATACAACGATGTACATTGTCCCCTCGGTTATTCATTATCTATATGGATCACATTATGAAGGAAAGTGGTATTAAACATGATATCAAAATTGGAGATGTTAATGTCAGCTCTTTGCTTTATGCGAATGATGTTATACTTCTAAATAAATCCAGCAAAAGTCTGCAAGTTTCCCTGACTAAACTGAATAACTGTTGTAATAGATTTGGTAAGAAGGTCAGCAAGAACAAGACAAAGACAATGAAAATAGGTAGAAACATTGAAAATGTCAACAGCGTTGTGAATGGAGAACCTATAGAACAAGTAAAACATTTCAGCTACTTAGGCACGATTTTTAGTGAAGATGGTAAATTAAATATGGAAATAGACAACAGAATCAACAAAGCTGGTATGGTAGTAAGTCAAATGAATAAATTTATATGGAATAAGAGAAAAATTAGTCAAAACACTAAATTAGCTGTATACAACACAGTGTTCAAGCCAATTTTAATTTATGGATCTGAGAGCTGGGTTAGAAATAAAACACTTGACCAAAGACTAGAGACCACGGATATGAGAGTCCTGAGAAAGATTAGGGGCATGAAGAGATGGCATCAATGGCAATATCATATTAAAAACAAGGATATTAGGAAAGAACTTGACGACATTGTTAGCATCCAGGAATGTGTTAGCAGAGCTAATCTCAGGTGGTCACTTAAACAGAATGGGAGAGGAATGAAAGTTCCATAAAACTTGAGATTCAGATACTAGACGAGACAAAAAAGAATTTTGATGATTATGAGAATATATTTCAATCAACTGTAAAAATCAGACACTAAATCTTCTGCAGGTTACACACTGATTAAATATAATTATAATGTAATAGGAACACGTTTAAAGAATGAAAACAGAAAGATTACCAAAATCCTCTTAAACAATTCAATTAATGACTTCTAAGGCCGGAACAGGCCATGCTAGGCCTAAATCCTTGACATGCATGATGATGATAATGTAATAGGAAAAATTAGGAGATATCCTTAAATCCTTTCTTTTAGTGTTGCACGGTGATCAGCATTCATTTTAGAAATTACGGACTTTACAACCGTGTTATAAATAACTCTTTTAATTTCCCGATGTTTCGATCTTCATATTAAGATCATTATCTGGAGCATATACAAATATACAGGACAAGCTGAGTTACATTACATATAGTAAGTTAGAGAAACAATGATATGATCACAGGTTATTCTACTGGCATGACCTCTAGTGAAAAAAAAAATTAATTATTTAGAAACTACATCAAGCTAAATTTTATTTATGATAACACGAATAAACATTCTTTCTTATAGATAGTTTTCTATCAGTAACAATGATGTTCTATTTTTAGCATTACAATTGTTATTTTTGATTTAGGATCCTGGATTATCTACAATCCTGTTTATAGTTACTCTTAGAGAGGAAGGTTCCGTGGGTTGAATATGTGCCTTCCATATGTTTGGGATTTTTAGACCATAATTATTGTTCAGATTGGGGTGGTTGATAATAATCTCAGAGGCTTCCTTAAATTTGTGTTCATACCATGTTTTGGTGTGATGTAGACAACTAATGCTTTTCCAGTCAAATCTATGTAAGGTGTTCAAGGGCATGATCAGAAAGGCCAGCTTCACCATAATTATTATATTTAATGTGTCGTTTATGTTCTTTTTGTCTGATAGGAATTAACCGTCCTGTTTCCCCTATATATGGTATGTTACAGGCAGTGGTGAGCTATAAGGGGCTCACGCAAGCCCTTTGTTAAAATTTTCTCAAATTTGCGAGCCCCTTGTTGTTCTTGTTGCTTTTTATTTAAAAAAAACATAATTTTTTTAAATTTATTAAGTCACAAACTCGTACGGTAACCTAACAAAAATTATTCTATTCGGCAGTGTATAGATTATTTGGAATTATTGTTTCAACTCCTCTATAACGAATGCACCCTCTACACCTCCTCTCTAACGTAAGTTTGAAAATAAATAAAGATAGCATGCTCTACCTTTACCCTTCTCCCTTCTGGTAGCCAATCGTATGGTAAAACCAGTAGACAATCAAATGTTCGTAAAACTGTCATCAGCGGGTTGTTCCACTGGACATTAGTTCTGTGTTCGTCAGTACACTGATGTATAACAATTGTTTGTTTAAAATTTAAAAATAATAATAAATTTAAAAACTGTATATTCAGCAAATTTTATTTTTATAATTGTAAAAGTATTTTTACCCGTGAAACATGAAAAGACAGTGAAATTGATTAAATTTTTTGGGGAAAAAAAATAACGAAAAGTGATTCTGCTGATTCTACTGCTGTTGAAAATGAAGTCGAAGATGAAGATAATAGTGCATTGATTCAATGAAGATGCAACAAGTTGGAGGAGAAAAAGAAAATCATTTACCTGATTGCTGGAACGAGAAGCAAGCATCGTATTTCTAAACGCAGTATAAGTGGTTTGAAGTTAAAAATGGTAAATTAGGATATTAATCTTGCCCGTGATCTGGAAGACCCTTATCAGATCCTTCAACTCGCCAGAACTGAATTATAGTGCCAACTATAAAACGTTCCTAAATAACAAGTTATATCATGCATGTATTGTACGCGCTCTGTTCTTTGTTTAATATAATTGGAATCGGTTGATTATAGTTTGTAACAGTTTTTTACTTTTTAGTGCCTGACATCAGTTATGTACCCTAAGATGCCAACAGCCTTAGTTGGTTAAACTAGTTGGTATAACATAGTTGTTTATTATATGCACTTGATCAATATAACCCCATTAAAAGTCTTTCCAGAGCTTTTTGGTCAAGAAAATTAAACGTTTTTAAGGTAAATTAGGATGTCGTGTTTGCTCAAAATATAAAAACTTAGGTGTTGAAGGAGAAAAAAGTTGTTTTATCATCAAAGGAATGGGTAGAAATGAAAATAGAACCGAACAGAAACACTACAGACTCAAGAACCGCATCTTTGCATAAAAGGTTATCCAAACATAATGAATCATTTGATCATAATAACATCATAAAAATAAATGAAGAATGTAGCAAATCTATATTACTAAATGTAATTGACAAACTAAATGAAAAAGAAATTTTGATAACTTCAAAAATGTTTAATTCTGTTTATGATTTGGTTAAGAGAAACTGACCTATGTCTGATTTGCCAGATTTAATCGAGCTGCAAATTAAAAATGGTATTGTTCTAGGATTATCATTGCAGTCTAGATTCTCAGGAATTAGAACAGTTGAACATATTTCTAAACAAATAAAATTAGAAATATTCTCCAAAATAACAGAAAAAAAAAAGTGCAAAATTTCTATAATAGCAGAAGAATCATAATGTTGTCAATTCGTTTGCTATTATAGAAAAAAAGTGTTTTAGTTATTATTTGCATACAAGTTGAGCTCATTGAACCATGTATGACTTTTGTAGATCTTGTAGAACTAGAAAATACCAACGCAGAATGTATACATGCTACTATAATTGCTACTTTAAATTCATATGGATTTTATGATAACTATTTAAAAAATCATCTCATTGCATTTTGTTCTGATGGAGCTAGTGTAATGTTAGGAAACAAATCAGGTGTTGCAATCAAACTTCTACAAAAATTTCCCAACATTGTGATTTGGCATTGGTCAGCTCATTGTTTACAATTAGCATTACACGATTGGATAAAAAACATTAAATAAATAAATAAATTTGAAATATTTGTGGATAAATTGTATGCTTTTTATCATCAATCACCAAAAAATCAGCAAGAATTAAATACGATTGCAAAAGACCTTGGTATCGAAATTTTAAAGATTGGCCGTGTGTTTGGACCATGATGGGCAGCTTGCAGTTTACGAAACCGCTCTTGCTGTGTGGAGAAATTACCCAGCTTTATGCAAGCATTTTGCATCAAACAATAAATATAAGGGCTTTTTAAACAGATTTCTCAATTTGAATTTTTAAAAGATCTAGCATTAATGATTGACATCCTATAGGAATTATCGTATCTGTCAGAAGCTCTACAAAGTCGCAATATAAGTATTATAAGAGCTAATTCCTTAATCATGCAAACAATTAATGCAAATAATGATTTTAAAAATTCTGTAGGTTCTTATGAATCTAAAATTGATACCATGTTAAAATCAAAAGAATTTGAAGGAATAGCAAGTGAAAACAAATCAGATTTTACAAACTACCATGAGAAACATTATTAAACCCTCTTATAATGTCTTTAAAGGATAGATTAATGCAGCAAATAAATTTTAAACTTAAAAATGAAAATTATGAGGATTTGGAAGATGAAGAACTCAAAAACATTTTAAATGTATGTTATCCTGAAACATTGAATATGAAAGAAGTTACGTGTCCATGGTTAGAAGGAAAACAGAGAATAAGATATTTAAATTTTATTTTGAAATATGAAATTAAAATTAATGATTTTAGAGATTTAGTGGAAATGGCTTTGACTGGAAAGTTACAAAATGAAATGACCAGTACGGTAAAAAAAAGCCAAAGTGATTATGGCAACAATTGCAGTTTACAGTGCTGAAGCCGAACTAGCTTTTAGTGTTATGAATAATATCGTAACGACGAAGAGATCTTCTCTCACTGTAACATATTTCAGATTTAATGACAATATGTATAAATGGGAAACCCTTGAATGAATTTAATCCAAATCCCTATGTCAAATATTTTCTAGAAAATCATCGCTCAGCTATAGATCCCCCTAGAAGAACCCAAGACTTGAAGGAGGAAGGAAATAAGGTGTGACAGCTGTTGTCATAAGTATTTCCTTAAAGTAATTGTTTGTAAACGTTAACTTGTAAAGGAGGGAGTTTTTTTTCTGGGTAAATGTGCACCAGACAGCGAGTTTGTTTTTTTTTCACATAAAATCGTCTCATCGTCTCGAAAGTGATTTTATTAAATAAAATATTATAGTTACTGTTACTACCATTTTACAAATAAGAATTCACTTTTGGTAATCACATAAATAAATAGGACTATAAATAATGCCCCTTGATTGTTACCGTTGATTATCACTTGAAGTATAAAAACAAAAGAGAAATATAACATATTTCAATATTATTGTGTTTTTGATAATATTTATTATTATTTATAGATTGTTTGTCATAAAAACTTCTATCATAAACAAAAAAAATTTATTTTGTTTATAAACACCCTGCAAACATCCAATTGCATTCACAAACATCCTGCCGTGGGCATGGATGTTTGTGATCGTCTGTGGAAATATTAGTGGTGGTGGTTGGCAGTAGATGGCGTTGGTGTAGGGTTTTTTTTCCCTTCGATGCGAGTCCTTTGTTAAAATTTCCATAGCTCACCACTGGTTACAGGTGCAATACATACAGTATAATCCAGGGTGGGCCAGCGGAGGGAGTGGGTCTTTGGATGAGTTGAGTAAGCTATTTAATTTTGCAGGGGGTTTAAAGGTGGCTTTGAGGTTGTATTTTTGTAGTATTCTGTTTATTTTATCCGATGTCCCTTTAATGTAAGGAATGGTTATAGTTTTATTGTAGTCTGGTTTGTCTTTGTTATTTATTGAGGTCATGTAGAGAATTCTGTTAATAGTGTTTTGGCTGAAACCATTTTTTTAAAAAGTATTGCTGATAACTTTAAATTGTGCATGTTCACTGGAGCAGATCTTCAGAGTCCTGTTTTTTAGAGTATTAACGACACCTAGTTTTTGTGTTGGGTGGTGGTAGGAGTTTATATGTATATATTGGCTAGTATGTGTCAGTTTCCGGTAAACAGTGAAGGAAAGATTGCCAGAAGAAAGACTTCTGACAAGTGTATCTAGAAACGGAATTTTTCTAGAGGAGGACTTGTGTGTTCTAGAGGAAGTGTGTTCTATTTTTCAATCTCAATTGTGAACAGCATACGTTTGTGTTGTTTGTTTAGGTGGCTAAGGAATGTGCCTAGTGTCAGGTGGCCATGGGACCAGATCGCGAAAACATCGTCAATGTATCTAAGCCAGACTTTGAGTTTTAAAGTAGAGGAATCTAAAGCATGTTGCTCAAAATGTTCCATATAAAAGTTAGCAATGGGGGGGAGGGGGAGGGGATAAAGGCGAGCCCATGGCATGTAGAAAGCATTTTGCCATACAAAATAACCAGAATGTAATACATGCACAAAGAGCGCCGTGATATCTGGAGGGAATTTGTTCCATAAAAGAAGGATTGTGTCATTAATTGGGACATTCGTAAAGAGGGCAGAGATGTCAAAACTGACTAATAGATCATCTTCTAATGTAATTGATAATGTTTATGAAGTGTGTGTGTGTGTTTCTGATATAGGAGGGGGAATGACCTACCAACACCTTGAGTGTTGCCACTAATTTCATGGCTAAGTGATAATTCAGGCTATCTATCCCTTCGACTATCGGCTGGAGTGATGTGTTTAGTTTGTGTATTTTCGGTAGCCCGTAAATTCTTGGGGAACGAGTGTAGTGTGGAAATAGTTTTTTGACCCTGTCTTCGGCCCATGTGGTAATTGATTTAAGTATTTCTCTGTTTTCTTTTTTATTCTATTGGTTGGGTAGTAGCTGTGGTAGAATAACCTGTGATCAAATCATTGTTTCTTTAGCTTACTGTATGTAATGTAACTCAGCTTGTCCTGTGTATTTGTATATGCTCCAGATGATGATCTTAATATGAAGACTGAAACATCGGGAAATTAAAGGAGTTATTCATAACACGGTTTAAAGTCCATAATTTCTAAAATGGATATCCTTAAATAATATCAGTTTTAAGAAGATTTTAAATCCTGTCAGAAGGTAAAGTCACCACTCAACGTTCATTGTCAAATAACAAATACACAGATTGTCTAAAATTATTATTATTAACATCTGACCTCCGTGGAGTCGGACTTATCGCAGGAGGTACACACTATTGAACGCTATGCTCATCCAACCGTGCTTAAACTGATTCAATGAGTCTACATTCACAACACACTCAGGCAATACATTCCACTCACCAATCACTCTCCATGCAAAGAACCTTCTCTCCACACCACTGCTCACACCCTCTCCCATTCTATGGAAAAATCTCCTCTATGTCAACCTGATAACAACCCCTGACTAGCTTATATGTCTCAATCATACCCCCCCCTTCCTCCTATTCACAAGGCTTTGCAATTTACATTCTCTCAATCTGTCCTCATACTCTACATTCCAAAGACCACTGACCATCTTTGTGAATCTTCTTTGGATCCTTTCTAACATATCCTCATCACTATGAAAACGCAGCGACCAAATCTGTGCACAATAATCCATATGAGGCCTGATCAATGTCTTATATAATGGCATCATAACCTCTTTGTTTCTGCATGTCAAGGTCCTCTGCATCATTGCCATTATCAAGTCCTCCTCTAAGGCCATAACATCTCTTGATTATGCATGGTTCGTCCTAATTTTGCATCATCTGCAAACAGTTGCATATCACTAGTTAAACCCATCCCAATATCATTAATATACAAACTGAACAACAATGGCCCCAAAACTGACCCCTGTGGCACACCACTAGTGACTTTTCTCTTTCGGGATACCGCATCACCATATAAAACTTTCTGATACCTATCTGACAGCCAGTCACTGATCCAACTTGGAAGTCTGTTATCCAATCCCATCTGTTTCAATTTATTTAACAACTTGTTGTGTGGCAGTCAATCAAAAGCTTTTGCAAAATCCAAGTACACCATTGTATATGCATCTCCCCTGTCCAAGATATTTGTCATCTTCTTATAATATGTAAGTTAGTAAAACATGATCTCCCCTTAACAAACCCATGCTGATAACCACAGAGAATACTGCTATTATCAACCCATTTCTGTATCCTATTTCTCACCAATTTCTCTACAACTTTCACCACAACTCCAGATATACAGACTGGCCTATAATTTTTAGCCACAGTCCTATCACCACCTTTATACAGTGGAACAATTCTACCTTCTTTCCACTCCCTTGGAACCTGTGTTGTTGTAAGCCTGTTATTAAAAAGGCATGCCAATGCTACTGCCAATTTCCTGGAACATTCCCTTAAGAACGCATCGCGATGTCATCAAATCCTATCACCTTACTGATTGACATCGATGTTATTTATTTCTTCAAATACCTCCTGCTCACTCACAATTAAGCCATCCTCTCATATGTCCTCTACACTTAAGTTGCTCATGATTCCACCCTGATGATGGACACTCTTATAAGTTGATCACTGAATATCTTAATATCTTCTGCAGCGGTTACCATTCTCCTATTTTCATCCATTAACATTATCTTACCATAATCATTCTTCCTTCTACTTGCCACATATCTAAAAAAAAACTCTCTAAGGTTTTTCTTTGCCTGATTTGCCAATTTCTACTCATACTCCACTTTTGTCTTCCTCACCAACTGCATCACTCTCCTGGCTTGTTCTTTATACTCTTCATGTAACTGATTATTACCACTATTCTTCTTGTGCTACCTCCTAAGTACCTTCTTCTTCCAGATTTCATGCTAAAGTCCTTCATTCATCCATCCATTTTACACCTACCTTATTCAGCTTTTTGGCCTTTGGAATACATTCACACACTGATGCTGTTATGTATTTCTTTGTCAGTTTCCAAGCAGCATCTATTTCCTTACCACTCAACTCCTCATTCCATGCTGCAGCTCCAAGCTATTTTCTAAGCTTGTCAAAATCACCAGCCTTGCACTTCCACATATATCCTTTCTTCACAGAAGTCTGCATATAGCTAGCCACAACCTCATGTGATTACTTCATAATCACTCACCGACTGGTGGAAAGTGCAAAACCACACACACACACAATTACATCCTTTGATGAAATGATCAGATCTAAAACTCTTGATCCTTGAGTGCCTTCCTTTACATGCTGCCTGAGACAGTTACCTCTCAAGAACTGGAGAAATTAATTTTTCTTATTCCCAAATGCTATATCTTCATTCCAATCTATACCACCATAATTAAAGTTGTCCATAATAATTACCCTTTCTTTGTTCACTAATCGAAGTTGTTTATACATTTCTTCATCATCACCATCCACATTCCCTGGTCTATAGCAAACATCCAACTAAATATGTCTTCCTGTCAACCTCCACTTTACACCATTCTGTCACTATTATAACACTATTTCCCTCTTTCATGTCTACCCTATGTGGACATAATTCCCCTGCTATCATCAAGAGCACTCCTTCTCCCTTACAACCCAACTATCAGACCAGCAACATATTTCGTTACAGAGAACTAAATTTGTAAGAATAGACTTCAATTATTTAAAGTCTATTCTAGCAATTCCATTTTGTTAAATTAGCCATTAAACCAGCAATTTTGTTAAATGGTTTACATATAAAGAAAATAAAAAAGAGATTACAGTGCAACATTATCTCAGGTTAAAGCAACAGCCCATAATAGTGGTTATTATTTTTTGGTATAGTGAATTTCCTTTGGACAATGAAGTTGAATGACTATGCCTAAATTAACTTGATAGAACTGTCATTATTACAATAATTATTCTCTTTTCTTGACAGAAGAGGCAGTTATCAGAAAACTTTCAAGACATTTATGTAATATTTGGAACAAAGGAAAACCATAATAATAGCTGGGAAAATATTTTAAGATAAAAGTTTTCCAAGCAAGTCTGACATCAAAATGTCAAATATAAGCTATTTGTATGGATAATTATATTGAATAAGACAGTTCAACTTTATAATTGCAGGCGTAGACTTCTGTGGCTAATTGGTTCAAAAGATATATTTCGGTGATTACACCACATTTTTTATTATTCAGTTATACAAAATACTGAAATAATAGTTCCCGACAAGTTTTGTAAATCGTAGGAGTTACATCTTCAGGGGGTAAATAGTATAACTTAAAGTTTAAACAAGAGAATTAATAATAAAATCATAACCATCTGCCTATTCATAAATTCAAATAATAGAATGCAGATATAAAACACATGACATCGTCCAGTATTGTTCAACATCAGTAATGTTTTATATCTGCATTCTGTTATTTGAGTTTATGAATAGCCAGATGGTTATGATTTGTATTTATTAATTCTCTTGTTTAAACTTTAAGTTATACTATTTACTCCCTGAAGATGTAAATCATACGATTTACGAAACTTGTCGGGAACTATTATTTCAGTATTTTGTATAACTGAATAATAAAAAATGTGGTGTAATCACCGAATTATATCTTTTGAGTTCAACTTTAATTCTCTCCATTTCAGCAGAGTGTCAGAAAATACTTGTTGGTCAAAACTAAACTAAACAAAAAATAAATATTAAATAACTGAAATAAGAAAACTTCACCTTTAAAACTGGCTTTAAAGTTTACATACTGTTTCACATTAAAAACACTTACAAATCAAATGCTGATATAGAAGGAGGATCTGCAATAAATTCAAACTCAGGTGGTGGTTCTTTGGGAACAATAGCTAGTTCAGGAACTTTTCCAATTTCACTTGACTTTTGAGTAATCGGTACAGGCTATAAGGAAAACAAATATTCAAAACTAAAATTAATATTATTCGAAAATATTCAAATGCAGCATATGCTTATAACAGATTTCAGTAATATGTCTGGATAACTATGGATCAAAACTATACGATCATCATATATTCCATAACAAATGCAGGAAACACATGGATTCTGAACAATAGTTAATCTTTACACTTCTATACCGTAATCATTATAATGAATTTAGTTTAATCCTTTATCCCAGTGAGAGCAAACAAAGTTTGCGCCTGAAAATATCTTCAGGACTAAATATAGTGTTGCACTATCTTATCCAGTAAGTAGTGCAACACCAAGGCAACTCGTGGCAAAGGTGGAGCAAGCTACCAGGCACTTCTAACCCAGTATCTCCCATAATGCACAACACATTTCCTATGTGGATATGTATACTGTTATGCATTAAAGGGATTGGCCATCTACCCAGACTAGTTTCGACCTTTATTGAGGTCTCTTCAGTGGGAGCCAGGCCCAGAGCTGGAGATACCAGGCAGAAGCAGTAGCAAGTCATCTGTGCCTATGGGAGTTGCCAAAAGGTTTATCACCTTTTTTAAAATTTACTCTGGATTTAGAGAAAGATGTTGAAAATTTATTTATCACTAGGTTTGACTATAATGAATTTAGTTTAATCCTTTATCCCAGTGAGAGCAAACAAAGTTTGCGCCTGAAAATATCTTCAGGACTAAATATAGTGTTGCACTATCTTATCCAGTAAGTAGTGCAACACCAAGGCAACTCGTGGCAAAGGTGGAGCAAGCTACCAGGCACTTCTAACCCAGTATCTCCCATAATGCACAACACATTTCCTATGTGGATATGTATACTGTTATGCATTAAAGGGATTGGCCATCTACCCAGACTATACCGTAATCAATTGATATAAACTTTCTTCTGAACAGAAGAGCTGATAATTTTAATTCAGAAAATGAAACTGAATGCACTACTGACTTAAACATGCACTATGATGAACTTACAAGTCTATTACTGATGTAGGTCTCACCATTCAGCAACAAGGGATAAGAGTAAAAAGGCAACTGCTAGAACAATACTCTCACATAACTGATGGCGAGCCTCAATGTAATAAGCACTGATGGTAAGAGGTAAAACAAAGAAACAACAATTTTGAAACCATCAGCATCAAGAAAAAAGAAGACTAAATTGCAAGATATTCCTTGAATTACCCTTCCCTCTTCTCCATGTGAATGATAACCTTAAAGGCATGCGAAACATACTTAGAGACCTAACACCTTCTCTTTTTCGAGGGGGGACAGCAGCAAAATGATTTTGCAGGCTGTCTGTCAGATAATATATGAAAAAGAACCTAACAAATGATGAGTCAATAGGGTTCACAATCAGCTGGCATATAATCTTGCTACCATATACTTTGATAGATCATGCCTGTAGGGGAGTCTGAGCACTATTACATGGAGGGCACTGTCGAGAGCAATGCTATAGCAAGGATACTAACCACCCTCTGTATGAGCATCATGCCCAACAGTTTGTTCTTACAATCCATGTCAATAATGTCCATACACTCTTTTTTTTTTTTTTTTTTTTTTTTTAACTATTCCCAAATCCCACCATGGCACAAAGATAATGAGTGTCAGTCATCATCAAATTCCTGCCATGTACCCTCAAGGGCTGTGATATGATATGATATCACAGGATATGATAGTACTACATGAAAAATTTACATCATTACTAACTTCTCTACAATTTTCCTCCAAATCAGCCTGTTACTTGTCAAGACTCGAACATTATCAGATCTTATATTTCTATCGTCTAAGGCACTTTGTACAGTATCAATCCACCTATATCTTGGTCTTTCTCTGGGTCTTTTTCCTGCCAACCTGGCAGAGAACACTTGTTTTGCTAATCTTTCCTCGCCCATTCTATTTAAGTGACCATATCACCTGAGATTAGCTCTGCTAATGCATTCCTGGATGCTACCAATGTCAAGTTCTTTCCTAATATCCTCATTTTTAACATGATATTGCCATTGATGCCATCTGTTCATGCCTCTAATCTTTCTCAGGACTCTCATATCTGCAGTCTCTAGTCTTTGGTCAAGTGTTTTACTTCTGACCCAGCTCTCAGATCCATAAGTTAAAACTGGTTTGAACACTGTCTTGTATACAGCTAATTTCTCTCTTATTCCATATGAATTTATTCAAATGACTTCCCACCATACCAGTTTTGTTGATTCTGCTGTCTATTTCCATATTTAATTTACCATCTTCACTAAAACTCGTGGCTAAGTAACTGAAATGTTTTACTTGTTCTATGGGTTCTCCATTCACAACACAGTTGACATTTTCAATGATTCTGACTATTTTCATTGTCTTTGTATTGTTATTGCTGACCTTCTTACCAAATCTATTACAACAGTTATTCAGTTTAGTCAGGGAATCTTGCAGACTTGTAGCAGATTTATTTAGAAGTATATGATCTTGCATAAAGCAAAGAGCGGACATTAACATCTCCAATTTTGATATCATGTTTAATACCACTTTCCTTCATAATGTGATCTATATAGATAATGAATGATAGCAAGGCTATGTACATCCTTGTCTCACACCAGATTTAACATTAAACCATCTTCCTATATACTTCCTTCAATTCTAACTGCTGACTTACAACTCAAATAGAGACCAAGTATTGCTTGGTATAATGCTGCATTGACACCATATAACTGTATTGTATTGAATAGCTTCTCTCTTGCCACCTTGTCATATGCCTTTTCCAGAAAGACAAAACTTAAATATAGATCTTTGTTATATTCCCATGCTTTCTCAACTATTTGTCGTAAAGTGAAGATCTGATCCTGACAGCCTCTATTTGGCCTGAATCCAGCTTGTTCTTCCACAATTCTTCTTAACCGTTTCTCAAGTATACTTGCATAAATCTTACCAGGAATACTCAGTAGGGAAATACCTCTGTAATTCTTACATTCAGTTTTATTTCCCTTTTTATATATGGGTATTATGAGAGCACAACTCCAATCATCGGGAATTCGTCTCTCTGTCCAGGCTTTCCTAACTATGCAGTGTAGCCAATGGTAGACTTTTATACCGCCACACTTCAGCATTTCTGGTCAAATATCATCTACTCCTGCTGCCTTTCCACATTTCAAGCCTTTGATGGCATTTTCTACTTCAAGTATGGATATGTATTCCTGACAGTATGCCTGGTGAGTGTTTTTTTACCACTGTGCTATCACTGCTTGTTTCATTTAGCAATTTTTCAAAGTAATGAGTGGCAGTAAAAATTAAAAACTTTCAAAACTGATCACTATTATACCAAACTTTTACCCACATCCATAGCATAAATGTCAAGATAAATGATGTACATTATCGCTTACAACCATCACATCTACATAAGACCCATTTTTCGACAGATACTCAAACAACAGTTAGTACAATTACAATTAACCTTGTAAGGTACTCAAACAACAGCTAGTACAATTAACCTTAATTGTCCACATTGCACTCTTCACGATTCCTTTTGCCACAAAAGGAATACCTGTGTTTTCATGAGATTCCAAACTAATTGCCAAAGAATGCCAAATTTAGAACCTCCTACTTTTGCCTTCTTTAACTAAAGATTTTCAATATAAGAGTAATAAATGTAGTTGTAGATGTAAATTAATAATAATTAATATTTAATTATTATTAAATATTAATTATTAATAAATAATAATTAATATTTAATAAAAACTATTATTATAAATAATACAAATAATAACAATTAATTAATTACATCTAAGTGAAAACTTAGATATAAATTAAATTACACTTGCTTTAGAGAAAGCAACTAACAGAAAGAAAAAGGAAAAATTGGTCCTTTTTGGGGATCTAAATAGCAGAGTAGGAAATGATTGTCAGACATACAGAAATGTTTTGGGAAAATTTGGAGAAATGAGCAAAGTTAATAATAATGGCAAATACTTGTTGGATTTCTGATCAGGATATGGACTGGTTATTACTAACAATGTTCCAACATAAAAATGAATAAATTCACATGGAGAGAAGAGGCAAGGAATAAGAAAAGTCTCATTGACTACATTATTGTTGATAGTAATGTTTTCTTCCTGATGCAGGACCACAGAGTGTAAAGAGGATTTGAAATTGGAACTGATCACATTAGTCTTGAGTAAAAAACTTGCTTTAGAGAAAGCAACTAACAGAAAGAAAAAGGAAAAATTGGTCCTTTTTGGGGATCTAAATAGCAGAGTAGGAAATGATTGTCAGACATACAGAAATGTTTTGGGAAAATTTGGAGAAATGAGCAAAGTTAATAATAATGGCAAATACTTGTTGGATTTCTGATCAAGATATGGACTGGTTATTACTAACAATGTTCCAACATAAAAATGTGAATAAATTCACACGGAGAGAAGAGGCAAGGAATAAGAAAAGTCTCATTGACTACATTATTGTTGATAGTAATGTTTTCTTCCTGATGCAGGACCACAGAGTGTAAAGAGGATTTGAAATTGGAACTGATCACATTAGTCTTGAGTAGGATAAAATTGAATTTCATATTGAAAAGAAGAACATGTAAGAAAATTTTAAAGTGAATAAAAGTTGAGCAGCTCTCAGATGTGATCGGTAGATAAACATTAATCAAGAAAAAATGAATGAGTTTGAGAAGAGGAACCAAACCTTGGAGATTCAGTGGCAAGCCCTGAAGAAAACACTGATTGATTCAACCAGAGAGGCATGTGGTGAGGATGTCTGCAAGGATAGAAAAATCAGAACTTCATGGTGGACACAGGAAGTTAAAGAGGCAGTGAAGGAAAAGAAGAAAGCATATCAAAAGTTCAAGGCAAATAAGTCAGCTTCTGCTCTTAGAGAACACAGAGACAAATGTAAGAAAGCCAAACACTGTGTAAAACTAGCTAAACAAAAATCATGGGAAGACTTTGGTAAGAATATAGAAAATAAATATCAAGAAGGTGGCAAGATATTCTGTAGGTTGTTGAAGAAGCTCAGAAATGGAGGAAAGAGTGTTGTAAAAGGAATTAGAGATGATAAAGGTGACATGAAAACGTGAGAAAAAGATATCCTTGAAGTATGGAGTAATTACTTAAAAAAAATTGCTAAATGAAGCAAGCAGTGATAGCACAGTGGTAAAAAACATTCAACAGGAATGCAATACATATCCATACTTGAAGTAGAAAAAGTCACCAAAGGCCTGAAATGTAGAACGGCAGCAGGAGTAGATGATATTCGACCAGAAATGCTCAAGTATGGAGGTATAAAAGTCTTACAGTGGCTGCACTGCACAGTTCAGAAGGTCTGGACAGAGGGACGAATTCCAGATAATTGGAGTAGAGCTCTCATAGTACCCATATATAAAAAGGGAAATAAAACAATGCGAGAATTACAGAGGATTTCTGTATTGAGTGTGTTCCGGGTAAAATTTTTGCATGTATACTTGAGAAGGACTGTGGAAGAAAAGCTTGGTGAAGATCAAGCTTTTCTTCATGCTTACAGCCAAAACACTATTAACAAAATTCTCTATATTATTACCAAATGTTTAGGGAAATAACAACGTAGACTAGGATATACATTAAAATAACTTTTTAATACAAATTCAATATTTCGGCAACATCACGTTGCCATTTTCAACAGGAACTTGTGAGCAAGACACTTGCACGCAGGCACAGCAAACAGTAAATGAGGACGAAGCAGGAAGCTATTCTTTCTCCTAAAGTCCTATTGGTAACCCCTAGCGGGCAATGTTGGTATTCTTGGGCAATTGGGCTGAGGTCTTCTGATGTAGGTTTCCCAAATTTGTTGAGGTTTGGATTGTTTCTTAGTGCTGAGGCTGATTCTATGAAAAGCCTTTCGTACTTGTATTTACTACGGTGAATGATCGTGGCTTTCTTCCACCGTATTGTATGGCGATTATCCAGAGCATGGTCTGCAAGACCAGAGTGGCTGTATTGGTGGAACCGGATGTAGTCCTTGTGTTCTGTAATTCTGATATTGGCTGTCCTGCCTGTTTGGCCAAAGTGGACAGTTTCCAGCTGCAAGGGATCTGGTATACCCCAGGTAGGTCTGGGGGGGGGGGTCTTTAGTGGAGTGGATAAGGGATGCCAATTTCTTATATGGTCTGTAACAAGAAGTTAAACCGTGTTTTTTTAGGATTTTTGTAATTTTTTCAAAAGTGCCTCTGATATAGAGTATGGTGATGGATTTAGAGTAATCCTTGTTGTGAGGGGGGGGGGAGGATGTTGTGGTTATTGGTTTCAATATTTTTTGGATTGTTTTGGGAGGGTAGCCATTGGCTGAGAAAGTGTTGAGAATGTGGTTTAGTTCTGTGGTTAGGGCACTGTCATTTGAAAAGATAAGTTTAGCCGTGTTGTGTAGTGTCTTAATGACACCATATTGTTGTGAGGAAGGGTGGTGGGATTGTTGGTGAATGTATCTGCCTGTATGGGTGGGTTTTCTATCGACTATCGGCTGTGCCTGCGTGCAAGTGTCTTGCTCACAAGTTCCTGTTGAAAATGGCAATGTGACGTTCCCGAAATATTGGATTTGTACTAAAAAGTTATTCTAATGTATATCCTAGTCTACGTTGTTATTTCCCTAAACATTTAGTAATAATGCATAACCAACGTCTAAGCCTTTCCACTAAAATTCTCTATAAGATCTCAATAAAAAACAAAGATAAACCAGACTACAATAAAACTATAACCATTCCTTACATTAAATGGACATCAGATAAAATAAACAGAATACTACAGAAATACAATCTCAAAGCCACCTTTAAACCTCCTGCAAAATTAAAAAGCTTACTCAACTCATCCAAAGACCCACTCCCTCCACTAGCCCACCCTGAAGTATACTCATATTTATTGCACCTGTAATCTATCATATATAGGGGAAACAGGATGCACAATTCCTATTAGACAAAAGGAACATAAACGACCCATTAAATATAATAACTATGGTGAAGCTGGCCTTTCTGATCATGCCCTGAACACTTTACATAGAATTGACTGGAAAAGCACCAGCTGTTTACATTACACCAAAACATGGTATGAACGTAAATTTAAGGAAGCCTGTGAGATTCTTATCAAACAACAACATAATTAGTTCCACCTGTAGAGTGGTGATAGAGCTGTTTAACTTACTAAGCTCTATGCGAGTAGTGCTGATTTGTTCTTGGAGAAGCGCTAAACTTGTCCATCGGTAAATATGATGTACTTGTGCCAAATTTAACTTTTCTTTAAATATGAGAAAAGCTGGAATGATATCACTGTCATGGCATCGCTTGAGGAAGGCTAACCTGTCAACTTTCTCGACAATTTCAGTTTCAACTTACCAGACTGTCGCGCTTTGTATAGAATTCATCAACTTACCAGGCTGTCGCCCTTTGTATAGAATTCATGACTTATTTTTAATGGTATTAACAATACCAGACCAATTATTTTATAAAAAGACGTTTTACTAACTTGCTTATATTTTGCTTTATTTCAAATCAGCATCATCAGAGCACAACACAGTATGTATACATGACAGTGAGTAAGTGAAACAATACAATTGTACCGGACAAAAGATATAAGTCCTATTTTGGCACCTCTAATGTTTAAAAGGACTTCTCAGAACAGTAATAGAAGGTAAAGTTCCTGGAAAAAGAGGCAGGGGTAGACCATCAATGAGATGGATGGATGGTGTGTGTGTGTGTGTGGAGTGACTAATCGTCAGAGAGTTGAGGCTGCCAGAAAAGCAAACAACAGAACTACATGGCGAGGCTTGGTGTGGAACATCATCGAGCATCGAAGTGACCAAATTTGCCAAATTTAATCTGTAGATGCCCAGTGAACATAGAGAGAGAAAGTTTAAAAAAAAAATTACAGCTATGTGGGAGTTGCTCTTAAGAAGAAACGAATGTGTTATTTAGAAATTGTTACAGATCTGAAAGATTATTTTTTGAGTCAGCCATGGCTATGAAGAATTCTCCTAACCTGAACAAATATGGTTGCATTAATTTGCCAAAAATTTGGGAGACTGTTATCTTAAGAACAACTCCCACATAGCTGTAATTTTTTTTTTTTAACATTAGAGGGTGAAAAAAAAAAAAAAAGGACATGAGATCTTTTGTCCAGTACAATTGTATTGTTTCACTTACTGTCGTGTATATATGCTGTGTTGTGCTCTGATGATGCTGATTTGAAATTCAGCAAAATATAAACAAGTTAATAAAACATCTTTTTATAAAATAGTTGGTCTGGTGTTGTTAATACTGTTAAAAATAAGTCAAGGACATAGCTTTAATAAAAATCTTGCAACAGGCCAAGTTTCTAAGCAGTAAAAGGAGGATAAGCTTGCATAGAATAGAAGGCAAGCATTAAAGTATAGTCTAGTTTTTATTTCTCACATGGTTGCTAAGATGGATAATTGGCAAGAGCTCATACACAAAATTGGGCAGTGAGGGTAATATTATTTATAAAGGCTACTACCGTGGATTTGTTATTGGACATTCCTGTTTTAGTAATTTGATGGGGTTTTTTTATAATAAAGTAACAAGAGCAATGGATTAGGGAAAGCATATGTAATTTTTCTAGATTTTGCAAAGACATTTAATAAGGTACCTCACAATATGCTGATATTTAAGGTGCAATGTTTGGGTTAAGATATCTGATGGTCTTTTATAATAAAGTAACAAGAGCAGTGGATTAGGGAATGCATGTCATTTTTCTGGATTTTGCAAAGGCATTTAATAGAGTTCCCTCACAATGAGTTGACATTTAATACATTCACATTGGGAAGCATTTCTCGCGTTTAACGTACCCACAGGACTTCTCATTACCATTTGTGTGCCACTTCTATGTCAGGTGGGCAGGCTCGCTGATACAAAGTTCATATGGCATGTTAGCTGTGACTCTTGGTAGAATTTTATTTGAAGTTAGCATTTGTGATCGGTCTTAATGACACTGAAAATTTCAAATGCAATCAAACAAACACTTACTTCATGTAATTGAAATTTTGGACAAATATTAGCACAATTGTTTATAGTTAGATACTGTGTTTGGCAGCACAATAAAAGGTTTTGCTTGAATCTATGCAGCATGGTTTCTGTGGGAGAGGACATGTTTCATTAGGTAGTGCCATTTTTATCCCAGTTGTCTCTAATTCCACTATTTGCTGAAAAATATATCACACAGACTGCAAATGACTCTGTATCTTATTTAGCGATACAATAAAACTATTGTTTTTCTTGCATCTGCAGTATAGTGGCTGTTGGGGAGGACATGTTGTTCACTATATAGAAACAGCTGCTTCCAGTCTTCGGACACATGAAAACCAACAAACTAGAGGCATGTGTGGGAAATCCACATGTTCTAGTGATGAGTTCCTTGAGCCACTGTCAAGAAAGAAAAAAAAAAACACATCTGATGAAGTTCAAATTTTCAAAGATGCAGTGAATAATTCGAATAATGATTTCAATTGGGTACTGTATTTACAGAGCAGTTCCTCATCTGACGAGGAAGATATTTCACAAAGTAAGGTTTCTGAATTTTCATTTTCAAATGAATGGAATCCGGTAAGTAACATGACCGATTCAGGAGTACAGTAGAGAAGATGAGTAACTTTTACCACCAGATACGGAAAAGCCATCTGCAGCATACTCTGCATTTCTAACTGATGACCTAATGGAATTTATGGTAAGAGAAACTAACAGATAAGCAGATTGGTGGTTATCTACAACTCAAGGTTGTGAAACTCCAGGGAGACAAGTGAATTCCAAGAATTAAACTTATTAAGAACAAAATTATTTATGTATATATTATACTACTATATAAAACAAAACAAAACTGATCATTAGTAAATAAAAGAATCATCAGAAAATAAAGTGAAATATATAAAAAAAAGAAAGCAATACACATAAGCACAATAAACTGTATACAAGATCGGCTCCTCTGTCAACCCACATGAATCATCTGATCAGCATTATTAGATTTACTGAGCTAGCAATGTATACAGTCACTGTTTCTTATTGGTTAGTGATTTATATGTCATAAACAAATTCCTTTCTACCTATTATTATTATTATTGTTCCGGGAAACTCCAAGGAGTCGACAGACTCATCGAGGGAGGCCCTAACATCATGTCAAGAACAACTATTCAACATTCACACAGTATCTATCATACCTTGCCTTGAACTGATTCACGGTCGTAGCACCCACAACAGACTCTGGAAGCTTATTCCACTCATTTACCACTCTCCAAGTAAAGAACCTAGCTCTAACACCCTTGTCAACCACGCTCTTGCCCAGCTTCCATGCATGGCCCCTAGTCCTCCCACCACCAGTCATATTTTCAAAAATATGATCTGGATCAATCTTATAAAAACCCTTCAGTAATTTGAATGTCTCAATCATATCACCCCTCCTTCGCCTATCGTCCAATTTCTGCAACCCACAAATCTTCAACCTATTCTCATAAGGTTTATTCCACAGACCTGCTATCATTTTGGTCACTCGTCTCTGGACCCTCTCCACTTCCCATCACGAAGAAACCCTGGTGCCCATAGCTGGGCACAGAAGTCCAGATGGGGTCTTATCAAGGCGCGATACAGAGGAACAACAACTTGTTCATCTCTGCATGTTAAAGTATTTTTCAGAAGCCAAGTGATTTGGTGAGCTGTTTTAGTTACTTTTGCAATGTGCCCCCTAAACTTCAACTCCCTATCCACCAACACTCCCAAATCCCTGGCCTCATCAATCTCCTGGAGTATGGTTCCACCAATGCGATATACTGCTGCTATTCTTTTCACCCCATAACCTTACACTTTGCCACATTAAATTGACATCCATTTTTCCTAGCCCAGTCCTCCAAACTATCCAAATCATCCTGTAAAATTTTGGCATCCTGTGCACTCACAACTGCTCTACCCAACTTTGCATCATCAGCAAACAAGTGAACACTTCCTCTCAGATCCTTTCCAATATCATTGATGAACAAATTGAAAAGCAGTGGTCCAAGAACAGAGCCCTGTGGCACTCCACTAGTCACAAGACGTCTTTTAGACTCCACTCCTGAATAAACCACTCTTTGATATCTCTCCTTCAACCACCCTCTTATCCATCTCACCAACCCTATATCTATACCCATCTGCTCCAGTTTACTGATTAGGGTTCCATGTGGTATCCTATCAAAGGCCTTGGCAAGTTCCAGTAGTATCACTGTAAACCCATTACCCCTATCCAGTTCAGCCGTCACTGTGTTATAAAACGTGAGCAAGTTACTGAGGCATGATCTACCCTTCACAAAACCATGCTGTCCCCCATACAATATCCCATTTTCATCTATCCAATCCTGTATTCTTTTCTTGACTAATTTCTCTAAGACCTTGACAATGATTCCTGATATGCTAATCGGTCGGTAATTTACAACAGCAGTCTTAGAACCACCTTTATGCAGTGGAACTATTTTCCCCTCTTTCCACCCGCTCGGGACTAACCCAGACCCAAGACTCAAATTAAACAAAATGGTCAAGGGTACTGACAATTCTTTAGCTGCTTCTCATACAACACGAGCTGGTATACCATCCAATCCCACAGATGTATTGACATTGAGGTTATGCAATAGACTACTCACCTCCACTTCATTAACCACAATTCCCGTATAATCTACTGGTTTATTTGTTTCTGCAATGTCACCACCTGGATGATATACTTTTGCAAAGTGCTCACTCAGTAACTCAACTGATTCAGTTACCTCCCTACCATCAGCATTCTTTAAAATCAATTTGCCATGTACATTTTTCCTTTTACTTGCTACATATTTAAAAAACTGTTTAGGATTCTCTTTAGCCTGCATGGCCAATGTTCTTTCGTAATCCTTTTTTGCTTTTCTTACCACACTCGTCACCCTTCTGGCCTGCGCTTTATACCGTTCATGTGCCTGCCGGTCACCCTTCTCCTTAAATTCCCTCCATAGTTGTTTCTTTTTTTGCAACTTAAGCTTAATGGTGTTATTCATCCATTTAACCCCTACTTGATTTATTATTCGGACTCTAGGTATACAGTCATCCAAGCACTTCTTAACTACCTCCCATGCACTATCAACTTCTAGTCCTTGCAGTTGTACATGCCATGGCACTGAACCAATTAAACTCCTAAGCTTGTCATACTTTCCAGCCCGATAATTCCACATGTGCCCTGTCTTAATTGAAAATTCTACACCTTTAGCCACCTCCCAAGTTAAGACCCTATGATCACTCTCACCGATTGGTGGCAATGTGGTCATATTTGTTACAGCCAAATCCTCAGATGTAATTACTAGGTCAAGCACTCTCTGACCCCTAGTATTTTCCATTACATGCTGTCGCAGATAGTTATCCCTTAATAACCGCATAAAATCCAGTTCCTTCCTCCCGTGTGTCCTCTCCTCACTCCAATCAATGCGACCATAGTTGAAATCTCCCATAATAATCACCCTTCTTCCACCCATTTCTTCTATTTGCTTGTGCATACTGTCACCACCATCTTTTCCATCACCTGGTCTATAGCAGCACCCAATTGTATATTTAGTTCTGCTAGCCACAATCTCACACCAAATGGCCTCAAATGTGCTCTTTTCTCTATCCTGCAATTCAACTTCTATTCTCCTTGGCTGGAGCTCATCAGCTATCATCAACAATACTCCTCCCCCCCATTTTATTCTCTCTGTCATTCCTGAACACACTATACCCATCACATTCAATCCCACTAGTTATATCATCTACAGTCAGCCATGTTTCACTAATACCTATAACCTGTGGTCTGGAAGTGCCAACCATGGCCAAAAACTCTTCCTTCTTGTTCCTAATACTCCTAGTATTAGTGTACATGAATTTAAGACCATTAGCCCCAACCCTACCTTGATGCCTTATATTAACTATCCCACTCAGATTTGTTGTCCTTATTTGCTCTGGCATATTATATTCATTTTTACATTCAACTGCCTCCATAAGGACTGTATCTCTACTCCCCCCCCTTAACAAATCTAGTTTCCCTGAATTTGCTCATCCACTACATTCAGCAACACTTTCTCAAGTCTTCTTACACCGTAACCATTCAAATGTAAGCCATCCATCTTATATAGATCCTTTCGCCCATCAAACTCACTCCACACATCCACAAATTCCACACCACTCATCATACATAACCCACGCATAAAGTCATTCGCAATTATAGCCCTCCTTTTAAACATTTCACTGTCATACCGTGGCAAAAGACTAATCATTCTAACTCTCTCACTCTTTTCTTTTGCTACCTCAAACAATTCATTCAGGTCTTCTATCATTTCCATTTTATCTCCTTTCAAATCATTCGTACCTGCCACAACAATCATTTCTTTAACCCTTTCCTTTTGCTCTCTAATAGACTCAGTTACGTCCTTTATGGTCGCACCAGGTTGGTACGATTTTGTCAAATCCTCTACTAACACACCTCGTACTAACGAGTCTCCATACAGCACTCTATCCTTCATTTTGTTCATGTTCACATTCATACGTCTATTTTTCCTGTCATACCTTTTATTATTGGTTGGTTCATTCAGTCTACTTTTGTTCATGCACTCTAGCTGCTGTTTTGCTCTTTCTATCGCACTATTCAACAACGCAATCTCACTCAATGCATCTATCTCATCTTTTTTGTTCTCTGAGAAACCATTTATACTATCATTCACACTCTCACAATTTTCATGTACAACCTTGCCGTTTCTTGTCATATCCCTATTTCCTTCATTCTGAAGGTTGACAAAAATATCACACTCACGATCCGAAATACACTTCAATTCCTCATTCTCCCTACATTTTCTACACACATTCAATCCTTTATTATCATCTAACCACACTCCGCAAAGCGTACATTTCACAGCTAGTACACTGACTCATTTCTTTTATGCTACCATTCTTTGATAACGATGGCGAACCTTCATTACTGGCCGTCATTTTCCTTCGCACAGGTGCCATACTTATTTGCAACGTGTTTTGTCAAATTATACATTATAACACACCAAAAATAGACGCACTAAAATACGCAAGGCAAACAAAACAAAACTACACAATATTAAGTAATTTGTATCGATAACTGAAAATGATATTTATCTTATCTGGAGCTTGCACGAACACTACACATTACGAATTCATCTAGCGGCGACTTCCCGACATAGATTATGTTATAAAACACTTTAGTACACTAACCACGCTAATAAAGCTCCAATAATATACCAAAATTACACACTTAAGTCCATTAAATTGAATCCAAAACATCAATAAATCAACAAAAAACACAAATCTCTCAGGAGCTCTCCGATAGCACGTCTGTTCACCAGCTAGCCTCGACTCCAACTTCTATTATCTTTATACCCATCATAAATGCAAATATAAGTCCAGAGTTTATAGGTTCACGTATTCTTCACTCCACCCCAGATATATAATATCAAGATGTAAATTATTCATAATGCATTTTAGAGTACTAAAAGTATTACTATTCATGTCTATTCTTTATCTTCTTTATATTTGCTATTCTTTACATCTTTTAGTAAATCAAGTGTAGCAACTAATAATCAAATATATTATTCTCTTTATTTTATTTTATTTATTTTTTAATATTCTAAAAGGGGGTGAAATCCAAGCCGCACTTCCATGCAGTGCCCCTGGGGAACGCTAGTAGGCCACCCCTCCACCAGTAAGCGAACCTGGCTGGTGAAGCATATTGGGGCCAATCACCCGATATGTGGATAACTTTAGATTACAAAAGCAACAATCCAAAACGAAACTACAGAGCTCACTTCAATCCTCCCCCTATGGTGGCTGGAAGTTAAAGCCCACAGGGAAGTCTTCAGCCGGATGAAGGAAAGAAGCACTCTAAACACTATTTCTGGAAGAAACCCATAATCATCTCAACATATAATGTTCGCACTCTCCTAAAATGTGGAAAATTTTATGAACTTTGTAGGTAAGCAGAGGCAGAACACATGGACGCAATATGCACACAGGAGCATCGATGGAAAAACCCACCTGGCATTCAATGAAATCAGGTCTCATAATCATAAATGGGCCTTTGTGTACTTATCTGCAGATCAATCTGGAAATGGCAGAGTCAGAATCCTGGTAAACAACAGTCTACAAAAATATTCTATCAATAGAAAGTGTTTCAAAAAAAATTATAGCTATTACAATAATTGTAAACCCCAAAATAACAACTACATGTGCATATGCACCTACAGAAGCAGCAGAGGATAAAGACAAAGAACACTTCTATCAAAACCTGGCCGACTACATTATTAAAATACCTGCACACAATATGCACATAGTTAGAGGGGATATCAATGCACAAATCGGAAAAGATGTAGCTAGAAACACAAAAAACACAGGACAAATTACCTACCATGAACCAATGGAAACGGCCATCTTCTTGTGGGCTTTTGCAATTCTCAGAACTCAATATCTCTTCAATCAAAATTCCCAAATAAATTAGAAAGAAAATGGACCTGGCAACATCCCAATGGAACTAAGGCTCAAATTGATCATATCTTAATAAATGGCAAATGGATAAGGTCAGCCCAAAACTGTAGAGCATACAATAGCATATTATTAAACTCTGATCACAGAATTGTAAGTTCACGATTAAAGCCACAACTAAGAGCATCTAAATCACAGAAAAAACACCTCAGGTACAATTGGGAAGAATTAAATGACTAACAAGGCAAATCAATTCCATCAATGTACTTTGCGAGCAGACCCCAACTCACAAAGTACAACCACCCACAAGCAGTATCGAATGATAACGCAGACAACATATTTAAAGCAATAGCTAGCGTCATACATCAAGCAGCCTCCCAAACATTTCTTCAAACACAAAAAGTGTAGATAAAGATTGGGTAACCAAAGAAACAAACTCACTGATTGACAAGCGCAATAAAATAAAATGCAAAGTAAAAATCCAAGATTCCTTTCAATATAAAAATGAACTAAAGCAATTAAACACAGAGGTATATGAAGATCTCTCAAAAGATAAAGAAGCCTACATCCAGAACGTCTGTCAAGAGCTAGAAAACTGTCAAAAATTGCACAAAACAAGAGAAACTTACAAAATGGCGAAGTCCCTGAGCAACAGAAAGAAAACCCAGAGTATTGAGAATCCAGAAAAAAGATGGAACCTCATCTGAAAACAAGACCGAAGAACTTGATGAATGGAAGGCACTCTTCTAAACCCACCAACCCCAAACACTGATTTCATCTCGAAAACCATAGTACCGGAAACTCTTGGCATCAACTGCGACGATTTCACAATGGCCCTTGAACAACAAAAAGCAGGAAAATCATCAGGAGCAGATGGTATCACAGTTGAGGATTTAAAGCACTGCTCTACAGATATCAAAGAACAACTTCTACACATGTATAACTTTGCAGTTTCCTCTGGGAAAGTTCCTGAACATTGGAAAGAGGGTCTAATAATACCAATTCCAAAAAAAGGGTAACCTGAACAAACCTGAAAACTACAGAGGAATCACACTCCTCTCTACTCCACTAAAAATCTATAACAGAATGATATTAAATAGAATTGAACCACATATAACTTCATTACTTCGTACAAACCAGGCTGGATTCCTCAAAAAACGTGGTATTCTAGAACACATTCACTGCATCAGAAGACTAATAGAAGGTTCAAATGACAAGAATCTACCATTGCTTTTGAACTTGATTGATTTTACTAAAGCATTTGATTCTGTTGACAGGGAACAACTATGGGAAGTGCTCAAACTTTATGGCATTCCACCTAAACTTATCAGGGCAATCAAGGCACCCTACCAGGGAATGAAATATCAAGCCACAGTACGAGTTAACGGAGACAAAACAGACAGTTTTCACCACAGGAAAACTACAGGGAGATACTCTGGCCCCATATCTCTTCATCATAGTGATTGACTATATTTTTAAATTAATGCACGTTAAATCTGGAATCCTTGTCAAAGACCCATATATACAGATGCATCTTGAAGATCTGAGCTTTGCAGATGACATAGTCCTCATTGACGCCAACATTACAGATGCCCGCAACCACTTCAACAGCCTTAGGAGAACCGCAGAAATATATGGACTAAAAATAAACTCCCAAAAAACAAAGACCATCAGATAGATGGTGTTGTGTCTCAAGTTATGATTATTATTCTATCTAGTGAAATTCTGCTTATCTATGTTCAACTATTATCTATGCATGAGATATCAGCCCAAAATACAAATATTTAAGCTATTTCTCCCCTTAGTATCCCTAATATTTATATTATACTGCACCTTCTGGGACATTTAGTTTGAGATATTAAATACAAAAACAAGGAGCAATTACTAAAATATGAAACATATAAAATATGAAATAAAGAATGTGAAACAATATTGCAGTCGTGACACTTTATATCGTTTTTTTTTAACACATTAATTTCCCCACGTGATTAGGTTCGTACGTTTTTCAAGTGGTGCATTGGGCAGCAATTTCAGACAATTTTATCAAAGAACAAAGGTTTATTAAACTCATTAGTATGGTACAATTCAATTTCTAATATAATTCAATTCAATACTAAGAAAACATTTACAAAATAACATTAGCTTATCACAAGTAATTTGGCTATGATCCTATATGAGTATTGTGATCATGCCGTCATAACAAATTCAACTCATACAATCATATGTATAATCCCAGATCTAATTAACACATTAGTTAACCCTATATTAGTCTGAATACGCTATAAGCTATAGCACATAGACATATGTGATCAATTCACTCTATTTAACTATCCAAAACTATGTAGATTAAATTATCCTTTCACTGTACTAACACATAACTTTAATATTTAAAACTTTCCTATACGTTACAATACACATGCATAATTCTCAGGGCACATGAATTATATATATTATATAATTACTTATATAATATTAATATTAACAAGCATACTTTCATTATAATCAGTCATGTACTAAAGTCCTAGTATAAATTTCCTTAGTCTCTTCAACAGTTCAGTAATAGAATAATGATTACAATTACAGACGATTTTCAGTTAACACGAGATTTTTACAGTACCTTTTTCTCTTGAGTTTTCTATATTGGCCTCTACCTTTTTCCGATTGAACTATCCTGGTATGATCTCTCCTAAGTTCTTTCGGCATTAAACTGTGCTTATGTGATCTTTACTTTTCATACTTGAATTAAGAACACACTTTAGAATCATCTATACCATGGCTGTGAAACTCACCACATGGACACCGACTTCTTTACAGATTTCCTTTTTTCGTAGTTGTCACTGGATGATGAAATACATAGATAATACCTTCTTTCCTTTAGCTAAACGGCATTCCTCTTTTCTTATCATAGGAAATACGGAATCGAAATCCCACTCACTTTTGTTTCCTTGTTGTGACGACAGAGATAACTCCAATCCTGCCACTCAGGAAAATCACGTGAAACCTATACCAAGGAGCTCGTGAAGAAACTATCTGGGAAAAAGCCCTTTGGGGGGGGGGGGTTCTAACCCTTTTATACCTTGACCCCTACCGGCACCATCTTTAATTTCTTTTCTCCACCCCTTACTGGATTCGACTTCACCGACCAATTAGGGTGGCGTTTTTCTGCTAAACATCCTCAGGATGTTTAGCAGAACAATGTCGTTTAGCACGTAACAATGTCTCAATCTGGAAATTGACCCTGAGCGATAGTCTATTGTTTTTCTTTTGCTAGCCTCTAAATTAATCCCCCTTCCAAATTTTCTAAGAATTTACTTAATATTTTAATCTCTAGCCTCTCACATACAATTTCTTATGACTAATCCTTTCGATCTTACTTAGCTAAATTTTTTTTTATATATCACAACTGTAATATACTCCTTTTATTAGTTAGTTCAACAAACACTTTTTTTTTGTTATATATTTTACTTGGATGAGAATATTTTTCTTTCTTTTAAATAATTAATCTATTAGCTTTTATACAGGGGTTTTATTTTATTTTCTCTTCATGTTACACCATGATAACTGAAAATTCCACATAGTGAAGGTATCAGGGTGTAATAATGGACGCATCTATATAAATCAAAATGATGATCTTGAAGAAGTAGAAGACTTTGTATACCTTGGATCACACATCTCAGATTCCTTAACAGACATTAAAACAAGAAAACAGAAAGCACTGCAGTTTCACAGAAGTCTTAATAAAGTATGGAAGTCGAGCCTCATCTCAAAGAAGATGAAGATTCATCTTTACAAGTGCACCAGCCAGTCTATCTTTCTGTATGGCTCCCAGACCTGGAAAATCTCAACAAAAGCAGCGACCAATATTATAAATAGCTTTGGAACTACTTGTCTAAGAAATATCCTGAGTTACTCCTGGGAAGACCACATTCCCAACTCTACTATATTAGATGAACCCAGAAAGATCCTCTAGTCAGCACTGTTCAAAGAAACCATATAAAATGGCTCGGCCACCAACTTAGACATCCACCCTTTGAACCCTTTGATGCTCTGGTCCTCTATGCCTCTACAGATGGAAAAAGAAAAAGAGGCAGACCCTGACTCCATATTGGAAATACAGCAATATTCTCCCCCCCCCAACTCTCTGCATCAGAGATCCGTCAATTAGCATATGAGAGACACAGACTACTACTTAATTGTTTTGATTGATTTCCCTATTTATAATTGTAAAATGATAAATAAATGATGATGATGAATATTCTGAAAGGAACATTCCTTCCCCCCCCCCTCTCCCCTGGCTATGCAGAATTAGTTACAATCAAAGAAACAGTCATGAAAAGTGGCACATTCGATGACACACACAGGAACAAAACTGCCAGTAATTCCGCTTGCTTTGCCAGACGATTAGGTTCGAAGCAAGAGAGCTATGATCTCCTCAATATGAATGTGTTAAGGTGCAATGTATGGATTTAGATATCAAGCTAGTAGACTGAATTGGAAATTGGTTTTCTGACAGATTGTGGGGGAGGGGAGAGGACAGCAGTATAGTGGAATAGAAAGGTTACAATTGAGATTTTCCATGGATTTAAGTAATGGAACTGTTACTGTTCAACTTTTACATCAATGATTCAATCGTTTGCAGATGATACAAAGGTGGGTTATTACTAATAGTGTGCTGCTGTCATGACACTTTAGGAAGATTTGAATAAGCTTGAAAGGTGAACAAATGAATGGGAGATATCAGTTAACAGAAATGCATAAAAATACTATTTACTTATGGCTAGTTATTTATATCACATCATTCATATCTCCCTTTAAAATATGTAATTTTTTATTTAAAAAAAAATAATAAATAATTTAACTGCTTACCTTTGCAACAATAGTTGGTGCAGCAGGTTCAAGAACTAGAAAAGTAAAAAAAACAAATAAATAAAAAAAAACACATTATTAGAAAATGTTATGTTCTTAAAATTTCTGCACCTTACACAAAATAACTGAAGTGAACTATGATTTCATAAATGAAAAGAAACAAGCACCAGTATTATACATAAAAGAGGGTCTACTCACACTCTGGAACCTCAATATTAAACAAAGTCATTCAACAAAGAATGACTCCATTTTCATATTAAATAATGATTAGTCATAAAATGAAAACATTTTTATAAAGATATTTTTACAAAATATATTATAGATTTTTTAAGTTTGTGACATAGTTTGTTGTCAAATGAATTAAACTAAAATGATAATTAAAGAAGTTATTTACAGTAAAAGTCCACTGTAATGAGTACTGCCTAGAATGAGAAGTTTTTTAATTAGCTTTTTAGCATGTTTTGTTTTAATCCATGGACTTTTTAATATTTTATTAAAGATAATAAATAAAATAATATTTCTGGTTGAAAAGGGCATTATTTTATTATTATAAAATTTATAATATTATTTATTATTTATTTATAATTAATTAATTAATTAATTTAATTAATTATAAATTTATAATTTATTATTATAATATAATTTTATTATATTAGCTATAAAACTTACTTTGGTAATTTCCTATAATAATCTAATCATATACAGTGCAACAACTGGAAAATAAGACTGATGTAATAAGGAAACAATGAATGTTAATGAAACCTGATAAAATTTTAAATTTATTAAGTTTAATTCATATCTCTCCAGAGTTCAAACACTGAAAATGATAGTCATGAAGCAACTGGGAGAAAATCTCTTTTGGTATACTGTTCCAAGTTCTTATCACAGCTCAATTTTTTGAAGTATCCATGGCTTCAAATTAGCCTTTCAATGGTGCTATGAGTTCTGAGAAGTCACACATAACCAAGTTTAATGAGTATGGCAAATGCAGTACTACAAATCCCCCTAAATTGCTAAATCAGTCTTTATTAGCATGAAAGACATTCTGACCTCAAGGGAAATTCACACAAAAACAAGAATTAGACAGTCCAAATGCTACATATTTTAGCAGAAACTTGGACATCAAAATACTGTGAAAATAAACTAAATGCCTCTGAAATGTGGATCCTCAGAAGAACCCTTAGTCTCATGGACTGCCAAAAAACTAATTTAGAGATATTAGAGATGATTGGATTGTATCAAAAACTACAAAGAAAAGGAAAATCACCTACCTTGATCACATACTAAGACATGAATCCCTACAAAACACTTTTAGAAAGAATGATACAAGGAAAAAGAAGAGAAAGACAAAGAACAGATTGGATGGGAAATATCAAGAACTGGACCCTTTTTGTCTTAGGAAAAATATAAGACAGAAGCACTGAACCCTACATTTCAACCTCTTGAAAGGAGATGACACCTGACAAGACAAGTTAATTATTTATTAAGCTACCTTGAGCTACATTTAAGTCTAGAGTTTTATAGGACACATACAATAACACAAATGTAAATTATTAATAATTCATTTGCCATAATGAAAGCATTTCTTTAATGCCTGCTCTTTCTCATATTTGCCATTCTCAAATGGCTCATTAATGTTAATTCACATATTTACACATTCATTTTACATTTTTAGTAATTTAAATATACCAATCAAATATAGTCTTCTCCATAATTATTGTTTTCTAATATATCCTAAACAAACACATGCCAGTTGCTCCTATATGTGGATTTGGTTACAATCAGAGAACCCTTCATGGTATGTGGTGCACACCCACCAATAAGCAAATATGAAACAGTGGCAGGGCAAGGTGTTTCCTACCATCTGGCCAGATTGTCAAGGTGGTGGCAGGAGTTGAAAGCTCCAATGTGTTAACCATACAAAAAATGAGTTTACAAAACCTTCAATCATTTGGCTTCAGGATTATTTATTATTTTAATTTATCTTATTTAAAACTAACCTAAGTAATTATGGAAAAAAGTGGTAATTACCTGCTTTTCCCTCTTTAAATTCTTTAACTTTGTGCTGATAATAGGCATGGTAGGGATCACCAGGATTAAGAAAATTAAACTTTTTGTTGTTGATTTCATTTTGTCGAATACGAGCTTCAAATTCTGGACCTACAAAATATACAATTGGAATAATTAATAAATTTGCATTGCTAAGAAAAATAAAGTTGTTTTTTATTCTTTCATCAGATGTTCTGTTTTGAATCATTAATATTTTCTACAGGAAATGAAGAATTTTAAAATATTAATTGCAAGCTAATTGTTCTGATCTTCATTGGCCAACCACTAGCACAAATTCAATTTGTAACTAATTATGGTTTTGAATAAATCAGAAATATATGATTAATGAAATTTTGAACGATTAATCCTTTCTTTCATGCTTACACAGTGATCAGAATACATTATGGAAAATTATGAAGGCAACTACTGTGTTAGAGCAAAACTTTAGTTTAATATAAACCAAAATGAACACTTGATGTTTCGACCTTCATATCAAGGTCATTATCTGGAGCAGCGTTTCTCAACCTTTTTGCCCTTGCGGAACCCTTGAAATAATATCCATGTTGTAGGGAACTCCTACATAATAATTATTATTATATCATTGTTAGTATCTTTCTTTATTATTTATGAATTTAAAGATCATGAGGAAAACAAATAATAAGTGCTATAATAACTTTATCGTTTATTTGTAATTTTCAAAATAATCAGATAAATCAAAGTAAAATGTCATATAAACAAAAATATGTGCCAAAGAATTGTTATTTTTAAAATAAATATGAATAATAAAGTTTAATTTTCTAATGTGAAACTGTGCTTGTCTTTTGGTACACAAACTTAATTCGGGGTTGGATATCAGATAAACAAACACAGATTTCATCTTTGACAGAAAGGAAACGATTTTTGTCTTTGCTCTTAATACTTGTCAAACAAGAAAAAGCTTGCTCACACACATGTAAGACGCTGAAAACTGCAGCAATATATTTATTGCTTTCTTTGAATAATAGGATACTCTTCTTTAACAGAAATCCAGAACTTGTCCAGGGATAGGTCAGTAAATCTCATCTTGAATGTACGATCAGATTGCAGCCCACAAAGTTCTTCCTCCACTCTTAAGGTCAAGTTCTCAGGATGAGCAGAAGATTCCGAGTATGGATCTCTCACCCAATCATGCATTTGTTGGAAGAGGACAGAAAATAATGTTCGATTTTTATCATCAGTTCTTCCAGGTGGGTTACAATAAAGACTTGAAATTTGATGATATCCTTCTTTACTTTTAAGCCCCACCAGTAATTGATACATATCAAGATTCCCTTTTGCAACATGATTTTTCCAAAGATTCAGCTTTCTTTTAAATCAGGGGTCGCCAAAGTTATTTGCCCGTCGACCCCTTCAAGAGTTTCTTGACTTGTTATCGACCCCCTATATTTTACTATTATGTAATTATAATAGGACAAGCAAAAAAAAGACGCTTATATGAGTTTTTTAGATTGTTTATTTTATAGTTACAGTGTTTATTATATGTATAATATAGTATATATTATTATATTACTATCACTAGTAATATCACTGGTATTACTAGTGATATTAATAAACTACTGGTATTAATATCACTGGTATTACTACCAGCACTGCTCAACTCTTCAACATAGAGAAGTTTAGTTCGTGAATGAATGACGATTGAATTATAATATGTATGTTGATGAATTTTAGAACATTAACGTGCTCACTTGTATATCGATGTGCAAAAATGAGACTGGGATCGAATACTTGTATCAGTAAATAAGAACCACACATGTATTGCAATCTCGCTCCCACTGCGCCGGCTGGCAGGAACCACCAACATCTGTTTATTGGTAAATACATAATTTTGGCCTACTTGATTGGCCTCAGTAACTATTTTCATGACCTTACTCCATCTTACAGGTCCATGAATAGGACCTGTAAGATGGAGATACTGATCCCACGATTCACTCTTAATTGCGGTGTCATTACCTCCATGTCTTTTGTCATGGAGGTAATCCAAGTTAACCAAATTAAACATTACCCATACAATAATGTCTTATATTTTTCTGTCGACCCCTAACAATGTCATATCGACCCCAGGGGGTCGATATCGACCCCTTTGGCGACCACTGTTTTAAATCCAAGAATCTTGTCACTTGAAGTTAATATATTTTCTCCAGGGCCCTGCAGTGACTAGTTCAGCATATTAATGTAATGAAAAATGTCGGCTAAATAGGCTAGCATCTGCACCCACTTTTGATCTTCAAAACACTTGACAAAATCTTGTTTATTGTTTTCTTGAAAATATCTTTGCAATTCATCTTATAGCTCAAACACCCTATTTAGAACTTTTCCTCTACTTAGCCACCAGATTTCTGTATAGAGCAAAAGATTTATATGCTCTTTGTCCAGGTTTTCACACAGATTTTTAAACATTCTGGAATGAACTGGCCTTTGTTTAATGAAGTTAACCATTTTTGTGGCACCATAAAAAACTTTTTTCAGTTCATCTCCAAGAAATTTTGACATCAACACTTCTCTGTGAATAAAACAGTGTGTTGAGACAACATCAGCATTTTCTTCTTTTATATGAGAAACAAAACCTCTTATGGAGCCAACCATAGACGGAGCACCATCAGTACAGATGCCAATACAGTTCTTCCAAGAAAGACCTTTTGTTTTCAGATATGAGGATAAAATATTGAATATATCTATTCCTCTGCTTGTCTTAGGTAATTCTTTACAACAGAGAACATTTTCTTGAATTTCACGCTCGCTAACAAATCTTACAAAAGCTACAATGTAACAGTTATTGGTAAGATCTAATGACTTGTCAACTTGGATGAAAAAACTGCTATTTTTCAGTTTGACGTCATTTGACATATCATGGATACATCGACTTATTGTACTGTTTGAAAGTGGAATATTTTCAATTTCTCATACTGCATCTTGTCCCAGCATTTTACCCACTATAATTTTACATGCTGGCATTATTAGGTTCTCACCAACTGTGTGACTTTTCCTTTTCTGCGCAATAATTTCTGCTACCAAATAACTTGCTTCCTGAGCCTTTTCTCAGGAAGACTGAACTGAATTTATTCATAAAAACTGCACTCCGTTTCTTTCGAGATTGCAATAGCATTTTAAAATAATCAGCACCTCTCTTTTCCATATCATTGTGATTTTTCGTGAAATGTCTTTTCAATTTTTCTGGAGCCGTTGCTGTATTTGAAAGTTGTTTGCCACAGACGAAACACAGTGGAAGAGGACAATCTGGATCACCAGTCAATGTAAAGCCCATTGATAATTAATTTTCATTGTAAAGAAGAACCTTTTTTGTATTTGTTTTTGTATTTGTGTTTTGAAATTCGGTATGAGATTGTAATTCTTCATCACTAGCCTCTTCAGAATTGTCTGGATTTTTTCTCTTAAAAAATTTCCACATTTTAATGGTTAGAAATTTCTATAAAATAACAAATGTAAAAAAGATGATAAATCAAAATTAGACTAATAAAACTGAAGCACAAAACATAAATAAAGGAAAACAAAAGAAATACATGGGAAAACGGGGGGAGAGAAAGAGAGAGAAAACAGAACAACTCCAGTATACGGTGATCGTTATTTACATAACGCAAAGCACTTATGTAATCTTATTCAGAACAAACTATCAATATATCGAATTGAAAGTGTGAATATATTTTCACGTAGGCTAGCTAACAGTGGTTGCTGCGTAACTCAAATGAAATTGGACTAGAAACAATAAAAATACTTAATACATGACATTATCATTAAAGGTATTAGTTTTTTTTAAAAAATTGGTTAAATTAAAGGGCTGAGAAAATTAGTTTATAAAACAGATTCAGTTATGTTAGTAATATAAAATTTAGTAAATTAATAAAAATATAATAGAAAAAGTATAATATTGCTCAAACTATGGACTGCAACCTGAAATAAAGGAGTAACCTTCCCAAAAATGACGATCAGCGTAAAGTGGAGTTTAGCCGAGAAAACATACAAACTTTTCATATTAATGAGTGAATACGTACCTACAAGCTAGAAAACACATAGGATTGATAAGAGACCGACTGCGCTTCTCATGTTTCTTGCTTGCACTGACTCATAAGCGACAACTGGAGCTAGAACTAGCTCCAGTTGCCGTATGATAAGTGAATCATGGACAGCATTCCCTCACATCCTAGTGGGAGTTAATACAACTAACACAAACTCGAATTTATTCCTTTCAGAGAACGTTCATTATTTTCTTCCACTGTTTAAGTTCATTTATTTGCCACTGCTATTCATTATTATTTCTCTGGGAACCGCGGTTGAGAAACACCGATCTGGAGCATATACATATATACAGAGAAACAAGCTGCACTACACAATCTATATGGTTTGCTAAAGTTACTGACCAACTGTTACAACAATTATTAACCTGACCTCTGGTGAAAAAAAAAAAAAAAACTTTTACTACAAAGCTAGAATCCTATTATTATCTATTAGGTTACAAAATTAAACTGGGTTGGAGAGCAACATATTTATATATTATATATTAAAAAAAAATAAATAAAAACTGTGATTATACATATTTCAACCAATTGGTATAGAATAGTTTCCCGGGCAACTCCAGGGAGTCATTAGACTCATCGAGGGAGGCCCCAAATCATATTCATCACAACTATTTGACATTCATACAGTATCTATCATACCTCGCCTTAAACTCATTCACTGTCACAGCATCCACCACAGACTCAGGGAGCGCATTCCACTCATTCACTACTCTAAAAGTAAAGAACCCAGCTCTAACACCTTTACTAACCACACTTTTGCCCAGTTTCCATGTATGTCCCCTAGTCCTCCCACTACCAGCCCTGTTCTCAAAAATATCTTCTGAATTAATTTTATAGAAACCCTTCAGTAATTTGAATGTCTCAATCATATCTCCCCTTCTCCGCCTATCAACCAATTTTTGCAACCCACAAATCCTCAACCTGTTCTCATACGGTTCATTCCACAGACCTGCTATCATCTTGGTCACTCGCCTCTGGATCCTCTCCACCTCCTCCACATCAAGAAGAAACCTAGGTGACCAAATCTGAGCACAGTAGTCTAGATGGGGTCTTATCAAGGCTCGATACAGAGGAACAATAACCTGCTTGTCAACGTATTCTTCAGCAACCAAGTGATTTGATGAACTGTTTTGGTCACTTTTGCAATGTGTCCCCTAAATTTCAATTCCTTATCTACCAACACTCCTAAATCTCGTGCCTCATCAATTTTCTGGAGCACGGTTCCACCAATGCAGTAAACTGCCGCCAATCTTTTCACCCCAAAATGCATAACCTTACATTTTGCCACATTAAACTGACATCCATTTTCCTTAGCCCAGACCTCCAATCTATCCAAATCATCCTGCAAAATTTTGACGTCATCTGCATTCACTATTGCCCCACCCAACTTCGCATCATCCGCAAACAAATGAACTGTTCCTCTCAGATCATTCCCTATATCATTTATGAACAAATTAAACAGCAGTGGTCCAAGAACAGATCCTTGTGGCACACCACTAGTCACAGGCCGTCTTGTGGACTCTACTCCCGAGTAAATCACTCTCTGATATCTCTCCGTCAACCACCCTCCTATCCATCTCACCAATCCTATGTCCATTCCCATATGCTGCAATTTACTGATTAGAATTCCATGTGGAATCCTGTCAAAGGCCTTGGCAAGGTCCAGTAGAATCACCGTAAACCAATTACCCTTATCCAGTTCAGCCGTCACTGTGTTATAATACGTGAGCAAGTTACTGAGGCATGACCTACCCTTCACAAAACCATGCTGTCCCCGATACAGTATCCCATTTTCTTCTATCCAATCTTGTATTTTCCTCTTGACTATTTTCTCTAAGACCTTGACAATGATTCCTGATATGCTAATCGGTCGGTAATTTACAACAGCAGTCTTGGAACCACCTTTATGCAGTGGAACTATTTTCCCCTCTTTCCACCCGCTCGGGACTAACCCAGACCCGAGACTCAAATTAAACAAAATGGTCAAGGGTACTGACAATTCTTTAGCTGCTTCTCGTACAACACGAGCTGGTATACCATCCAATCCCACAGATGTATTGATAGTACTACATGAAAAATTTACATCATTACTAACTTCCTAGTTATAATTTTACTCCAGATCAGTCTGTTACTTGTCAAGACTCCAATATTATCAGATCTTATATTTCTGTCATCTAAGGCACTTTGTGCCCTATCAAACCACCTATATCTTGGTCTTCCTCTGGGTCATTTTCCTGCCGACCTGGCAGAGAACACTTGTTTTGCCAAATCTTTCGTCGCAAATTCTGTTTAAACGACCATACCACCTGAGATTAGCTCTGCTAACACATTCCTGGATGCTGACAATGTAAAGTTCTTTCCTAATATCCTCAATTTTAACATGATATGATTTGACAATGATTCCTGATATGCTAATCGGTCGGTAATTTACAACAGCAGTCTTGGAACCACCTTTATGCAGTGGAACTATTTTCCCCTCTTTCCACCCGCTCCGGACTAACCCAGACCCGAGACTCAAATTAAACAAAATGGTCAAGGGTACTGACAATTCTTTAGCTGCTTCTCGTACAACACGAGCTGGTATACCATCTAATCCCACAGATGTATTGATAGTACTACATGAAAAATTTACATCATTACTAACTTCCTAGTTATAATTTTACTCCAGATCAGTCTGTTACTTGTCAAGACTCCAATATTATCAGATCTTATATTTCTGTCATCTAAGGCACTTTGTGCCCTATCAAACCACCTATATCTTGGTCTTCCTCTGGGTCATTTTCCTGCCGACCTGGCAGAGAACACTTGTTTTGCCAAATCTTTCCTCGCAAATTCTGTTTAAACGACCATACCACCTGAGATTAGCTCTGCTAACACATTCCTGGATGCTGACAATGTAAAGTTCTTTCCTAATATCCTCAATTTTAACATGATATTGCCATTGATGCCTACTGTTCATGCCTCTAATCTTTCTCAGGACTCTCATATCTGCGGTCTCTAGTCTTTGGTCAAGTGTTTTACTTCTGACCCAGCTCTCAGATCCATAAGTTAAAACTGGTTTGAACACTGTCTTGTATACAGCTAATTTAGTGTTCCGACTAATTTCTCTCTTATTCCATATGAATTTATTCAATTGACTTCCAACTATATCAGCTTTATTGATTCTGCTGTTTATTTCCATATTTAATTTACCATCTTCATTAAAAATCGTGCCTAAGCAGGTGAAATGTTTTACTTGTTCCACGGGTTTTTCCATTCACAATACAGTTGACATTTTCAATGATTCTGCCTATTGTTTTTGTCTTTTTATTGATGACCTTCATACCATATCTATTACAACAGTTATATCAGTTGTACCAGAGTTTATCTCTGGATGCCAACATTATTTTTTATATAAAGTTTTTATTTTCTATATTACAACAGTTATTCGATTTAGTCAAGGAATATTGCAGACTCTTAGTGGATTTATTGAAGTATAACATCGTCCGCATAAAGCAGGAGCTGACATTAACATCTCCAATTTTGATATCATGTTTAATACCACTTTCCTTCATAATGTGATCCTTATAGATAATGAATAACAGAGGGGATAATGTACACCCTTGTCTCACACCAAATTTAACATTAAACCATCTTCCTGTGCTTCTTTCAATTCTAACTGCTGACTTACAACTCAAATAAAGACTAAGTATTGTTTGATATAATGCTTCGTTGACACCATATAACTGTAGCGTATTGAATAGCTTCTCTCTCTTGGCACCTTGTCGTATGCCTTTTCCAAATCGACAAAACTTAAATACAGATATTTGTTATATTCCCATGCTTTCTCGACTATTTGTCATAAAGTGAAGATCTGATCCTGACAGCTTCTATTTGGTCTGAATCCAGCTTGTTCTTCACCAAGCTTTTCTTCTACAATTCTTCTCAACCATTTCTCAAGTAGACTTGCATATATCTTACCAGGAACACTCAGTAGGGAAATACCTCTAATTCTCACATTCAGTTTTATTTCCCTTTTTATATGTGGGTACTATTAGAGCTCTACTCCAATCATAGGGAATTCGTCCCTCTGTCCAGGCCTTCTGAACTATACAATGCAGAAACTGCAAGACTTTAATACCACCATACTTCAGCATTTCTGGTCGAATATTATCTACTCCTGCTGCCTTTCCACATTTTAAGCCTTTGATGGCTTCTTCTACTTCAAGCATGGATATGTATTCCAGGCTGTATGCCTATAATGTGCTTTTTACCACTGTGCTATCACTGCTTGTTTCATTTAGCAATTTCTCGAAAGTAATTACTCCATACTTCAAGGATATCTTTTTCTCCCATTTTCATGTCACCTTTATCATCTCTAACTCCTTTTACAGTTCTCTTTTCTCCATTTCTAAGCTTCTTCAATAACCTCCAAAATATTTTACCACCTTCTTGATATTTATTTTCTATGTTCTTGCCAAAGTCCTCCCATGACTTTTGTTTAGCTAGTTATAAACAGTGTTTAGCTTTCTTACATTTGTCTCTGTATTCTCTAAGAGCACAAGCTGACTTATTTGACAGGAACTTTTGATATGCTTTCTTCTTTTCCTTCACTGCCTTTTTAACTTCCTGTGTCCACAACAGAGTTCTGATTTTTCTATCCTTGCAGACAACCTCACCACATGCCTCTCAAGCTGAATCAATCAAAGTTTTCTTCGAGGCTTGCCAATGAGTCTCTGAAGTTTGATTCCTGTTCTCAAGCTCTTTCGTTTTTTCTTCAATAATCTTTGTTTATATTAGTCTACAGTTCATCTGAGAGCTGCTCAACTTTTATTCACTTTAAAACTTTCTTACATTTCATTCTTTTCAATATGAAATTCAATTTTATCCTGCTCAAGACTAAATAGTGATCAGTTCCAATTTCAAATCCTCTGTACATTCTGGTGTCCTGCACCAGGGAGAAAACATTACTATCAACAATAACATAGTCAATGAGACTTTTCTTATTCCTTGCCTCTTCTCTCCATATGAATTTGTGCACATTTTTATGTTGGAATATGGTGTTAGTAATAACCAGTCCATGTCCTAAGCAGAAATCCAACAAATATTTGCCATTATTATTAGCTTTGCTATTACAAAGGAATGCGGAGAACCGACCATGGCTTCTGACTTAATGTCCAATCCTCACCTTCTCGTGGTGCTCCCTGTTGGGCATCTACTTGGATACTGAACGAACGAGGATGGGCTGGCAATTTGGGATTTAGCCGACCAAATTGTATTCTTATTCGTTAAACTAAAATAAAAAAATTATGGTACGACATGACAAAATTTCATGCCGGCTGGGGTGTCGCCCGGTTAAACAAGGCTCCTGTTGTTTTCACCAGGAAACCAGGGCGAACAGCGAAAAGTCAGCTACTGGAACAAATCTGAAAACACACCCCAACTCCCCATCACCACAGTTAAAGATCGGTACTATCAACATAAGAAGCCTGAATGGCAAAGAAATGGAGCTAGCTGAGGAATTAGATAAGTACCAGATCGACATAATAATGGCGACTGAAACAAAAAAGACAAAAACTGGTGAGATCTTTCTGAGCAATAAATACAAAATGTTACATTCAGGCAATGAAAATCAAGGTAAAGAAGGAGAAGCCATAGTATTCAACACAAAATACGAGGCTAATCTTCTTGAAAGGCAGTCGGTCTCAAGTACAGTAATGTGGGCAAATATGAGAATGGGGGACTGGACAATGAGACTTATTTGTGCCTATGGTCCAACAGAAGGTTCTAGGTAGAAGTGGAGGATTTTTTGAGGCTCTAGAGAATGCTACTGACACAATGAAAAAGGAAAATTTGGAGAAAAGAGCAAAGCTAATAATAATGGCAAATATCTGTTGGATTTCTGCTTAGGACATGGACTGGTTATTACTAACACCATGTTCCAACATAAAAATGTGCACAAATTCACATGGAGAGAAGAGGCAAGGAATAAGAATAGTCTCATTGACTATGTTATTGTTGATAGTGATGTTTTCTCCCTGGTGCAGGACACTAGACTCTACAGAGGATTTGAAAGTGATCACTATTTAGTCCTGAGCAAGATAAAATTGAATTTTATATTGAAAAGAATAACATGTAAGAAAGTTTTAAAGCGAATAAAAGTTGAGCAGCTCTCAGATGTGAACTGTAGACTAAAATACAAAGATTATTGAAGAAAAAATGAAAGAGTTTAAGGACAGGAATCAAACCTTGGAGATTCAGTGGCAAACTCTGAAGAAATCATTGATTGATTCTGCCAGAGAGGCATGTGGTGAGGTTGTCTGCAAGGATAAAAAAAATCAGAACTCCCTGGTGGACACAGGAAGTTAAAGAGGCAGTGAAGGAAAAGAAGAAAACATATCAAAAGTTCCTGTCAAATAAGTCAGCTTGTGCTCTTAGAGAATACAGAGACAAATGTAAGAAAGCTGAACACTGTTTATAACTAGCTAAACAAAAGTCATGGTAGGATTTTGGCAAGAACATAGAAAATAAATATAAAGAAGGTGGTAAAATATTTTGGAGGTTATTGAAGAAGATTAGGAATGGAGGAAATAGTGCTGTAAAAGGAGTTAGAGAGGATAACGGTGACATGAAAACGGGAGAAAAAGATATCCTTGAAGTATGGAGTAATTACTTCGAGAAATTGCTAAATGAAACAAGCAGTGATGACAGCACAGTGGTAAAAAACACTGACCAGGCATGCAGTCAGGAATACATATCCATACTTGAAGTAGAAAAAGCCATCAAAGGCTTGAAATGTGGAAAGGTAGCAGGAGTAGATGATATTCGACCAGAAATGCTGAAGTATGGTGGTATAAGAGTCTTACAGTGACTGCACTGCATAGTTCAGAAAGCCTGGACAGAGGGACGAATTCACGATGATTGGAGTAGAGTTCTCATAGTACCCATATATAAAAAGGGAAATAAAACTGTATGTGAGAATTACAGAGTTATTTCCCTACTGAGTGTTCCTGGCAAGATATATGCCAGTATACTTGAGAAACAGTTGAGAAGAATTGTGGAAGAAAAGCTGGGTGAAGAACAAGCTGGATTCAGGCCAAATAGAGGCTGTCAGAATCAGATCTTCGCTTCACGACAAATAGTCGAGATAGCATGGGAATATAACAAATATCTGTATTTAAGTTTTGTCGATTTGGAAAAGGCATACGACAAGGTGCCAAGAGAGAAGCTGTTCGATACACTGCAGTTATATGGTGTGAATGGGGCATTATAATCAAGCAATACTTAGTCTTTATTTGAATTGTAAGTCAGCAGTTGGAATTGAAGGAAGTACAGGAAGATGGTTTAATGTTAAATCTGGTGTGAGACAAGAATGTACATTATCCCCTTTGTTATTCATTATCTATATGGATCACATTATGAAGGAAAGTGGTATTAAACATGATATCAAAATTGGAGATGTTAATGTCAGCACTTTGCTTTATGTGGATGATGTTGAACAAGTAAAACATTTCAGTTACTTCGGCATGATTTTTAGTGAAGATGGTAAATTAAATATAGAAGTAGACAACAGAATCAGCAAAGCTGGTATGGTGGGAAGTCAATTGAATAAATTCATATGGAATAAGAGAGAAATTAGTTGAAACACTAAATTAGCTGTATACAAGACAGTGTTCAAACCAGTTTTAACTTACGGATGTGAGGCTGGGTCAGAAGTAAAACACCTGACCAAAGGCTGGGTCAGAAGTAAAACACCTGACCAAAGACTAGAGACCGCAGATATGAGAGTCCTGAGAAAGATTATAGGCGTGAACAGATGGCATCAATGGCAATATCATATTAAAAACGAGGATATTAGGAAAGAACTTGACATTGTCAGCATCCAGGAATGCGTTAGCAGAGCTAATATCAGGTGGTATGGTCACTTAAACAGAATGGGCAAAGGAAGATTAGCAAAACAAGTGTTCTCTGCAAGGTTGGCAGCAAAACGACCCAGAGGAAGACCAAGATATAGGTGGATTGATACGGTACAAAGTGCCTTAGATGATAGAAATATAAGATCTGATAATGTTGGAGTCTTGACAAGTAACAGACTGATTTGGAGGAAAATTGTAGATAGGAAGTTAGTAATGATGTAATTTTTTTCATGTAGTACTATCATATCCTGTGCACCCCTTGAGGGTACATGGCAGGAATTTGATGATGATGATGAGGAAAGGAATTTCAGTTGCAAATAGTAATGCAACTGTATTTTTCAACTCTTGATTTTCTTGCGAAAGGGTTCCTAAACTTTGGTCTAGAAAATTAACAAACTTACTAGTTTTCTAGATAATGTACCTATATAGAACTTAATGTTTTGCTAGATTTAACGTAACTGGTATAAAATGATTACTTATTTTATATACTGATAAAATTTATTTTTTTCTATTCCTTGTATTAAATTATAACTGTAAAAAGAGGGGAGGGAAAGAAGTCATCAGCCAAGTTGTAAATTTAAATGAAAAATTAATGTTTATATAAATAATGACCTTGTAATGGCATAAATTTAATTAATGCCATGAAATGGTGGTTATTCTCATCTCTAATTATAATCTGCTCTATCTTTCAAAGTATATGCCCTTTTCCTGGTTTGCAGTTTTGCATAATTTAAAAAAACTGGGTGTCTGGGAGGGTGATCCTTGCCATTTTTATGGTCAAATTCAAGCTTTTACAATCAGAGGGCATTGTCAATACCAACTCAGCTAGAAGAGGCACTAAATAACTTTCAGTGTGAATCCAATAAGCGGTGCTTAAGGGTCAAAGCCATATAACTGAGAGGAGACCTCCACATAGCCTTTAAAGGAATGCGTAGAACCGACCATGGCTTCTGACTTAATGTCCAATCCTCACCTTCTCGTGGTGCTCCCTGTTGGGCATCTACTTGGATACTGAACGAACGAGGATGGGCTGGCAATTTGGGATTTAGCCAACCAAATTGTATTCTTATTGGTTAAACCAAAATAAAAAATGATGGTACAACATGACAAAATTTCATGCCGGCTGGGGCGTCGCCCGGTTAAACAAGGCCCCCCGTTGTTTTCGCCAGGGAACCAGGGCGAACAGCGAAAAGTCAGCTACTGGAACAAATCTGAAAACAAACCCCAACTCAACATCACCAGAGTTAAAGATCGGTACTATCAACGTACGAAGCCTGAATGGCAAAGAAATGGAGCTAGCTGAGAAATTAGATAAGTACCAGATTGACATAATAGGGGTGACTGAAACAAAAAAGACCAAAACTGGTGAGATCTTTCTGAGCAATAAATACAAAATGTTATATTCAGGCAATGACAATCAAGGAAAAGAAGGAGTAGCCATAGTATTCAACACAAAATACGAGGCTAATCTTCTTGAATGGCAGTCAGTCTCAAGTAGAGTAATGTGGGCAAATATGAGAATGGGGAACTGGACAATGAGACTTATTTGTGCCTATGGTCCCACAGAAGGTTCTACTAAGGTAGAAGTTTTTGAGTTTTTGAAAAAGAATTTTTTGAGGCTTTAGAAAAAGCAACTGACACAATGAAAAATGAAAAGATGGTCCTTGTTGGGGATCTAAATAGTAGAGTAGGAAATGATTGCGAGACATACAAAAATATTTTGGGAAAATTTGGAGAAAAGAGCAGAGGTAATAATAATTGCAAATATCTGTTGGATTTCTGCTCAGGACATGGACTGGTTATTACTAACACCATGTTCCAACATAAAAATGTGCACAAATTCACATGGAGAGAAGAGGCTAGGAATAAGAAAAGTCTCATTGACTATGTTATTGTTGATAGTGATGTTTTCTCCCTGGTGCAGGACACCAGACTCTACAGAGGATTTGAAATTGGAAGTGATCACTATTTAGTCTTGAGCAAGATAAAATTGAATTTCATATTGAAAAGAATAACATGTATGAAAATTTTAAAGTGAATAAAAGTTGAGTAGCTCTCAGATGTGAACTGTAGACTAAAATACACGAAGATTATTGAAGAAAAAATGAAAGAGTTTGAGAACAGGAATCAAACCTTGGAGATTCAGTGGCAAACTCTGAAGAAAACATTGATTGATTCTGCCAGATAGGCATGTGGTGAGGTTGTCTGTAAGGATAAAAAAATCAGAACTCCCTGGTGGACACAGGAAGTTAAAGAGTTAAAGTATGGTGATATAAGAGTCTTACAGTGGCTGCACTGCATAGTTCAGAAAGCCTGGACAGAGGGACGAATTCCCGATGATTGAAGTAGAGCTCTCATAGTACCCATATATAAAATGGGAAATAAAACTGCATGTGAAAATTATAGAGGTATTTCCCTACTGAGTGTCCCTGGCAAGATCTATGCAAGTATACTTGAGAAACGGTTGAGAAGAATTGTGGAAAAAAAGCTTGGATTCAGGCTGGATTCAGGCCAAATAGAGGCTGTCAGGATCAGATCTTCACTTTATGACAAATAGTCGAGAAAGCATGGGAATATATAACAAAGATCTGTATTTAAGTTTTGTCTTTCTGGAAAAGGCATATGACAAGGTGGCAAGAGAGAAGCTATTCAATACAATACAGTTATATGGTGTCAATGCAGCATTATACCAAGCAATACTTGGTCTCTATTTGAGTTGTAAGTCAGCAGTTAGAATTGAAGGAAGTATATAGGAAGATGGTTTAATGTTAAATCTGGTGTGAGACAAGGATGTACATAGCCTCGCTATCATTCATTATCTATATAGATCACATTATGAAGGAAAGTAGTATTAAACATGATATCAAAATTGGAGATGTTAATGTCAGCTCTTTGCTTTATGCAGACAATGTTATACTTCTAAATAAATCTGCCACAAGTCCACAAGATTCCCTGACTAAATTGAATAGCTGTTGTAATAGATATGGTATGAAGGTCAGCAATAAAAAGACAAAGACAATGAAAATAGGCAGAATCATTGAAAATGCCAACTGTGTTTTGAATGGAGAACCTGTGGAACAAGTAAAACATTTCAGCTACTTAGGCACGATTTTTAGTGAAGATGGTAAATCAAATATGGAAATAGACAACAGAATCAACAAAGCTGGTATGGTAGGAAGTCAACTGAATAAATTCATATGGAATAAGAGAGAAATTAGTTGAAACACTAAATTAGCTGTATACAAGACAGTGTTCAAACCAGTTTTAACTTATGGATCTGAGAGCTGGGTCAGAAGTAAAACACTTGACCAAAGACTAGAGACCACAGATATGAGAGTCCTGAGAAAGATTATAAGCGTGAACAGATGGCATCAATGGCAATATCATATTAAAAACAAGGATATTAGTTAAGAACTTGACATTGTCAGCATCCAGGAATGCGTTAGCAGAGCTAATCTCAGGTGGTATGGTCACTTAAAAGAATGGGCGAGGAAAGATTAGCAAAACAAGTGTTCTCTGCCAGTTGGCAGCAAAATGACCCATAGGAAGACCAAGATATAGGTGGATTGATATGGTACAAAGTGCCTTAGACGATAGAAATATAAGATCTGATAATGTTGGAGTCTTGACAAGTAACAGACTGATTTGGAGGAAAATTGTAGATAGGAAATTAATAATGATGTAATTTTTTTCATGTAGTACTATCATATCCTGTACACCCCTTGAGCGTAGATGGCAGGAATTTGATGATGATGATGATGGTGAATCCAATAAAAAAAACTTCATTTATCATCATCATCTATTTCATAACAAATTTAAACCTTCACAATCATCCATCCTTTTGATCAATTTGTTCATACACAATCATTTTGGTTGTTTAGGCTGAATGTCAAATTCAAAATGCTAATCCAGAAGAATGTGTTTGATGCTGAAGAAGTACTGAAACACACTGATAATGCAAAAAAAATAAAATAAAATAAAATAAAAGATGGAATGAAACTACCCAGAATGTGGCAATCAGCACTATAAGCAGAAATATTCAAAACTTTATATGGCTTGGATCATCATACAAGGTTATCTCCCCCCCCCAAAAAAAAAGAACCCACAATTAAGAGTTAAACTAACACTTGCCCATATCTATTCTTGTCCAGCTATTGCTGCTGTTCTACAGAAAATTGAAATAACCCTAGAGAAAAGCTCTACTCTGGACTCAACAACAACATGCATTCTTAAATAGCATTTAACTGAGTATACTATTATAGCTTAAGATTTTGGCATTTTGGTGTATTTGTGATGTCTTACTCTTGATAAAGCTAGTTGTATAAATCCTAATAAAACATTACATTCTCTATAGTTTTAATTTCACATCCATTAAATTAGTTATATAGTCTTGGTTATTAGCCTGTGTTTCTGAATTATACATTGTTAACTTCTAAGGCTTATAAGCTTCCAAAATGTATCAGACCTCACATAATTTTCTCCTTTTAACGCTGTCATATGTTTGTTGGAAATGAACAAACTGTTTAACTATATTTATTTGATAAATCACGGATTTACCTTTCCTGAAACCACCATGGTAGAGACCAATTATCTTCTTCACAAATGGGTTTAATCAGTTCTTCAAAAAGTAGGTAAATATTGTATGCCCACACTTCGTATAACAAACCTTGGCTTTGTGCCAAGAATAGTCAATTCATGCAGAAGGTGAGAAAGAAATAAAGGATGTATGAATTGGCCACCAACGTGTGAAGTCACATGCTTTATACATAAATTTTCCAACTGTTGTACAAGCAAAATAGTTACCACTTTAAGAACTAGAATTTTCATAAAAGAAAAGCTAATTTCCCAATGTACAATAATGAACACTCATCCCACGAAATGCACTGATCACCCTAATATCGGAATAGATTCTCCTTCTTTTGACATGAGCAGAAGTGTCGAAGGGTCTTCGCATCTGTGGGCATACAGTACTTTGTATGTTGTACATAACAGAGCAATATCTTTATAATTTCCACAAACTGTTTTGTCATTCTTATGTTGAAAAGTTTTTCACTTGGTTATGAATTAAAGTTGCTAAGAAATTATATTCTTGTTTAATCCTTTAGCCAAGTGTAAACGTTTTTGTGCACAAACTTTCTTCACAACTAAGCTACTTGTATATAGAAGCTAATGGTTTCACATTAATTGCCTTAGTATCACATGATGCAAAACACATATAAAACTATCTACGATGGCTTTCTCAAAAGTTCTCAGCCTCGACCATAGATGGCAACACTATCGGCTCGATTTTTTTTTTTTTTTTCCAAGTTGATACATATGTCGTAAGCATCCATGTGAAATTGCAAATCATTCTATCAAGTAGTTTGTTTTATACAGCGGTCTGAAGGAAAAGTGTTGTCTCTATCCCTTGAAATGGATAAAATTGAGTATCGTGGTTAAAAAATTCTTTGTAAAAGAAGGTTTAATGCCAAAAGAAATTCATTTGAAGTTCATAAAAGTTTATGGGCACTCTTCCCCTTCATTTCTGACAATTAAGAAATGGGCTGCTGAGTTTAAACATGCCCTTACCAGCCTTGAAGATGATCCACATGAAGGACATCCAAAAAGTGTAACAAAAAGTGTACACGAAATGTATTGGATGACCAGCAAGTCAAAGAGTGGGAAATTGCTGAGACTATAGGCATTTCAAAAGAACATGTAAGATATATTTTGCATGAAGAATTGCAAATGAAAAGCTTTATGCAAGATGGGTGCCCAAGCTTGCTCACAGCAGATCAAAAACGCACTTGCATGAAAATCTCTGAACAGTGCTTGGAGCATTTTAACAAGAATAAAACTGATTTTGCGCATCGATTTATTACTATAGATGAGACTTGGATTCACCATTACACCCCAGAATCCAAACAGCAGTCAAAACAGTGGACAGAAGCTGGTTGTTCAGTGCCAAAGAAGACGAAGCCGATTCCATCAGTAGGAAAGGTCATGACATCGGTGTTTTGGGATAAAGGCATTTTGTTTATTAATTATCTAGAAAAGGGTAACACAATAACTTGGGAATATTATTCTGATCTTTTAACCAGACTAGATGAAAAAATTTGTGAGAAAAAAGATTCGGTTTGCAGAAGAAAAAAATCATCTTTCATCAGGACAATGCACCTGCTCACAAAGGTATTTTGGCAATAGGAAAATTAAGGGATCTGCACTATGAATTGTTGGAACATTCACCTTATTCCCCAGATCTGGCTCCCTCTGACTTCTATCTCTTTCCAAAACTAAAAATCTTCCTCGCTTGTCAGCATTTTTCTTCGAATCAAGAGGTGATTGCAGCTGTAGAGAGGTATTTTGCAGATCTTACTGAGAACCAACTACAGAGATGGGATGATGGCACTGGAATAAATGTATTAGTCTTAAGGGTGATTATGTCGAAAAATAAAAATAAATTTGAAATTATAAATTCGTTTTTTCATTGTTAGGCTGAGAACTTTTCAGACCACCCTCGTATTATGAGAAGGACAACTACCCAGACTGGTTTTGTCCTTTTTTACAACTATCTCTAATCCAGAATATTTAAATAATAAAGTAATTATATATGGGAAATATATGACTTATGTATTACTTCAGCCTTGGTATCTCTTCTGGGTCTGGCTCACACCGATGTGACCTGAATAAAGGTTATATATAGATGTATATAGATGCTAATAGCCTCACATTAATTGCCTTACTATCCCATAATGCAAAACACACATCCTTTTGGATGTATATAATGCTATGCATTATGGAAAGGTCGACATCCAAAAGCATGTGTTTTGCATTTTGGGATACTAAGGAAATTAATGTGAAGTCATCAGCATTTATATACAAGTAACCTAGTTGTGAAAAAAACTTCATGTACAAACTTATCTTACACTTGGATAAAGGATTAAAAGAGGCAAATAATTTCTTGGCAACTACGTCATTCTCATGTATCGGGCAGATCAGATTTTCTCTTTCTTCCACAAATTAAAATAAATTCATATATCGTAAAACACCTCCGTAGTGCAATTAGAAGAATGGCAATACATTGCACCCTTCGATTGGAAAAGGCCTAAGTCTGATTCTCATCATGACAAGAGGAATCTTTATATGTTTTTTTTTTTTTTTTTTAATTGAAGATGGGTTAGCCAATCTCATATGGAGATAGCAGGGTTTTCCTCCCCGGAAACTTGGGTTTTTCATCCTGCATACAGACAAATTGGCCTTGAGAACACATGCAACTTACAGACAAAAATGCTAGTAGTGGTGGTGTGCTGATGCTGTTGGTTTAGGAAATGATGGCAGTGGCGGTTCACTGTAGTTGGTGGATTAAATGATAGAAACATAAAGTTGTAGAGTAGGTGCCCTCTCTCGATGAGCCTTTGGATTCCTTGGACGTGTCACGTAATAATAATATCTTATCTTCTACTTTATTTTCTTCTGCTTTCAGTAACTTTACAGGGATTTTATCTATTTCAGGGGATTTGTTGTTCCTGAGTGAATATATTATATCATTAAGCTCTTGCCTTGATGGTAACCCTCAATACTATATGAGTTGCAGAGATAATGTGCTTATTCAGAAATTCATAAAAAATATTCAATCTGTTTTTTTACTTTTCCATTGTTAACAAACAAAAGAAACAATCTCTGTATATATATCTAGCACAGATTTACATTCTCCTTTAATTTGCTTGATTGCATTATTAGCTTGTCAAGATCATTCCTGTTCTTAATTTCTTGTTCTATTGTGCACATTATTTTATTAAGGGCTTGTCTTTTCTTCTTTCAACAGATTTTATCTGCCTATCATCTCAGTTCTTTATTTTCCTTCTATAATCATAGTTGGTCTTGCAGTAAATTCTTCATCAAACCAATCTCTTTTCTTTTGCTTATTTTCATATCCCATAGTTTCTTCTGCAGTGTTCAGAATACAGTTTAATATATGTCCAGCTTCTTTCTATATCAATATTTCAATCCTGTTACTTTACTTTTATTTATTCCTCTTCACTCCACAGGGAGCATAGGCCTCGTTTTTAGCCTCTATTTTTTTTCTTTAATTTTGTTCAGGAAATTGGTTTTAAGTTTAATTTCTTTAAGCTTCTGCAAGTTAAACTTTAGTGCTCTTTCATTTCTTTCTTGTTTCCTCATCGAGATTCTGCAGCTGTATTTAATTTTGACCAGATAATGATCTGAATCAAGGCAAGCTTCTCTATATGATCCTACATCCATAATACTTGATACCAATCTTTTATTTATATGCACTTTTATATGATCAATTCGATAAAATGTTGAACATTGGGGATAGTCATGTCCTTTCATGGATGTTTTTATGGGAAAAGCATATAAAAATATGCTTTTCTCATAACCATATTTTTACTTATGGCAGAATCTATCAGTTTCTCTCCATTATCAATAGTGCATATGTAGACTGTTCTCCAATTGCACCTTTATAAATACCTTCCTGTCCAACCTTGGCACTGAAATCTCCAATATGTGTTTCAATTTTGTAAAAGAAATCCTGTTTCCATATCGTCTTTTCTTTCTGTTGGCACATGAGCATACATAAATCCACATTTAAAAAAAAAATGTTCTGTATTTTTTTAAATTTTAATCTAAAATATCCTATTTAATGTCTGTGTCTTACTCAGTGATTACTGAGTCGAATAGATTGTTGGAGATTGGTAATTATTTATGAAGCAGTAGATACAACAGTATTAGGCATTTAAATGTTATGCCATTTACAGAGAAAATACTCTTTATAGCCAAAGAACTTAATAATGAAGCATATCTAATAAATGCAGTTTTTACACTTTTTTAAGGAACTTTTACATCACTCCATAAAAAATATAAACTATTCCTGTTATATTATCTAAAGTTTTGACTGATTACTATACTTACCATTTCTTGCTACAAAACTTGCAGTCTTGTCAACAATATCTGTAATTATTTGTTAAGTGCATATAAAAAACAAATGTTCCTATAATCCTAAATATTTAATACAGAAACATTTCTTAAAATTCACAATGCTCCTAAATTTGTTTATTGTTAGATAAAAATTTAAAAAAAAAAAGATCAAATGAAATGAGGTTTTAATTAAAGGTTTTTAATTTATATACCTACGTGAAAAAAATTTTGGGGCAAAGATGGTAAAAAACTCAATACAGGACTTAATCAGAGCTGAGACAGTATATAATTAAAGGTGGTGAGCATAAGATACCAATAACTAAGAGTAGAAATGTTTCGATAGAAAAAAAAATAATAATAATAAAAAAAAAAAAAAAACAATTCCGAAAATAAATTATGCAAATTATCAAATGAAAAGAACTGAAGGAAAAAGGAATAAAATCTGTAATATCAGATAAAGACAGGAGAAAACTGTAAGCTAGCCACGTGGTTTTACAGGAAAAGTATATTAGGAGGAGTATGGTTAGTTTGAAAGTATTTGGAAGCTGGGCTGATTTGAAAATAGTTAGGTATTCATGTTTGACGTCCGTAGATGGCATATGGTAATTCCCGTACCTCAAAGGGTTTTGGGAGTGATGCCTTCTGCTACAAGAATTGATAAGGTCACAGATGCCTTTTCCACACAGAGTTAGTAGGGTAGTGACAAACATCCATGCCCAAGGCAGGATTCAAACCTGCAGTATCCTAAATGCAGCAGGAAGCTGGGCTGGTTTGTGAACTGATGAGAGTAATTTATGTGTAATTGCCATGAGGGGGACTTTTTGTGTTAATGGAACACTGGGTGGTTCTTATTACAAGAGATCCAGAGCAATGTAATTTGGTTTCATTTATAGGATAATGGTGACCCTCCCCAATTTCAGGGGTATGTTTAGATTGTACTGCATGCAAGGATATCTCATTGGTGAGAGTTTTATTGTTGCTGGTATGTTTTTGTTTGTGGTGATAAGTAGTCTGGTATGGGAATATTACAATCTTTACAATGTTCAATTAAGTGAGACTTAACAGTACAAATGATAGAAGCAATATAACAAGTATTGCATCCTGACTAGCAATTAAACTTCTAAACAACATTACGGCATAGTAGCATGTATATGAGCCCAACATTAAAAAAAAAAAAAAAATGTCGGCCTGAGTTACTGTGGTTCTATATTTAGGTAAATTTTGTAGTTTGTTTTATGACTTTATAAACATTTTGGATATATGAGAATTTTAAGACTATGCAGTTTTGATATATAGCTTTGTAGAAGAAGGGACATGATTTTAGGCTGGATGTATAGCATAGTTAATGAGTTTTTTGGACTACTGATGAGAGCAGAGGATCTCTTTCAGATGAGTAATTCCTTGGTTTAAAGCTTTAAGAGAGAATGAGCATAAGGGTCAAAGCCCTTATACACATACTCTTCTCAATTATGTAAAACTCAGAGGAAACCTCCACACAGCCTTTAAAGGATTGTGGAGAACAAACCAGGGCTTCTGATCTAATGTCCAATCCTCACCTTTTTGTTGTGCAAACTGTTAGGTATCTACCTGGATACTGAATGAACAAGAATGGGCTGGCAATATGGGATTTAGCCGACCAAATTGTATTCTTACTGGCTTAAACCACAATATAAAATGATGGTACAGCACAACAGAATTTCATGCCGACTGGGGCATCGCCTGGTTAAACGAGGTAACCGTTGTTTACGCCAGGGAACCATTGCAAACAGCAAAAAGCCAGCTACTGTAACAAATCCTGAAACACATCCAAACTCAAAATCGCCAGAGTTCAACATGGGTATTATCAACATAAGAAGCCTGAATGGTAAAGAAATGGAGCTAGCTAAGGAATTGGATAAGTGACAGATCGACATAATAGGGATGAATGAAACAAAAAAGACAAACTGGTAAGATCTTTCAGCAATAAATACAAAATGTTATATTCAGGCAATAAAAATTAGCGAAAAGGAGTAGCAGTTATAGCATTCAACACAGGCATGCAATCAGGAATATATATCCATACTTGAAATAGAAAAAGCCATCAAAAGCTTGAAATATGGAAAGGCAGCAGGAGTAGATGATATTCGACCAGAAATGCTCAAGTATGGATGTATAAAAATCTAGCAGTGGATGCACTGAATAGCTCAGAAGGTCAGGACAGAGAGACGAATTTCAGATGATTAGAGCAGAGCTCTCACAGTACCCATATATAAAAAGGGAAATAAAACGATGTAAGAATTACAGAAGTATTTCTCTACTAAGTGTTCCTGGTAAGATTTATGAACTTAAGAACAAGCCGGAATCAGGCCAAACAGAGGCTGTCAGGATCAGATTTCACTTTACAATAAATGGTTGAGAAATCGTGGGAGTATAACAAAGATCTGTATTTAAGTTTTGTAGACCTGCAAAAGGCATATGAGAAGGTGCCAAGAAAAAAAGCTATTCAAAACGCTACAGTTATATGGTCTCAATGGAGCATTATATCAGACTTGTAAGTCAGCAGTTACTGAAGGAAGTACAGGAAGATGGTTTGATATTAAATCTGGTGTCAGACGAGTACATTATCCTCTACTGTTCGTTACCTGCACCCTATGTCCAAAAAGAAACTGAACTTTTGATAGTAAATAAAACACAGGCCAATTATAATTATTCAAATCATTTATTTCAACAATATACTCTTCCTCGGCTTCGATACAGAGTTTGGCACCATCAATTAATTCGTTAAATGAGTTTTTTATATCGGTTCCTGGGATAATTTTGAGGGTCGTGGTTACTGCCACTTGAATGCTTTCCTTTCATCAGTAAATGAAGTCGGGGGAAGAGAAAGAAGTCACAGGGTGCTAAATCAGGTGAATACGGCGATTGATACACACAAACTTAGTTTTTGCTCAAAAATTGTCTCACAATGTTCAAATGATGAGATGTTGCATTATCTTGCATCGCGTATCATGAAGCGATTGATAGCAAATTCTCGCTATCAATTGCTTCAAAACTTCGAGATAAAACTCACCATTGAAAATTCGGCCAGGCAGAACGAATTCTTTGTGGATAATATGATTCCCTTGGAATCGTAGAAACAAATCAGCAATGTCTTTACTTTTGATTTCAAGCGACTTTTTTCGGATGCCCCTCTTCTGGTGGTCTCCACTAAGCACTGTGGTGCTTTGTTTAGGGCTCATATTCAAAACACCACATTTCATCACCAGTAACGATCGTATCAAGGAAGTATGAGTCCATACGAGCGGTTTTAATGAGGTCCTTACTGTGTTCAATTCGATACATTTTTTGATCATTGGTCAACTTGTGGGGACCAAATCACGAATTCAATTTACGAAGGCCCAAACTCTCAGTCAAAATGTTGTACACAGTTGATTTTGGAATCCACAATTCATCTTCAATCAATCTCATGGACGATTTCGGGTTTTCTTCGATGAAATCAAGCACTTTTTGGATGTTAACTTCACTTAGTCTAGTTTTTGGACAACCCAGCTTTTCGTCATCCTCAAGCGTTTCACGATCACTTTGAAATTGCTTAAACCACTCGTAAACTTGAGTACGGGATAAGCATTCATCACCATATGCTTTTTGAAGCATTTGACGTGTTTCGGTAAAACGTTTACCAAATTTAACACAAAAGTCAATCGCAGCTCTCTGTTTGAAACTCATTTTCCGACCATTCATCAAAGCACACAGTCACTCTTGGCACTATAACTCAGCTTCTAATGAAACAAATGTTATAAACAGTTGGCACAACACTACTGAAGGTTGCTGCTTTCGACAACAAAAAGATACAACAGGTGGTGCCACTAGTTCCTTCTATTTTCGAAAAGTCCGGTTTCTTTTTGGATAGGGTGTATATGGATCACATTAAGAAGAAAAATTGTATTAAACCTGATATCAAAATTGGAGATGTTAATCTCAGCTCTTTGCTTTATGCGGATGATGCTATACTTCTAAATAAATCCGCTACAAGTCTGCAAGATTCCCTGACTAAATTGAATAACTGTTGTAATAGATGCACATTTTTCTCTACACTAAATGCACATCCCTCATAGAATGATTAATTAAAAAAAAAAAAAAAGAAAAGAAAATTAAAGAAAGAAAAAGACAAAGTATAAATATGTGACAAACAAACAAAGAAATGTGCAATAAGGTATATTAACATGATTTTCAATAGAAATATGCAATAACATTTGCATTGATATTGCAGCAGTTTTAACATTTATATTAATTTTAACATATAAAACATGCAATTCATATTAACTCTAAAACCGTTTAATAAATCAACAGTATTTCATATAAGAAAATACCGAAAAAGCAATCTTATAATAATAAGAATACTGGTAAAGAGAGATAAGAAATAAACATATTATAAGACAATGTAATCTAAATTACTTCAAAAGACAGTGTAAGTTTTTATGAAGAAAAGTGGAATTAACAGGTACTGTTATATTTGTTCGATGTTTTAAGAGATAGTCCTGGTGTGGTCATTTGTGGTTTGTGTGTTTTATATGATATTTTCTGTTCGATTGATTGTGTTGATATGTCTTCCACAGTTTGTTTTTTGGTGATCTGTTATATGGTTTAGGCATTTAAATCAGTGTTTCTTGAATTTTTTGATCAAAAAAAAATTTTTATGCAGAACCCTACATAAAAATATCTATTTTTCCACAGAACTCCTATTAATTTTTATTTTTTGGAAAAGAAATTATGCTAATGAATGATTGCATGCAAAATATTTTAATTAAGAAAACATGACATATACATTTACAAATATAAAGTAAATGTATATATCAATGTCTGATGTAATGTTTGTTAGAGAGAATCTTAAAAAAATCCAACTTATTTCAATGTTTGTTGCAATGAATGGTAAGAATCCACTTTCATATAAGTACATCAAAGACTAGGATCCTAAATACTGGTTGCTTATATGTCCATATTCATTATCAATTTTTACCCAAAATCATCAAGTGATAAACTGCAGATGTCTTTCATTCATAGACAGAACATCTGTTGTGCAAATGAAACAATGTATTCTCTTTGGGTCCTGGAATGAAGGAAAAGGAAAGTCACCAAATCTAAATAACATTTTCAAGAAAATGATCTTTGTTCCTGTTTTCGTTTATTCAGTCAATTAAAGGACTGAACAGATAAAAACAGCTATTTTCTTTTCTTTGGATCCAAAGTTTCATTTTTTTGCTCTCATCGACCCTTTTCCTTTTTATAATTATATTTATAACTGTCAAACATTGTTTTCTATTTTTACTGAAGAGATACATTAAACTTGTTTTCAAAAGTTGAAATATATCTGAAATATATCATAATTTCATGTACCAATCTATACTAAAGAAATGCACAATGACAATTTTTATTTGAGAAAAATATAATTATTTCTTTTTCTCAGCTCACAGTCTTTTTAATATTTGACCCTTGCAAAAGCCAAACTTGTTGCAATAATGTTTTATCAGAAGAGCTAATTTCATCACACAACACTGCAAGAAAGTCCCCCTGCCTTATTGACATTTAGTATAATCAATATTTGGAATATATCCTCTTCATTCACTTCTAACATTCCCCACTCATTATCCTTCTAGGAATAAAGCTTGCTCTACTAGGATGGAACACCCTAATAAAATGATCATTAGATAGCTGAATTATGTCATATCGCTGAGGTTAAGGAGAGGTAGCTAAGATCTCTTTTGTGAGAGAAAAGGCAAGAGGGTAATTCAGTGGCAATGAAGATGAGCTGGTCATCCTTCCCCACCCAAGTATGACATAGAAATCAGTGTTCAAGATGGTTGCAGGTAATCCTGAAACTTGGGAAATATCTGGGCACTGAATGACTTATCAAATGAGTATGACAATCTCATCTTCCTTTCCCTCTTTTACCTTGCAGTGTCAAGGGTTTATTAATCATCGGACCTCAAACTGTTCACAGGATAAGGTGGTCAGCCCTACGCCCCAGTGTATCCTATGTCCGTAGTGTCGAGTTCTCAAGGCCAGTTTGCCTGCTTTGCGAGAGTAGGACAAATGAAGTGTAATACCATCAGCAAAGTTGGAAATAGGATTAAGTGATTGATGTTTTAGAAAAAGGAGGATAGGTGATAGAAAAAGGGCGCTTAGGCATTTGTTCATTATGACAAAACATGAAATGAGAGAGAGACCACCAAGAGAAAGCTTGCTCCCCAAATGCAAAGAGTGACAGGTAAAGGCAATTTGCTAAGTAGGCCTTGATGCCAAACACAACCAAATGCTTAAGAAATGTAAAAAGTGCCAGCATATATTCTCCAAACCATGTGTCCAGCAGCGTATGTTGCAGGTTAAGCAGTCAGCTGTAGATCTAGATTGATAGAATCCTTACTAGCAGATGATGCATAACTGGCAGGTCTCTAAATAGTGGAAAAATCGACTGCTGATGATTTTCCCCATTATTTTGGAGAGGAGTGGGATGTTGGCAATAAGAGAGAGTAGTTAGACAGTAAACTTTTATTCTTCCATGACTTTTTTTTTTAGGATGGACTGGATATGTTCTTGCTCTCATGCACTGGGATAAGTGCCAACTGAATATAAAAGATTGTAGAGACAATTTAGAGCAGGCATTAGCTATAGAGCACAGCATGAGTACAAATGGAGGAGGTGCCATTGGTATGAGAAGACTTTTTAGTGTCTAAGTTGTTTAACATTATTCTTCTAATGATTTTTTGCCAAAAAATACCTCCTGTCATATGATTTTCAGTTGCTGGTATTAATAGGAGGCAATTTGCTTTGGTCATTTTGCAGAGTTTGCATAGAAGAGCAATACCAGGAGGTCAGCTTTATCTTTAGGTGCTATAACTGTGGTGCCATCTAGATGAGAGAAAGGTAAAAGGAGTGAGCAGAAATTGCATCCAATGGAATTGGAAAAGGACTGGAAGGCATGGTTTCCATTTGGACCGCAAGCAAGTTTTTGTCTACAAAGTCCGATTTGGATTATATTAATGACTGTTCTGCATTTATTGCATGCTTCAGCATAGGCTGAGTAAGCCTATCTATGGAGCTGAGTGTTTTTCTTCAAACCACTTTGGTGCATCTTTATTTAAACCAAGACTTAGAAAGTGGACAGGAATTTAGGGTGGAATGAGAAATGCAAGTCTTCATGCTGATGAGGATAATTTCTATGGTTCATTCTGAGCAAGTAGTTGGATCAGCAAAGCAGAAGCAATTGTCTACCCATGGAAAGGAAGGGCAGAATTTCCAGAGGTCATCCCACTTATTTGTTATATATCATCAAAATTGTTGGGATATATATATATATATATATATATTTTTTTTTTTTTTTTAAGAAAAAATGTTTTTCACAGAATAGTTTGGCATTATTACTATATTGACATTGTTACTTAAACAGAATAGGAAATGAAAGATTAGTGGAACAAGTGTTTCATAGAGTTAGGAGTGCTTAAGAGGAAATGGAAACAAACTGAAAAAGTTTCAAATCGAATACCTACCAAATAACAATCAAATCTTTGATAATAGATAGTTAAATATTAACTGTATTGGGCTATCATAAGTGAGAGCATATACTTGAAAATTATAAAGGTGTTTTCACTGAGTTAAAAAGTAGATTATAACCAAGTATATATATATATCCAATGACATCTTGGCTCAATCTTATACTCTGATACTTTTATCCGAGTATAAGTAAACAAAACTTTGCCTATGAAGTATCTTTCAAGACTAAGGTACTTGTATATAGAAGTGCTTACTTCACATTAATTGTTTCAGAATCCCATAATGTGAATACTTCTTTTCAGATGCAAATGTTCTTATACATTATGGAAGAGTTACCACTAAGATTGGTTTGACATTTACTGAGGTCTCATCAGTGAGAAGTAGACCATGTCAGTAATGAATTAAAACAAGAACATAATTTCTTGTCTAGTATAATGTACTTTCCATAACTATCTCTGATCAGTGTATTTTAATCACATGGTAATACACCATTCTGTTGCTTGCACACAGAAAATATATAGTGTCTGTGTTGAGTTAGTTTTCAGCACTTCATCCAGTCGAGCTCCCACTGATGACACAATATAGGTTGAAACCTGTATGGGAATACGGGTTTCAACTTCCCAAGAATTGTCACTTGTCACTTCCCAAGAATTTAAAAAAAAATAACAAAAAAAAACATACAATTTCTTGTCTAGTATAATGTACAGAACATTATGATTAGGCCTAATAAATAGAACACCGAATCTGCACATAAAGAAACACGCTTGAAAGAGTACAATACTTCAGCAGTATCTACACTGCTATTTTGAAATTTGGTTAATAAATAAACAAGATAAAAAAAAAAAAAAACAATTGAAATGAGACTCATGAGAACTTGAAAATACATGTTATTAGACAAAAAAAGAAAAAAAAAAAAAAGAAAGATATTTTAAAAGAACTAAAAATAAAAATAATAGCAGAAAAACTAATGCAATACAAACAAAATTGGATAGAATATGTAAACCAAATGGCTAGCATTAGATATCCTAACCAAAATACAAAATGATGGTACAACATGCCAAATTTCATGCCAGCTGGGGCATCGCCTGTTAAACAAGGCCCCCCGTTGTTTTCGCCAGGGAACCAGAGTTAACAGCAAAAAGTCAGCTACTGGAACAAATCTGAAAACACACCCCAACTCAACATCACCAGAGTTAAAGATCAGTACTATCAACATAAGAAGCCTAAATGGCAAAGAAATGGAGCTAGCTGAGGAATTAGATAAGTACAAGATTGACATAATAGCGGTGACTGAAACAAAAAAAGACAAAAACTGGTGAGATCTTTTTGAGCAATAAATACAAAATGTTATAATAGGCAATGACAATCAAGGAAAAGATGGAGTAGCCATAGTATTCAACACTAAATATGATACTAATATTCTTGAATGGCATTCAGGCAATGACAATCAAGGAAAAGACGGAGTAGCCATAGTATTCAACTAAACATGATGCTAATATTTTTGAATGGCAGGCAGCCACAAGTAGAGTGATGTGGGCAAACATCAGAATTGGGATCTGGACAATGAGACTTATTTGTGCCTATAGTCCCACAGAAGGTTCTACTAAGGTAGAAGTGGAGGAATTTTTTGAGTCTTTAGAGAAAGCAACTGACACAATGAAAAAGCAAAAGTTGGTCCTTCTTGGGGATCTAAATAGCAGAGTGGGAAATAACTGTCAGACATACAAAAATATTTTGTTAAAATTTGGAGAAAAGAGCAAAGCTAATAATAATGGCAAATACCTGTTAGATTTCTGCTCAGTACATGGACTGGTTATTACTAATACCATGTTCCAACATAAAAATGTACACAAATTCACATGGAAAGAAGAGGTAAGGAATAAGCAAAGTCTCATTGACTATGTTTTTGTTGATAGTGATATTTCCCACCTGGTGCAGTACACCAGAGTGTACAGAGGATTTGAAATTGGAAGTGATCACCATTTAGTCTTGAGCAGGATAAAATTGAATTTCATATTGAAAAGAATGAAATGTAAGAAAGTTTTAAAGTGAATAAAAGTTGAGCAGCTCTCAGATGTGAACTGTACAATAAAATACACGATTATTGAATAAAAAATGAAAGGGTTTGAGAACAGGAACCAAACCTTGGAGATTCAGTGGCAAGCCTTGAAGAAAATCCTGACTGATTCAGCCAGAGAGGCGTGTGGTGAGGTTGTCTGCACAGATATTGAAAGTTTATTTTTCACTTGGTTAGAGTATAATAAATTTAGTTTAATCCTTTATCCATGTGTGAGAAAACAAAGTTTGCGCCTGAAAGTATCTTCAGGACTGGGGTAAGGTGGTACAACAAAGTATCTCAGTATCTCCCATAATCCAAAACATCTCCTTGCGGACATTACGGGAAGGCCACAACCCAGACTAGTTTCGACCTTTATTGAGGTCTCTTCAGTGGGAGCCAAGCCCAAGTGGAGATACCAGGCGGAAGCATTAGCAGATCATCTCTACCTATAGGAGTTGCCAAATGGTGTGCCACCCTTTTTTAATAAATTACTCTGGATTTAGAGTAATAAACTTTCATATTTCTCTAAATCCAGAGTAATTTATTAAAAAAGGGTGGCACACCATTTGGCAACTCCTATAGGTAGAGATGATCTGCTAATGCTTCTGCCTGGTATCTCCACTTGGGCCTGGCTCCCACTGAAGAGACCTCAATAAAGGTCGAAACTAGTCTGGGTTGTGGCCCTTCCCTTAATACATAACATTAGACATATCCGCAAGGAGATGTGTTTTGCATTATGGGAGATACTGAGATAAGAGTGTTGGTAGCTTGCTCCACCTTTGCAAGGAGTGCCCTTGTGTTGTACCACCTTGCCCCAGTCCTGAAGATACTTTCAGGTGCAAACTTTGTTTGCTCACACTTGGATAAAGGATTAAACTAAATTTATTATAGTCTGCACAGATAGAAAAATCAGAACTCCATGATGGACACAGGAAGTTAAAGAGGCAGCGAAGGAAAAGAAGAAAGCACATCATATGTTCCTGGCAAATAAATCAGGTTGTGCTCTTAGAGAATACAGAGACAAATGTAAGAAAGCTAAACACTTTGTAAAACTAGCCAAACAAAAGTCATGGGAGGACCTTGGCAAGAACATAGAAAATAAATATCAAGAAGGTGGCAAAATATCCTGGAGGTTGTTGAAGAAGCTTTGAAATGGAGGAAAGAGTGCTGTAGTAAAAGGAGTTAGAGATGATAAAGGTGACATAAAAACCGAAGAAAACGATATCCTTGAAGTTTGGAGTAATTACTTCGAAAAATTGCTAAATGAAACAAGCAGTGATAGTACAGTGGTAAAAAAACGCTCGACAGGCATACAGTCAGGAATACATATCGATACTTGAAGTAGAAAAAGCCATCAAAGGCTTGAAATGTAGAAAGGCAGCTGGAGTAGATGATATTCTACCAGAAATGCTCAAGTATAGTGGTATAAGTCTTACAGTGGCTGCACTGCATAGTTCAGAAGGACTGGACAGAGGGGCAAATTCCTGATGATTGGAGTGGAGCTCTCATAGTACCCATATATAAAAAGGGAAATAAAACTGAATGTGAGAATTACAGAGGTATTTCCCTACTGAGTGTTCCTGGTAAGATTTATGCCAGTATACTTGAGAAACAGTTCAGAAGAATTGTGGAAGAAAAGCTTGGTGAAGAACAAACTGGATTCAGGCCAAATAGAGGCTGTCAGGATCAGCGCTTCACTTTATGACAAATAGTGGAGAAATCATAACAATATAACAAAGATCTGTATTTAAGTTTTGTCGATCTGGAAAAGGCATATGACAAGGTGCCAAGAGAGAAGCTATTCAATACGGTACAGTTATATGGTGTCAATGGGGCATTATATCAAGCAATATTTAGTCTATATTTGAGTTGTATGTCAGCAGTTAGAATTGAAAGAAGTAGAGAAAGATGGTTTAATGTTAAATCTAGACTGAGACAAGGATGTACATTATCCCCTCTGTTATTCATCATCTATATGGATCACATTATGAAGGAAAGTAGTATTAAACATGATATCAAAATTGGAGATGTTAATGTTAGCTCTTTGCTTTATGCAGACAATGTTATACTTCTAAATAAATCTGCCACAAGTCCACAAGATTCCCTGACTAAATTGAATAACAGTTGTAATAGATATAATATGAAGGTCAGCATTAAAAAGACAAAGACAATGAAAACAGGCAGAATCATTGAAAATGTCAACTGTATTGTGAACGGAGAACCTGTGGAACAAGTAAAACATTTCACCTACTTAGGCATGATTTTTAGTGAAGATGGTAAATTAAATATGGAAATAGACAGCAGAATCAACAAAGCTGGTATGGTAGGAAATCAACTGAATAAATTCATATGGAATAAGAGAGAAATTAGTCAGAACACTAAATTAGCTGAATACAAGACAGGATTCAAGCCAATTTTAACTTATGGATCTAAGAGCTGGATCAGAAGTGAAACACTTGACCAAAGACTAGAGACCGCAGATATGAGAGTCCCAAAAAAGATTAGAGGTATGAAGAAATGGCATCAATGGCAATATGATATTAAAAACGAGGATATTAGGAAAGAACTTTATATTGTCAGCATCCAGGAATGCATTAGCAAAGCTAATCTCAGGTGGTGTGGTCACTTAAACAGAATGGGTGAGGAAAGATTAGCAAAACAAGTGTTGTCTGCCAGGTTGGCAGGAAAACGACCCAGAGGAAGACCAAGATATAGGTGGATTGATATGGTAGAATGTGTCTTAGACGATAGAAATACAAGATCTGATAATGTTGGAGTCTTGACAAGTAACAGAATGATTTGGAGGAAAATTGTAGATAGGAAGTTAATAATGATATAAATTTTTCATGTAATACTATATCCTGTACATCCTTTGAGGGTACATGTCAGGAATTTGATGATGATGAAGAATTAAAAGATAAACCAATTGGGAAGCCTTCAAAATAAGATATTAGACTGATAATGAGACAAGAACAGACCAATATGGTCTATACCAGTATACAGCGTTGACCATGATGAACATGAATCATGAAGCAAGGCAGGAACAGGCCACGCTAGGCCTAAATCCTCCATATGCATGATTATGACTATAATCATAACTTCATCGTTATGATTATAGTGATCAGCCAATTAGCACTTGATTTCTACAAAATGAACTTTACTGGTAAAATTACTTGGTGCGTCTAGTACAGTAATTTAAAAGAAAAACGCACTTCATCTTACCTAGAAAAGATTCGGTACAAAAAATTTATTTTGATGACAATTTAAAGGATACTTCGTAGTTCAGGTGGTGGATAAATTATACCAATAGTAGGTTTTGAAGGTGCAGAATCTTTAGTATCTTTAGCTGGTTCCTCAGCATCTTTCTGCACTACTTCAGCCGCTGGAGGCATCTTAATTGTTATTTCTGTGCAGTTAATATACGTATATTTACAGATTATTCTCAGATCAACGAATCATTAGAAAGATATACATGTTGTTTACCACGTACAATCAGTAACCATTAAATGAACATCCCTCTAGCGACAAAAAAACGAACCAATTGGAAACGATATTCAAATAATGAACATCAAATCCGGCTAAGATAATCACTAATAATATGAAGAGCCAAAGGCTTCAATTCGGCGACATGAACTTAGTTATATCCCATATTGTTTCTTAGCCGAATAAGAAACTGAAAGAGTTTCATGCCGAATATAGAAACTATATAAAGTTCGGCGATTCCAAGCGTAAGCAAATACCTGGATAGTGCAATACCTGGATAGTGCAACACCTGACCCATTTAGTAGTGCAAACTGAGGCAACTCATAGTAAGGGTGGGGCAAGCTCTGATCACTATTCTTGGTATTTACCCATAATGTGAACTTAGCTCCTAGTTAATACCAAGTTAAAACTTGCTATTAACTAGGTCAACCTACTCACTGATGAGACCTCAATAAAGGTTGAAACCGGTCTGAGTAGTGACCTTCTCTCATAATGTAGAACAGTAATACAGCTCCTAGGAGCTAAGTTCACATTATGGGTAAATACCAAGAATAGTGATCGGAGCTTGCTCCACCCTTACTATGAGTTGCCTCAGTTTGCACTACCAAATGGGTCAGGTGTTGCACTATTCAGGTATTTGCTTACGCTTGGCGCCGAACTTTATATTATATCTATATTCGGCATGAAACTCTTTGAGTTTCTTATTCGGCTAAGAAACAATATGGGATATAATATCCCTTAACTTAAATAAGATAATCACCTTTCTTTGTGACTGCATAACTATAAAGTGGCAACAGAAAATTCGGAATTCTGACTAACCTAAACATATATTTGTGTTTCTACTTGTCGCCTGCCAGACGCCATGTACAAAAAGTTTGTTTCGGTGTAGTAGCTAGTACGAATCCAACAGAGAAGATAGAAGTGATGGGCTCCTCTTCTCAAAGACAAATAATATGCGAATTTTTAGTCGAACAGCAAAAACAAAGCATACCTATATTTCCTTTTAACTAAAAGTATCCATCTTATTAAAAGATTTAAAAGAAATCAGTAGATTCACTGGTCATCCCCGTTCACAAACTGCAAACCCTGAAGAAAGGCTAATCCCCTCCCCCATCACAGCATAAATTAAATATTATTCTCATAGCTGGAAAGGTGTTAATGAAGTGAAACGAGGAGCAAATAGTCCCACTGAATGTAACAGACTCTAAGCCAGATGATGTAGCAAATTAAAGCGCAATCTGTATCCCAAGAGTAGTTTGTAAGGTTTTGGAGAAGTTGGTAGCCTGTGTAGTTAGTGAATGTGGCGTTTGCCCACCGCGAGGCTTGACCGCACGAAGGGAGACTTGGTTTCAAATCTAGTCAGCGACTAGATTTGAAACCGGTTCCTGAGTTAGTCGATCTCTGGCATGGGCAGGCGGGTTTTTGTTCCCGGAAACTCGGGTTTTTCGTTCCGTAAACTCAAGAAAATCGACCGTAGAACCCACACTATTTCAGACATCAAATATACTGTGTCAGAGTTAGAGACCACGAGATGGTGGCACTTGTTGAACCGCCTCTTCATTGTGTGCCGCTTAATTAGTGATAGTCTTGGGTGAGCTATTTCTGATTGGGTACCAGTGGAGACCGAACTGCCCACTCAGTCTCCAAAATTTAGATAAGGCTAAAACGGCCTCGCCTACTCCCTATACGTGAATAAAAAAGCGTTAGTTAATTTTTTTAAAGACAGAATTCAGAACTAGGTGGACAGATATATGATATTTGTAAGGGGGTAACGTGGAACTGTGATGGGTAGATCTTGCCTTCTCTTTAATTTGGTTTCTTTTTAATATATTTATGGCATAGAATAAAGGAAATGACTACTTAGTGTTGCTGCTGGACTTTGCAGAGGCATTTGAATTCCACATGGAATGCAAATAAATTGGTGCAAACGTGGATCGATATCCCCCATTTGCTCCAACTAAAAAGAGTGATAGTCAATGAACGTGACGTAGAGATCCTGCAGAATGAATTAAATAGACTAACAGTATGGGCAATGTTTAACATGGTGAAATGTAAGGTGAGTCATTTTCTGAAGAAGAGATCACACCGAACTGCAGAAAACTGATGAGGCCAGGTACTTTGAGATAATTTTGGACAGGGAGTTGAAGTTTAGAGGGCATATTGCAAAGGTGGCCAAAACAGAGCATCAGATTGCATGGTTGCTAAAGAATACACTGACATGCAGGGACAGGGAGTTAATTGTCGCCCTTTATAAGACTTCAATAAGGCCAACTCTTGGCTACTGCATGCAGATCTGGTCACCTTTAAATAGTGGAGAAAAAGAAGTTTTGGAGATGATTAAAAGGCAAATGACAAAGATTGTTGTAGGATAATAGAATGTTCCCTAGGAGAATAAATTAAAGGTCAGTGAGCTTCATAAAACTAGGCGATATGCAAAAAATAGGACACACGAGAAAAGTATATGTTATTAAAGGAGTTATTATATGATTAACACTGAATACGTTTGCTTTACAGGATAGGAGAAAATTTGGTGTCATCCCTGGAAAATGTGTAAGACCGTGATCAATAAGGATGCTTTGGCTAGAATTTTTTTTTAGAGGGTGAAAAATGGGTGAAATTGGTAGCCAGAGGTGGTTGGGAGTGATTCATCAGTGTTGGGTTTAAAAACTGTGATTGAATAAGACGTAGGTATAGATAATGTGAATAATGGGTCTCCCATGATGAGCCATCTAACTCCATGAAGATACCCGTAAAAATCAGCTAATACCTTTTATTCCTTTATTTGGAGTGGGCAAAGCCATTTCACCCCTAACTTTAGAAGACTGAGTGGCCTCCATTGGTAGCCAATCAGATGTAGCTGGTACAAGACTATCGCTAATTTCGGAAGAAGAGATACAAGACTATTGCTAATTTAAGCAGTATCCAGTGAAGAGACAAATAAGAAGCGCAGTATGTCGTAGTCCCTAACGCTAACGCAATATTTTTAATGTCTGAAATAGTGTGAATTCTCTGGTCAATTTTCTTGAATTTTGTAACGAAAATACGAATTTTCGATGGAGAAAAATCCTGCTTGCCCAAATGTGGCAGAGATCGATTATTTCGCGAACCGGTCGAAGTAAAGTTTAGAAGTTCTACTAGCTAGCAACTAGTCTCCAAGCTATTTTCGGACAGCCTAACATTGAGGAGTGCAAATGCTAGTTCGACTGAGCTACACAGCCATGATAATAATAATTGAGCGCCTCCGCAGCGCAATTGGAAGAACGACGGTACATTGCGCCCTTCGATTGGAATAGGCCTAAGTTCGATTCTCGTCGTGACGGGAGGAATCTTTATCTGGTCGATTTCAATTCGAAGGTGAGTTAGCCGATCTCATACGGAGGTAGCAGGGTTTTTTCTCCCGGAAACTCGGGTTTTTCATCCTGCATACATACAAATCGGCCCTTCAGAACACACGCAATTTACAGACAAAAATTACTAGTTGTGGTGGTGTTGGAGGTGGGCGGTAGATGGCGTTGATGGAGATGATTCGTAGTAGCGGTTAGGTGTAGAGACAGTTGTAGATGTCCTCCCGCGATGAGTCTTCGGACTCCTTGGAGGTATCAGGAATAATAATAATAATAATAATAATAATAATAATTTTTCTACATTCCAATACAATAAGTTTATTATTAATTGCACGTAACTAGTGAATACAGAGTACTTACAAATAAACAGTTAAAACAATATTAATATATTTACTGTTAATTCCAACGAACATCACAAAATGCTAGATAACTATTATTTTCACTCGTATTTACAGTGGTATATTGACATAGATAAAATCTTTTTTTATCTCCTAAGCCTTTCTTCGACCAGTTTCTGATTTGCCAGTCTCTTCACCGGATGAGATAACTGGTGATAATCGTGGAAATTATCTCTTATTACCGACCAGTGGAGACTGAATTGTTCCTTCAGTCTCTAAAAGTTAAATAGGAATAAAAACTCACCCCCCTACTTCCTATAATGTAATAAAAGGCATTAGCGAATTTTCTTTAAAATTATTTTTACCAATAAATAATAATAATAGTAATAATTTTTAAAAAATTTTTTTAACATTTTTAACATTTTTATTATTTCTCAGATAAATTACATACATTATAGGAACACAATTATGCATAACAAATACTTTCTCGTACATAAAGTTTTTTTAAATAATAATAATAACAATAACTGTTTACAACGTATATTATTATAATATTCATAATGATCATTATTACAGATGTTTCTTTGCAATTTTACACTCTATATATACAATATCAATGGATATAATCACTCTATATTGCACACTTTTGTTACAGTTATTACATACATTACATGCATTTGGTTACATATGATACATCTTGGATGAAAATTAATTTCTCTGCTTTCATCCTCGAAGCTTATATGTAAGCTTATCTGAGGATGACACCAGTTGGTTATTATTTATTGTTTTTTTTGCTGTGTTGGGAAGCTACGAAATCTATGATTGAGAAATTCGCGCGCGCACACACACGCACGCACACACACACACACACGCACGCACACACACGCACGCACACACGCACGCACACACGCACACGCACGCACACACACACACACGCACGCACGCACGCACGCACGCTCACACACACACACACACACACACACACACACACACACACACACACACACACACACACACACACACACACACACACACACACAATAACATGGAATGTATTGATGCGTCGCTGAACTGGAAGCCTGAACGAATATATTGTGTTTCATTAAGTTTGTATGGTATTTTGGGTGCATGTTTCTTGTTCATAGTATGTCCTTAGAGCTCTTTTCAGGCTATTGTAGTTTGTAAGGTTTCTGTATTCAAAAGGTAATTTGTTTACCATGTCTGGGATGTAGAAGTTTCGCATGGCCTTTCCGTAATGATTATTGTATTTATATGTGATATAATTAGTTGTCTGAGGTCTTGTTATACGGCATGTATTTCTGACTGTCTTGTAGTTGGCATCGAAATAATGTTGTAGCAAAGCTGCATAGTGACATCAATGTTTTTCTGTCAGTATTTTGTGTTCTGACATTGCAGTATATATAAAGTAGTTATTTTCTCTTTGTTCCCAAAAGATCAGTTTTATCATTTTGTACTGTAGCGACATTAATCTATTTAATTTGTGGGGTACACAGAAATCATACGTTGTTATAGCGTATCTTAGTATATTTTGGCATAGTGCTTTATATATTAGTGTTTTTAGGCATATGGGAACTATGTCTTTTTAACCTGTAGAGTTTGCCACTTATTGTTCGGAGTTTGTTGTGTAGATGGTTTATGTGGCTATTCCAGTTCATATCTGCATCGAAGTAAATTCCAAGGTATCGTATTGTTTCAAACCTGAGTGATTGTAGTGGTTTTGCTGTTCTGTGTGTTTTTTATGTTAGAAAGTGGATGTTGGATGGTTATAGGTTTGTTATCAACTGGTCGCGTCAGTGGATTTCTGAATACCATCAATTTTGTCCTTTCTGAGTTTAGGTGTATGGAGTTTTTCGTGAGCCAATCTATGATCAGATTTTTGTCATGTTGCATATTTGTTTGGGCTATGCTTGCGTTATTGTAGATGGATATTATTGCTGTATCGTCTGTGTATTGGAATATCTTACCTTTGAGTGGTAGCTGATTAATATCGTGCGTGTAAATGTTGAATAGGGTTGGGGAGAGTACAGCTCCCTGTGGTACTCCACAGGTTGCTGGTAGCTCTCTACTTCGGTTTGATCCGATACGTGTGATATGCTTTCTATTTTGGAGGTAGTTTGTAAACCACCTGTGAAGAGGCCTGTCTATTCCAACATGCCTCAACTTTTCTAACAAGGTTTGATGTGTGAATGTATCGAATGCTTTAGTTAGATCAATAAAGACTACCATGGCAATTTTGTTTTTGTCTAAAGCGGTATTAATTACGTCTGCGAAGTGTTCCAAGAGAGATGTTGTTCCCTTATTTTTATGAAGACCATATTGTGTTTTGGGGATAATATGAAAGGTCTCTGTGTATGCTGTGAGTTTCTTCAGTATGTTCTGCTCCATAATTTGATTGATAATTGGTAATGTTGCTATGGGTCTGTAATTGCTGATTAAATTTCTTTTTCCATGTTTGTATATGGGTGTGATTATGGCGGTCTTTAGCATACTTGGTATCTGTCCTGTTTTAAATATTTTATTTATTAATTTTAGTAGGATAAGACTTAAACTATTGCATGTTGCTTTATATCTTTGGGTCTTATACCATCAATTCCTGGGCCTTTGTTTGGTTTGATTTGATGTATTGCAGAGAGAAGTTCTGCTTCTTTTATGGTTGAGAACCATAATGTCTGTTTTGATTGTGGGCCAAGTGGAAGGTCACGTTTTGTGATTGGGGGAATATTTCTGTGCAGTTCTTGGATGGAGTCTGCAAAGTATTGGTTAAAGTCATTTGCTAGTTGTTGGATAGGTTTTCATCTTTCATGAAGCTGTGTTTTATGGTTTCGGAGGCGGTGGTGTTGGGAACACAATCTAGCATCTCATTGATCAGATGCCAGGTTTGTTTCATATTGTTTTGTGCAGAGGTTATTTTGTCTCTGCAGTAGCTTCTTTTTGCATTTCTGATTTGTGTTGTAAGAGATTCCTTGTTATCTTATATTCAGTTTTTAAAGCTGTGTTATTTGGATATCGCTTTAATTCTTTCCATAATGCATCCTTTCTGTGTATTTCTAGGAATAAGTTTTGTGTTATCCAAGGATTTTGTGTTGTTTTTGAACGAATTCTGACTTTCTTTGTAGTCAGAATTCGTTGTATATATCAGTGTGAGTTTAATGATATTGTATAAGATATCTGCTGAATCTGATACCAGGTGTTCCCAGTCTGTTTTTCTTATTTCGTGTTGACTATTTCTTCGTCTATTATTGTTTTCTGTCACTTTTCTTCTGTGGGAAATTGCATGGATATTGTCTTGGTGTGCAGGTTTAGAGTAGTGAAATAATGGTCTGCTACTTTGCACTTTATGACTGATGCAGTGTAACTGTTTGGTGGTGCTCGGACGTTTATATGATCTAGACAGGAGGCAATGATAGTATTTCCGAATATTTCTTCTCTAGTACATGATGTTATTGTTGGTATTAGATTATACATGGATAGCGTGTCTAGGTATTGTACAATGTTGTTCTGGTTTTCATTTGCAATATTTATGTTTATATCGCCAATTATCATTAGGTATTGGTTGAGCATCTTTCTTGGCATGAAAGCCAGCAGTTGAGTTCGTGCAAGAATTTTATCATGTTTAGGTTTGGTGGCCTATAAATGGCATTTAGTATTATGGGGTGCTGTCTATTAGTGGTATTAGTGATTTCGAGGCAAAGGGTTTCAGCATGCTCAAACGGATAGGCCGTTTCTTTTGCTATTCATTTTTGTATGATAAATATTAATATTCCACCCCCTCTTTTTGTTTGGCGGCATGATCTATGTTGTTGGAAGCCTGGAATCTGGAAAGCAGTCGCTTCGTCATTAGTTATGGATACTTCTGTTAGTATCAATATATCAATAATTTCAGGGTAATTCCTCAGATAAGCCTGTAACAATAACCAATGTTTTCCGATGCTTCTGATGTTAATATGCAAGATTGAGAGACCTCTCGCTTGTATTGTATGTTGTTTCCATGCATCAAGTGATTCGAAAGTACAATTACTGATGTATTCTGGTGTAATTACATCTATCTGATGGTTCACATTAATTTTTGTTGTGTTGAGATCTTCTTATTGAACTAAGTTGGAGTCTTTTGTTTCACTCTAGCAACCTATCTATATCTTCCGAGCTTTTTATTGGTATAGACTTTGAAGTCTGTGACTTTCTCAAAAATATTTTGCCGTCTTTGATCCATACAAATTGATACTTTTTTCTGTTTTTTCTTTTCTTGCTTGGTTCAAAAGATTCTGATTGAAAGGTGTTAAATACTCAGAGAGAAAGATTGGCGTATTTTCTTGCGATGCATTTAAATCCTTGACAACTGGTTTTTTCAGTCTGCTGGCTTTTATGAGGTTGTCTCTTGTAACCTTGCTTGTCAGACGGATTATTACCGGTGTGGGTCATGGCAAGCCTTGTTTATTGTTCTTCCTGGGAATCCGATTTATGGTCTGAATATCATTATGCTGTAGGGGGATGTCAATTGCATGGCCTAACTTTAAAACTACGTCTCTGAGATTTTCTGTGGATTCAGTTTCTGGAAGACCGTTATGGCAAAGTCTTCTTTATGTTGTTGTTGGTTTAAAACTTCGTATTGTAGTTTCAGGGAATTAAATTCTTGACGGAGATCCGAAGTGTCTTTTATCAATTTGTGCTGCCTGTCAGTGCATTAATGCTGGTTTTAATGTCTTTTACCGTTTGTAAGACTTCTTTGACTTTTGAATTATTAAATTTAACAAACTCTTCATATTCGCTAATTTTTTTGGTTATTTGTTTATTCTGTTTATCAAATAGTTCTTGGACAAGATCTACCAAGCTGGCTTTTATATTTTCTTAGCCTTTTTCTAGTAATAAATTCACGGAACTCAAATTATAAGACTCACCGGTAGTTTTTTGTCTGTTCAGTTCGTCGTCCGATTCTGCCTCCGGCGTAATCAGTTGCCTCGTGGGTGGCGGCGTTTCTTTGTTCTCTCTGCAGTATACGCATATCCATTCCTCTTGGTTGGCATTAGATTTGCGTTGCCATGTTGTTTCTGAGTTCCGGAACATCTGAAGTGAAGATTCCTAAGGCATTTCCTGCAGGTTATATGACTTCCGTCGTAATAATAATAATAATAATAATAATAATAATAATAATAATAATAATAATAATAATAATAATAATAATAATAATAATACATCCACGAAGTAATGTTGACCGGTTGTACCTACCGAAGAGATTAGGTGGGTAAGGTCTACTGCAAGTGAGACAGACTGTGGAAGAAGTAGAAATTAGTTTAAGAAACTACATCAACAATGCTCTGAGCCAATGCTTCTAAAAGCAACAGAAAACAAATCCGATTACAAAAAGGAACAACAAAATATCCGATATGTGCGCTGGAAAAATAAACCCTTGCATGGCCAATTTCTTCGAGATACTGAGGACAAAATTGTCGTGAACAAGACATGGGAATGGCTACAACATGGATATATTAAAAAGAAACAGAAGAGTTTATTCTAGTAGCTTAAGAACAGCCATACAAACTAATGCAATCAAAGCAAGAATTTTGAACATCAATAACAACAGCAAATGCAGATTATGGGATCAGAAAGATGAGACTGCATCAAAATAGCTCAACCCGACTATAAATACCGCCATGATCATGTGGCCAAAATAGTTCATTGGCATGTATGCAAAAAATAATGCTTTCCAACTTCTGATAACTGGTGGCAGCATAAAATAGAAACTGTATTGGAAAACGTCATCATCATACGTATCAAGGATTTAGGCCTAGTACCTGTTCCTGCCTTAGAAATCATCGTTTAAGAGGACGTCCTGGTTTTCTTTTTCCTAATGGCTTGTACTTTAAGGCTTGTTTTGGTAATCTTTTATATTTACATGCAATGAGACGTTACATATTACATGCAATGAGAAGCGCAAACAAATATTGGCCAGTCTGGCTGCAATTGGTTGAATGTGATAATATGGACACTGCGTTAGATCGCAGTGTATTTGTTTTGTAATCTGAAGCACTAATCGAACAATTCCAATCATTAACTATTCAATCAATTTCAAAACGTAAGCTGTAACCTTTAACATGTTGCATTGCATTTATATAATATTGCAAGCATTGTTATTATTTATAAACACAAACAAAATTTAATTTTTTCATTTTTTCCTTGGGGGGTGCTGTAGTGTCGCAGTGCTTATGAACCGACCGCCACTGCTGAGTTGGCAGTTTAATACCCACCAGTAGCCAATCAGAGATAGCTGGCCTTTGTCTAATCCTAATTATAGGCGGCCACCAATGAAGAGACCAGAAAACAATTGCTTCCATCTCTTGGTACCTAACAAGATATGTTACTGTCTGAAATAATGTGAGATCTAGGGTCGATTTTCCTGAGTTTTCGGGATGAAACACGTGGTGGAGAAAAACCAGCTTTCCCGTGTTCGTAATCAACTAACTCGGGAATCGGTTGGAAAAAAAAGGCTTAGATTAAGTTTCTCCAGTCGGCGAGTAGAGTTGAACTTATAACTTTATTTTCAGACGGCATAGCATAGAAGATGCAAGCGCCACTTCTACTGAGCTACACATGCCTATATTTTACAATAAATGATTTTTTAAAATAGCATTTCTTCTATTTGCAGTTTGATGGAATTGAATGTATCCTTATATTTGTGCTAAGCTTATCTTAGGATTAATCTTTTGCTATATTAGCACTATTTCAATTATATACCCAGGGCTGATGGAAGCAAGCATGTGGTGCATGCGGGCGCCGCTATGAAATGGGGGCGCCGGGGCATGGGTCATAAGTTCATTTTTAAGAAACAAAATTTTTATCATAAAAACAAAAAATTCTTAGAATGATTAATATTAAAATAACTAAGGCCGGATACACCGAATAAAAGTTTTAAAAATATTGTATATTGCCAGCTATTAAAAGTTTGCAGTGAGAGTAGGCTAAATGCTTGCCTCCAGAACTTAAGTGAAATAGTGAACGGTTTTTATCAGCAGAAACGAATTTTCGTACAAAACATTTGTTGCTACTTAACCAGTCATATGGTACTCTAAAAACTGGTTGTAGTCTAAATATTCCAAAGCACATTACATTCGATTGTTTACTTAGGTTAAGTCCCATGTGAATATTGTAAAAATAAACTTTATTTGTCTCTGTATAGTTTGTTTTATATGTTATTGTAAATAACACTCTGGAAGTTAACTGTATATGCTGCTTTAATAAGAATATGTTAGAGTGTTAAAAACAAAAGCAATGTTTATATCGCCGAAGCTGCATGTAATAGATCTACATGGTTGCATTAGAAAGATTGTTATTAAAATTTGTTTGTATGAGAAAGACTTGCAGGCTCTAAGTGTAAACATCTGCTAAGTCAGTCAGAAAGGTTCAAACGACTTTTCGATTGGGCGGCAACTTAAAATTAAAAGAAAGCAGAGGAGAACAAAAAGGCATGCCGAACTTGAAACTTAAGATGAAAGAATCATACTGATTCTTTGGGGATTACCAAACTTCATGCAATGTCTCAGAGGAGGTATAATCAAAAGGGACTGAAGCAAACAAAAGGGGCTGCACGGATCCAGAGATTGATGCAGAAGTAGAGGGGGCCCGGTTCCAGAGATGTACACAGAGAGACAGGAGAGGCTGCCCAGTACTAGATGCTGTCAAAAAAGAGGCAGCTCGGTTCCAGACATTTCTAAAGCTGCCCGGTCCCAGACGTTGCCGAAGAGAGACAGAGCTGCTCGGTTCCAGACATCGTCAGAGAGCGTCCCAGATCCAGACGTTGGTTGAGAGAGGAGTTTTCCGCTTCCAGAAAGGAGCTTCTCGGTTCGAGACGGTGCTAGAGAGAAACGACTTTTAGGCCACAGACAGGGCTTTCAAATTGCCGAAAGAAGTCTCAAACGCCGTAGAAGAGAAAACTTTCCAGTCCAGATGGATCCTGATTGACAGTTGACAACAGTTTCATTTTTCTTAGAGGCGGCAATTCAAGCTATTTGAGACGGCAGTCGTCCAGGCAATTTCGGCAAGCCCTAGTCGAGGAGAAAAGGCGAGGCAAATTTCCCGAAGTACCTTCGCTCGTAAGTTTTTCTTTTCGCATTGGTAGAATAACATTTTTCCGGAACTGTACGAGTCCTACTACATTCCCAATTGATATAGCCAAAGCCAAAATTCCAGATGAAGATCTGAGATGAAAGAATTGCCATAGAACTTTAAGTGAAAGACTTTTGACTAATTGTGAGATACAGAGCCTTTGTAAGTTCAAAACGTTTATATAATTCCTCTTATAATTGTATTAGAAAAACTTTTAAGATATATATTTAATGTTTAATAAGGTTAAGAAGTGTCCTAAAGAGAATCAATTGGAATGTTTGAAGTTGATATCAAATTTGTAAAGATAACTTAACACAGAGAGAGAGATTTAGGTAACCTCTTTGCTAGTAAGCTTGGAGTTTAATAAGTAAAATTTGTAAACTGAGAGTAGATAACGTTTTGTGTTAAAGAAAGTATTGTAAAGTTGAAGAAAAAAGGTTCTAAATTTTGCTTAAGAGTTTTTATAGAAGGATAGAGAAAGCAATCTCCCTAATGTTTAAATTCGTGTACATTTCATAGTAATGTAAATAAATGTTATTTGACTTTCTTGCAAACATAGCACGTAACAATATAAACAAGAGAGAATCAGAGAGAGAGAGAAACCACGTACAGCTACATTAGAATAACGGAGAATAAAGTATAAAGTAAAGAAAAAAGACATCACAAGTAATTAATAGAAATTACAAGTATACAAAGTTAAAATAATAATAAAATTTTACAATGTCGTAATGACAGGATAGCAACAGTAGATTTATAACAGTAGGCATATCAATAGGCTATTGACAGTAGCGCAGAGGTGACTATTGTTTCGTCTCTGTGTCGTGTTGTGTAATAATTTCTTGTGGGTATAAAATAGAAATGGAATCAAAAATTAAAAAAAGTTATCTGGTGCACAAAATCGTAAGGGTCATGCTGCAAAAGAAGCAGATATTAAGAAACAAACTGAGACTCTTAATAAATTTGTTAAAATATTAAAATATTCTGATGCAGATTGTAATCAACTGGATACATCAGAAATCAGAGTTGATGAACCATGCTCATCATCTAGTTTGAATGAAAGTATTATTACAACTGTTGATCAAGATAACAAGACGCAGGATTTAAGTGAAAAACAGGAGAAGATTTAATTATAGTTGACCATGAAACTAACACATTGTTAGTCTCTGTAAATTTAGAAGATCCAGGTGAATGGGGAAATATTGACGAAAAATTACGAATTGTTTTAATTGAAATGGGGACTGTTCAAAAGAAAAATATAATATATCCCAGAGATACATCATCAACATCATCATCATCAAATTCCTGCAATGTACCCACAAGGAGTGTACAGGATATGATAGTACTACATGAAAAAATTATATCATTACTAACTTCCTATCTACAATTTTCCTCCAAATCCGTCTGTTACTTGTCAAGACTCCAATATTATCAGATCTTATATTTCTATCGTCAAAGGCACTTTGTACCGTATCAATCCACCAATATCTTGGTCTTCCTCTGGGTTGTTTTGCTGCCAACCTCACAGAGAACACTTGTTTTGCCAATCTTTCCTCTCCCATTCTGTTTAGGTGACCATAACATCTGAGATTAGCTCTGCTAACGCATTCCTGGATGCTGACAATATCAAGTTCTTTCCAAATATCCTCATTTTTAATATGATATTGCCATTGATGCCATCAGTTCACGCCTTTCTGTTGTCTATTTCTATCTTTCATTTACCATCTTCACTAAAAATTATGCCTAAGTAGCTGAAATGTTTTACTTGTTCCACCTGTTCTCCATTCACAACACAGTTGGTATTTTCAATGATTCTGCCTATTTTCATTGTCTTTGTCTTTTTAATGCTGACCTTCATACCATATCTATAACAACAACTATTCAATTTAGTCAGAGAATCTTGCAGACTTGTAGCGGATTTATTTAGAAGAATAACATCATCCGCATAAAGCAAAGAGCTGACATTAACATCTCCAATTTTGATATCATGTTTAATACCACTTTCCTTCATAATGTGATCCGTATAGATAATAAATAACAGAGGGGATAATGTACATCTTTGTCTCACACCAGATTTAACATCAAACCATCTTCCTGTACTTCCTTCAATTCCAACTGCTGACTTACAATTCAAATAAAGACTTAGTATTGCTTGATTATAATGCTCCATTCATACCATATAACTGCAGTGTATCGAACAGCTTCTCTCTTTGCACCTTGTCATATGCCTTTTCCAAATCGACAAAACTTAAATACAGATCTTTGTTCTATTCCCATGCTTTCTCTACTATTTGTCGTAAAGTGAAGATCTGATCCTGACAGCCTCTATTTGGCCTGAATCCAGCTTGTTCTTCAACAAGCTTTTCTTCCACAATTCTTCTCAACCGTTTCTCAAGTATACTTGCATAGATCTTGCCAGGAACACTCAGTAGGGAAATACCTCTGTAATTCTCACATTCAGTTTTATTTCCCTTTTTCATATGTATGGGTACTATGAGAGCTCTAATCCAATCATTGGGAATTCGTCGCTCTGTCCAAGCTTTCACTATGCAGTGCAGCCACTGTATGACTCTTATACCACCATACTTCAGCATTTCTGGTCGAATATCATCTACTCCAGCTGCCTTTCCACATTTTAAGCCTTTGATGGCTCTTTCTACTTCAGTATGGATATGTATTCTTGCCTGCATGCCTGGTCAGTGTTTTTTACCACTGTGCTGTCATCACTGCTTGTTTCGTTTAGCAGGTTTTCAAAGTAATTACTCCAAAATTCAAGGATATCTTTTTTTTTCTCTAGTTTTCATGTCACCTTTACATCTCTAACTCCTTTTACAACACTCTTTCCTCCATTCCTAAGCTTCTTCAACAACCTCCAGAATATTCTGCCACCTTCTTGATATTTATTTTATATATTCTTGCCAAAGTCCTCCCATGACTTTTATTTAGCTAGTTTTACACAGTGTTTAGCATTCTTGCATTTGTCTCTATATTCTCTAAGAGCACAAGCTGTCTTATTTGACAGGAACGTTTGATATGCTTTCTTCTTTTCCTTCACTGCCTCTTTAACTTACTGTGTCCACCAGGGAATTCTGATTTTTTATCCTTGCAGACAACCTCACCACATGCCTATCTGGCAGAATCAATCAATGTTTTCTTCAGTGTTTGCCACTGAATCTCCAAGGTTTGATTCCTGTTCTCAAACTCTTTCATTTTTTCTTCAATAATCTTCATGTACTGTATTTTAGTCTACAGTTCACATCTGAGAGCTGCTCAACTTTTATTCACTTTAAAACTTTCATACATGTTATTCATTTCAATATAAAATTCAATTTTAAACTGCTCAAGACTAAATAGTGATCACTTCCAATTTCAAATCCTCTGTAGAGTCTGGTGTCCTGCACCAGGGAGAAAACATCACTATCAACAATAACATAATCAATGAGACTTTTCTTATTCCTAGCCTCTTCTCTCCATGTGAATTTGTGCACATTTTTATGTTGGAACATGGTGTTAGTAATAACCATTCCATGTCCTGAGCAAAAATCCAACAGATATTTGCCATTATTATTAGCTTTGCTCTTTTCTCCAACTTTTCCCAAAATATTTTTGTATGTCTCACAAACAATTCCTACTCTGCTATTTAGATCCCCAACAAGGACCAACTTTTCCTTTTTCATTGTGTCAGTTGCTTTTGTAAAGCCTCAATAAATTCCTCCACTTCTACCTTAGTAGAACCTTCTGTGGGACTATAGGCATAAATACGTCTCATTGTGCAGTTCCCCATTCTCATATTTGCCCCCATTACTCTACTTGAGACTGACTGCCATTCAAAAAGATTAGCCTCGTATTTTGTGTTGAATACTATGGCTACTCCTTCTTTTCCTTGATTGTCATTGCCTGAATATAACATTTTATATTTATTGCTCAGAAAGATCTCACCAATTTTGGTCTTTTTTGTTTCAGTCACCCCTATTATGTCGATCTGGTACTTAACTAATTCCTCAGCTAGCTCCATTTCTTTGCCATCCAGGCTTCTTATGTTGATAGTACCGATCTTTAACTCTGGTGATGGTGAGTTGGGGTTTGTTTTCAGATTTGTTCCAGTATTCAGATTTGTTCCCTGGTTCCCTGGCGAAAACAAATGGGGCCTTGTTTAACCGGGCAATGCCCCAGCCGGCATGAAATTCTGTCATGTTGTACCATCATTTTTTATTTTGGTTTAACCAATAAGAATACAATTCGGTCGGATAAATCGCAAATTGCCAGCCCATCCTTGTTCGTTCAGTGTCCAAGTAGATACCCAACAGGGTGCACCGCCAGAAGGTGAGGATTGGACATTAGGTCAGAAGCTCTGGTCGATTCTCCGCATTCCTTTAAAGGCTATGTGGAGGTCTCCTCTCAGTTATACAGCTTTTACCCTTAAGCACCCCCCAGGGATACATATGGTTGTAAATTTGGCGACACATATTATAATAGAAAAATGGAAAACGGGGAGCTCGTGCCAAGAACATGGCTCATTTATTCCGAAACTTTAAATTCTGTTTTTTGCTTTTGTTGCAAACTTTTCGCACCTACTGAATCAAGTAGTTTGTTGAAGGTTATAACATTAGGAGAAGTGTAAGTACAAATTTGCATAGACATGAGACTAGTTTAACTCACATGAAAAATTTCTTAAAATGGAAGGAACTTGATAAAAATTTAAAAAACAAAACTGCTATTGATTGCCAGACTCAAAGCATGTATGAAATGGAAAAGAAACATTGGACGAGTGTTTTAGAATGCTTGATTGAAATTATAAAATTCCTTGGTAGCCAAACTTTAGCTTTTCACGGATCATCTGATAAATTATATCAAAGGAATTACGGCAATTTCTTAAATTAGTCGAACTCTTTGCGAAGTTTGATCCCGTTATGGAAAATCATGTTGATAGGGCCCTACAAGGAAACAGTAGAGTACTATTTGAGTAAAGACAGTTAAAATGAAATATTGGAAACTTCAAGTAACAATCAGGGATACATTTTATTATCAATTCGAAAATCTACATATTATTCCATAATTTTAGACTGCACACCTGATGCAAGTAAAACAGAACAAATGACCATTATTATTCACTTTGTTTCCTGTGCCAATGGAATTGTCAAGATCAGGGAAAACTTTTCAGGTTTTGCAGATATATCAGATTCCACAGGACGTGGTTTATGTGCAACAATAGTGGAACAACTGGAAAAATGGAATATTCCCATTGAAGACATGCGAGGTCAAGGATATGACAATGGGGCAAATATGGGCTCCAAAATTTGCTTTTGAACAAAAATCCTCGAGCTTTTTACGTGCCATGTGCTGCTCATACTCTAAATGTAATCATTAACGATGCAGCCAAAGTGAATGCAGATACAATTAGTTTCTTTGCAAATTATTCAAGAAATATATAATTTATTTTCATTATCTTACAAACGTTGGGCAATCCTTTTAAAGTTCGTAAAGAATTTAACATTGAAACAGCCATCAGAAACACGATGGGAAAGTAAAATTAATGCAATCCGCCCTCTACGATATCAGTTAGGAGAAATTTATGATGCACTTTTTGAAATTTGAAATAAAGAAAATTTTAATTAAGAAACTCAGCATTAAGCACAAACATTATGTGCTAAAATGAAGGACTAAGAATTTATTTGTTCTCTTATAATTTGGCATGATTTACTTAAAAGAATAAAGCCTGTGAGTAAAATGCTTCATGACAAAAATATGAACATTACACTTGCTTTAGAATCTATCGAAAACTTAAAAATATTCTTACAAGAGTATCGATCAAATACAAATTTTAAAGAAGTTCTAAAAATGACAAAAGAACTGAGTGAAGAGGTGGATGGAGAACAAGAATTTAAAACTGGTACAGAAGTTCGACGACGAAAGAAGACACGATAATGTGACTACGAGCATCATGACGAAACGCCACAATCGCCAGAAGATAAATTTAGAGTGAATGGGTTTTATACACTTCTAGACGTTGCAATGTGTTCGTTAATAGAACGTTTTGAACAACTAAACACATATTATGATAATTTCAATTTATTGTATAGATTACTACAAATTAATAACGAAGATTTACGAAAAAATTGTGATGATTTAGAGATTCTCTTGATGGACGGCGACAATAAAGACGTAAATGCAATAGAACTATATGACGAGTTATGTGCTTTCCGGGATATTTTTCGAAAGGATAATTTAAATATTCAAAACCCTTTCGATATTCTTAATTTTATTGTGTCCAATAATTTATCTTTCCCTAACTTTTCAATTGCTTTAAGAATACTATATACCTTACCTGTTAGTGTAGCGAGCGGTGAACGTTCCTTTTCCAAGTTGAAATTGATTAAAACCTACTTAAGAACAAGTATGTCACAAAAAAGACTTGTTAGTTTGGCGTTAATAGCTATTGAAAATGATATATGTGCGGAATTAGACGTTAAGACCATTATTTTTAATTTTTGTGAATATGAAATCAAGAACTAAAATTTTAATTAAAAAATTTCAAGTATATCTATGTAATTTAATTTATTTTCTATTATTCTGTAAATATTTTATTTTTTGAATACATATATTAATAATAATAATAAAATGTTCTAATTATTATTTATGAATTCTTTTCTTATTTTCTCATCTATCTTGAGTTTCTTTTATTTTCCTAAAAGATAGTTCCACTTATAAAAATTATTAAAAAATTTTTACAACTTACTGAGAATTTAGTAAAATGCAAGAATTTATTAAACTTTAGTTCAAATAAATTTTAACTTTAATTAAAATTCATTTTAATTTTGTTAGCGATTCGGGTCGGTGAGAACGCTATAATCCCTGTATCATTATATTCAACGATTAAAGCGAAGTGGCTTTATCAAAATTTGCTTTAACTTTTGAGAATTTTTTGAATATTCAGGTTTTTAATGATTATCCTGCCTAGTCAACACCCCCGGTTCGTTACATTTAGCGAACCAACGTGTGACTGTTCTGTCACAATTTATTTAAGAAATTTCAAATAATAAATTTTTATTATCGTAAAAGAACCACACACGCCTGGATCGTTACAGGGGCGCTCAGATAGACATTGCATGTGGGCGGCAAAGACCCTAACGTCGGTTCTGGAAATAAATGTATACAAAATTCAGCAGTTTGTGAACTTGTACTATATTTTGTACCGCGGTTGGGCTAAGGATTTTTTCCCTATTTTTATCAAGTTTCTATTTTTTGAAATTTTAATTTATTTTTACATAGTTTGAAATCCCTGCTCTAGAGGTAAAACATGGAACTTTTGCAAGCCATTTCAGGACCCTAGTAAGCTAGGCGATGGTTTTACAGTGGCAATACATTTCATATCCAACCTAAAGAAAATCACAAACCTCATTGCCCATGGCAGGATTCGAATCTGCAGGCTCTTGGTGTGATTAATGAGGTATATGATGTTGCGTAGATGTCCAGTTTCTAAAACTTTATTTATTTTAGTAAGATCGAACCTAGGCTAAGTCCGTGTTGCGTATATGTCCAATTTCTAAAATTTTATTTATTAATTTTAGTAAGATCGGACTCAGGCTAACTCCGCGTTGCTTAATATCTTTGGGACTTTCCTTTTCCTGGACCTTTGCTTGATCAAGCTATGAAAATATTCTTCGACTTTTGTGGGCAATGCCTATAAAGTCACCTATATATATACATATGGTATGTTTGATTGGGTGATAAGGTCGATTTAGATCTAAATTTGCAAGAGGAAATTATTCAAAGGAAGTTAGACCTGAAAGTTAAATCACTGCACTGAAAAGAAAGTTTCAGAGGATTCTGGACAAGTAAAAATATTACTGAAAACAACCCCAAATTTTATAAAACTGTTGAGCCGTTATTATTATTAAGCCGGGTTTAGCCATGCTAATGATATTTGAATTAAGCAGAGAAATCGACTAGATCTCGACAATAATGAAGATCAAAGATTAAAATTAACAAATCACAAACTGAATATTTCCTCTCTTCTAAAAGCACATCAAGCTCACTCTTCATATTGGACATGAAGTGTTAGTGTTCATTAATTTTTTTTAATATGCGTTGCAAATGATAATTGAACACATTTTCGAAAAAAAGGGTGTTTATAAAATATATTAGCTTGAAGCTCACTGCTTTTTTGGGGGGGAGGGGGGTTTTATTACTGAATTTTTACTTAGGGAGTCTCTGACCAAAAGGTCCCGAGCACGGATAAAATGGGGGGGGGGGAAGCAATGGTGAACTATCCTGTAAAAAATCTTACCAGGAACACTTTTGTGGGCAATGCCAACAACGTCATCTAGAGGCGGAAACGACTGAAGGGAAAACCACCCCAGAAACGCTTGTGAACTTCTGCTTTAGACCTTTTGAAATCGTTAAACCTATCATCGGAAATAGACTGATCAAAAACAGTGATTTTGAAATGTATCCTAAAGTTTGGCCCCTATACAGTGGAAGATATAATTAAAGGTTTGAGAAAAGAAATAACAAAACAATTGGCTGTTAAAGAAAGGTTTGCAAATATGGGTAACATTAAGCTGGCCTGATTGGCCCAGTGGTTGGCGTATCTCCAGCTAAAGCTTCAGGTTCGAATCCCGCTGTGGACATAGATGTTTGTGATTGTCTGTGAAAATGATAGTGGTGATGGTGGTGCACATTAGATGGCGTTGTTGTCGTTACAGTTCGTTACATTGGGTGGAGACAGAGAGCTGTTGAGTAGGCGCCCTCCCTTGATGAGTCTTTGGACTCCCTGGAGGTATCATGTAATGATAATAATAATAATTAAAGTGAGGAAAGAAACGTGCGAAATTATGAACATAAACTCTTTCAGGAAGGTAGAAATTATTGTACACTGGATGCGAACGCATATTTCAAATAGATTAGGTAAAATTAGGTAGACAATACCGCTACTAAAATTAATGATTAGATACATGTTCTCAGTAATAAAAAGAAAGTAATTTTAGAATTAAACGAAGGTGATATAACTTTGTAAGTTGATTTAGTAAGAATTTGCATCCTTTTCCTTTTTTTTTTGCATGGCTTCTTGTTTTTCGTTCATGTAAAAGGAATACTTATTTGTTTAAGACCATTCCTCATGTGCCTAACAAACGATGTGATAAATTTACGTAGTGCTCAGAGTTTTCCCTGATCCCTAAGTTCGTTGATAAACATGCATTTTGAGCACCCTCTGTAATATTGCTTCGTTTCTTTTACAGCATGGAGCAACCAAACATATAAAAAACGTTTTCATGGACAACTTATGCAATCTTGATATAAGAATACGTGACTGTAGCATTAACTTTATAATAAAAAGATATACTCGGATAAAAAAATAGTGATCTAACCCTAAGCCAATCGTAGTTACTCATACTTTATGACTGGAATGTTTCTCTGTTGCAAATATGCTAGATGAAATCATAATGCTACATTTAAAAAAAAAGAAAAAAAACTTTCCCACGAGGAAGAAAATGTAATGATTTTGTTCGAATCAATAAATATCTATAATATTTAAAAAAGAAATCTGTGGTTGGTAACAAAAAGGAATTGTTCTTTATTCATATTCAGCATACTTGAGTTATACAATTAAAGCATTTCACACTCCAGTAGTAAATAATAAATAAATCTTCTACACCTCCAGTGGAGTAGGCAGAGTCTCTTTAGACCTAGAAAACTTTCTCAACACGTATGGGCAGCCAGTTTTCATCCTTCAAGTCATCACTAATAGTGAGCCAAGGAATCAACTCTTTTTAGGTGTGGCAGACAGCTGTCGCCATTTAGTGGTCTTAAATCATAATCCTTGTATTATAATCTGCAATAGCATGAGTTGTGATTTTTTTTTCTTAATATTTTAATTTTATTTTTTAGATTACGTGTTGAAAAAAATACAAAGTTTTCTTCGTTAAATAAAAATATGCGCGCCGATGTCAAGATCGAGAACTTTTTGTGTTATCCATTTCCTTTTAGAACTTTAAAACATGCCATACAACTTCCACAATTTCTCTCAGTAATATATAAGTTTAGATTTAGGAACACGAGATGGCGGCAGTTGTCTGTCACCTTTTCGTCTACGTACGTCACAACGAGCGGAAAAGTTTGTGTTAATTGGTGAAGACGGAGACTAGTGTGTGTGTGTGTGTGTGTGTGTGTGTGTGTGTGTGTGTGTGTGTGTGTGTGTGTGTGTGTGTGTGTGTGTGTGTGTGTGTGTGTGTGTGTGTGTGTGTGTGTGTGTGTGTGTGTGTGTGTGTGTGTGTGTGTGTGTGTGTGTGTGTGTGTGTGTGTGTGTGTGTGTGTGTGTGTGTGTGTGTGTGTGTGTGTGTGTGTGTGTGTGTGTGAATCAATAATAAGCATTTCATTTACGGGTCTTAAAGAGGTGATAAAGCTGCATATATATTACACGACATGGTAGCAAATACTGATAATGATACTCCTTAAGCTTTGATATATATATATATATTGTAGTTTATTTTCTTTTTCGTTTCATCTCAGCTTTTATTCTAACATACAGTTGGGGATGCAGCGGTAAATTGTGCAATGGCAATTTAAACTTTGAAAATTTGAATAGTTAAAAGTACTAGTACTATATGTGTGGTATAATAATATACTATACTATATTACACGTTTTAAATAAAATTTTCAGCACCATACAGATATATTTAATTAAACAATGAAACCATATTTTATACAAAATACAGAGAACTTGAAATTACGACTTGCTTTACAATCTAACCTGGAATTTTGAAAACTTGTGCGGTTAAAAAAAAATGACAACAACAAAAAAAAAAAAAAAAAAAAAAACAGAGTTGCATGCCAATGTTAAACTGTAATCACTATAACAACCTTATCAGATCCACTTTTGACAAGACTATGTTGCCATGTGTACCCACACTAAGTAGGAGCAGTTCACATTGGAAACTTTTAACCAGTTTATAATTTGAGGTAACATTTCTATACGTTTTAACTTCTTGTTCATTTCAAATTTAAATTGTATTTATTTATATTTTAAGCAACTCCCATCCAAGAAAAGCTATAAACTTATAATACATTTGTTCAGTGGGGGAGGGCGCATAAAGATTTTTATTATTTTTTACGTAGTCAAGAAATCCTATTCTAGAGAATCACAAACATGAAACCTTTTCAAACCATTCTGGGCTTTCACTAAGCGAGAAGGTGGTCTCACAACACGAGATGAAAAGCATCTCTGGCTTAAAGACGATCACAAATATCCATACACACAGCTTGATGGTTGTAGAGCAGATACGTTAACCACTTGGCCAAATCAGGCCGGAATCGTATTTAATTTTATTCTAAAGGAAGTTCATTACTTTTCCTTAAAACGACTACAGGAATTATTTTGTGGAGTATGAAATTTCCACAAAATCATTTGCATAGCTTTGATATTAACACGAAGAACAAGAGTAAAAGCAGCGATGGAAGACATCACTTTAGAGACGGGATATCTCCCTCCTCTCCAGTTCTTGCCAACATCGAAATACGTCCAAAATGCATGATGATGTTCAGAATCTCTCTCTCTCTCCGTGATCTTTTTTTTTTCTCTCTCACAGGCTTAGACTCAGTCCAACCACTATTTCATTGATGTTCTGCTTCTTTTTATTTTCTACAGGAATTTTCACAAATGATGTTCTTCTGTCATGAACATTTAATTACAGTCCAAATTCAAACCTGCCAAACTAGTGTCTACTCTTCTTTCTATCCCTTCTAGTTCTGTTTTTGAAAAGTCTTTTTCGCCCTCGACTACAGCTTATAGCTGTTCAAGAAATGTATCGACAGGTTCCTTCTTTCTTCGGAACCTGCGCATCTCAGTCACTTTCTACGATTACCATCCGTTGGAAAGTGTGGGTTCGAAACCTGTCTAGGACCAGAACTTAAAAAACTCATTTCTAAAGTTAATATATAGAAAAATTCTAAACCATTGGAAATAAAGATTAGCTTTCTGACACCGAACATTTTCTCTTTTGAACTACTTCCAAAAATTCAAAACATGAATGTTATTTTTCATGCACCCTTGACACATCAAAGCATTCGTAATGTGCTGCCAAAAACCATTACATTTTCCCAACTAGCACACTATCTGTCCTTATAATAAAATCTTCATGCACTGTTGCTTCTTTATTGCATCTCTTAATGTACTTTTCTACTTACTCCACTTTTCATGTTCATTTGTTGCTCCCTTGTTCCCCTAACGTATTACTCTTTCTCTGTCTTACACAATACCAAGTTGTGGTTTAATCTCTCTTTCATTATTACTCCTCTCGAGTTCATGCTTTCGCTTCCATATATTTTCCAGAGCTTCTTTCATGAAAGTTTTCACTGCATCTATTTTTACATTTACTCTGCTACTTTTATATTTACACTTTTACATTGAGTACGGTTTGAAAACAAACATATTGCATGCGAATAAATTCGGATAATATATAAACATTTAGAAATCAGTGCATGTTTGGAATTCAGCTTGGTTATTTTCTCTAGTCAATTCAGATTAATGTTTACTTCAAATTCACGCACTGATTTCAAAACGAGTTGGTGTTACAAAACCAGATTTAATTATTTACTAAAATAAAGAGCCAAAAGGCTTCACTTCGGCGATGCAAAAATTATAAAAATCAAGTGGATATTAAATCCAGCATTATTTCAAAGCCGAATATAGAAATTATAAGAGTTTCGTATGAAATTTGACCAGAGAGCTTACGGGAATACACTCGCCGGCATTTATGAGTTGCTCTAGCCGGACTTATAGGAGAGATGATCGCTATGCCCAAGCGTCCATATATATTTATGTCGTCTGCTATAGTACGCCCACAGATTCGAGACCCTTCGACACTTCTGCGCATGTCACAAAAAGGAGAATCCATTCCACTAATAGGGTAATCAATCCGTCTTCTGGGATGAGTTGTTTTTTATTATTACACTTCGGAAAATTAACTTCTCTTTTATGATCATTGTAGTTTTTAAAGTGGGAACTATTTTGTTTGTATAACAGTTGGGAAATTTTATCTACAAAGCACATGATTTCGTGTTTTGGCGACCAATCCGTATTCGTTTCTTTCTCCCCTTCAGCATGAATCGACTATTCTTGGCACCAAGACAAGCGAAGCTGTACAAAAGTGTGAGCGTACTATAATTACATAGCGCTTTTGATGGTCGAATCTCGTGCCTCCTTTGCAATGTTATATGAGTGTGTTTTCCTTACATTTTTTTTTTATTTTAAAGTATTTTCCCAAACTTTAATCATGAGTAAAAGAATTAGTGAGCAAAAAAAGTGGATGTGTGAAGAAGATTCGATGATGAAGAGAAAAGCAGTAAAATTTGCAGAAGGGTAGAAGAGGCAATAGGGCCATACCGTCAGTTGTATGAAAAAAAGAAACAAAATGTCAGCCAAACTAAGTTAGCTCAATTCTTTGTTAAGAAGTAGAATAATAAAATTTATATTCTGAATATGTTTTATTGTCTTTCAGCTTCATGGTTTTCCTTTAACTAGGCCCTGAGACATACTTTAATTCTTTTATAAAAAATTAAGGTTAAAAAAAGAAATTTCAGGAACGAATTCTACTGTTTTCCATAGGTCATTATGTAATATACTGTATATATATTAGATTAGTGCGTTTTCAATTAATGAGCCTGTTTTAAAGAACGCATTAGGCGCACTAATCGAGGGATTGCTGTACACCTCTCGGATGTTTCAAATTCCTTCTTATTGAAAGGGAGTTTTTGGGAAGAAAATTTTTTCCAACTATATCAAAAAAATGGATCCCCTTCAGCTGAAGTTATTACAAAGATTACTGGCATTCTGACCAGAATTTAAACTCAACTCTTTACGACCAAATGCGGCGATTTTTTAAAAATAAATATTGACAGGGAGTACCGGGAATTGTAACTGATTTTGTTAATGGCGCTATTTAACAAACTGGTGACGCATGCCATAAAATACCTTCTGCTTAAAAATTACAGATACGACTAAAGGCATGTCTGACCTCAAGTTCCCACCAAGATTATGACAGTTTCCTTTAGACTTCATTAATACTGATTCCTGGCTCACACGTTCAGACTCGTGTCTATAAAAAAAAAAAAAAAAAAAAAAAATTCAATTCTTCATTCTTTATATTTAATAGATTTTTTTCCGCGTTACTAAAATCCAGACTTCTTCGTTAGATTATTGTTATCATTAATAGAAAGACGTGACATGTGGTTAACAGGAATTATTAGAAAACATGATCTTTGTCCGTTGTTACTCGATGAATTATTAGACTCTAAAAATAAAAAAAAACCTCTCTTTTTATGATTAGCTGAAAGAGAACTGAAGTGTATTGATTATTAAAACCAAGAGTGCGTGTACTGTATCTTGAAGGAATTAGCAGAGGAATCAAAAACAGCACAGTCCTTTTTGCAGTTATCTAAATTACACAAGAGGCGTGGAATTTTCCTCGTTACGACATGTATATGACATTAACTTTATCATATAAGAGAGAGAGAGAGAGAGAGAGAGAGAGAGAGAGAGAGAGAGAGAGAGAGAGTCATTATCCAGTTGCACATCTACCAAACTATAGATAAGCCTAATGGCATTTTAATGAGCCTATTCCTTCCTGATCAGGGACAAAGAGTCCTACACAAGTTACAAGTTCTCGATATGATTCTTGACACCATTGGCGCTAAAGAGAAAAGTGGGAGGTTAATGACAACCACAGACCTTAATAACCCGTCGCGCAATTTTCTATGCTCGAATTAAGAGTAAAATGACGTTTATGTATTTTTTTACTTCACTGATTTTTTTCCATTTTTTTTAATCTTACATTTATGTAATTTCAATAATCATAGATGAAAATTAAAGGTATTGCGGTTAATGAATACTCTTCTAAGAAAAGTATATTTGAAGATGCTGTACATATAATACAAGTGAAAACCGCATTTTTATCTTTTGCCTAAGACAAGAAGATAGAAAGGATTGTACATGATAAAGAAGATATAAATAACATTCTTGCTTTAGCAACTTTTTATTTATTTATTTTACGAAATGTTTACGATTTAGTACTTCGTGATTGATGAACATTTTTGATGTCAAAGAGCAAGTATATTCCGAAATGAGCACGGAGAGCAGATGGACCTCAAAATTTGGACCATGTAACAAACAATATCGTACACGTAATTTGTTCCCCTTGCAATCTTTTTTATGTTTCACGTCTTCGTATTTCCTAAAAGAAAAAAAAAACAGGTTAAAAGAAATAAACAAACTTCATAGGATTGGTTGTACTTTATACGTTTTAAATTTAAGTTTTTCTTCAGTTTTAAACTTTGTGAACTCTAAAAGCTAATCAGAGATTGTATCTTTGTGATATTTCAAGAATATTAATAAATATTAATTATTATGCTTAGAAATATTCTTAGAAATAAATATTTTTCATTAAACGCAATTCTAGTATAATTGTACAAAGATGAATATCATTAGTCACGTGGAAACGTGTTATACGAGGCCACGTATTTTTGTTCGTAAACTGTATTCTTTTGGTCGATCACGTATTTCGCGTCAGGAAAAACCCGAGTTCGAAGGCAAATCCTATTATTTCTGTATGCATTTATATTTTATAAATCTAAATAAAATTACCCACACTAATAAACAACAAAAAGTTGCATAGCTTCCACGGCCGCTTCAGGAAGGACCTCCAATATATTTATGGGAATAGGAAATGAAATTCCCAGACTTTTCGAACTGAGAACAGAAACAAGTGTTGGGGCTACAAAAGACAAAACTTTAATACTTTCTGAATGTTTTTTAAGGAACAGCAATCACTAATGAAAATTAGTATGGTAAATCTTACTTGAGAGAAACTATTTTTGATGCAAGCTTTGCCAAAAAATAAATAAATAAATAAAGGAAAATCAAACTTCTTGAGAATTGATGAAAACATAACGAAGCAGTGTAGCTTCAGTTATCTCATCCTGAACTGAAATCTTTTTTTTTTTTTTAAACCAAAGACAAGACGCTTTTTCTCATGCGCCTTTTATATTTACAGATATAAATATTATATTTTGTAATCATGTAGAATATCTAATTATAAGTATGCGCTTCAGTCCGCGATATTAGCCTAGTGGCTATGAGCATCGCAACCATATGAATGGGAACGAGGAAAGGAATGTCCTCAGCTCGATTCCCATCGTCGACGTGAGGAGCTTAAGGATCTTTCTCAGACATAGCCAAGTTAGCCGGTCTTGGGCATAGATAGCAGGGTTTTTTCCTCCACAGTTTATCTGAAGTTTTTCCTCTTGCAAGCAGGCTAACCGACCCCGTGAACACAAGCAGCTACAGCCATAGAAAGCACATAAAGTTCCTTCTCCAGGGGGGGAAAAAAAAAACTTCATTTTTTTAACTCTTCAATTCTGCAAAATTGATTGTAACACACACATACGCAAAAGTAAATAAATGGTCGTAAAAAGCATAAATGAAGTGCTTCATAGTTGGTTCGGATCCTCTAAGGAAGGGCAAGAATTTTTCTTCAAGAAAAGTTGCGTTTTCCTTCCTGCACTAACTAGGCTGGACTTCACCCACTTGAAAAGTTGAAATGGGCACCCCCCAAACAAATGGCAATTTACTTATTTATTTTTATTTTTGTCATAATCATGTGGAAAGAATTTACAAAATTTTTTTGCAAATTTGTAACTTTTTCTAACTGTAAATTTGCAGTAATTATATTGATTTACCTAATTATTATTACTTAATTCGTTTACAAAAATTTAAAGAAAGAATGAAACTTCATACTAACACTTCGAAACCGTGCCCACCTTGTAATGGCGTCTGCCTGCAATGCAAGTCCGCTTCCGCCGGCATGTCTGCAAAACAAATAAACCAAAATACATGCAATTAACAGACATGATATATTGGTCTTGCAGCCTTAAGTTACTTTGGTTGGAATCAGTGGAAATTTTAAGTTGGGGTGCTGCATATACAAAAAAAAAAAAAAAAAAAAAAAAACCAATAATAAAAGTTTCGTATCAATTAGCAATGACAAGCGCAAACGAATATCGGCGTTTGATCGCAGTGCATTTGTTTCGTGTAACGATAATTGAAAAAATATAATTCTTTTCATATTTTCAACAGTGACGCTCGTCATAATTCAGCCTTGTATCTATAATAAATAAATAATTATATGTTATTTTAACAGAATAAAATAAGATTTACAAAAAATAGTTCACCACGTACACGCGCCAATAATAAATGTTTCATATCTCACAGAAATAACGCGCGTAAGCATACTAAAGATACACTTTTTTGAACAGTGTGGGAATGACGTAACGTGCAATGCAAGCGCAAACGAATATCGGCGTTAGATCGCAGTGCATTTGTTTCGTAATCTAAAGCGTTAATCGAACAATTCCAATTATTAATTGTTCAGTCGCTGTCGAAACATAAGCTGTAACCTTTAACATGTTGTATTGCATTTATATAATGTTGTAAGCATTGTTATTATTTTTATAAATACAAACAAAATTTAAATTTTTCATTTTTTCCTTGGGGGTGCTGCAGTGTTGCAGTGCTTATGTACCCGCCGCCACTGGTTGAATTCCAAACAACCCAGCCCGACCCACGGTTTTGTAATCGCATTCTTGTCTAAATGACATTATTCATTAACACCATAATTATACGTACAACAGTTTCTAGCTTATCTTGTAACGTAATTTTACCCTCACACATGATTTTTCCATTATAATGCCACAATTGAAATGACTCAAAGTAGTTACGAAATTCAGACGAAACGGAAGTTCAAAGGTTATGCAAACGAAACAAATAAGATCCCGTTGAAGTGTGTTGGTATATGGGTCGCTGCGCAAATGAATGCTGCTATTAACTCGGTAGTAACAAGTACAAAATCACATGAGATTTACTTTACAGAATTCATCGTATATGATCGAGAAGGTACACACTGGAAGACAAAGCAATTCGCAGATAGTGCACTCTGGAGGAATGCAGAAAGGTTGCAAGTGATCAAAGGTATAGAGCATAATGGTCACGACCCAAAATGAGCTCTGCCAAAGTTCCTTGCTATTGTTTTATCCTGAACGTAATTGCATTTCGATTCAAACAAATAGCGACAAACTGATGAGCATGTGCAGCATTTATCTTCTGGTGTTTGTTACTATGACAACTGTTGTAAGCTTTGGACTGTAAATGAAAGTTAACTGAACAGCAGTTCAGATATTTATATAATATATAAATTTAAAATGGTGTCGTGCCGGCAACTGGTTTTTGGCTACTTCTTTATTCCTGAAGATGCAACTAGATTTCAATGGCAGCGAAACATGTCAGCATTTTTATTATTAAAGTGAAATGTTGAAAATTATTTGTTTAAATAGTTTGTATTTGTAGTTGTAGTATCTGCAGTCGTTTAAAATGATACGTATTAATCACTTTAAACAATTACTTCAACAATGATTATTGTAAACAATGATATGAAGTCTACCACTACTTTTTACAGGACCAAGCGCTTCAACAATAGATACGGAGAAACTATGAGAGAGCATATGATATCTGCTGTGATCAACAACTTTCCGTACAACTTAAAACACCTAACCAATTATCGAACACTTAAACAAGAACTATGGAAGTGGTGCCAGCACAATTAGCACAACACCTTCATACAATAATTAAATAATAATTCCACTGTCTTCACAAAAGCTTCATCTAGCTTCGAAGACGGAGGGATTATAACGCCACATTAATAACCCTCTTACTACAATTAACATCCACATCACATTTACTTAATTGATATCATCTACAGATCATCATCCATGTACTTGATTGGTAAGGATATTAATTATTCTTATGAGAATGAGTCTCATCCCTGGTTACGTATACTTCACATATGATAATATAGTTTTTGTCTTACTTCACAACTTTAAGTACTCTTTAAGAATATTGTATAAATATATAGAGTCTGAACGAACACATTATTATTATTATTATTATTATTATTATTATTATTATTATTATTATTATTATTATTATTATTATCGATTTTTTTAAAAAAAATGAAATGTGAAAAAGTGTGAATGAATCCATTCGGCATTCTTCTTCTTCTTCTGCAGCTTTTCCCACTTAAGTAGGGTCTCTGTTTGTAGTGAGTTTCCTCCCCAACCTCCTGTCTTGGGCTGTAGCCACATCCAAGTTCTTCATCCTCAAGTCCTCCTCCACCATCTCCCTCCATCTCTTCTTTGGCCGCCCGCGCTTCCTCCTCCTCCCCTGCACATCCATCTGCATGACCTTTCTTCTCACATACTCTTCCTCCCTCCTCATCACATGACCAAACCATCTCAACCTTGCCTCCTGTATCTTTGCTTCTAAGTACGTAACTTTCATCTTTCCCCCTTACATAGTCATTTCTCAGACGATCCTTTCTGGTCACACCGCACATCCACCTAAGCATTCTCATCTTCACTACCTCCATCCTGGTGGTGTTATTTTTCCTCAGGGCCACAGTTTCCATAGCATACGTCATAGCTAGTCTCACTACTGTTGCATTTTAGATTGATCGGCACCCTCTTATCGCATAGCACTCCAGCCATCTTTCTCCAGTTCCTCCATCCTGCATCCCACTTCCTTCTCAGCCTCACCATCCTCTTTCATTGTGAACCTAAGTATCTAAAGTCACTGACCTTCCTGATGACATTTCCTTCCAGCTCCAGATCTGTCTCCTGGCAGCCATCCACTTTGTAACATATACTCTGTCTTACTTCTGCTCAGTCTCATACCTCTCTCTTCCAGTACTTTCCTCCAACTTTCCAGTTTGGCTGCCACTTCTTTTGATTCTGCACACAGCACGATGTCATCCGCATACAAGATAGTCCAAGGCGTGTCTTCTCGCATCTCCTTCATCACCACCTCCATCACAATATTAAACAGGAACGGACTTAATGCTGACCCTTGACGCAAATCAACTGTCACTGGAAAACTTTCTGTCTCTCTCAGGCAGGTCCGAACTCTTGTCTTTACATTTCTGTACATCTCCTGCATTCGGCATTCCATGTTGCTAATAATGGAATAATTCCATGTTGCTAATAATCTTTTCTAATAAGAAAAGAAATGGTAAATATAATTTCTGAAATAAAATGAATTACCAAATATGTAACTGCATGCACATTCGTGCTCATGCATATATAAATACTATGAATAAATATTAAGTTGTTAAAAAATAACCAAAATTCTTGGGTTATTTGTTCATAATTAAAATCACAATTAAAATCATAATTAAAATCGAAGTCTGCTTTTCAGCATCATTCACAAATGATACGGAGATTATTAATTACATACAATTACTTACTTACTTATTAAGTAAGTAAGTAAGTAATTTTTTAAAGTTTTTTTTATCAACTTATAAATTCTTAGCATTTTTTATACCAGTGTATGTAGTAAGACTGTAAAACTTTTGTCACTGTTTTTTACGATCGTCCGCCATTTTAACCCCCTCCTCCAAAAAAGATATGTCTGTTTGTGTATTTAAATGTTTATGTGTCTTCTTCTCACAAAATCTGAATAAATTCAACTGTATTTTTTTTTAAATAACCTGAGGGCTTTGTAAATATGAGTACTTTCATAATACACTTGATTCTGATGATTTTGTATTAGCTATTATGACGTCACACATAATATCAGTATTCTTCCATGGTTCCCATAGTTACGTCTTCCGTCCTGGTTTCGAGATTAAAAAATATGTTCGCCTTAAATAAAGGGACACACGGCGCTACTAAAAATGACACCTTTTATAAATAAAAGTAAGCCATTACTGCAGCGTCTGAGTGTTTGGATCTAAACGACGAAGGATGGGTAGTGTAGACTGTAACGTGATCTTCCACCTCTTCCCCCCCCAGATGCAGACACTGATTTCATAGATTCACTGTTTAAACTTACTTTCACATGGCGTAGGATCATGCGATCACACTAACCAGAAAATGCTTTCATTTTAGCTCCAGATACATAAATATCCATTCGCGAAGAATATCGCATCTAAAAGCAATGCGCCATGTAACATATTTTCAGCCACAAAAAATGCGAGTTTTTTTATTTTTTTATTACATGTTGCGGGTTAGAAGCAGACGATTTTGAAAGAAATTCACATAAATTCCGCATTTAAAGTCGAACTGTGTACAATTCGTGTATTTTATATTAAACAATTTACTTTGATCAATATGTGCCTTTTTATTTTTCTCTTCACATAAATGATAACGATAGACTTTTATAGTTCGTTCTTCAGAAATGCTTCCTTAAAATGCTTTCTGTTTCTCTGGAAGCCATCTACCTTATGGATCTGTTCGGCGAATCGGCAAGAGAGAGCGGGATGGACATAAGGAGATGACTTTACGATCCGTACTTTTCTCGTTTTATGAGTTTCTGGTGACGTTTATGAAGTTAGGCCATTGTCACTTTCCTGATACGTTTCATGTTTTTTTCTTTCTTTTTCTTTTTTCGCTTGCCATAAATGGTCACTTTACTCATAATGCAATTGAAAAAAGCAGACGATGATTTGGAATTGTTACTTACTGTAACATAATTCAGAGAGTTAGTTTTTTAGTGCCTATTGTTGTATTATTGTTGCTTCAAATATAATTAAAACAATCATTTTGTTACAGCCTTTCAATAATTTATAGTAAAATCATGTATTTTTACAGTAAATATATTTATAACTGATTATGTGAGACTGATAATAAATTCATAAAAGCACCGTATTTGGGCTGACTTGCAAGCTCTATCGGAGCCATTGCAAGTAACCTATTTGTTCTTGATGGAAGGGAGTATTCTGGTGTTTTAAAAAGTTAATTTAAAAAGGTGTAAATCAATTTTAAAAAATGAATTTTAAAGAGGTACTGATTTAACTAAGCATTAGTTTAAAAATGAAATTTAAAAGATTTACAAAAAAGAAATTTAAAAACGAAGACTTACAAATAAATAAAATGAGACATCGATGGCTAAATTTTAATTAAAAAAAAACGTCGATTTCTTTTTTTTTTTTTACTTTTTTTAAATTCGTAATTAAGATATAATTCAGTGAAAAGACTATAATTTCCCAACCTTTTTTTCGTCCAAACTAATTTTTGGAAATCGGTAAAGCAGTGTGCTATTATTCTATTAGTCAATTGATAGCCGAGTTCATGACTAGTGATGATTTTAAAGAGTTTCGGGGAGAGTGCCACGGGCAGTCGAGCCATATACCTAAACTCTAACTGGTATTATTATACTAGTTTCAAGGTTAAAACTCGAGTTTCTAGGTGAAAAAAAAACCTAAATGTCAGAGTTGACAGACTCTCAAAAAAAAAAGTTCCTCTAGTTAACAATAAGAATCGAACTTATAAGTCTCTCTCTTCTTCTGTTGGTTTTAGAATTATAGATAAAATTATAGAATTAGAAACATGTTACAATGACATCTACGATTGATTTTGTCACCACAAAATATGTAATAAAATAATGAAATTATTTATACTATTATAGATGTAAAATGTTCTCCAAGTTTTGAGTATTTGTGAATGTTTACTTTTTTGTAATTGTTTTTTTACGTGATTTTGTTATCTCCTTTCCCCATGTTGAAAGAATTAGATACCGTCAATTAATCAATCATCTTGTTATTTTAATGCGACAGTTCTTAACGCAGCATTATTTTAGCTTGACTACATTCGGCATTAACTTCGGCTATTAAAAGTAGAACTAGAGGAATTTTAATCACAAAAGACGTAATTCAGTAAAAGATTACTAACCAAGTCCGTTAGTCCATTATTGGTAAATAGCAACTTGACGCATTGTGACGTAATTTACAATTCTCAAAAATACCATAAGTGGCGCTGTAAATGCATGAATATTTTAATTATTTTTTCTAGAATCGTCAGACAAGATTAAAACGTATTAAGGAGCCAATTTTTTTTTTTTATCATATTTAGGTATCAGGCTTTAAAACTGGCTTGAATAATATCTTGACAAAGAACCACGATCTAGTAAGATTTTTTATGTACATTTTTTCTGAGTTTCATTTATTCATTTACTTATTTAATCCAAGAGACTTCTGATTTTCCTTCTTCAAACAGATATTTGATGAGCATGTTTATGAGCATTTATGTAATTAATGGCACCGTTTGTAACGTGAAATGAAGATAAGAATTTTAAAAAAAAAAACGCAGATTGCAAAATCATTAGTATATAAACTATCATAGGAGACTTGATGTAGTCCAACAGGAATATCATATTCTGTAATTTTATCACCTTAAATTAGCTTTCAGTTCCCATGCAAATAATTAACAACAGAGCAGTGCAACGTGATCCCAACAGTCGCAATCAAATTACAAAATGGCAAATCTGTAGAGAACTTAACTTTTATGTATTCCAAATTCCCTTCTCAGTGTACTCGTGAAACATATTTATTTATATTTATTTGATTTCAGGAGCCGTAAATCGTACAATACTTACACACTTACGTTCAAAGTATAATTTAGAAATTTCTTATTAATCGAATTAGATTGTTTTTCGGGAAATCTAAAAAATAATAATCATGAAAATTCATCTTCCATAACTTCATCTCATTATATACCGTATACTTTGTGTAATTCAAGCACGCGGTGCTTGTAAATAAACACTACAGTTACCGTGTGTTGCGTCTCTAAATTTACTAATGATGTTTCCCATCAGTGGTATGCAGCTCCAGTTCATTTCAATTTCATTACGCATCCAAATGAGGTTTGTGCAGATTATTAATCAATGGCGTCTGCGTACACTTATTTAATTGTTTACGTAGAAGAGGTGCATCTTACAAGATTGTTGTTTATTGTTATTACTTAACAGATCAAGATATCTTCAGTATTCTCGGGAACACTTAAATTGAAGATATTCTAATGTTCTTCTGTTAATGTGGATCCCTGGACAAAATATAATAAGAAACATGACGAAAGCGTAATTTATCTTTAATATTAAAGGAGTAGCTATCAGGAATTGCATGATCATCAGGAAGGCAAACAAACTAATTATGAAGTATCTGAACAAGAAGTCACCCAGTGGAAGAAATAATAACCGAGTCTATCTATTTACATAAATAAATAATTTAAAAAAATAATTACATAATTAAAAATTGGATTTTTTTTATTGCATTTTGATTGTTTCCGCATATTCCGTAACCGGAAGTGCATCATTGCTGGGGACTAACGGTATTTAAAATAAAATAAGTTTTGTGGTCAGTCATCGATATACTTATCCTTTCTCCTTATTCCTTATTCTCTTCTTCCATTCAACGTGAATTGACTCTTCTTGCCACTGTGCCAGCCAAGGTTCTCACATCTGTGGCCGGACAGTACTTACTTATACATTTAATGCATGAATTATTCTCATGTATTGATAAATATAAAGCTGAAAAAAATGACTGATTAATTGACTGTGTGTGTGTGAATGGGAAAATAATTATCGTGTATAATGTTTTTATGTTAATTATTTTTTACGTGACTAAAGGTTGAAACCTATAGTGTATTAGTACAGTGTGTGGGTTAAAGATGTTTTTCTATTTTTGTAATTTTAACAGTTGTAATAATTATTTTTGCTTAATTAGAAAAACCAAACATGGAAGGCCACTTCACGCCTCCAGTAAGCAAGACGATAGTCTTACATAGGGCGATGAAATTCATCGTCCTTCTAAAATTCCAATTCCAATTGTTAAACGTTAATAGAATTCAGAAATTGGCACGGACGAAGTGCTTGTAGAACTCAGTAGTAACGACAGAATTATGTGCATTGCGGTTGCTATTAGCCGTGTGGATTTTTTTTTTTAAATCTTGTTTTAATTCATAACCAAAATGGAGTTTCTTATTCTGAAAATGATCTGTCAAAAAAGAAAAAGGAAAAATAAAAGAAAAAAAAAAGAGGGAAAGAGAGAAAAGGAGAAAAAAAAAGGGGGGGGGGGAGGAAGAACTTCGCGGAACATCTGAAAATTTTCGTGTTCCCTATGCCTTTCGGGAATTCTTGATAAAATACCGCAATATGTTTCAGAAAAAAAAAACCGATTTGGTCTCCCCGTCAGGTTCAAAGTTTACTTAATTCTTAACTCACCCACTGTTAAATGTACAATCGGTTTAAAACCTTTTTTTTTGTTTAAAATGGCATTTAAAAAAATCAGTAAAAAATAAATGCCCACAGACTTGGCATGAAGTCTACGATTATAATTTCTGCCTATAACTATGACGTTATCTTGAGTTAACTAGTCATCAGTAAAACCTCAATACTTTTCGGATTCTGAAATATCGCACTACGTGCTTGTTTTATGCATAAATAAGAACACATATTTCTTTCTATATTGTTAATAATGAAAACTGTCATCAAAATTGCGTGCGAATATAGATAATTATGAATTAAATTATTCATTGTTTTTAACAGTCGGTATTCTAATTGTTGAGCATGCAACAGTAAATATTAAACAATAAAACAAATTCAACTCATTAAAAGAAATTTTACAGATACAATCTGAAATTATTCTAAATCACATTATTGTGATCGTCGAAGCCATTAAAAATTTAAAACGAAAAAAAAAATGACATTACATAGAGAAAAATAGAAACCTTATCAAAGAAAGCTAATTTCTGTTATAAGTGATAATCACTAACTGCGTAATATAATCGCTGGGTGATTTTTATTTTCTGTTTTTCAAAAGTGCATCCAGTAATGTCTCATATTATAATTAACTTTTGTATACGGAAATTTTTATATTAATTGAAAAATGTCATCATTTGTTTATGTAAATTAAATGCTTTTGGAAATACCCTGGAAGCTGTAGTTTGTTAAGTTTTGTAATTATTATAATTAATTAAAAAAACATATTTAGCACTTATCTCACTGTGAACAATAATTTAACTCTTTATTAAAACGTTTACGTTTTTTCAATCTCCATTCTGCTTCTTAGCCGTGTTATAATGAGCTCATTCTAGCACATTTGCAATTAATTTTCTTCGGTATAATGTAATTGTTTTAAATTGTGAGTGATTAAATGCCTATTAATGTAGCTTGTTAGAAGTATTTATTTTCTTTCTGTTTTAAGACAGTGATTTTCAAATCTTTTCAAGTTTCATCTTTCTCTTATTATAATTTCATTCGTAATACTACAGGATGAAAGTGTAGAACAACTTTCGAATTAATAAGTCATAATTGTAAGAGATATGATGACAGATATTTCCGTGGAAGAAAATAAACTTGATATAGATCGTTATTTCATTCTGTCGCCTGTCTCAATAAAATGGAAACACAATACGAGCAAATGGAATTATTTCTCGTTTGGATAATGCTGCTGCAGAAATAACAAAAGATAAAATGAAAAATGTCTTGAAATGAAATATTTTTCCTAAAATAAATATTATGCCAAAGGCAAAATGAAAACAAGGTTCCTTCGCTCTCTCTCTCTCGCGCACGCGCACGCGCACACACACACACACACACACACACACACACACACACACACACACACACACACACACACACACACACACACACACACACACACACACACACACACACACACACACACACTTCTGTAATAAGATTTTTACCCTTGCAGGTAAGATACCTTATTACAGAAGAAAAACCTCTGCTATGATATAAACAAGCCAGATTGTCAACTTCATTAGAGATGTGCTTCTTGAAACACAGACCCTCCTCTCTCTCTCTCTCTCTCTCTCTCTCTCTCTCTCTCTCTCTCTTTCTCCCTCTCTATCTCTCTCTATTGCTATAACTAGGTTCCTTTGAGAGCCTCTGTAGCTCAGTCGGTATAGACAAAGCCCTTTGGTCGGAAAGACCTGGGTTTGATTCCTGTCAGTGACGTGAGAAACCTTTATGTGGTCTCTTTCGACTAAAATGTGAGTTAGCCGGTCTCATACGGAGGTAGGGTTTTTTTCAACCGCGAAACTCGGGTCTTTCGTCCCACAGAACAGGCAAACCGGCCTCGTGAACACACATGGATTACACTCATGAATAAGTCCCAGCCATATGCCGGTTCCCAAGCCCGGATAAAATTGGGGTGGGGGACTGGTGAACTACCCTCTAAAAAATCTCACCAGGAACACTGAAAGGGAAAACCAGTAGGTTCCTTTGTATCAAAAGTAAATACATAAAATGGATATGAACTAGCTACTTTCAAGCAAAATTAAGCCCGCAGATCCTAAGTAATTTGGCCTTTCCAACTTTGCCCTCGCAATGTTGGAAATACCCGGTTCGAATGTCAGCTAGGATACGAAGGCTTTGTAAGAACTTTCCGACTGAATGAAAACTCGTCGCATTCAGTGGTGACAGGATTTTTCCTGTCAGAAACCCTAGTGGTGAAAACGGAGAAAAGTTTGAAACAGGGCTGAACAGCTATGAAAAACTAACAGGTTTGGTATAATTGGTTTGCAAGTTGACTAGAAAGGCAGTTTAGTGTAATCCATCGCATCAAGCTAGTTACACGTTGTTGATTAGCCTATCCAATGTTCACTTTTACGTTAGAGTGTCTAATTAACAACGTGTAACTAGCTTGATGCGACGGATTACACTAAACTGCCTTTCTAGTCAACTTGCAAACCAATTATACCAAGCCTGTTAGTTTGGAAACACCTCTGACATACAATGTGTACGCCAGAGGTGCTTCTAAACCAGGGGTGTTTCCAGAGGAAGTTACACTTGCACAAGACAGCTCAGCCCCATTATCAAATAGTCAAGTGATATTGCTTTCTTCATATCACATCGACTTTCTTGGTTTAGACCAGGCAGTTTCGATTTTTTTTTTATCTCGCTCAACCTCTCTCTCTCTCTCTCTCTCTCTCTGAATCTTCTCAATGATGAAAAGATTACTTTAACACTTTCTAGGATTGCGACTAATCTGCAACAATTCAACTATCTTTTCTATAATACGCTATCGGTTTTTTTTCTTCTTCTTTATCTTCGGTCTTAGACCTGTTGCGGCATGTTTCTTGCAATGCGTCTTTCCACTGCTTTCATGGTTTCCAGTTGGTCTTCTCGTTATTGGTTTGCATATTCTATCATTTCTTTTTTATTCTGCAGATATGCTTTTCGTCCCCCCCCCTCCCGAATCCTCTACATCCATTTACTGGTTATAAAGCACATTTATTGATATATTTTTCTTCATCTTATCGAATTTTGTTTTTCTGTAAGCATTTTTATTTTCGTAGTAGCGTTTAATTTAACTGCTTGATCTCAACTATCTCAGCTTTTCTTTCTGGTTTTTCCTTCTCGTTCATATCTTATACGCCGTTCTTCCCAGATGAATTCAAATGTCTTCTCATCTTACACTTTCCTACTGATTGGTATTTTTTTTTTTTTTAATGCAAACGCATCAGCGCTACAGTAACAAACTAAACTATCTGAATACAGTTATTCACAGAACAACTTCCTTTGCCATTTTCTTAGCAGTACGTTATGATAATAATTGAAAAAAAAAAAGAACTCGGTGATATATATTCATAGTGTCACATGAATTTAAGATTAACGTAGTTCTTTCGGAATTCTGGCTATATTTTTTAGCTTACCGTTAACTTTATCATTTTTGACTGTGATAGTGCATATTTCATTTCTCCCCTTTCACATTCTACTCATATGCAAAAAAAAAAAAAAAAAAAAACATTTTCATACATTTTCTTTTACTGTGCGTCTTTCATACGGTATCTAATCATTCGTAACCAAAATAGTGACTGACTTCAAAATTGATCTTCTATTATATATATATATATATATATATATATTTTTTTTTTTTTTTTTTTTCCCCAAGTAAGTTTATATCTTGACAGACAAGTAAGTCAAGTTTATATATATATATACAGGGTGTTCGGGATAAATTTGACAGTTTCGTAAGGAAAAAGAAAATCTTCTTTGTATCTATTAAATTTAATGAATTGACAAAAAAACATTACAGGCAGAGTTAATTACAATACTATCAACAAGATTTACTCAAAATAACCACCATTAGCATCGATCACAGCTTCAATTCTGCTTCGGAACCTCGAACAAGCTGATGCTACAGTCTCCCTGGGAAGGGCCGCAAAAACTGTTTTAATTTTATCCATTAACTGGGCTTTTGTATTACTGGAAGTGCGATTGGTGTCTTTTTCAACTGCGCCCCATACAAAATAATCCATGGGGTTAAGGTCTGGGGAGTTTGGAGGCCAAACATTTGGACTGGTGAAGTCGTAGAAATTTTCAGACAACCATTTTTGACTTTTCCCAGAGGTGTGGCAAGGGGCCGAATCCTGCTGCCATACATACGGCCTACCATTGGCTACCCTTGTTATCCAGGGCTTGACTACAGTTAGCAACTCCACGAACAAAGCCCGAATTCCAATGCCAGGGTTCTTCAACACCTGTTCCTGCAGATTTGCGAGGAATTCTGCTGTACGAACGCAATCAGATCGTCTGCTAGGGATCTTTCTTCTTGCTACATCCTCGTAGTCACCATTGCAAGTCTCTAGTTCATGCCTGATTGTTTTTACTGTATTCAGGGAGCATTGGGCAGCAGTCGTAATATCCTTATTTTGATGGCGGGCACGAATCATCATGATACAAGTTATTCTCTTCCATGATTCAGGTGGGTTCCAGCTATCCATCCTTTCTGACATCCTGTATATGAATGAAGAAGGGTCCAAACTTTTAAATGAAGAGAAGTGTGTGTTAATACATGTAACTTACGGAAAAATATAATTAATTATAAATATGTCAAATTTATCCCGAACACCCTGTATATATGTGTGTGTGTGTGTGTGTTAAAGATACCAAACTATTTTGTTATCATGTTCTTTTCTCCGCCAACTCTAATCTTGAAGAGCGTCAACACCAAATCGATTGGGATCACACGACCGATTTATATATATGCAATGATGAGTTTGAAAGACGCATTGTAGAATCTAAAGAAATTGTCCTGGATCCTTCACACATGAATAGCAATCTAAGTTACAGTTTTCCTGATTCCCATTGCGCAATAATCCAATACTGGCGCTCTAAAATCTACTATCACTCAACATCAACTCACGGTAATAATGCGACGCGGTCTCTAATTCAAATATGACTGTTGCTATTCTTCTAACTCTTTTGTGTTAAACTGAAAAACCCATTTTTTACCGTATTAGTTTTTGTAAGTTTTTTATTCACCTGAAGAAGTCGGAACTCCGATGAAACTAGTTGTGATTCATTAAAGTTTTTTATTATATTCCTCGGGTTCTAGTCAATGTATTTATTAATTCTAAATGTATACATCCCGAGTCAACGCTAGTAACAACATATATATATATATATAAGCACAAGTGCCTTGCCTCTGCTATAGGAGTATCCGATACAGTGTATTACGCGTTTCGCACTCTGAGTCCTTACATCCATTTCATCTGCAACGGGTCCAGTTACTGATGGTCGAAGATTATCCTCGACACGTGGAATTCGCGCAGCGGTTTCTGCAGAAAAGTGCCGTAGACCCGGATTTTCCAACTTTTGTTTTGTTCACTGATGAAGCTTCATTTACCCGCGAAGGGGGTCTTCAATCACCACAGTGATCATGTGTGGGCCCATGAAACACGCTGTGCGATCACATGCTGCACAATAACGCTTTGCCATTAATGTATGGGCAGGTATCGTCGCTGACTGTTTAGTTGGCCCATACCTGTTACCACCCCGACTGGACTCCCAGAAGTATCGGATCTTTCTGGAAGAAGTTCTGCCGGATTTACTGAACAATGTTCCAATGACTGTGCGTCGGCAGATGTGGTTCCAACACGACGGGGCTCCAGCCCATTTTGACATTTCTGTGCGTCAGTATTTGGACAGGTCCTTTGGGGGATCGATGTTTTAGGCGTGGTGAACCCGTCGCATTTCTCGAGCATTGATTTTTTTCTGTGGGGGACCCTTAAAGCCATGATGTACTTAACTCCTGTTGCTTCTGACATGGACCTCGTGGCAAGAATCTCCATCGCAGCTGCTAATATCCGGGAAACTCCAGGTATTTTCGAAAATGTACGGCAATCAATGCGTCGTCGTCGGTGTCAGGCATGCATCAATGCTAATGGTCGTAACTTTGTGCACCTGATGTGAAACCATATTATGTATCCAACTACTATTGAACTGTTCAGTTACGCCTAATAAAGTTTTTTACACTAGTTACTGCCTTGTGTTATTTCTGTATCTTTGTGTCCCTTTAGTACCTTCCGGTGGCGTTTCCTTTCATGCTTTTCTATGTGAATATTGTTGATTTTGATGTTCTCTACCTCCCCTCAAAGTTCGTACGTGGAATTTTGAACCACCCTGTATATATATATAATCAGTATAGACGATACCCTTTGGTCAGAAAGACCTGGGTTCGATTCCCGTCGGTGACGTGAGTTACCTTTATCTGGTCTCTTTCGACTAAAAGGTGAGTTAGCCGGTCTCATACGGAGGTAGGGGTTTTTTTAACTCCGAAACTCGGGTCTTTCATCCAACAGAACGGGCAAATCGGCCCCGTGAACACACATGGATTAAAGTCATGAATACGTCCCAGTCATATGCCGGTCCCGAACCCGGATAAAATTGGGAGGTTGGGGGAAGCAATGATGAACTGCTCTGTAAAAAAAAAATCTCACCAGGAATATTTTGCGGGCAATGTCTACAAAGTCACCTACGATCGGAAACGACTGAAATGAAAAAAATCAGAATTTTTTATACAGAATTTTCAGAAAATAATTGTTCACCTAATCAACAGGTATTGTGAGCATGCGCACATTTCTCACCTGTCGCCATCTTGATATCTATCAATGGATGTCACAATGCTAATACTTGAACAAAAAAAAGTCCATCATTATATGACACACAGAATTTGAGTTAGAGGTTAGTGTACAACGTGAAGGCACGTGAATCTCTCAGGTTAAGAGATCCTATCCTATCCTTCGCATCCATCTAGGACGGGTTGAGTCCCCTCCTAATGGGTTACTGGCGTATTAATGCAGCTGGTTCGCCACTCCTCTGCTGCATCCCGTAAGGGCGATATTCATGACTGTAATCCGTGTGTGTTCACGGGGTCGGTTTGACTGCTTGCGCATGAAAAATTCCCAGATAAACTGGGGGAAAAAACTCTGCTGTGAACGCCAAAACCGACTAATTTGGTTATGGCTGAGGAAGATCTTTCAGCTGCCCACGTCACCGACGGGAATCGAACCTAGCACACTCCTTTCCTCTGCATATTGGTGCGAAGCGCATAGCCACTAGGCTAACCGCGCGGACATTAATTGATCAGGTTGTAAATATTTGAAGCAGCGGTATAAACAAGTACAAGCGGAAACGGATACCAGTGAAATGCTTATAACAATAACTAAAACGAGATGTTTCTTTGATATAATAAACTTTTGTGTTGCAGAGTAGCGAGAGGACTATCTGTAACACATTTCGAAAGAATCTTTAGTCAAAGTTCTGCAACGACAACGACAACAAAAAAAAAAAAAAAATAGAAAAGCATGCAGCTTTTCTAAATTTTCTTTTCTATAGCTTTTCTTCTTTCTCTAGAGGGTATTCGAACACATTAATTCTTAAAATTATCAATTCCTTAAGTTATCCAACTTATAATTTCAATCTTAGCGAGTAGCTACGTATAGAAAGCTACAAATTTAACAAATCCTCCTTCTCCTCTCCCATCCTTTCCCCCAAACCCCCTCTTAGCTTTGCATTTCGTACATACAGGCACACTTCACGTTAACAAATTTCCTGTAACCACTTTTTTTTTTTCAATATGGTCTTTTGGGAATTTTTACAATACATTTTTCAAAGACAAAAACATAGCCAATATTTTGGATTTTAAAAATAACATTATTACCAACCGTTATATATGCGCATACCTTAAACCTATATTTAAATCCCACACTATTTGTTTACTATCATTTCGGCATCTAGTTGATCTAAAATTCTATATTGTCAGCCTTGACAGTAACATATTACTCTTCCTTGCATAAGTAATTCTACAAGCCGATTGGGTGAAGATATACGCTTCCTTTAACACCTAGCAAAGCTAGGTCATAAATATTAACTTGAGTTGCAAACTACAGTTATTTACTGCTTTGCTAGCAGATGACATGAGCTTAGTCTGAACATAAAGAATGGAATATTTCAGTGCAGCCATTATTAAGTTGAACAATATTATATCAATAGCCAATGCTATATATTAGCAATGGGTAAAGTAGAAGTCAGATAATATTGTAATACATTGGAAAAAAAAAATATATATATATACGAGTATCATAGAAAGGAGAATGACACAACAAAATTGTGTAATGGAAAATACAAAAATTATTGTCAAAATAAAGCAACATGGAAACACCGAAATGGTCCCTGGAGTGCTATTTTGGGAAATGTTTGTCTGCATTTGAAAGCACCGTAAACAGAAGAGTTGTTGTTTCAAAGTCGATTGAACTGTCAGTTTTATTAACGGTGTTGTAATATTCGTGGCCAATGGAATGAACAAAGTAACGCGAGGAGGTAGGATTTAAGTTGGAAAAGTGCAGGTTTGATAGTAGCATGTAAGCAGATCTGATCTCGATTTGATGCATGCAGTTGTCATGTGTAATACACTTACTCGAATGTTTAGAGAAAGAAACCTCCAGAGATTTACAAGTTAGAAAAGGTACGCAGATGGATTTTACAAAAGCACTGCGAATGCAACTGAACCAAAATATATAAGAACGTGTTTAAATTGAGAAGACAAGTAATTGATTTTATTTAGAACGAAATGTGGATAGAATTTATTAATGAGAAATGTTTAAAATAGAAGACCTGGACATTGCAATAGGAGATGGATCAAAACTTTTTCTCAATATTATATTCAAGAATTAAATTTTATGAACAATATTATATTTAAAAATACCTTACGTTTCTTCTTCAAAAATTTATTTAAATTGTAACATAAAGTAATAATAATAATAAAGTAATAATTCTTCTTCTCAAATTCAAAACTGGAGTATTACATATTTTGAATTCAGTTTCTTTTACTAGATCTACAATAACCTAACATTTATCCCACCCGCAATACATCAAAAACCATTCCACGAGAAGTCCCAAACTACCAATATTTATAATACACCTATCACACTGCTCTTTAAACTGATTCACCCACATCAGCCAACCCACTCTACTTATTCACTACCCTCATAAAAAATCTAAATCTTACTTCCCTATTAACTATACTTTCACTCAACTTCTAATGATGATCTCTTGTTTTCCCCTTCCTGCCATATATCGAAAAATTTCCCTACATCCATTCTGCAACACCCTTTTAGCAGCTTATATGTTTCCATCATATCTCCGCTCTTCCGTGTATCTACCAGTTTTTGTAACACACAAATCTTCATTCTATCCTCATATGAAATTTTCTGCAACCATCTTCAGCCACGGCCTCTGAATCCTTTAGCTAATTTGTCAGAGAACTAAGTCACATGTTCATGACACAATATTCGATGAGCACTGCGGTGGTTAGTGATTAATGGGACACAGACCACTGCCTTCCTTGCGGTAGAGTCTACTTGAATTGGACCTTCTTAACGCAGTATAGTTGAAAAGTTTTCATGTGGCCACAGCAACCTCAAGAGACAGTTGGTGAGAGGACATCGAAGGACATCGTCTTGCTGTTAGAGCCAGATAGCAGTCTGTTCTGGTTGACGTAGCTTTAGGTCGACGTTGACAATTTCTTCCCTTAATGGTTCCTGTCACCTGAAACTGCGTGTTTAGTGCCTAGCGACGATAGTTCTTAGCACATGAAGCAATAGGTAACATTCGCCTGCGACTTCCTGCTTCAGGTTGTCCACTGGCTCGCCATTTCAAAGACTCATTTAAACGATGATGATTTGCCATATTGAAAGCACTGGAGTTGTGACTGACCCTCCGAGCAAGGCAAAAAATGGGAAAGAAGTGATGCGGTCGCAAATGTTTTTATAGGCATAAGTAGTTTACATAATGTGCGAATATTATGTCAAATATTCGCTTTCGGAGACACTGTTAAGAATAAAATATTAATGAAAAACATTTTGTTGAGCAGTACACTGCTCGACAAAATAAACCTTGCATAAAGGCATTGATGATGGTGATGATAATAATAAATTAAATAGTTTAAAAAGTTTTATCTTATATGGTAATTTGTAGTTTCATTTTGAAGATTAAATTCTTTCTTAAAAAACTTAGTTAACAGCAATTATTTACTTTTTGGTTTATAAAAATCTCCAGGGTTTTCATCTGTTTAAAAGAACATGCGATAAATTGTGTTTATTTATTTATAAATTCTTTTGTTTTCATTCTAATCCGCAACGAGGCGTGCTTGTTTTAATATAATCATGCGCTTTAGCGAGACTTGTGAGAATATGTCCTAGTTGAGTTGATGTTATGTGTTGATATCTTTACCAGTAGTGCAAGCAGTGTCGTCTGCTATTCAGTTTACTCTCATATGTTTGTGTGTTCGTTCCAAGTGAGAATAAATTATTATTAAAAATATTTATTTATAAAATTTATTTATTTTATATTAAATTCAGGGTATAATATAAATTATAAAGACACTTTTGTTTTGTACTGTAAATATGTAATAATGCTTCATAACATGTTACTGTGTTTTTTGTAATCGAGAGAAAGGCGCTACGTAAAGTAGTGCTTTCGGATACCAGAAACTTTCAGCTTTAGTCATAACTTTTCAGTTAAATTAAATCAAAAAGCGATTTGACCAACAGCCATAACTTACTCTTCACGCAATTTGATTAGGATGCAACTAATAAAAATATAATTAAAAAGAGTGAAACCTATCCCTTGAAAAGAGCAGACATTAAATCAAGCCTTTCGCTTGAAAAGAGTAGATACTAGTGCTAAAGTTAAACACACGTATTGCCTGTTATACACAAGAATAATGGGAAATTTTAACTAACAGTTTTTGAAGCCAAAGTTTTGATATTTCTCTACAAATTTTACAATTCCTTGTAGGCTATTTTTGTCAGAAGAGGGAAATGGTTATTTTACCCATGGTGAAAGTTCCGGGAATATATATCTTTATGTTAGTTCTTTACTGCGTAGAATTGTGCGCCATTGTAATGTTAAAACTGTTATTTTATATCCTCATTCAAGCAGCATTGATATTCTTGGCAATACTTCGCGAGCTTTTAGTTGGTCGACGAATCTTTTGTTATGGCAGTCTGATACCCAGTCTCGTTTTTTTTTTTTTTTTTTTAAAATCTTATCGAAGGCTTCTTTTGGTTCCAGCATTGCACGATTATTTTTAGAGAATATTAACAATTTATTTCTCAATAGCCACGTGTGTTTTACGTGTAGTCATTCAACAAATATACTAATGATTCTTTAAGGAATATTTCGTTGTTCGAAAACATCAATCCTACCATTATATTTTTCTAGTGAGGAAGACAATATTTTTGCTTTAAAACCTTGTTTTAATTTCTTTATAGTAAGGTAAAGCGAGTTGTAATAGAGCGAGCTGTTTTATTTTTATTTCGATGAGTTAATATAGCTATATTAGTGTTTTGAATATTTTTTTTCAAGTTGAATTTCATAAGCGCTTTATCCACATGCATATTGTTTTGTGCAGGCGTATTGCATAGTTTGTTGCTATGTGCAGTTATAAAGTGGTGGAGATGGAGAGTTGTAAAGTAGTATCAGAGTTTTGTAACAAATATTATTGAATGTTAAATTTACATAGCATTCTAATATTATATTGATAGTTATTTATAAACGGTGGGCGTTGGTGCTTGAACAAAAAAAAAACAAAAACAAAACACGCAAATACCATCGTTGCTGTCCCATAGCATGAATTCTTCCTCAAATACAAAAAATAGGACCGAAAGGCAAAAACAAAAACTGATAGCGCAGTGTATAGTTTCAACGCACGTAAATTAGTTGAGAAACTTAAAAAAACCTTTCCCTTTAAAATTTAGTAGTAAAATTTTGGAATTCACCATTAATCGTTCAAAATTATTTTTGACCCGCCGTACGCCATCATTTTAACTGCTGAATTAGAATTCTCCTTTATTCTGATACTTAACTGTTAATATTCGCAAGTTATGTAAAGCGCTTTCTACACCGTTTGTGATCATTTTGTTCATACTGTATCAATCCGCGCCTTCGTTTTTCGTCTGACGCTTGATAGGAAAAGTTATGAAAGAGAATTTGCTTGTTTATTCGGAAAATCAAAACTAATGATTAGTTGTATTTTTTTAAGTGTCCGTATATTGAGGTCAACTGACAGCATAGTAGGTGAGAAAATATTTTCTGAATTCCTGCCAACTTATCAACTATTAAACTAATATATTGATATACAGTTATTTTATTATACCACTATATTAAATTATCATATATTTATTGTTATTAATATTAATTTATTATGTATTATGTATTTATTAATATTCATTAATTTATTTATAATTTATTTATTAATATTAATTAATTTATTATTTAAAATCATGTATAAATAATTGTTATTATTTTTCCTTTTATATTTATTATTTTTTATTATATTTTATTATTTTATAATATAATATAATATAATATAATATAATATAATATAATATAATATAATATATTATATTATATTATATTACTACTATTATATATTAATATAATAATATACAGTTATTTTAATACTGCATTTTAATGTATTCAACTTTGTGCCAAAGAATATTTGTTCAGTATGGCATTTTTTAATATTAAATGACTGAATTTTTAATTTAAAGGCGATGTTTATGTTATGTTCAAACTGAATAATATTTACGATATAATTGTAGGAACCTTTAACACGGAAATGAACTAATATTCATATTAGTTATATGCCTTCCAAGTTTACTTTTATTCAGTTAGAATTTATTTACATTATTCATTACACAAGCGCTGTTAACTCTGAGGCAGATCCCCAGAAATTTTAAAACTGCGGAAGTGCGCCTTACTGAAATATAACTTTGCTACATTTTTATTAAATGAAGCAAAAATTTCTGTCCAGTGTAGCTATTTTAAGTCGCATTTGTTTATTTGTTTTAGCTTGACTGAAAACTTTGTTCTTTGTTTGTTGATTTTATGGCACCTTCCAGCTATTTCCTGTTACTTTAGCTGCACTTTCTTAATATGATTTTGAGCTGCTATGTAGGTTCATTAATATCGTTAGATAGGGAAATATTTTTTAAGAAGTGCATGTAGCGGTGGAGAAGGGTAATAGGAGAACTCGGCAATTACTAATATAGGAAAAATGCAAGAAAGCAGCTGCTGCAAATTATGTTGTCTCTCTCCAGTGGTGGATTATTATTATTGTTGTTGTATATTTTATTTTAATACCTTGGATCAGTAGTTATAGCGGTATACATTTGACTTATTGCTAACAAAAGGGTTATAGCGATATACATTTGACTTATTGCTAACAAAAGGGTTATAGCGATTTGTCCAGTTTACTATTAAGATTGTTAAATACTCAAGGTTGTTAAATAATATCTAGTAACTTTTCTGCATTACTCTGATTATAATTTTTTTTAAAAAATTTCCTTTTAAAACATATTTTAAAATATTCATATTAGTTATCGTAATATTGTATTAAACCGTCGCAAGATCTGATGCATCCCTTTACGGGAACGCACTCTGACCCGAAACACTCCTAACTGCATTAACCCATCAATATCTTGGTCTTACTTTATTTTTATTTGAATCACTTTTTAAAAGTTTTCATTCTGTGAATTTCATGACTAACATATTGTGCTTAAAATTATAGAAAACAAATTACAATACCGGCAATTATTATGTTAATGGTATCGAAAAACGCTTTGCTCCACACATATTCATAAATGGTTTCGTTGCTAGTTAGTAGCATTTTGTCCGTCTGTTTGTCTGCTTTTAATAATACCTCTCAGGCTTAACGAGAGGTTTTATAATAACCAGTTTAAATGATGCATTGCTAGCGAATTGTGAAGAAATCTGAAAAAGAGTGGTAAACTTAAAAATTATAATAAGGTTATGTACTATTCAGGAGGTTGGGTATTGTGGATCTCCATATATTTCTGCCTTGGTCTGCTGTCGCTTAGTTTAAGCCCAGCAGCTCTTTATGTTTCTGAACATGTTTGTCACTGTTTTCCTTTCCTTTTTTTGCCTTCAGTTCCTCCCTCTAATAATCTTCGTGGATACTAGCCATGCCTCACAATATGAGTGTTCTTTATTAGTTCCATTCTTGTACCTACCATCCCCGAAACTTCTTCGTTCCTCTTCTTCTTCTGGATCCATGAGGTTTTCAACGTTCTTCTGCAGGTTAACAATTCGAAAGCACATCAGTCCTTCTGATGTGCTTCTGTCTTCTTTGTTTACTGTCCATGGTTCTGCTCCATAGAAAAGCACACCAAATAAAGAATTTGATCATTCTTAATATAGTTTTTTGTGTTTCTTTCTTTCTTCTGATTTTAGTGAATTTTTTATTATGTTAAAAGGGGATTTTGCTCCTTCTATTCTCTTAATTTCCTTTTTTTTTTTTTTTTTTTGAATTTTCCATTCTCAGTAATTAAATGTCCGATATAAGTATAACATTTGACTTGTTCTATATTTTGTATTCCTACTTCAATTTTTAGCTTAAGAATATATCTTTCTCTGCTTACTACTGTAATAATTTTAGTTCTGAAATTTAATGTAAAGCCATTTTTTTATTTCGTATTTATTTGCTCTCTTAACTTTTGCAAGTCTTTCCCTCTCTTTCTCTCAGCAAGAAATACAGTATCATTTGCATAAGAAAGACTATTTATATTTCTTCCTCCTCTTTTTACTCCCTCCAGTTCTTCCACACTTTCAAAAATTTCTTCGTTTTAGAGATTAAACGGAAGAGGTGGAAATTGCACATCCCTGCCTGACACCCCTTTTGTATTTAAAAAGTTTCTGTCAGTTTATTGTTGAGTTTTATGTTTGCAGTTTGGTTCCAGTAAATGTGGAATATCAGTCTTATGTCGTTCCTGTCTCTCTCTCTCTCTCTCTCCTCATCTATGTAAAGATCTGAAATGCTATGTATTCAAAGTATCTTTTCTTAATTTCTTCACTTTCAAATAATATTTTACCATCATTGCTCTTTATTGAAATGTTCTGTGGAACATTCATCCTCTTCTTCATCATTGCTTTTAGTTTTGGTGCATCGCGAGTTTGTTATTTTATTTCCAGGTCTTCTATTCCCTTGCACTTATTATTAAGCCATGTTTCTTTTTTCTTTTTTTATTGTTCCCATACACGAGAGGTCTAAGACCTATAAGCACATCAGTGCCGTGTTGGACTCAGAAGTTTATTGACTGTTTTAAATTTTTTTTTGAAGAGTTGCCCGTTGAAGTTTGGAAAAACTTCTTGCGGAAGGCTGTTCCAGAGGACGGAGGTAGATGGAATAAAAGAGGAAGCGGAAAAACAGGTTCGGTGTGTTTGCAGTTGCACAGTAAAGAGATGCTGGGCAGCTGATGCTCTTGTATTATGAATATCTTGCATTCTTTGGCCTATCTGCATGCTTTCCTCATTATATTGTTCAAAGATTTTTATTCTGGTTTACCTGTGTTTGCTCGTCTTCTTTTGTTGATAAAATGAGTATACTTTCATTCATCTTTGGTTTTTCTTCTATTTTAAGTCTTCTTGGGGATACAGTCTTAGGCAGCATCTTTAACAGTCTCTTTGAAATGTTTCCATTCTTTTTTTTTTGTTCAGATTGTTAGCAGTGTCCATTTTATGTTCTAAATTAAATTTTTTAATTTGTTCAAAGCAATCTTTAATTTTTGTTGCATATTACTTTTAATGGAGTCTTTCTTTATGTAACTAAAATCAAGACGGGGTGTTCTTTATTTCTATTCTTCCCTTTTTTCTTGCATCTAATTTTGAATTTGGAATATCGTCTGCGTCTATTCCTGGGTACGTTTTTTTGCACAATACCATTTCGAAATCATGATTTAATCATAACCAGTCTAGTTTCTGATTTTGCCATCTGGGGTTTCCTTAAACTGTGTATATAGTTTATTGAGGACACTCCTCTTCCTGTGGATCCAACTTTTGTATTTAAATTTCCCATAACGATCACGATATCATCTTTCTTTATTTGTTTTATAACTTTCTGTACCTCCTCATAAAACGTTTCATTCTCTTCATCTCAATGGCTTTCAGTAGGAGGAACATATACCCGGAGATACCAATGTCCTGCAATTTGATTAGCATGATTCTATCACTTACAGGCTAATTTCAAGAATGCTTTTGGATATCCCTTTTTATATCATTATTCCAACACCTGTTATTTGTTCTTTACCTCCTGAGTAGATAAAGGTAAAGTTATCGCCTTCAACTTTTCCATTTCCTGTCCATTTTGTCTCACTAGCTCCCATTAGGTCTATATTCATATTTAGCATTTCTTATTTCTTCCGTTAAATATATGGGTTTCAAATGAACTTGATGAATGTTTACCGTTCTGGTGGCTTTGAGACATCATCTTCATAAACTATATTATTAGAGTTCATTCTACAATTTCCATTTTTGGCATCTTCTTCATTATAGTTATATACAGAAAAGTCCGTTATAGGGATCCCAATTTCTTCTGCATGATGAAGAGTTTTCTAACTACAGCTCTTCTACCTATGATCCATAATGTGCATTAGAAAGATAAGGCAGCGAGGCTCTGATATTTTCCATCTCGCAGTATTATCGTTATACTCATTGTGCTCAGGAAAACTGTGGCAGTACTCGAGATTTTTAATTGTTTTATTTATTTGTTTTCTATGCAAGCATTGCTGCAGTTATTTAAACAGCATAATGACGAAATTCAAATGCGGATCGTAATGCAATGATATTTCCACAATTCTTCCTAGTGGTGATGAGAGAGAGAAAGAGAGAGAGAGAGAGAGAGAGAGACTGTATTTAAGTTCATTGCCATCCATAGTGCATTGTAATTTTGGTTCCGCAGGCCTACAGAAATAATGGTATATTTCTGTAGCTTAAAAAGTGATTTTTATTTGTTTTGTACCTGCACCATTAGTTAAAATCTCCTGTGCTAATTGCTTCCGCAGATCATCGATGTTTAAAAGTTAAAATTCTGTTGTTAGCAGATTTAATATAAATATTATTAAATGATTTGAAATGGCCTGAAAAAGTTCCATGTTTTGTCTCTAGAATACAGTTTCCTGAATATGTAAAAATAAATAAATACAATATATATATATATATATATATATATATATATATGTAAAGATACCAAACAATTTTATAAGCTAGGTTTTTAATCCTTTTTCCCAAGTAAGCAAACAGACAAGTAAGTCAAGTTTGCGGCTGCACGTTGTGCAACACTAGGCAACTCGTTGTAAAGGTGGAGTAAGTTCTGATCACTTTCCTTAGAATTTTCCCACATTTCCTTGCGGAGATGTATGATGCTATGCATTAAGGTAATGGTCACTACCCATACCGGTTTCGACCTTTATTGAGGTCTCGTCAGTGGGAGCCAGATATGGGTAGTGACCATTACCTTAATGCACAGCATCATACATCACCGCAAGGAAATGTGCTTTGCATTAGGGGAAAATTCTAAGGAAAGTGATCAGAGCTTACTCCACCTTTACAACGAGTTGTCTAGTGTTGCACTACCTGCAGCCGCAAACTTGACTTACCTGTCTGTCTGCTTACTTAGGAAAAAGGATTAAAAACTTAGCTTATAAAATTGATTGGTATCTTTAACATTTATACCCAAGGTAAAAAAACTTTCTACATATAATTAATTAATGAAAATATGAAACAATCCTTAGCCCACCCGGGTAATGATGTCACCTAGGCTTACAAAAGCCTTCGGGGGTGTAGGTTATGTGAATTCCCACGTATATCAGTAAAACACATTTGCCACCGCTGCTAGTTAATTACCAGCCACTTATGATAATTAGCCACTTATTATGCCACAAATCACAATACACTGGCATGATATGATTTCTCTATTTAATCGAATAATTTTGTTAGAGACTATGTGATGGTATACTTTCACATACATTGCACCACCCTGCAGGATTAAGGAAGGCCAAATAATTGAAGTAGATAATAGGGCTAGAGATATAGTAATTAGCTTTTTGCACGCTAATTGATTTATTTAATTATAATTAAAAATAACAAAAAAATCTTTTTCAGTTGGATATTATTTATAATGCATTCTAAAGAATCATCTTGCCTTTTGATTGGAAATATTTGAATTCGAGTTCCATCTAGAATGCAAAGAACATTTATACCGACTGTTTAGATAAAGATGAATTAGCCAGTCTCTTACAGAAATTGTTTTCCTCTGAGAAACCTGCGTCTGTGTTCTCACAAAATGGACAACTTTTTCTGGAGAACATGCAGCTAACAGACATGATATAACTGCTTCACCCTTTAGTCACTTCGCCATCTGATACAGTAGGCAGTTACAAATGCCTGTAACAGTTTATTGAGCGAATATAGTAAGGTCGAGTTTGTTACTACGGATGCATTTGTGAATACAGCAAGTTTTTCACGGTTATAATCGCATAATAAATTATTTCCTACATTTTATTAGATTAAAATATTAATTGAATTCAAATTTATACGGTGCAAAATAGAGTGAAAATACCGATATGGGGTACCAAGTGGTTAGCATATTATACTCTCCAGAAGATAGGCTAACCACTGCTACCAGGCTGTGGGTTTGAATCGCACCGACCATGGATGCTTATGAAAGTATCGTCCAGTGTGAAATATCGTCCGTTATCCTGTTTATCGGATGCCTGAAGTGGCTTGAAATAGTTCCATATCTGATTTCTAGAGCATTTCCAGGCTATGTAAATTCACAGTACCAATACTAATGTACTATACTTTGACAGCTCTTCGCGGATGGGGACTTCCTCCTCCTTCCTCCAAAACAGAAAAAAAGAACGAAATAAAAATAATAGATTGAATTTGCACACAATAATTATTGTGTCGACTCAGTCATCTGAAAAATACCACAGTAAATGATCTTTTTAATTATTTTGTTGTTTGCTACTAGAGTATTACAAAGCTGACAAGTGTCACTTCACAACACGATGCCTTTTTAGTGTGAGAATTGTTTGTTGCCTTTTGGCGCCTACATGCTCATAACTCCATGTGTGAAAGGTTGTAGGAATCCGTAATACTTTGGTACTTAGGAGTGAATTAAAAGTCTAGAATAGTAGACAAACTTATTTACACAGAATTTAAACAAATGCTGGATTTGTTAAGTAATTCTAAACGGGGACTTTGAATATGATGCCAGTGCACGCACGCACGCACGCACGCACAGAAACGGAAACGAATTTCTGCAAGTGTTTAAAAAGTGTTTAAGTGTTTAAAATGCAAGCCGTGACGTATACTTGCCAGGCAAGCTTACCTTATAAAGTAAACACAGCGAATTTATTTTTCCGTCATGATTATGGTGCACGCATGTGTGTGTGTGTGTGTGTGTGTGTGTGTGTGTGTGTGTGTGTGTGTGTGTGTGTGTGTGTGTGTGTGTGTGTGTGTGTGTGTGCTGCCACAATCGAATGAAGCCGGAATTAAATTTTCACGGATACATTCTCGTGGGTTTACTTGTATGGTAGTGTTACACATTCAACATTTTTGTATCCAAACACAACTAATTCCAAAAAAAAAAATATATATATATGTCAGAATTAATGGAAAACACTCGCCAGCTTAAAGTGTAAATAGATTAAGGCGAATAAATACGAAACACTAACTGACACCAGAAAATAGTATATTAGATATATTACTCGTGCATTGACGTCATTGTATATTAACTTGTTCAGCGTTAGATTGATGAACGGGGACTAAATGGTATCAAGAAGTAATTCGTCATTGAAGATTAAATGAATTAAATGCAACATGATATACATTGGCGCAACTGAACGATTTTGGGAAATATATCAGAAATTGTGCTATATGGGTCGCCGAATATAAGGCTAATCCAGTTTTGCACTACACGCTATAGCAGCAAAAGAATTAATCGCCAAGGCGTGATGGCATGCTTCCTCGTCAGTACCCCCATTTCTTTATGTTTTTTTTTTCTTTTTTCAAGCGGCGGTTTTAGTAAGAAAAATATCCTGCGCAATTAAAACTGCAATTGTCGATTAATTTTTAACACCATTTAATCCTCGGTCATTAATCTGAGCAAGGGTATTGAGTTGGTTATATACGCCGTTTTCTCAATAGTAAATAATCACAACAAAAGGTTTATCTAGTTGTCCGGTTTTGTTTGCATTTATTTCCGTTTATTTTAAATATTTTCCCAAATAATTAAGTCCTTTAACAAATAAAATCGACTTACATTAAAATAAACAAACTGCATAATGATCTTGTTGATCTAACGAAAGATGACCGAGAACTGGAGCGAAAGTATGTTCAGAGGATATGTCCCAACATGTTGTTGTTGCCACATAGTACCTTAAAATTAATCCTTACATTTTTTAAAAATTTTATTATTTATTTCCCCGTCTTGCTTAAAATACTACTGACTTTACTTCAGAGAAACCTAGCAGGTAATCAATTCGAAAACGATACCGAATGTTATAGTAACTTCACACACACACACACACACACATGCACACTCGTGCTGTTGGTTACAATTTTGGCGCATGCTTACATGCACCTGTATATTTTCATTGAAAGCACGCAAGGCATGTGCAGATCCGTAAATACTAATTCTTTATTTCTACAAACAGATAATGTTGTTATTGTATACTTACATTATATTTATATTCATTATATGATCGAAAATGTAGTTCAGGTTTATTCAGTACACGTGGATGGGCAAGAGAATATTACACTTGAAAAATGGCACCTTTTCCAATAAATACTACAAAAACCTTCTAAAGAGAATGAAGGTAAAGCAGCAGAAAAAAAGGTTACCAACAAATGACGTTTATCATTTATACTAATCCGTTGTTGATTTGAAAAGAGTTTCTATACACGATTTCTCATGATTCATAGAGGGCGCACTTGAAGTAGTCTACTGCATGCGTTGCCAACAAAACGTTTGGAACGAAAACAACAAAAATAAAATAATATGTACATAATGATTCAAGAAAGAAATATTCAGAGAATCATTTTTATGCTTTAGGAGTAAATCCAACGGAGAATGATCTTGTACAATACGCTTCTTTCTATCATTACTGTATGTTATTTTTGATAGAGCTTCGTCTTTTAAGAAATAATGCTTACTGTAAGACTTTATAATTGTCATTAGAAACAGAGAATTAACTTTCTCCACAGTGTCACTAGTGATTACGAATTCTGGTCTACTAAAGGACGCATCGTAACTTACATGTAATTATGGAAACAACTGCGAAAACATACCTTGAGACATCTGCAGATATTTCACTACAATTAGAGATGGCTGTAGAGGGGATAGTGCCGTCCTTTATATTCAATGTACAATTACAGAATCGTAGTGCTAATTAATCAACTCAAATGAGAAGTAGAATTAGCAACGATCCCTCATGTACCTCCGAATATCTGAGATGCAGCTAATCTACCTTGCATTTCTGTAACAGGATTCAAAATGTTTAGTTAATTGATAAACTGTTCTCCAGAAAGTATTGTCATTTATAATTCTCATTATTCATACTCGGAAAAGTTTTAATGACTTTCCCTAATAAAAATGATGAAACATTTTTCAGAAATAAAATATGAACAAAATATTTCTTTTGCATCGTTGTTCACTTATACCATTTCTTAAAACCTTCAACCTGTATAATAATATTTATCGAAATATTTCGATGATAATACGAGTCCATAAGTTTGACAGGACTTGACATAGAGGTAAATTTAGGTAAATTTCCATCTTGGTCGGACACTTTCCTGATTGATTGTTTACCTTGCGAAAAAGATTCAATGAGGATTCAATGTTTTCAGTAGTTTTTTTTTTTTTCCCCATTCCTATGGGAACCCATTATTGGATACACAATAGGGTCTTAGTGTTTCGTTTTTTACATTTATGCTGTTTCGATTATTAAAATGTTTTTGCTTGTCATTCACAATATAGAATTAATTGTTTATTATACACGAGAACTTTTAAAAGAAATAAATCTCTAAAAAAAATTGATGAGAAGAAAATGCAATATGACATGTAAACCTAATAACTAAGTAGCGAACTAGATTGCTGCACTGGCTCATGCAGATCTCAGTTCATCTTTTCCCTTACATCTTAGGCTCAATGTTTCAAATGGCCCACGTTACTTGAGCTTTAAAGAAACCTTATTAACAACATGACAGGACAGTTAATTCTCTCTGCAGAGTCTGCTTGGTCTGTCAATTGCACGTATTCTCTGGCCGTTTTTTTTTGGAATGAAACACTTGAGTTTCCGTGTCTGCCACCTATCAATGTGAAGAGCCTTTATAACTTTCTTCATGTTCAAGAAGGAACTCGAATCTAGGTTTTTTCCAACCGAGGGCATCGTCGTTATCGACATTAAATGAGATCTTTCTTACGAGAAATAAGGCGGTGTGTTTTGGTAAGTGCACAAGGAAGTTTTCATCTACCACTGAAGATCGGCAAGGACATAGTGTTAAAGGCTATGGAACATCTTGAATATTGGAAAGTGGTTCAAAACTAAGCTTTGGAAAAGAGGAACAGGGTGTACCGTTATTATCAGGGGAAAAAATGAAAGGATTTAAGGGTCAGTGAGTAAATATCGTTTATGTATAGAAGGAAGGGTTTGGAACTTGGATATTCACTGAATCTCGAGATATCCAGCATTGGTAAGGAAATCTGAGACATGGAAAAGGACCCGGCTGCGCAACTGTAGGAATGGAAGCAAATTATAAGTTGTGTTGTTTTGTGTGGCACATAGGCTCTGTGCAGATTTGACCACATGCTTGGAAATGACGAAAGCAACCACGCAGGTTTTTCCAACAGTGGGAATTATTGGCTAGTGGGATCCGATGTGGATTGATTGGTGATTGATTACTGATTAATCGACAGGTCACAGATTTCAGGTGGCGAAAAATTGACTGGTCATGAAATTCTCCACCTGAAATCTCATGAAAATCTCCACCTGATGACTGACTTTTACCTTCCGTTTAGAAATGGGCTGAAAATAGCTTTGTTTACAGGTATTTCAACTTTATCTTTGGGTGATAACATGATGGTATGATCTGGACGAGAGAGAGGAGCGAGAAAAGTTTATCATCCAGTGACCTTGGGCGAGATAAGGAGACAGATTTCCCGACTTTAAAAAGTTTTTTTTTTTTTTTTTGCTTCATCTGATGCAGTCTTTGTTGAATGGGAAACTGGATTTCTGGTTTCGGACCCCGTATAATATGCTATTTCCCCCCCCCCCCCTCACTACCTTAAAATACCTGAACACAACGGCTTGAATAGTTGTCGGGATTTCGACCGGAATGAGGAATGAATGCCTGCCTACATTCAAGCAAGGATTATTTCAGTTATTCAGTTCAGAACACGTGTTTGGATCAGAAGAGCAGAAACAATAATCAAGCCATCGACAGGAGGAGTAGAAGTCAGAGGTTATTCCATTAATACCATTGTGATGATAATGGTATGAGATGGAATGGCTGAAGAAAGGACATTCTGTAAACAAGGGAACTTGGACGAGGTTCCGCTCATGGCACTACTACACGGCGAATTAATAGTAGAGTTCACAGTGTAATTTAAAACGAAATAAACCTTATCAACTTTTCAATCCATAGTGAAACTATCCAATAAGAAAACTAAAAATAAAATTGTTAATTTTGTGGTAAAGTTTATAAGGGATTAAGGAAATAATGAAATAACACTTATTTACAATAAAACGCAGTGTAGTTTGTTGCTTAAATTTTATTTTGGTAACTGAAAATACTTGAATAATTTCGTTTGCATTTTCAGTAAATATAATTTCCAAATCGGACGCTTCTTAAATACCTTTGGGTAATAATTGGGATTAATATTCAATTTGTTCTGTTGTAAGATTAACGGGAATTATTAACCAATTAAAATTGTAATCACGAATGACTTTTTGATCGTCGGCTATTTACACTTAATTAAGGGTAACCGAGAAGTATTCTTAATCATTTTTCATTGAACAGTTAATTAATTCCAAATATTATCCTGAAATGAACTTTACTCTTCGTTGCGTTTTGCTATTCGAAGTCACTACTACAGAGGTCAGAGAATCGAAAACTGCCACTGCAATTTCAGGATTACCCGCAGCGGAATGGAACTGGCGAAAACGCGGCATTCAGCCGAGCTATTAAACTGTAAATACGCTTACCGAAGAGAGAAGTAAAAAACTATAGTGTCAGCAGTACGCTGTTTCTACTTGAAGCATTCCCATTGATTTCTCCCACCAAAATAACTCCCTTGGTGTGTTTTCGGTTTCTCCTTATTTCTCCTGTAAGAAAAAAAATAAAAATAAAAAAATAAAAAATCACATCTTCCCCGAGAAAATTAGCAAAATATATGTTAATAGGCATCTGGTGAAGCATAAAAATGATGTCTGTAATGAAGAATTCCTTTACTAAAAGACCAAACCAAACCAGACTAGACTAATCGATAATCCAAACGAATTGGGCTTTCACTGAAAAATATTTTTTTGTAAGAAGTATAAACGACAAAAAAGTAATATTATTAATGAGCAACGAATTGCATATACTAATTAAAATTACAAAACGAAAATGGAACTATGTAATTCAACCGTGGATGTGGAATTAGTGGCCTGTATATTAATACGAAAAATAATAGATATCGAAAACAAAAATCAACTTCATGAATAATTAAAATTAGAACAAATACAAGCATACAATGAACGAACCTATTTAATATAGTAAAAGTGGGTGTCACGTGCAATGCACGTATAGTGTGAGATTTTTTTGTTTACGAATTTTTTTTTCAGTGTAATAATGCTACATTAGGTATAGCTGTAATGCTTTTTTATGGTTTAACAAACAAATTGTGGAAATATATTATTTACATAATTGTTCACACATCCGCTGGTGTCGCTGTTTGCAACATGCATCATTAATTGATAATTAATCAAAGATTATGTTCATTTTCCATCATTTCATCAATTTTACTTTAATTTCATTTATTTTTACCCTGATAGTTTTTTTTTTTTCAATGATTGAAGTTTCATTCTTTCTTTTTCTTTTTTTTTTGTCAAACGACGTTTATTTTTTAAATATAAAAAATTATTTCGTAAATTTTATCAAATAACTGACGTATGATGAAACGACAGGAATCATAGGCATCAAAATTTCCAGTATTTAACTAGAACTTGTATTTCACTTATAAATGTTATAATTCATCCAGTTATTCCAGTAAGATATTAATTTTTTTTTCGAGAAATTTATAATTTTTTACTCACATTTTTATCCCTCAACCGCATTTGCCAAAATTTGTCAGGCAGTTAATTTCTACTTTGGCAGAATGGAATGGAATGAACTTTAGCATTTAAGAGTTTGTATTCGCTGCATTCATTTCTTTGCTTGGCTTATATATACGCAGAGAATATGAAAACAAAGTCTAGACAAGAAGTACATTAGCGGAAAAACAGGAGAAAAACTCAAATAACATGTTAGGGATCTCCAGATGAAAAGAGAAGGCAGATGATCTTTTATGTTATTATCTAATTCAACAGAAAACTTATTAAAATACTTATTAAAAATATGCATAATTCAACAGAAATAAAATATAAATATATATTTATATTTTATTTCTGCTTATTATGCACAAATAATAGTCATTATGGTCATAACCGTGTTTTTTATTATTATTATTTATTTCTATATTTTGTTGTTGGTAAATACTTTTACAGGTTTTGACCCTATTGGATCTTTCCTTTTCTCCCTGCAGATATGAACTTAAAAAACACGAAATTTCATGTTTTTAAGTTTAGCATTACTGTTTGCAAGATTTGAATTTAAAGTGAATATTTGCAATATTTGGAAGTCAAAATATTACATATACTGTATTCGTTTCAAATTATACGCCGGTTATATGGTTCGCACAGCTTTCGTTATTTTATTTTGTTTATGATTTTCAGTCTATTCATCATTATGGATGGCGGTGAATAGCCACTCCGCTTTCCTGCCAACAAGCTGTAAATCCCAATCCCACTATGACATGTTTATACACTGGTGTCTAGAAGCTAAGGACAAATATGAACATATGAAAATGTATATGAACAAATTTTCATGAATACAGCCAAATGTGGATATAAATTTATTGTCAGCATATTAATAAATTATATTATACAACAAATGTGTTATAAATTTCGTACAAATTCAATTGCAATATGTTTTTGGCAAAAGTTACAAATTTTCACCGGTGCTTACAAGAAACCTATGCGGAGAGACATTTCAGTATGGAATATATCCATCCAGAACTGCTATGCTGCTCTCACAGCGTCGTACCGTGCTTAGCGCCAGTGATTCGTGAGTTCTTGAGGCAAACTTGAGGCCCACTCCTCCTTCGGAGCAAGGATAAAGTCTTGTTTTTCTGGACGGGAATTGCGTCCCAAACGTATTGTATGGGGTTGAGATCAGTGGAGCTTGCTGTCCACTCGATTCGATTAATATCCTCGGTCTCCAGAAGTATCTCCATTGCTCGTGTACGATGCGATGTGGCATTGTCATCCGTAAAAAAGAATTCGTCACCTACAGCACCACGGAACAATCGAACATGAAGTTGAAGAACTTCGTTGCAATATCGTTCACGAATTATAATTCCTTTTTTCCTGCACTTGCAGCTCGCTGCCTCCCCACACCATGACCATAGCACCGCCGTTTCTATTCCTTTCAAGAACATTCTCGCGATGGTAAGCAGTACCACTTTCATTGCAGATCAAATGTCGTCTAGAATCAGAGGACAGACTACAACGACTTTCATCTGTAAAGAGTACATTAGCCTATTGATGCTTTGTCCATTTTTTGTGGATACAACACCACTGAAAATGTGCTCTACAATGAGCTGTGGATAAAAGGACGCAGACTACAGTCCTCTGGGCGTTATAGGCCTGCTTGTCGCAGCCGCATTGCCACAGTTTGTCGAGATATCCGGGTACATGTGCTTTTGCAAGCTGACCTGCCGTAGTGCGTCGATTGCGTTTTGCTGTTATAACCAAAAATCTGTCATCGTGCTCCGTAGTAGAGCGTGGGCGACCTCTTAGCAAACGTCTGGAACATATTCCATTGGTTTGAAACGCTGCCTAGAGTCCGAACACAACGTTATGAGAGATTCCAAACTTTCTGTAATATCAGTAATTCTGCGGCCTTCTTCAAGCTTTCCAATAATTCTTCCTCGCGTGAAATCCTGTAGATGATGTCTTTGAGACATTACAAGACACACAGACACGTTTGCAACTTTGTTCTTTCACGAAAACAGGTTCCTTCGAACAAAATTCTCTTAGCGCAGCCTTTTGCTTTTATCCTGTTCAGTTCAGCTACCACGTGACCCCTCTGCGCGCAATTCGAAAATTTGAATGTGTACCCGCTTTCTACTCGAAATCATCAATTATACAAATTTCCACAAACTAGTTCGTCCGAATTTGCGGTTGTAATCTTCAGAAATTCTTAGGTTTTGGACACCAGTGTAAGTTACGTGGATGAGTTTCATTTCCAGATATAATACCACCACCTGATCAAAATAAAAGCTTTCTGGAGGTTCGAAATGGAATAAAATAGACCATGTTTGGTTCTATTTTACTCCATTCAATTAGCTTACTCTGAATCCATACGTTATAGTCTTCTAATCTATAGCAGAATGGATTGTCATAAAAAATCTTTTCCATGAAAGATTTGTGTTAACTAAAGTAACATTTTAAAATTGTCTATATCAGTTTTAAAATGCTACTTTATTTAAAACTTATTTAATGTTCTTTTTATTTAAAACATATCGACTTACCCTAATTGGGATTATTGTCATTTGTTAGAAGCCTGAGGAAACCGGCTATTACATTAATACTCGATATAGCGCGCGCGCACACACACACACACGCACACACACACACACACACACACACACACACACACACACACACACACACACACACACACACACACACACACACACACACACACACACACTATGCTTAAGTGCCACCCTATTGATCAAACTCCGAATCATCACCCATCCTATGATCATCATATATTGATCGAAATGCTCATCACCCATCTTCCTGTTTCTCCATATAATATAATGAGATAGTTTTCTGTAAAGACTACAGATCTGCCGTTGTGCTTTCGTGTTTCTTTGGCTCCAGTCACTGTATTTATGCTGTCAGTAGCACATACACTATCTATCAATAATTGTCTGGACACTTTAGCAATTTACAATCGATACCAGCAGGCGAACCCTCATATCGGGTACGTGCGCCTTTGGCTTTGATCACCTCCTGTACCCTTTGAGGGAAGCTGTCCACCAATGTGCGGCAGACATCAGGTAGAAGTTGCCTCCATTCCTCTATCAAAGTAGCACTCAGTTCAGCGACAGAGTGAGGATGTGCTGCTCTGGACCTGAATCGCCGCTCCAATTGGTCCCACAGGTGTTCGATGGTGTTGATGTCAGGACTCTGCGCAGGCCAGAGCAGTCGTTTAACACCCGTCTCTTCATACCATTCCATAACAGCTGCAGCTTTGTGTCATGGGGCATTGTCCTCGATAGTAACACAGGTCCGTTCCATAAAAACTCCACAGTGTAGGCAGCACCTGATTATCCAGAATATCAAGGTACTGAGCTGCCTTCATGAAACCACAGACAACAACCAGTAGTCCCACACCAAACCAGCTGAATGTGCCCCCACACCATTACTTCTCCACCACCAAACTTTACTGTGGGTACAACACATTATGGTTACAAGCTTTCACCAAGCTGCCTCTACTCCCACACCTACCATCAGACTGGAAACAGGTAAACCTTGATTCATCGCTACAGAGTATCGTTTTCTACTAGTCAATTGTCCAGTTCACACGCTCTTTGCACTAGGACAGACGAGTCGCTTTGTTCGTAGTTGTAATGTGTCGGTTGCGTGCCGATGCTCTTCCTTGGAAAGAGTTCTTTTCGTACAGTATTAGTGCTCACCATGGTGTACTGGCGCTCTGGAACTCACCACAGATGGTCTATGCCTATTGTATCCTGTTTTTGTGTGCTACCCGTTTTAACACCTTCCTATTCCTGTCAGTCATTTTTGGTGGCCGCCCTGGGTGTTTTCTTGCACTAGTGATGCCAGAACGTCTCCATTTGTTGATCACGTCGCCAACTGTTGATTTTGGATGCTCCAGTTGGGCGGCAATGTCACATATGGACATGCCACCAATGTGACAGCCCACGATGACACCTCTCTCGAAGTCACGGAGTTCACGTCGTGTTGCCACCTGTATTCAACTGCTACGATGAAATACTGCTTCCTATTATCTGTACGCCGGTTTTTATGTTATTAATAAACCTAGAATGTTCCATAACTTCTAATAATAGGGGTGTCCGGACAATTATTGGTAGATAGTGTATATCAGGAAAAAAATATATATTTAAAAAAAATTAGTTTGGATTTGGGCACAACTGAATTATTTCTTCAAAAATGAAACGAAATTAGCAAGCCACTAGTGATTATTTGAATCGCAACATTGGTATTAATGTTGTTTCAATGCTGCATTGTTTTCAGCTGCTTGGCTAAGTGCAGTTCTACTCGAAACTGTTTGACTTTGTTAATAAAGTCAGCAATATTTTCTGCCTTTTTTTTAATCTTCTTTTTCTTCATTGTTTTTGTAATTCTTATGAATTCTTCTTATTGCTGTTTGGCACGTTTTAAAGGTTTTTTTTTGTCAATTACCATGTTTGGACACCACAAATTAATGCGAGCAGATTCCATCAGCTTGTTGAATGTAGTAATTTTTTTCTTGAAATATTTGTTTTCTCATAAGAAGAGTTTCTCTCCTTATTCTCATAAAGAGAGAAACTCTTCTTATGAGAAAACAAATATTCTCATAAGGAGAGAAACTCTTCTTATGAGAAAACAAATATTTCAAGAAAAAAATTACTACATTCAACAAGCTGATGGAATCTGCTCGCATTAATTTGTGGTGTCCAAACATGGTAATTGACAAAAAAAACCCTTTAAAACGTGCCAAACAGCAATTGGAAGAAATAGAAGTCCTTCCTAACGATAGTAATGTATGAAGAAAGAGTGAAGGCTTAAGTTCGTGAACCGGCATTTTTTTTTTTTTTTTTTTTTAATAAAGAAGAGTTACTTGTGATTTTTTTTTTTTAATTTGTATATGAAACCATAAATTACAGTACGTAAAAATAACTTAATAAGAAAAATATTTATCAAAGTAAATAAGGTTATCTTTATGTTGCTTCAAAACCTGAGTTTTTCATGCGTTGCCATTTGTTATACGCCTAGGTCAGGTAAGTAGAAGTAAGTATTTGAAAATAGAGAAATTTTTGCACAGAATTCAATATATTGTATATTGCTGTCTATTACCGAGAGCTTTTTTTTGCATAAAAGTATAGTTTTTTTATGGAAAATGAGTTTTTTTACCCTCTCTCAAAGAGTGTTATGTACGTAATTTCCTTCATCTTCAGATGATCGCTTTTTTTGAAAGCTTATCATGCGTGTGAAACTGAAGCGGTATCTCTGGCATTGTATAAAAGATAGATACAATTTTATGAGCGATTCTACATTTTACTTTCAAGTTATTTTTTAAAAATACAACAGAAGAGCATCCCTCTTTTCTCCACTTATTTCTTGTCGTTATTCAGGGAGTGTTCAAATTGTGAATTTGAATGTGGAAGATCGACAGTCGGCCATTATGTAGACCTATAAATGATTGATTTGCTCATTTGTGGGGAATCGTAATTACGAATGATTTAATTATTTTAGCGGGTGTTATCGTTGGTGTTTTCCCTACAGAAGCTTGCAAGTCCTATAAGTCCTATTTAATGATGTAACGATCACACTGTGATGGTTTTCGGGGAAGAACGACTCTAATCAGAGGAAAACAATTAAGTTGACGAAGAAAGCAACTACTATGATCGCACTGACCTTGTTTTAGTGACCTAATTACATCGGGAAGAACTCTGAATGAGGATTTAGTGGCTTTTTTCGCTCATTTGTCGATAATTAGTTATCAATCAATTGCATTCATTCCTTTTTTTTCCTTTTTTTTTGCAGTATTTCTGGAAACAATTTTTCTACCCATTTGATGATGAGTTAGGACCGTTCCATGAAAATCTTTCCGGTAGAACAAACCTTTACTTTTTGAACAACCAGTCGAATAGTTTCTTCTGCCAGAACGGACTTCATTTTAGATTATAACAGCGAAAGTGACGGGTGGGTTGATATCTGAAATAAGTTTCGAGCACAAAATAGCGACGCTTTACTAATCTGGCTTTACAAACGGGTGTGTTGTCTTGACAGATTTCACCGTCTCTTGGGAATAGCGAATAATTGTTGGTGACAGTTGACTTTCAAGAAGTGATGTGCAAACGTTGCCCGTAACCTTTCGACTAATGGAAATAAATGACCAAATTCCTGCCACATAAAACATTCTAAAACCATTACCGAATGTCTCCGTTCACATATACACGTGTTGATGTTTCTGCGTGACTTTTTTTTCCCCTCTCTCTTTCTCTCTCTCTCTCTCTCTCTCTTCGGCAGACACACTCGTCTGTCATTCTAAAAGAGCATGAATCGTCATTTGTCTGCAGACGTAACAGTGTGCCAATTTGCAGTAGGCCGTGATTTATATTTCGGTGACAATGCACGAGATGCATGGCATGCAGTAAAGATGATACCACCAGGAAAGAACTGTTGTAAATACGAGAGTGCGTTGACAATTAATATTAATATAATTAATTTTAGTAACGCTAGTATAGTGTCTCTGATGAATTAGGCTCCTAAGATAAATTGCTTACAGACCGAAATTTCAATCTCATGATCTCGAGGAAAAACGATAAGAAAATGGAAGCCCATTTTCTTTCTCTCTCAAAAGCCATCGAAGCTAATTGTGTGTAGGCGTGCTGACAAGCAGTGTGATGTTTCTGCGTGACTTTCTTCTAGGGAATACGAGTTACACCTTTTTTGCTGCTATAACCCCTTTTTTATTCCTGTACTTGCCACTGTATGCAGGAAAAGCTACTTTCCTATGTACTTCACCCCAATCCCTGTCACAAATAATGACAGCATAAAACCTTTGCAACCCAATCGGGTACTGCCTTATTTTTTTTTTACGCGTATGGTGATTCCCCATTACCTATTCAGAGGGATAATTAATTTCTAGGGAATGCGACTTACACCTTTTTTGCTGCTCTAACCCCTTTTTTATTCCTGTACTTGCCACTGTATGCAGGAAAAGCTACTTTCCTATGTACTTCACCCCAATCCCTGTCACAAATAATGACAGTATAAAACCTTTGCAACCCAATCGGGTACTGCCTTATTTTTTTTACGCGTATGGTGATTCCCCATTACCTATTCAGAGGGATAATTAATTTCTAGGGAATGCGACTTACACCTTTTTTGCTGCTATAACCCCTTTTTTATTCCTGTACTTGCCACTGTATGCAGGAAAAGCTGCTTTCCTATTTATCGGCAAGAAGACCCCCCCTCTTCTACCAAAGCTGCATAATTTACCCCTCCTAATAACGGTAAAAATGTAAAACGGTAAAAATAGCTAACGTCGTCTCTTTGCCAGGGAGTCCAAAACTAAACGTAAATGTAAATCTAAATCTAATTATCTGTTTACTACAACGGTTTCAGAGATAGTCGATCTTTGGCATGGGTAATTAGAGTTTTTTCTCTTGGTAACTCAAATTTTTAACCCCGCAACTAACATTGACCACAGAACTCACATGATTTCGGACATAATATATACCTATTAGGACTTAGGAAAGGAGTAACAGCAATTTTCTGTTGTGTTGATCTTTCCTAAGAGTCGTAATTCACTGATAGCCTTGAGCTCGACTGTCAATGAATGCTGAGTGGGGGGGGGGTTATTCCGATCTTCAGAATAATAGTTAGGTCTTATGGAGCTCTTCTTAATCTCTTTGGTAACAAAAAAAGAGTCAGAGGATTTATTTTTATTTAATGGAACGGATTAATACTTCAGAAAGTCATGAAGCTTTGCTCTTGTTAACAAGAAATTGTAAAGCTTTTTAATGCATCTAAATAATTTATTTAAAGCGCTATTTTCATGGTGATTATTACCACCAAATTTCTCTTCTTTTACCTTAATCAGTAAATGATATATTTCAATGATGTACGCTGAATTACGATACTTAATTGCCGTTTCGTATCCTTATACATTCAACAACAAAATTTCAAGTAATTTATAACAGTAAAATTTTAAAAATGCACTGCTAACCTCACCGTTTTAATTTTCAAATAACAGAGAGCTCTTTTGGTTCCAATCCTTTGTTGTATTTGTAGACCGCCCGTGTTGTCAACTCTGAAAATCCTATATTACAAATACTTTTAACATAAACTGTGACATTACCTTCAGTGCTTTATTTGTTGCAAATATCCATCATTATTTTTAATGATAGAAATCCAGACACTAAAGTAATTATAAAAATTCCACTGTGTAGCAATTTTACATGGAACACTTCTCTTAATTAGTTTTAAAAATCCTGTAATTACTGGAAGAACGTACCTTTCGAGTACAGTGATGTGTGGGTGAGTGTGCGCGCGCGTTCTACATGAAGTCATACAATAAAACGAAATTCAATAATTTTATTTAGATAAGACCACCAGAAGTAATATACTGATATGTTACTTCTGATGTGTTCTCCCCCTCCCCCCGACGAGGAGTCCAAGGACTCATCGTGGGGGGGGGACACACACACTACTGCACTACACGTAGTCACCATCTTCCCTACTTACTTCTCTTACACAACCACACTATTACACAACGACATCTAGCGACCATCACCATCAATAGTACTTTTTGTCTGTAAATTGCGTGTGTTCTCTTTGCCGATTTGCCTGTATTTGGGATAAAAAACTAAACTCGAATGATTTTCATCCCAAAGCTTTTGTCAGACTTTCTTCTGTACAAACGCAGAAGAAACTTTAACATCTCATCAGTAACTCACACTAAATGAAACGTTTTGTGAAGTAACCAATTTTAAGGAGCAAACTAGGAAATTGCGATCATGTTCCCATTTCCCCTCTTCTTTAGTTCTGTAAATGCAGTGACATTACTGAAATCATACTGATAAAATAAAATCTGTTTAAATGTTATTCGTTATTGCTGAATTTGGCTGTAGTTTAAAATAGAAAAGATATATTAATCATCAAATCTGGGCGGATAAATAAATTTTCATTAACGATCACACTCAAAATATATTGAGTTACAACATCATTAAAAGTTACTCAACATTAAGAAGAACAAAACAAAACAAAAAGTATTACAGTGATACTTACTCACTTAAGTAGTTTCTACATAAATTACTAGAGCTATTTTCAAGTTTGCTGGTAAAGAATGCCCTAAAAATAAAGAAGCAAGCGGGAATTCAATCCAACTGATATCTGATTTTTCATGTAGCTGGGGGTGATGGTGGCATCTTTTGCAGTGGACGTTAAGAGAGAGAGAGAGAGAGAGAACAAAATTCGCAATCTAATCACATATTCATTGATACCACTCAACAAATTTCCGATACCATTCGTATAGATTAGAAACATTGATCGATCCCTACTATTTTCTGATATAAACTGAACAACAGTTTTTTAAGCATCATTCAACTGTTCAGATTATCACAGAACCAGATTATATCAAATATATACCGAACTATTTTTCTTAGCACAACGTAAGAAGTTTGTTATCTTTTTTGTATAAACAACGAAAAATTATGATAATGATACGAAGATGTAAATTGAAAATTCTTGTGTGAAACGAGACCTCCCAGGAGCAAAACTATTCCGAAAAGGATATTTAATGGATTCCATGAATATTTTGAAGAAACTAATTTATCTCTAGCGAGTTCAGAAAATAAATTTTAATTTATCTCTTTAAGAACAAGAACTTTCTTTGTTATTTGACAAACATGGCGAAGAAAACGTAACGTTCCAAGACCATCTGTTTGTAATTCCTATGGGGACGAGACATTATACACAACGTTGAAATTAAGATGCTAATACTTTCTGATATCTAAATTAGGAGGAAATCGAGTGATGTGTGTAGAGAGAGATTCTTCGGATGTATCCGGACATGTATAATACATGAATACTTCTTTAATTATTGTGCAAGATCAAAGGATGAATTTTGTCATTCTTCGCTTTCTTAAGACTGTCAGTATAAATTCATTCAGCGATAAACATATTAACCAGAAGGTGAAATTTTCTTGGTATGCTTTTCGCAATCATCAATAATCATATCTGAATATTTTATCGAGTATACAAAGCTGAGCTGAATCACTAATCATTGAAATAAGTTAAAATTAAAATTGTTGTGATATTTTCTAAACAATGTAGATTTTTACTGCATTTATAAAGTGAAATTTTAACTTTTGGGAAGCCTGACGAAAAAAAATCTTCAAGAAAACACAATACATTAAAAAAAGAGTCATCAGTATGCAACGCAGCATGCATTTAATTTTTTTATATCAGTGTAGGGAAGAAAGAATATAGAAAAACCCTTTTAAAGAATGTCTGAAATGGAAGACAAAATAATACCAATTCTTCCAAAGAATTTCTCTTAGCTTACCTAACTTGGTACAAAAATCTGTAATTTATGCCAATGTGTTATTGATAGTACACCAGAAAATCTACTGCCGACAGTGTAATCCTCTAAAAATGTTGCTGCTGCCTGCGATACCGATCAGCAGTCCTCTGAGTTCGCATGTTCTCTGATCTTTTAGCTGCCCGGAAAAGAACCAAACGATATGGTTATTCACAAAAGAAAAACCGCTGACTTTGCATAGTTTTATTTTTTCACCACACGAAGAACGAGAACTAAAGTGAGTTTTTTTCCGTTTTTAATTGAAGAGTATTGAACATTATTTATAACTGAATTTACAGAGTTTCTGTAAGCTAATTGCTGCTATAGATGATATACTATAAGTGTTGATAGAACCGAGAAATTAAGGCGTTAATGAAAAGAAAGTTGTGACACCTTATGCTTTTAATAATGATACTGCTACATGAAAATCGTTAACAGGTTGCGTGTTATAGTGAATATACTACAAAATATTAATCTAGATAGATAAGTGTTTATACTTTGATGTCATTACGATACAATTAATGTGAACACAAAATTATCTTCTTTACCCTGAAATATTTTAAAGAAATAGTTGGCAACTTAAAATTACTTTAAGGGCTCATCTCAAGCACTTTTGCAAGAAAAGTTGAGAAAGGTATGACTAAAGAAGTCAAGAATAAAAGAAAGTATAGTTTTTCCAGTTGATAAACCTGCAAAACAAACTTTAATTACTCAGATAAGTTTGAAAGTTGGAATACGCGATCCTTTAGATTGATCGACAAGTTTTGCACTGTAGTTTTTAGATTTTCACTCAAGCAATTTAATAACTTGCACCTGCGCCATCTTTTTTTTTATTTTAGTTAATAACGTGGTATTCAGATATTAACGGTCTTGTTAATAGATTCGACACACTTTAATTTCCAGCGGTCAATTTGACTTTGTAAATGCAAGTAAAAACTGGTGGATATCGTTGTTGGAATGACTATACATATTTTAGGCAGGGAAGAATTATTATGATTCCAATCGTTTGTCCATAAAATGGTCCAATTTATTATAAATAAACGAAATTATAGCAAAAAAAAACTTTTATCAAGCATTTAGAAAAGACTTCTTATAAACTTCTATCAATATCGCATGATCTTTTGCCTCTATATCAATATTTAAATATTCTGATTATGATTAGGGTTAAAATATAGCTTTCTAGGCAAATATATTCTGTTGTTAATTGTTAACTCTTTTATTTTCTCCTTTAAATTTTTTTTAATAAATATATTTTCTATCTCCTTTATTCTTGTTTGAAATTTTCGATGTGGCAGAAATATAACGGCATTAGAAATTGTAAAAAATGGTTTATCTTATAGTTTTTATCCATTTCTGACTTAAAATATTCTCGATAGGAATTTCCATATTCTACCTATCGGCCACATTATTATCATGTTGATGAAGAACATAAGGAGAAGTGGCCTGCTAGCAATTATTATTCATTAACTTGCGCCGTTGTAAAAAAAAAAGGTTGAATATTTTTTATTTAAACTACTGAAAGAAAATAAGACAGAGTATAATAATTTATTTCTAGGTAAAACTTGCTGTTTGAAAAATCATATTCCAGTTCTATTGCTTTTGAGAGGCCTCTTGTAACACTCACAACACCAAGGCACCATGTCTCCAAGTCACAGCATCAAGGCTACCATTTGTGGTCTTCCTCCTACACTCTCTAACTGACTATTGTCTTTGGGTACAGACAGTTTTTTCGCCTCATAGCTACTTCAACAGTGGCTTTTTAACTTTTCAAATGTATCCATTTTTTATGCGGTGGCAACAGGATGTTTCCTCCCGTTGGATTTTTCATCCTACAAAACAGGGAGAACAACCGGAGAACGCATACTGTTAACAGACTTTACTAATCTCATGGTCTTAGACCTCAGTTCGTTTCCAACCACTACAAATACAGATATCAATAGAGAATATTTCAAACAGGTAAATGATTCCCTCGCTTACTACGCACTGAGATACCAGTCATTGCTCAGTATCTGCTTTGTGCATCTTCTACAGGTATTCTCAAGGGTATCATTCATCTGAATTTGCAATTTTAATTCCGTCACTATTATCAACTATGTTAAAATTAGATCAGTAATCCATCAATATCAAATTTAAACTGCGGATCCGTCGTATAAACTAATCTTCTTCGTTCATCTCTGTTACGAGTTGTGGAATAAACGATTCCTCCTCCGCTCTTTCCAAGGGACAACAATCTGAAAGCATTCAAAAATGCCTATAACTTTCCTCTTCCTTAATCCTCAGCGTACTAATGGTATTATTGTACTTGATTCCGAGACCACACTTGGGACACAAAAAACGAAAAGGTGGATTAAAATAAAATCATATTTATACATTCTTATTTTATGATTTTACTTTACGTTTTAATGAAATAAATGTCAAGAGTGACCGAAGATATATGAATAAATTATTTAAATACTATTTTATGCAATTTAATTCATAAAGAGTAGAACAATTCTTAAAGAGTAGAATATAAGTCTTAAAGAGTAGAATAAACAAACAAACAAAAAAAGATATGCGTAATTCGTTCTTGTCGAATATAACTGGAGTTTTCATCTGTTTAATCACATAGCTAATCATTTAATTAAGCCTAATGGATTAGACAATAACAAAAAGTGTCATAATACGTTAGTTATTTGGGTACGAGTCTGGACATGACATGTTTAGACGACACTCGATATTCAGAGCTGTGCTGAGCAGTTTTATCGATATAATCTGCATAGGTTATCTGCTAGCAATAGCAGAGGCTCCTCTTATCCAGAAATCTTCGACATTTCGAATTTGGTCGATATTTATGAAAATATTCTCAACAAAAGCGTTTCGCTCCTTTAAATTACAGTCAAAGTTTGAATATAATTGTGAGCTTGCTCGATTTTAATACCAAGGGGAGTAATGGATGCAAAGAAGAAAGATTTAAATCCATTTCTACAATAGCCGAAATTCAATTTCAAGTACAATGAAGACATTGCTTCCTTCAGCTCCGAGATCAAAGATATTTCAACGCTTTTTTTGTCAACTCACGTGCTCCACGCTTAAGGGCACCAGAAGAGTACATTGTTCGAAAGCACACGCCAAACTTCGATCCTTTCGTAACAATATTAGGCACACGACTGACGGGAAAAAAAGAAGGTTAAAAAAAAAAAAAGATGCAACAGCGCTTGCTGCGTGCTTTCTAAGGATCCACCATGTATAAGGCATCGATCAAACAACTTAGAGAAAATTTTCTACAGAAACTTAAAAGGTTTCACTGGAATGACTTCTCGAGAACGAAATTAACCCTCATACGGTCGACATTTGCACCAGTACAATGAAGGTGGGCGAGATTGATTTTCATTTGAATTCCATTTGAATTCAAACAGTCGATTATCGTTTTATTCTATTTATATTCAACCTTTGAATTTATTCATTTATTATTGTCACTTGTGAGTTTGAATGAAACTAACCGTGCTTAGAAAGTTGAATTTAATATGCGTTTAGCCCGCACTATGATTCACAGGTGATACTATAAACGTATCCATTGGTAACTGATTTAAGGCTTATGAAAATAAACACGGAGTTTATCATTTGTATAACACGCATAATATTTATATATACAGCAACGAAATATATAATATGTATCTGTGTAGAAATTGTATGAATAATTGGGGGGGATGCTTTTTTAAAAGAAGAGCCGAAATAATTGCGACCTTCAACTGAATATTTGTAGCATTGTTGTCAGTTGTTTAATTGTTATTATTTTATATAGAATGCTTTCTCGTGTTCGATTTCTTACAGTTTTACAGCTTTTTTTGCAGTGAAGTGTAGAAGGCGTCCTACGCAAGTTCGATATATATGCATTTACGCGGTCTAGTCATTTTGAAGTGTTCACGCAGCTGTTTAAGGTTGTCTACTTTTAGAAGTTTGAACTGTTAGAGCGTAGTGGATAAGTCGTAGTTAGTTGTATTCAAAGAACCACAGGTGCAGGTTTCTAAATTTGCTTCCTTCTTTCCACTCGAGCTACAGAGTACCACAATAATCAAAGAATGAAAACATGTGGCAGACGACTGCAAAAATAAATAAAGTTTTGAACAGCACCACCAAGTGGTGCATGTGTAGTGCTACCAGATCCAGCTGGTAGTCACACGGATTCAGATCTGACCATAAAATAAGACTTCGTTAAAATTAAAAGATAAAATTTCTAAAAATATGAAATATAATAGTTTCTGATTATTATACGTATTTTTTCTATTTGCTTTTATATAAGATCACTATTGCTATTATTATTAAAATCGCATGTTCCAAATCGCATTAAATTATGGTGACATGTTCCAAAGGGTTACAGTGAGGTAAAAAAAAAAAAGAAATAAAATCTTAATGGAAATTAGATTTTACTTATTTTCTTCATTTCTTTTCCGTTTTCTTTTCTTTTTTCTTTTCCTTTTTTATGGGAACTGTGTTTTGTTTCCTTAATGAGGAAACTTGTCTATCGCTGGCATTAATACACGCAGAGTTAAAAATAAATTATGCTTGAATGGTGTTTAGAGGACACCACACCCCACGAGGATTCAATTACCATTATAAAATGTGTGCAACCCAATTACACTAACGATGCTAATTAACAATCCCTTCAAGCAACCTATTTTGCTAATCAGTTGTTAGTACGACAGAAGCATCGCGATTACACCTTCGTCTCCCTTCGCTAGCTTAAAAATCTAAACTCTTATATTTTTTAAATAAAATTTCAAGCTCTGGAGAAAATAAGCTCTTCCCTCCAGCTTCCAACACCTAAACAACTTCCGTGCTGCTGTTTAGATGTTGATAAAAATAAAATTTAGAAAAATTAAATTTAAATTAAAATATTGCAATAATACTCTCTCTTTGATGATATTGGAAAAAAAAATAAAAAAAACGAACTCTGTTAACGCTAATATTTAAGGATCGTTAATTTATTCTCAGATTTCAGGACCTAATAGTTTTTGAATCTGAAATACTCAACGTATATTTGGAATTTTTTTTTAATCCTGTGGTAGAACACTATCAATGTCCCTATGGCAACAGTAAGTGTGCATGCGTATGTATACACGTCCGTAGACATGAACATACACACGGCTGTCCATTAATGCATCTTCTTCTTCTTCTTCTTCTCCCGTAGGCCAAAATGGACCGTTGGGTCATTCATGGCTGGTAGGTGATAGTCTTGGTTAGCCTCCTCCAGTCATCTCGGTCTCTTGTTCGTGATGTCAGTTAAGAAAGGGCTGAATTTGTCCAATTTTTGATGTTATCAGTCCATTTTAATCGAGGTCGGCCCTTAACCCTTGGCCCCGGAACGATTCCTTCTAGTGCTTGCTTTGGAATGCCATTAGCCCTCTCCACATGTCCAAACCATTTCATCTGTCTTCTTCTGATGACAGTCATAATATTTTCCCTTTTTCTCCCGTCTATTGAGTCAATCAGTTTTCGGACATTTTCATTGATTTCGTGAGTGGTATAGGGAATTCTCAAAAGTCTTCTGTAAGTTTTCATTTCAAAAGACAAGAGTCTCCTCTCATCTTCCTTCAATAAAATCCAGGCCTCACAACCATACAAGAGGACAGAATTCACCAAGGTGTCAATTAGTCTTAGTCTGTGATTGCTATTCTGTTATCTCCCCACAATGGTTTTAGCTTTTGTAGGGCCACGGTTGCCTTAGCAATTCGGTATTTAATGTCGGGTTTTGAACCACCATCTTGACTCAACGTGCTTCCTAGATAAGTGAACTTGTTTACATTCTCAATTTGCTTATTGCCAATTTGTATCTTTAAGAATTCAATATCTGATTTTGAGGTTATCATTGTTTTTGTTTTTTGTAGGTTTATGTATAATCCATATTTTTTTAATGTTCCGAAAACACAGCTGGTAATACACTTCCTGCCAGAAGATCGATATCGCCTGCAAAACGTAAGTTATTTATTGTTAGTCCGCCAACTGCTATTCCAGTGTCATATTCATGAAGAGCTTCATCTATGACATATTCCATAAAACAGTTAAAAAGAAGAGGGGACAAGATGCATCCTTGTCTTACCCCCCATTCTTCCCGGAATGATTCACTGCTGTAATTTTTAATTTCAATTCTCATATCAGATGAAGAATAAAGAGATTTAATGATCCTAATGATTTTGTTGTCAATACCATAATGTTCTAGAATCTTCCATAATGCCTCGTGCCATATTGGGTCAAAGGCTTTTTGAAGGTCTAAAAAGTTGTGCCAGATTATTTTGTTATGTTCTATGTATTTTTCGCCTAGTATGTGTATTGTAAAAATATGGTCCATTGTATACTTCCGGAAACCTGCTTGTTCATCTGATAGTCTGCTTTCTATTTTCTTTTCGATTCTTGACAATAGTATTTTTAACATGATTTTGCTTGGATGTCTAATAAGGCTTATTGTTCTATAATTGCTACATTTATTCTGTTTCCCTTTTTAGGAATAGGTACAAGGACAGAAGTTCGTCAATCAGAAGGCCAAATCTCTGTGTTCCATACATCCTGGAATAAATTTAGCAAGGTGTCTGTGATGGTGTCACCTCCTTCGCGTACCAGTCCAGGTGATTTTCCTATTTTTGAGAAGTTAACTGCTGCAATGACTTCTTTTAATATCGGGTAATCTCCTTCCTCCGAACCTCGTGGCAAAATTCCGTCCAAAATACCATCAGATCAGTTGAGGGTCCTTTTGAAAAAGCTTGGTTGTGTAACATTTCTATCTATCAACTATTTTCTGGTTATCTGTGATAGGAGTTCCGTCTTCATCTTCTATGCTCCAATTAATTGCGGTAAAAGGTTTGGTTAACTTATTGAAATTTGAAAAGCACTTTTAGGGTTATTTTTATTTAAGTCCTCTTCTATATTTTTGCATTCATCCAATATCCATAAGCTTCTAGCATGTTTGATTTCTTTTTTAATAATCTTAGTAATATTTTTATACTGTTCTCTATTATCACTGCTATTAATATGATATTTCAAATATCTTCTTTTGTCGCATAGGTCCAAAATATTTTTGCTTATCATCCATGGTTTATTTATTTTCCCTTTGTATCCAAGGATTTCTTCAGCTGCCTCAGTTATCTTTTGTGAGAAGTATTTGGTTTTAGATTCGATACTATTATATTTCTTGAAGCTTGTGTCAAAAATTTGTTTTAATTTGTATTTATATAGTATATTTATTTGGGGATCTTGTAATTTTTCTATATTATATCTTTTACGAGTTGATTTTGTAGGTAATCTTTCCCTCATTTTCATATTCATAGTTGTGATGACCATGTTGTGGTCGCTGCCAATGTCTGCTCCAGGAAATGATCTGGTTCTTGTGAAGTTAATGGAGATTTTAAACCTTGTGCTTATAAGGATAAAGTCAATTTGGTTGTGTGTTTTAGCATCAGAGAAAGTCCATGTCCATCTTCTGGTAGGTTTATGGGGAAATAGAGTGTTAGTAATGGTGAGTTCATTTTGTGAGGCAAAATTGATCAATTCAAAACCTCTTTCGTTTGTTTCCCCATAGCCATACAGTCCGACAAATGGGAGATAATCCTTGCCGATGTCTGCTCCAATTTTGGCATTCCAATCACCCTGTACAATCAAAAGGTCTTTTCTTTTCGCTCCAGTGATTGTTGCATTAAGTTGACCATAAAAGTCCTCTACTTCAGCGTCCTCGTGGCCTGTGGTTGGGGCATAGACCTGTATGATGGTGATATTGAGTGGTTTTCCTCTTAGGCGGACTAGAGCAATTCTGCTATTGATAGGATTGAATTCCATGACAGAATTTCGTGATGATTTGTGTATCAAAAACCCGACACCTTCTTTTCCGCTGCAGTCACATCCAGAGTAAAGAAGCAAATGTCCTTCATCTGTTGTTAGCTCTCCTGTTTTGGGCCATCGAATTTCACAAAGTCCCATAACAGTCCATTCATATCTTTTTAGTTCGTACTGTAGTAATTTGAGTTGACTTGATTGCAGTAGAGTCCTAATATTCCAATTTCCGGTCATTAAATGGTTGTGAAGTCTGAATCTGGATCAAGTTTTTCCATTATTTTTGTCAGTGATAGTGGTGATGCTAGCGCCAGTCACTAACTTCTCATTGCGACCCCTGGGGCTGCTACCAAATGGCAACGCGGACCTTGTTGAACCGGGCGACGTCCGAGGCGGCATAGTGTGCTGTGTTAAGTCCTTTGCCATGAATGTCTAATGGGCAATAAATTAAGACAGATGGTGCCAATCTCCTCTCCTGTCTTCGCCTGCTAGCATTTAGCTGGGCATAGTGGGGTGGCCTTCACGCCTTGGGAGACCCTACCGGGAGTAATGATACTCCCGACGTGCTTCACCCATCCCGCCCAGGGTCATCCCCCGCCACGGTGAGGCAGCATAGCGGGGGGGGGGGCATTAATGCATCATCAGTTGCAAAATAGGGAGTCTGTAGGTCGGTTGATTTCGACGGAGGCATTTGGTTCAAAATACGTTGGTTAGAATCCCGTAAATGACGCAAAGAAGTTTATCAGAGCTTTTCGGTCAAATCTAAGTTTTTGGGTTTCATACAGAGGTGAAGGATTTTTCTCCCAAAAGTCGGTTTTCCCCCCTCTTAAATCAGGTTAACCAGTCCCATACACACGTATCTGCAGACAAAGAATACTATTGGACAAGGAAGGCAACAGAAAACCACCTCGTTCTATAATAATTCCCTAGTAAATACATTATTGCTAAATTACTAGGGGAGAAGACACACACACACACACACACACACACACACACACACACACACACACACACACACACACACACACACACACACACACACACTAGACAAAGTAGTTGATAACGATATTGAACATCCTATTATTTTTTTTTCGTGATGACGTAATTACATAGATTTTAGAATTATGTGATATCGTAGAAAAATCCGTATTTTGTTTTTAGAACTTTTTTTCTAGATTAGTTTTGACACTTCTACATTTAAAAATCTTTAAAATAGTGAAAATTTTTCTAAGAATGAGCGAAATCTTCAACTCCGCACTGCGGTGTTTTTCAGGAACACAGTGGTAGTTGAATGCGCTACTTGAATATTTCCGGTTTCAAAGCGTATTAACTTTTCATGGACGACCGGGGAGTCTTCCGATTATTGCAAGTTCAACTGAATTATAGATATCGTCCGCATTATAAAAAGTAATGCAGAGATAATTGTAAACAACTTTTTCAAATGCTTTTCAAGTAACTAGGGCTAAATTCCCGAGGCGTAAAACTGTTTTAAGCATTTTCTTTAGTTTTAAATAAATAATATAGCTTAATTTTTTAATATGAAAAGTTCCGGAACAAATTATTTATTAATGTATATGCAAGAATTTTAATTTTTACGTCATTAATTTTTCTCTTTCTATGACGGATAGAATCCTCTTATTCAAATTTTTGTCATCATATCCTAATCCTAAAACATAATATTACTCCAAACAAGAAAAATATCTGATTAATAATAAATACATTGCCGAAGGTAAACATTATCCAATAAATATGCATTAGCTTATCTACCAATAATTGGTTGTAAAAAATATGTGGGAAAAAATCAAATATTCTATTTTGGTTGTCAAAAACAAAACAAAACAAAAATTAACACGCAGAGTTAGAAATGTAATTTACAACTTTAATTGTGAATTATTCTGAATTATTTAATTTGCATGAAACTATGAATGAGAACCTTTCTTAATAATGTAAATAGAAACAAACCTTTTTTTTTAAATTCATTTGCCTGTTTTGCCACGTTCCTGATTATTATTAAATAGTTAAACTTTGTAATTCAATCTGCCGTGACCTCGAGATAATTTGCAGGTATTGGTAGGTGAGATTATGCCTCCAATATTTGGTCTGCGCTTAAAATGCTGTTATAAAACCCGTCATGAAAGCATCTGCCAATGTTTCAAATAAATGTTTTCAAGAGAATAGCACAAACATAAACTGAAAACTCATTAATCTGTAGAAATGAAATCCGTGTTGCAATGGCGCAGTTACATTCTCATTGGCTGCATAATTGATGCCACGCGGCTCATTGTTTGAGATACTCGTGTAGTGGTTGCAATTCTTCAACGCAAGACTCTTGAAGAAGGGAAGTAGAACATAGTTTGGAACATTTCAAAGAACGTCGGCCACGTGTTATTGAAAGTGTAGTTCAGTGGATGTGGCGTTTGCACACCACGGCGCTTGACCCCACGAAGGAAGACTTCTTGGTTTCGAATCTAATCGGCGACTAGAAGAAATTTTCCTAAGCCTTTTTTCGACCGGTTCCCGAGTTAGTCGATCTCTTGTACAGGCAAGCGGGTTTTTTCTCCCGTAAATTCAAGAAAATCTACCGTAGAACCCACATTATTTCAGACATTATATACGAGTGTTAGGTTAGGGACCACGAGATGGCGGCACTTGCTGAGCTGTCTCTCTTCACTGCATGCTGCTTAATTAGTGATAGCCTTGAGCCAGCTACCTCTGATTGGGCACCAGTGGAGATTGAACTTCCCACTCAGTCTCTAAAAGTTAGATAGGGCTAAAACGGCCTCGCCTACTCCCTATATAGGAATAAAAAGGCGTCAGCTAATTTTTTTTATTTTTCATTTTTAATTCACAGGAGCAGAGATGTTTTAAAATAATTTAATCTTAACAGTTATGGCATAAACTATTACGTAACCAGACTAGAAGACTTTTTCTGGAATAACAGACAACGGTAGCCCACATTTATATATTTAGCAAAATGTAGTGTGTCTGTAGACTTTTTTTGTATCTCGATTTCGAGGTTTTTTCTGGTCTCTTCGAGTACAGTTTACAGTTGGGAGATCTACTAAACAGTGGTTTTTGTTTAACTTTTTATTTTCTCGACTTGAGTTTAGATGATACAATATTTAAAAGATAAAAATATCACGAGAAGGAATGGAAGACGTCTAGCCACTAGGACCCCACCAAATCATACAATGCATCTCACAGGAACTACTTGCCATATTGCCTTTCGTTTATTACAAAAGGTGTCAGAATTTTTTTTTTACACTACAGAACCCGTGAATGATCTAAATTATATGTAATGTAGCTTACAGACACTGAAAACAAAAAGAATTGCAGTTTCATTCATATAAAAAATAAAAAAATAAAACAATTTCGCATCGTTTATTTCCAAGTGTTTTGCATTATCTTAAATATACATGAAAACGAGTTACGATTTTTCTTCTTCTGTATTTTAAGTGAACTTCCTGCTCGTATTTCGATTTTTTTTCCCCAAGTGTGACTTAATGTGCTTAAACTAGCGTTGACTGTTAATCTTTTTGGCTGTAGAGCTAGCACATTTGATATATTCACCAAATTTATTCTAAAGGGAATATGATACGCAAAAATTAAATATTGAACTATCTATCTATCTATCCATATATATATATATATATATGGATAGATAGATAGACAGAGAGAGAGAGAGAGAGAGAGAGAGAGAGAGAGAGAATGACCGTCATTTGTCAACCATTTCCTTTTCTTTCGAAATGGTATTTGTGAAGAATACTAGAAATTTCTATGCATGCCATTCGGAGCATATGACTTTCTATAATTTATTGAATTTCTGAAATATGCGGATTTTGTTTTTGCTGTCACAGTACAGCGCAAAACCATTCATTAATATTTATCTTACAGGAGGAGAACTCATAAGAAATCTAGCGATAGTGGGTAGCTAGCTTTGAAAGGATTTTGATATCGCTATGTTTGTTTATATTTGATTTTTATTTTCCTTAGCAAATCTGTTGTTATTCATATAAATATGCACGAGTATAGACACGAAAGGTGTGTTAAGATGTATGACTAATGTATTGTTGAGGTCAGGGTGGTTTTCCTTTAGATATTCATGGTTCGGGGAATTCGGTGATTAAATTGTAATGATTAATTTTGTAATGACTATTATAATTTAAACTTTTCAGTTATTATTAGATTATTTAACTATATTTTTAAAAGAATTCTTAAAATGGTTTCTTAAAAGGTGAGATAATCCGTGTGGTAAATCAGTGGAACAATAACCCTTATTGCTTGTCTAAGAGACGTAAGTGTGGTCCTAAGACAGTCTTCGCCATCTGAATCTTGTACGGACAAACAGAACTTCCTGTGTGCAGCAATTGGCCGAAGCATTTAATGAAGGCTGTGCCCGACCCATATCTCACAACTGTACGCAAGGAATTGAAGAGGATCAGTAGTGGCGGTCGCATGCCTGCCAACTGATTGCCTGTCGCATATTGCCAGTCACCAGACTATAAGGAAACTACCGATTTCTGTGACGAACCGGAAAGTTCGTCTACAGTGGTGTCAGCAACACCGTGACTGGACATTGGAAAAACTGAAAAAAATCTGGTTCGTCGATTCACGGCACACCTTATTCTGTACGACGGTAGGTAAAGTGTTTGGCAGGAGCCCCATGAAGCAGTGAATCCAACTTGCCTTGCAAACGCAACTCAAGATTCTGGAGGTGGTGTCATGGTGTGGGATATATCTTATTCGCAGAAGGGTCCCCTGATATTGCTGGAAGGTCGGGTGTCCTCCAAGGAATATCTGAACACTGTTGCCGATCAAGTCCATCCTGCAACGTTGACTTTTTATCCAGCAGATGAGGGTTGTTTCATGGACGATAATGCTATCGTCCATTTGGCAAGAATTGTTCAGAAGCGGTTCAGCCGAGCATGACAGGGACTCCACCATCTTCTCTGGTCTCGGATCTGAATCCCATTGAGAATGTATAGAACATGTTAGAAAAACGTGTCAGCATGAAGAGGAGCAAAGTCCTCTTCCGTGAAATCTAAGCCAGTAAACGGCTGTCTAGTGAACGCCCTGTATGCTGTAGACATTGATGCAATCCAACGTCTTGTAGAATTTATGTCGAACCGCATATGTGCTGTAATTCGGACTAAGGGAAGTCAAACATGTTATTAAATAAAAGTTTCTAATTCCATGGCCGGTATGTGTATCCACAGGGTGGCGCAAAAGTAGCGAAGGGGTTGAAAAAAATCATAACTTTTTGAAATTCAATGTTGTTCTAGTTTTTCTTTTCAGAACTTGTGAAGTACATCTGGGAGATTAAGTTTGGAACATTACATCATTATGCAACGAACCAAGCTCATAGAGCTTTATTTTGAACATCATCGCTAATCCACGCCCAACGTGGATTATGGTGGGACGTTTTCGGCAGTTAAGTGTACGGTCTGGTGCATAGTTGCATCACGACATGTTATTGGACCATTTTTCTTTGAAGACAGCAATGGCAGTTCAGTAACTGCAACCGGTGAGCGATATCTCGATATGATCAACAATTTTTTAAGACTAGCTCTTGCTGATACTCCAGAGATGTGGTTCCAACTGAATGGGGCCACTGCACACACACTGCTCGAACCACGATAGGGGATCTTAAGGGAAATGTTTGGTGAACGTCTAATTTCAAGAAATTCTGCATTCAATTGACTCGCTCGTTCGTCAGATTTAACGCCCATGACTTTTTCCTTTGAGGACATCTTAAGGAGAGGGTGTGTATGAATAAACACAGAACCACAGAGCAGCTCAAGGAGAACATTGGAGCCGAAATATGGGAATTGACGCCAGATACTCTGACACAAGTAATGGAAAATGTTCTTAAAAGAGCCCAACTTTGTGAAGCTGAAAATGGCGGTCACTTACAGGACATAGTCTTCTATACCTAGCTCATGAAATTCTCCATGAATTATATGTTACTGTTTTGAAGAGAAATAAATTCAAAACTTACAATTTAAAAAGTTATTATTATTGTCAACCCCTTCTCTACTTTTGCACTACCTTGTATTTCTGTTGTCAATATCCTTTGAAGCACTGCGCTCTCCATCAGTTCAAAAATAATGGGGAACGCATTACTCCCAACGACATTTGCATTCGTTGATGTTATAAAGCAGTTTGAGAACCCTGCCTACCTCGTGCTATTCTCTACGAACTCTCTGCTAACTTACTGACAGTTTTAGTGATAACAGGGAGCTCTGAACCTACGCCTCTTAGAAACATCTTTGGGAATTGCGAGCACCTTCAGGTTCGTCTTTCTCTTTCTCTCTCTCTTTCTCCCTGCTGCATCTTCCATGGATTGTCACATCTTCAACTTGGAACTTGGACCGCATTCACAATATCGGCTATCGTTGGACTTCGGAAAGTTAAGAAACGTTTTTATGTTAGCAAAAGCACGCAGCAATCGGTTACCGCTATGTTGCATCTGAGTCGAATCGTTTGACACGCATATAGTCTTTAATAATCTCTGGGGTCTCCTGTTTACTTTTATACCTGTTCTTCCCTGGGTATGTTCAGCTCATATTCGTCTCAAAGCCCGAAGTCGTCTTTATCGTGTTCACTATAATTAGCTTTTAAAATAATTAACGACAGTTTGATTAAATTAATTTTTTTCAAGAATTCCTAAAAAAAAAGGAACCATTCCGTTTTCATAATGCAAGCTTTCATTTGTCAGCTACTTGAGTAAGACATTTAGATTTTTATCCTTATCCTTGTGAAAGTTTTTTTTTCCTTAATAAATATCTAATGTTTTTCTCCCTTCTTTGTTCTTTTTTATTTTATTTTTTCAAAAAAAAATAATAATATTTTGAAAACAAAAATGAAAAAATGCTTTTTTTTGTGAAGGTTGAAATGCATAAGTTTTCATAGAATGTATTTTCGCTAATTAGTTCCATTGTGTGGCACTATAATTGAGGGGAACCTGTGATAAGTACTTTTTCAGGGAAAATCCTTTTTTTGTTTGAAGTAAGGGAAGGAATAATGATGTGGGCGAGCAATTACACTTGCTGTCTATTATCAGTGCTACAGTTTATGAAATCTCTTGAGAATTTTAATGTTCTTCTGTGACACATCTGGAAATATCATGGAGAAACATTAAAATTTCCAAGAATTTCCTTAGAGAATATTGAGGCAAATTATACGTAGAGTTTCATGGCTTTCTTTGCTGTCTGAATTCTTGGGATTTCCATACGTAGCAAACAGATACACTGGAGTAAGTCTTTTTGAAGACTCGATCTATGGCCTAAGTACATTTATATTTGTGTTTTTCTTAATTCTTGTGTACACGATTTAGTTTTCCTGGGAGTCCCAAACAAATGCCTCAGTATTCCTTCTTGATGATTCATGGATCCCTAACTATGCCATGTTTCTGTTTCGATGGCGCAAATTGTCACATCCCCGATTCCCTGTTGGAAAAAGTCAAAATATTGTGGATAACATACAGTACTTGTCGTTTGTAAAAGGACACAAATTATGTTTCAGACCTGAAGAAGATAAGTCCAGATGGTTTCGAAATCTAACCTCTCCGGATCCATCTTTCCTTCCAAAAGAGAGGTTATACAATGTGGAGTGATGGTTGCTTTAAAGACAAGCAAGTTGGTAAAGTATTAAAATTAAAACGATAACTGTGGTGGGTCACACGATCCCATAAAAAAGCAACACGTGACGATACTGATGAAGTATTTTTTTCATAGGATAAACAGAATTTTCATTGTCCCGAAAATAAGGCGGAATACAGAAAGAAATCCTTTTTAATCACGGTACATTTTTACTTTTAATTAATGATGGCAATAATACCTGTACCACCAGTAAGTCTTCAAATTAACTAGAACATATACGTACTCTGGCAGACTTTTTTGATAATAGTAAGTCTTTCAGGTACATTAAAATACTTAAAAGTTGAGTTTATGTTTGCATTGTCACTCTGAAGATAGATAGATAGCTAAAAGGTGCAAGCTCATTTGCATATAGAATTCATTAAGTGACTACGTGATATTAGTTCGATGTTTAGGAAAACACGCACAAGATTTTTTTTCCATACTACTTTAAAAAAACGATACATTCTGCCAGACTGGATTTAATGATTACTCTCTTCAATAGCATGCCGAATAAAGCAATTGTTCCGAATTTTGGGAATGATTCCGTCCACTCGTGAAGCACATCTAAAACGAGATCGTTTCTGATATAGGGACATTTTTAAACATTAATCTGATAAATGACTAATTAATGGACAATTAATTTAGTTGATTTAGCAGCAATGTTATCTAGAAGATAAACAGCATGTGTTGATATGAACATTCTCATATCTTCTTCCAATCTAAGCAGTTAAGAGGGATGCTGACGCGTTATAAAATGCATGAATCATTTCAGTATAGTGAAGGATAAAGATTTCGCCAAAGACGATCAGGGTATCTATTGATACCCTGATTGATGCCCCCCAGTGATCATCGGGGTATCAATAGATACCCTGATGATCACTGCCGATATATTTAAAATAGCTTGGTATCTTTAACGTATATTATACCCAAGGTAAAAAACTTTCTACATATATATATATATATATATATATATATATATATATATATATATATATATATATGTAAATAAGTTTTTTTTACCTTGGAAATAATGTATTAGGGTTACCAAGTAATTTTATAACCTTGGTTCTTTTACTCCTAATCCCAAGTAAGCAAACAGTTGAGTTTGCTTACTTGGGATTAGGAACTATTATTTATCCACCTTTACAATGAGTTGCCCTGGTGTTGCACCGCCTTTAGACTTGAACTACGTTCAGGCGCAAACTTAACTGTTTGCTTACTTGGGATTAGGAGTAAAATAACCAAGTTTATAAAATTACTTGGTAACCCTAATATATATATATATATATATATATATATATATATATATATATATATATATATATATATATATATATATATATATATATATATATATATATATATATATTCTTCAGCGCAGTGTACATGAGTAGTAACCAGTTTTTATTGATGTACACTGATACATGATTGAAACTTGAGCATTTGGTTTTGTATCAGAACACGACAGTAATCACGAAGTTCGAAATACGAGTGAAGTGCTTCAAGCAATTACAATGCCATCCTGTTTGGTAAATATCCCCACCCTCTGAAGTTCCTTAAACGGTTATTTCGAGGACGCTGTGTAATGAGTGATTACATCTTTACCATTTTCAAGAAGAGACATATTAGGAGCTGCTATAAGCTTTTGCTGTTGAGTGCTTGCAAATCCGAATATGTGGAGGTATAGTTGATTAATATATGAAGTGCAGTTTACTGGAAATTGTTCCGACAATTCTTACTAATACTTGCAATGAGCACGTATGGGGAGTGGTGAAAATCTTCATGAAACAGTTCGAACGAATTTCCAATGCTGGTCTTCTTAGGAACTATTTAATCGGTCCATATGTGCTTAATCGCTTTAGTTTATTTTATTATTTCTTTTTACTGCAAAAATTACGTTTCGGTCTCTACTGAACTGTTACAACCTGGACTCAATTTTTATTATTTTTATTTTATTTTTTGTCCGCGCGGTTAGCCTAGTGGCTTTGCGCTTCGCAACCATATGCCTGGGGAAGGAGTGTCCTAGGTTCGATTCCCGTCCACGACGTGAGGAGCTTAAGGATCTTCCTCAGCCATAGCCAAGTTAGCCGGTCTTGGGCATGGGCAGCAGGGTTTTTTCCGCCAGTTTATCTGAGGTTTTTCATCCCGCAAGCAGGCAAACCGGCCCCGTGAACACACAGGTTACAGTCATAAATACTTACGGCAAGGAAGGCAACGGGAAACCACCTTGCTCATAATCATCTCTCCCTAGAATGGTAGCATTTAGCTACCCTCCCGCGGCCGTATGGCAGATGGGAACCAGAAGAATTTTATTTTATTATTATTATTTTTTTTTAGAAATGGTAGGTAGTCTATCTTTCCTATGAACATTGAAGGCATATCCGCAGCGTAAGAGGCGATGTTCCTAATACTACTTCCTCAAATCGGTCACTGGAATCGAACATATATTAGTATTTCTTCCGCAGACCTTGCATCATGGACGTTGTCTACAGACCTCAAATATTAATAACAATTTATATAAATTCATTCTTCCAGAAGTTCGCATATATGCTTTTCGTGCTGGAGATTCGAATATCTGTCTTTTGTTTCTACGCCTTAATCCTCCAAAAGTAAAGCTTAGTCGAAAAAAAAGTTGTAGTCACATCATACAAGACGGGGAAGTTGGTGGATGATTTTTCTAAAATGCCAAGAAATCAGTGGCAAATTCAACATTACCTTATTCTGCTTTGAATATTGTTTTGGCTCTAGTAATCAGTTTTCCCTTAAACTATATTTAGAACCTTACCATTTTATTCCTTGTATATTACATACACACATGGACGAGAAATATTTATCTGTTTGTCTTGTAAATCATTAATAAATATGTCACAAATAAGATGAATATTTGATAAATGTCATAGGTCGGATATCCGAGCAACATTTCTCCGGATAAACAAACCGCAATTTGTAGTACTTGAAATGCTTATTATTATTATTATTTTTTTTTTTTTTAAACGTATGCGACCGACCGAATTGTAAACCAGAAAGTAATTTGTGAACATCGTTATTCTCGAGAGAATTTTGATCAAAATTACATAGAACTACAGTAATAACAATCTGGTTTTGTCTCATTTAATAATAACAATAATACGCACTTCAGATTTTCAGTATACTAATGAAAAATCCTTTATTTGAATTTTGACATTAGTTATTGCTGGATTACAGCAGTGAAAAAAATTTGGAGTAGACTCCTGATTGCCATTTATGAAATGAGTTAACTTTCATTTCGTATGTTTTTTTTCTTTTTCTTTTCCATTTTCTCTTTTCCTATTTTTTTTTAATATAGTTTACACATCCAGTGTGTTATATTTGAAATATTTTTATTCTAATCAGACTCCACCAAAGGAAAAAAACAGACCAGTACTTGCAAATTTACACTGAATTTTTTGATATAATTTCAGCAGATGAAAAGACACTGTCCTTCAACTCGAATTATATTTTGTTCATTTATATTTTAATATTTAGTCTAACTGCATCGGCCAACCTAGATCTTGGTCTTCCTCTGAGTCTTTTTCTTGCCATCTTGGCAAAGAACAATTGTTTTGCTATTTTTTCCTCTCCTTCTGTTAAAGTGACCATATCACCTGAGATTAACTCTGCTAACATATTCCTGGATGCTAACAATGTCAAGTTCCTTCCTTAATATCCTCGTTTTTAATATGATATTGATATTGATGCTAATCTGTTCACACTCCTAATTTTTTCTAAGAACTGTCATATCTGTGGTCTCTAATCTTTGATCAAGAGATATTCCTAACCCAGCTCTCAGATCCATAAGTTGAAACTGGTTTCAACACTGTCTTGTATACTGCTAGTTTAGTGTTTTAACTGATTTCTCTGTTATTCCGCATAAATTTATTTAACTAGCTACCCAACACCAGCTTTGCTTTTTCTTTCTCTATTTCAAAATATAACCTGCCATCTTCGCTAAAAAATTGTGCCTAAATAACTGAAATATTTTACTTGTCTGTAGTATTGAGAATGCTGCTGAAGTGTTCTATGTGTACGCCTATTTTCATATTTTGGTTTGATAATTTTCATGCGAAATTGGTTACAGCTGTTATTATTCAATTTAGTCGAGAAAAGGAGTACCACATCATTGGCATAAAGCACAGAGCTAAGTTTGATATCAGCAATTTTGATATCCGGTTTATGCCATTTTCGTTCATAATGTGATCATATAGATGTTGAATAATAGTGGAGAAAAAGTGCACACTTTTCTTGCACCTGATTTTACATCAAATTATTGTCTTGTAATACCTCCAGTTTTAACTGCTGACTTATAATTGAAATATTGACTATGTATTGCTCTGTATAATGTTTCTTTTACCCCATATAGCTGTAGCGTTTTGAAAATCCTTTCTAGTGGCACCTTGTCGTATGCGTTTTCCCGATTTCAAAATTTAAATACAGATCCTTCATAAATTCCCACGATTTCTCAACTATTTGTCGTAAAGTGAAAATCTGATCTGGACAACCCATACGTGGCTTTAACCACATTAATATACATTCATATTCGCTTTTTATACCTCCATATTTAAGCATTTCTGGTTGAACATCATTACTCTATTTGCCTTTACACATTTGGAATGTTTGATGGCTTTTCCTATCTCAAGTATTGATATGTATTCTTGTTTGTATTCCCCTTGAAGTTTCTGCTACTGTTCTGTCACTACTTGTTTCATATAACCGTGTTTGAAAATATTTACTACAAACATCTCGCATATCTTCATCTTCAGTTTTCATGACATCTTTATCATCTTTGTTACAGTACGCTTGCATTTCGAAGTCTCCCCATTAGCCTCCACAGTTTTTTGCCATTATATTTCTCTTCTATATTCCTACTAAAATCTCCCCATGACGTTTGTTTAGCTAAATTTACACATAGCGTCGCTCTCTTACATTTTATTTGACATTTCTACCACACACGAAGGGCAGAAAAAAGCCTATAGCAAACATTCTTACCTGTACTTTCTACCAACGTATGCTTTCTTCTTTTCCGGGATTGTGTCTTTAAATTCCTGCATCGGCCATGGTGTTCTTATTTTTCTATTCTTGCAGATAACCTTGTTGAATCAATCAATGTTTTCTTCAAGATCTACTCTGCCAGTGAATCTCGAAGATTTGGCTCTTGTTTTTAAACTCTCATGTTTTCTCTATGGTTGTATTAATAGGTAATATTTGTATAGTTGAATCTATATCTCACCTGTAAAAGGTACTGAACTTTAATTTTTTCAAAACTTTCTTATATATTTTTCTTTTCAATATGATATTTACTTTTATCTTGCTTGAAACTAAGTTCACTTCCAATTTCCAATTCCCTGTATACTCTTGTGTCCTGAACCATTGGGAAAACATCACTATCTACAATAACACAGTCAATGTAACTTTTCTTATTTCTTGCATCTTCTTTCCATGTGAATTTGGACACATTTTTATGTTGAAACATGTTGTTGGTGATGAATGGTCCGTTTCATGAATCTTAATCTATCAGGCACTTCCCATTATTATCAGCATTGCCCTTTTTCTCCAAATTTTTCTAAAACATTTCTGCATGCGTTTGATTCCTTTCCTACCCTACTGTTTAGATCTCCACGAACGACCATCTTCCTATTTTTTTTTCCTTTCCGTCAGCCGCCTTTTCTAATAACAAAAAATATATCCGCTTCTTAGAAAAATCTTGTATAGAGCCATAGCTGCAAATACATTTCATTGTCCAATTCTTCATTTTGAAATTTGCTCACTTAACTCTACTTGGAATTGCCTGATAATCGAGAAGTTTCTCTTCGTTTTTGGTGTTGAATTTCATCATTACTCCTTCCTTTTCCTGCTCAAATATATCATTCAAAATTTATTATTTAGCAAAATCGCACCTAGTTTAGCCATGTTCGTCTCAGTAACACCAATTAAATGCAGTGGTACTTCTCTAGTTATTCTGCCTGTTCGTCTTCTTTTCGAGAAGGCGAAAAGTTCCAGTAACTGCCTTGTTTAATCGGGTGACGCCTTTGATGGCATGAAAGCTCATCATGTTGTACATCATATGTATTTGTTTTAAACCAATAGAGTACAATTTGGTTGGGTAAGTGCCAAATTGCTGGCCTCATCCTCATTCATTCAATATCCAGTGGATACTTACTAACGGAGTTAGTAAGTGGACACTAACGGAGTGCAGTACGTAAAAATAAGTTTGAACATTACTTCAAAATTCCCAGCTGGTGCTTTGCATTTCTTAAAGACTGTGTGGCGGTCTCCCCTCACTTCTCTGACTTTGATCCTTAAACGATCACTTTGAAATATATTCTTGAAGTATTTCTTAGATTGATGTATTTACCAAAATGAATTGCTACGTCCATCACATGAGTTATCTTTTCACATTTCAAATCTATGTAAGCGTTTTGGGGTATTCAAACTATATATCTGTGCATACGGATATATATGTATCAACAATGACACGTGTGTAGATTACAGTGAATGACATGGTGAGCCAAAATCGCACGCTCACCCATCGCATCTATAAAGGGATGCAGGTATCTATTTTTGTAGTCGAAATGGCAAGAGGGTTGGAATGAACCACTTTTAATCATCAGACTGATCTCTAGATCTTTTTTTAACAAGTACAAGCACACGTTTTTGGTTTCAGCATTTATTTGTCTCCTGAGTTATTATGTTACATCATTTTATCCTTTCTCCAACTCGCAGATAAACACAATTTATCCCTCTGTATGATAAATCTCCCAAATCTTTGACTCAGCACATTTACTTTCTTCAGTAACTGAGGATCAGACGTGTGTTCTTCCAATTCTCAAGTGCAGTAGCGCACTCAGGATTTAATCTTAGGAGGGGGCGAGTTGAGTAGATGATTTGAGAATACACACTACGCATCGCATACGACCTCACTGAGCATCTGCAATGATTGCTAATTCATACGTAGTATAGAAATAGAAGACACGACACAACATAAATGAACAAAAAAATTAATTTTAATTAGGAAAAGATTTTTGGAAAATTTTCTAGTGTTTTTTCCCCTTTTTCTTTGGGGGAAGGGCCCCTTTGACCCCCCCCCCCTCTGGGTGCGCCGCTACTCAAGTGACGCCATGACGCATCTACGCTGAGGAGTGTAAGATGTTATGATATCTGTAGAAAATAGAAAACTGGTCAAAGAATTAGACAAAAGATTTGTTTACTTTCATTCAACTTATTTATTTATATGCAAAACAATTAATGGTTTCTATTAAATTAGCAACGATCGAAAGTAAACAACTGAGGTTTTCTATTCGAGGACGAAATTCTCATTTTAAACATAGAACGAACAGAAAGTAGAACGAACGAACGAACACACACACACACACACACACACACACACCAACGAGTGAGAGGTGGAACTAGTTGCCCATCGATTCCCACAATTTCTAGAAAGTTAGGCTAAAAAATATTACTGGTTTTTTTAAATTTTCTTTCGTGGAGGAGATAGAAGGGCTTTAGAGGATGGATATAAATTGACGGATACTCAAAATGCACCATATCATTCAATAGAGAACAAATTAATCCGAACAAGCCAAATTTTTGGTTTCAGTTTACTATTTTCAGTTTTGGTTGTAGCTCATTATTTTGGTTAAGTGTTTTAAGTGTTTTAACAATGTTTATTAATTGATAGTGTTGTGCATTTTTAATGGTGTAAATAAGTTGACATTCGTAGCGGTTTATTAATTTTGTGTAGCTTTAAAATGGATACACCTCCAAGATATCGTTCAAAAATACGTCCTCTTTCTTAGCACACCACCATGACTCAAAGACAAATTGACAATGACTGTGGTGTTGGTTTGGGTAGTGCTAATGCAATTTTAAAGAGGTTTAGTGAGACAGGTACCTTTTCTCATGACAGAAAAGGAAAATGTGGCAAAAAAAGGAAAACTACACTTACTCAAGATCGTTTACTAGTTAGGAAAAACAAAACGAATCCAAGATTGTCTGCTCTAGATTTAAATAGAGATACAGATAGTGAGATTAATGTTTCTGATATGGCAGTCCATCGAAGGTTGGAAGCGAGGACTGCCCACAGACCAAAAAAGAAACAACTGTTGACGAAGACAATGCAGAATAAGAGACTCCAGTGGGTAAAAGTGTACAAGATTGGGAAGTGGAAGAAGGTCGTATTCTCAGATGAGAGAGCCATTTCTTTGTCCAAGGAAAGCAAGTACCCAATGTGCGCAAATCAGCAGCTGAGACGAATTCTCCCTCCCACCTTCAACAAGCTCCTAAACACCCAGCCAAACAGATGTTCTGGGGTTGTTTTACAAATGACGGTCCAGGATCACTTGTGCCTGGCGGTATGATGGTGTTGACGGTATGATGAAACGATACCAATACATAAAAGTATCGAAAAAAAGTGGTTCCACAGATCCAGAAAGACAAAGAATTCATCTTCCAACAGGATCTCGCTCCATGCCACACTTCCAAAAAGTGAAAGAGTTACTCAAAAATCACAACATCCAATTGCTTCTGTGGACAGGTATCTCTCCTGACATTAACCCAATAGAAAATTTGTGTGCCATAGTGAAAAAGAGACTTGGGAAAATTAAATTGTGATACAAAGGATAACTTGATACAATCTATTATAAAAGTTTGATTTTTCGAGATGTAGAAAAAGAAAAATGTAGTCTATGTTGGTAGAGTCCATGTCTAAGCGAATTAATGAACTTATTGGGAACCGAGGAGCACATTTAAATTATTAGGTAAAGTTGGAGTTTAATTTTTGTACTTATTTTCTTGCAAAATTAAATTTTTTTCTTTAAAATCCGAGTGTCGGATTAATTTGTAATCCGAACACTCGGATTACAAATTAATTTATAATTTGTAATCCGCCAAAGGAATTTACGCTACTGTAAATTGCTTTGGTGAAATTACTGAAAATGTTGAGAGAGGATACTTATACATAATAAGTTTATTATGACTCGAAGCAAAGTGAAGCCTTCCATATGATTTCCAAATTATCTGCGTCCGGATGCAATTTGAATTTAAGCTCGATGCAAGTATTCACGCAATCTTACGTGCATAATTCATATATGTTACGTGTAGATTATTGAGAAATTCAACTTGATAGAGTAGATAAGTCTGAAAAGCGAAACATCTTTAGTGTGACATTTTCCCTCATGGAACGCATCATAATGATGAGTGAAGTGCTTTTCATTTTGCTATTCATTTGATGTTCACTATGTTAACTATGAGACAAAATTATTCCATTTAATAATAATGGTTAATGCATTGACTCTCTCCTTTTAAATCCACGAATATATCAACAAAAGTTTTAATATATGGAGTTATAAACGGAAATATCTGACAATTTGCTCTTCATGTATTGTACTGGACCTAGTAATAATTCAGGAAGTGTGAGAGTGGGCGAGAAATGCAGTAAGTTAGTGGTGTTCTGTGTGGCAGAATTCTATGCTAGACAGTGGATATTAAAGTGCAAAACTGAATGTTAAACTTCAATACAAGAAGTATTGAAGCTTATCTTCGCCAGACAACACACACACACACACACACACACACACACACACACACACACACACACACAAATAATATTTTTACATTAATGTTAATATTTATTATTAATATTAAATGATTAATTAATAACAATTATTATTTAATTAATATTAATTAATACTTTAATATGTTAAAGATGCCAAGCGATTTTAAACCTGGTTTTACTCCATTTCCCAAGTAAGCAAACAGACAAATAAGTCAATTTATTTGTCACCTAGAGAAGTCACCTAGACTTGCAATACGTGCAGGCGCAAACTTGACTTATTTGTCTGTTTGCTTACTTGGAAAATGGAGTAAAACCAGGTTTAAAATAGCTTGGCATCTTTAACATTTATTATACCCAAGGTAAAAAACTTTCTAATACTTTAATATTTAAACATTTTCATGTTTTAATATTAAAGTATTACATTTAAAATTCAATAAATTATTGGCCGAGATGCGATTGTTCTTTACTCGTAGATCCAATTTTTACATCAACAGTACGTTTCCCGTATAGGTCCAACAGAATATTGCAAGAGAAGCCCAACTTTACGGTAAACATGATAGCTTAAATATAAACATTTAAAAAGGCTGGGGAGCAGCTAATAATAAACCGATTCATCGAGTCAGTAATGGCTTCTCAGAATTACTTTTTCGTCAGTGCACAATTAAACAAGGAAAGGGCGTAACCACATAACGGAAAAGTCCTGACCGAAGAAGTAATTTCGATACTTAAAATAAGGGATTGGGTGTTCTGATACTTCTATTGGCGATTGTGTCTGATTAGGTTAGATGATTCTAGTCGCTTCTTTTTTTCTTACATACCCTCACATGCAATCTTTGGTTTCTCTGTTACACAGTCGAACAATAATGGAAAATTTCTTTAATTTCCTGCGGTAATACGATATGATACTTCCCTATTGATTTCTGCTGCAGGACGAACACGTTTCAATAATTTTAGAACTTACATTTGCAGTTCTGCTTTCTCTTCAATTATTTCAGGTTAATTACTTCGCTTTGGTCGTTTGATTCAGCTGTTTCGACCTTTTTTTTGCTGTTTTAACTGTTACTCTGTAGTTTTAATATATATTTTTATTGACACCTCCGTGAATATCGCAACTTTTTAATGATCATTTGTTCATTCTTGTTTACTTACCCCCCCCTCTGGGTATCGATTGGATAATACGCACCAAGAGGACAGCTTATTAGTTATTATAACCTAATAGTGTGTTGACCTCCCTTTATTTTGCTCTCAGAAAAGCCTTATATCCATTAGAATAAGGACTGAATATGAGATAACAAAAGCAAAGAAATTGCTTCTCATTCGGTTAGGATATTGGTTTATGTAGACTATTTCTCGTCTCCTCAGAATGGATTGTGGCAGATAATGTTTGCAAAAATCTCTCTTCACTTCATCTCATCCAATAAGATTCATTTCCTTTTAAAAAGAGTGATTGTTGGGCACTGATTGCATGGTGGCAGTGTCCAGGAATTTGGCAATACTGTAGGTTGTTCGTGGGGTATTATAGAAGGATACTGGAAAGAATAGGAGTCTCAGCGACAATGGCATGTGCCCACACATCATCGATACTCGCAGGTTTTGCAATTCCATAGAAGCCAAAACTTTGCAATGGCTTCTGTGGAATTTAACCAAGGGAAGAATGGTAGTTTTTGATTAAAATATTGACTTTTCGGATGCAGAAATAGATTAGAGGTTAGCAACATTATGGTAAGGGATGTTTTCCTGATTTCTTGTCAATACCCAGAGATTTTACAATGAATGCTCCAAATTACTTTCGATTGTAGCTGATCAGGTGAACGCCTTCATAGTGACTATCTTCCCAGTTGGCATAGATGTGTTCCATAAGGAATAATGCGTTATTCCACATTGTCGGTATCCTTCGCCGTACACAACTGGGACTTACAAGTATTATCATGATCTCTGAATTTTCTGGATAGGAATCCCACAGAACGAGATATGGCTTTTGAATCTTCCATCCGAACACTCACAGATCTATGGGAAGCAGTCTTGAGGATGTAGTACAAAATATATCTTGCAATCTTCAAAGGACTCTCTAGAGTCCATGCACACGGCATAGAGGGCGGTCAGGCAGCAAGAGAAGAGACTACGAACTGTTAGGTCGGTAGCCATGATATTTTCACTGGACTGAGTGTATTCAAGTAGGCAGTAGTAGTCAGACTTCATTTCCAGTACCTTCTATTGGAATATGATCGACTACAATCTTTCTTACTCATTGGTCATAAATTAGTCGGAAATACTGCTCAAGTAAATTATTGTAGATCAGAAGTTTGCTGTACAAATCAAATGCTCCACCTTCTTATCTTATGGTTGGCTCTCTTTAGTGCATATACGCTATCTAACACATTCTGTTTAAATATAAATTAATAAGAGCCCACTTAATAATGTGGTTTACAGGATTTTTTATCCAATTTTCTTGTTTTAACATTTTTGCAGTCAAAGTGATCTACTATGTTACAGGGCTGTATATTTAAAGCAAGAATGGATGAAAAAATGGATCAATAACATTTCCCACTCCGTAAACTGCATCAGTTTATTATTATTATTATTTATTACGATTCAACTTGCACAGCTAATTTACGAATACAAAAGTTTCATGACCAACACGTAGCATAGCATAACTCTCTCTCTCTCTCTCTCTCTCTCTCTCTCTGTCTTCACTTGTGACAGTGTCACAAGATTTCCAGTTAAAAAAAACTCTCAAGATGAAAAACAGAAATATGAAACTTCACTCTCGCTTTCCTCCCTAATCTAGTTCGTTCTTTGAGCACAATTGCCACTTTATTGTCTGGTCATTTTTGAGTGTTTAAGCCACCGATAAATTGCACTTTCAGGCAGAAAGAGAAACCGTCTTTTAGTGCGACAGTAAGAAATCACTGAAGATGAAACCTGTCAATGAGGAACACATCAATGGCAGTAGTAATGTTTTGATGGCAGTATCATCGGAGAAATTCGTTCACAAATCAAGTAGTTGGATGTCATAGATTGCTTTTATAATGAATAACATTTCTGGATAGATAAAATGAAAATTTCCACTGCCATACATTTCTCCTTCTCTCTCTCCCCCAATGTTGCGAATAGTATTTGTCAGTAATGAATCTTTGTAAAAAGATGATGCCATTTCTCTGCTGAAAGAAATTACTTAAAATATTATTTCTTTATTGATAACCGAAGATAACTTTACTAGTGGTGGCAAAGACGTTATGATCTTCATGTGTTTGTCTTGTTCTTATTATGCAAAAATTCATGTTCTTGCATGGTACAACTTTAGTTGCAAAATGCATGTTTTCTATCATGGAATTTGTCGTTATTGTTCGTTTCCATTTATGAGTATTTATTTAAAACAAGGAAGTTTCATCTTTTGACCAGTATTGTGTATGGACGAGCACTGTAAAACCCAGAGCCTGTGTTGAAGCAATTACCATTCGACCAAGTTAGCAAGAGGAGCCATTTATTGATCGCGAATTTGATGCCCATGGTCACTCAGAGAATCTAAAGCATAATTTGGATTTTGTAATCCAGATAACCCAGAGTCTGAATTCAGAGGATGATCAAAAGCTGATCATCCTCTAATGGTTTTATGTTTCAATTTTGACTATTTGGTTTATTCAGAGCGAATATGACATCCTGCGTTCATTGATAGATCGTTTAGTTCACTCGTCACTGACGTTAGAGAAATAATTATGGCGTATACCGCTCTTTAAATCCTGTTATACATGATAATTGTAAGAGATCGTTGAAGTATTTCTATTTTACTTTGTGCACATGCGCGTACGTAGATCAGTAGTAGCTTATGCTTCCTTCGTGCTCCTGAATACTTGTCTTTCAATAAAATCACTGATTCGAGAAGTAGTTTTATCTCATTTCATTGGGACGTCCTGATCGGGTAGTAGGAACTGAAGTACTTTTTTTGAATATGAACACAGAGAAGCCCAAGCTCCTAGCTCTCTCCCTCTCTCTCTCTCTCTCTCTCTCTCTGATTCTCTTCTGTGTCCACTCAACCATATCTCGCAAATAACATAAACCAATACTACATTATTGCTTTGATACCAATTTCAAATCTGTCTCCTACATTTTGCTGCATGTAATATTTGCTTACCACGCAATGGGAGACTTATTGGAGAGAGAATATTTACTTATTGAAAGTCTTAGTTGTATAAAAAAATCAATAACACGGAGTGCATGCAGTAGGAAAAAAACTTCGTGTTCCGAACAAGTCAGGCGGAGACACAGAACAACCGCTACATGGAACAGCTTTGTCAGACACACTTATTAATATATAAAAGTGAGCTTATTTCACGAGATCGCAGTTGTGTGTGTGTTCCTTAATTCACATATTGAGATCATTTTTTTTTAAATGTTGAAAGAGATTTTTTTTTGTCTTAGCAGTTTTTTGGATGACTTTTTACGATGTTACTCTGCACATGGAATTTTTTTTAAGTACCTGTTTAGATCGTCATTTTAGTTCATAGTAACTTTTATTCTTCGCGGTTGTCTTCAGTTTTTTTAATCAAGGTAAAATGTTTATATAACACAATTATCTGGAACCGTGACATCTCATTAACTTATTTTTTTTTTTTTAATAATTATTGCATTTCGCTGTACATTGCCTGTTTTCTTACATCAAATTTTTGTTTTGAAAATTTGATGTAGGATGTTAGGATAGCTGAAGCAGTTATACTGGAAGATTGTTAACTAAGAAAAAGATTTAAGTAGAAATATTCAAATAAGGATTAATTATTTAGATTTAAAAATCAATATTTTGCATAACGCACTTCAGGACCGGTTCAGAAGTTAATTCATGTGTGTGTGTGTGTGTGTGTGTGTGTGTTCACTTCGTAAGAGGCTTTATTTAATTTAATCTTTTTGCAGGAAGTAGAGTGAAGAAAATATCTTAATATCTTAATTTTTTTTCCATTTTTTTGCAAGGCTGTCAACCTATTATTGTAGCTATCATTGTCAGCGCATTATGTGTGGCCAGACACTTCCGTTAACCCTCGTTTCAGGCGATTCAACAAAGTCAATTACATAGAGAACACTTCTTTAATTAGTTATCTCTTCTAACTGTTAATTAATCTTTTGTTGAAACTCTTAAATGAGCTTTGCAACCTCTTTCATTCCTTTCATTTTCTTGTCTTTTTTTTATTAGATTACAGAGTTGTAATCTGTTATCATTTTTTGCATTTCAAGCAGCTGAATCTCGTCTTTTTTAATGAATATATCTCATAAATATATCATTTTAAAACTAATGTTTCGAATATAATGATGAATTATGAGCCTGCAGACCGGAAAACACTATTCAGCCAGCTGTCATTTGCTTGGTAACGCTTTTGATACATAAAAATGAATCTACTTAGAATAATATTCTTCGAGTCTACCGATAGATTCATTTTATTTGCCATTTGTTGATTTAAGTAAGTTTTCATATTATTGGTAGAATTTCGTTTTATTTAGCTACTCCAAATATTGTATCGATTCTTTTATTTCTCTACTTATCTTTCGCAGTTTCTAGTGTACGAGATCGATCCAGCAGAGTCCTCAAATTGTGTATTAACCCCAGTTAGCTGTTTATTCAGTATTTTTTAATTTAAATTTATGTATTTTTGTTTCTTTATATACAACTGCGCAAACTGAAGCACTATATTTTCACAACAATATTAGTGTCAAATAACGGTGTTAAGCCTTTTGTTTTTTTAACAGTAATCGGTGCTAAGCCTTTTACAGTGAATTTTACAAAATCTTTTACAATTTTGCTCACTGTTGGCAATTTTGATATAGATCGGTGGGCCATTTCATCAAAATTTTCACATTTTGAAGAACTTTGACCGTAATCAAAGTAAACAACAGTAAAAAAACAAAGCATGTGAGTATTCCAAAAAATAAAGTACCAACACATTTTTTCTTTGCTAACGGGTAAGAAGGAGGATTCAGTTGGCGAAAAGTGCAGAACACTTCTAGAATAGATTGCTATTTGCGTGTTCTGACGCGCGAATAAATAAAGTATCAAAAAAGTGCTGATTTTAAAAGTGTTTATTCATACTTGAGCTTAAATATTGGGAATCTTATGTGATTATTTGCGTTTAAATTACTACAATACAGTGCAGTGTATTGTAGTAATTTGTAGTGTATTGTAAATTACACTGTAATTTACAATACACTACAGTACAGTGCTACAAATAATTTAAAGAATCGATGCGGTTATTACGCATCAATTCTTTAAATATAATACTTGTATTATTATTTATACTGGTAATCATAACTGGATATACGTTATAAATAAAATTTGCAAAACTTTGCAAAATTTGCAGTGTTGGAAATTGAGAAGATAATTGTAGAATTTTCTAAGAGCAGGTAGTTCATTTGATAGTTTTTTAAAGCTATCACAAATGTCATTTCTTTACATGGAAAGATATCATTAAGCATAACTAAAATTCTTTTTATATATTCATTTATAAAACTTTTAAAAAATAAAACACTCGCTATATTTTCCATAATTATCAAACTCGGTATTGGTTTAGTGAATTTCTTACGATAAATTATTAGTATTTTGTTTTCGAAAATGATGTTTGATCGAAACATTAATCCTACCTATAAAAATTATTCATCTGTAATAATTCTTAAAACAATATTCTTGATAAATACTTATCAAAGAAACGGATGTTATCGATAGTGTGGCCGAGCGGTCTAAGGCGCTGGTTTAAGGCACCAGTCTCTTCGGAGGCGTGGGTTCGAATCCCACCACTGCCAGCGTGTTTTTTCTTTTTATCTTTTCATTAACACTTAACGTTTTCTCGTATTAGACCTCGCATTTACTTCAACTTTTAAATTAATCAAAATTATTTTAAACATTAATCATTGCAGAATTTGGCACTTTATTCTTAATTATTAAAATGCATAGCATTATTATTAAAATTTATTAAAAATTGGTATATTGAAATACTAATTTAAAGTACAATAATAAAAAAGGGTAAGAGTGTTTTGATTTATAAATAATCCAGCATATTCAATTTTAATGAGAATAAAATATAGATTCATATCATTTATTCAAATAATTTTCAAGTTAATTATGACCCAAAGATTTATAAATCGATAATTAAAAAGCAGATATAAAACAGCACCCTCTACCTGCACACACAAATAAAATGTTATAATAATAACATAACGGAAATAACTAAAATTATGTAATTACTTAAAAATAGTTATAGAAAGATTCTACGCTCAAAAATTGTTCGTGCGGTGAGATAAATTATATAATAAACGTAATCTGCGAATATATTTTCGCAGACATGAACTTTCACTGTATATAGTGAAGCCTAATGAAAGAAACCATTTGGAGATTAAAAAACAATTCTCAGTTATTGGATACAATCTTAGGTTTTATTCCTTAGGAAAGTGCTCTGCTAAGGAATGGTGATATTTTCGTTTTGAGGTTTAAGCCGAACTCCATCATATAGTCGAGTGCTGTGTAGAGTCTTGTTCGTTTAATTCTCGCAGACCGCATTTCTTCAGTGGAACCATTGAAGAAGTGCATTACATCTTAAGGTATTGCGACGGATTATCTTCTTGCGGCTCACAAAATTGCCGAAAAGAAAATGATATCAGTACTTTTCCATTTTGATATTTAATGTGAACACGAGAGTGGTTAATAATAGAGAGAGTCACATGGAAAACTTCGAGTTAACTTTTATTCAGAACAGATGCGCCCAAAGTGAATTAGGAGTACCTGCTATGTCTTTCGTTTTTTTTTCTTTCTTTTTTTTTTCCTCCTTGATTTCCATTTCACTGTATGTGCAGTCCCAGCTCTGTGGTATTAAACCACAGAAAATTATAGTACTGCACAGCTCATCTTTTGCTTTTTAGAAATAAATCTAAATCCCTCTTTTGGCATAGAAAAAGATAAAATTATAATAAGCATTTATTTTTAACAAGATAACTTTAGTCATTATTAAGTTTAATAAATGAAAACGTAACTAAGGAACTGTTAACTGTTGTAATTTAAGTAAAATGAATAAATCCTCTAACACCATCTTATTCCCTAAAGGTAGTAGGTGGATTTATGTCCACAATTCGTTTTCCAAAAATTAAATTTGAGCCTCGAACAAGAACACGTGTGAATCCCTGTTTTAAGTCCTATTAGGCAGCGACTGAACATTTTTTGTCTGCTGTGTTATTTTAATGTTTCCGACACGAAGTGTAACTGAATTTCTTTTGTACATACAGCTAATTGATTATTCCATCCTCTTTATGCGGGAGAACTTAATTAATTTCAGTAGTCTCACCGGCTTTTATTGAACAAAAATGCTGCACTTTTTTCTATTTATGTTTCCAAAGACTTTATTCATTTTAATGTTTTATCTTACATTATAACACACACACGCACACGCACGCACGCACACACACGCACACGCACGCACGCACGCACACACACACACACACACACACACACACACACACACACACACACACACACACACACACACACACACGCACGCACGCACGCACACGCACACACAAATTCAACATTTCTTTTTAGGGTCATTTAATGTTTTTGTCCATATGTTGAGTATGTGTGTGTGTATGGGGGGGGGATATTCATGCGCATGCAAGATTTCAATACGTGTGTCCTTGTGCATTCTAGTGGTGTTAATTGACATACAATTACGATGACTAGGTTATCTTCCTGTCTTGAACTCTTAAAAGACCAACTGTATTTTAAAATTAAATCTCTTACCACGAAAGCATAATGAAAAATACACATCAGTTTTCAAAAAAGGGGCCTTTAAGAAAAATTTGATCATATACGAATCCATTGATTGAGAGAAGAGAAATGTAATTTATATACTCTTCCCATGTCATCGAAAAACACTATAACCTTTAAATATAATATTTAAAGTTAAACTTAAAAGTTAAGTTAAAAAGTTAACTTTTAAGTTAAGTTTATAGGTTTTAAAGTTAACTTTAAAAAAAAATCCATTTGAAACGCATTAAGAACAAGGAACTAATGAATGCCCAACTCTCCAACATTGATATAGCTGACTTATTTGGACTTCTTAAAATGATTCACGAACACGCTCAAGTTCCTTGAGAAGTTCTATGCCTTCTTGTAGACTTACAAATCTCCATATTTCTTAGTTTTTTTTCTGACTTGATTATTTCACCGCTTTGCAAAGATATATTAATAGAATTAATATACTCGTCTAAATTCTTCGTTGTAAACCTGAATCACTCAACTCAGATTTATACAGTGAAGCATGCAGTTGAGCTGTCCTCATCTTAAAACTTACTATTTAGAACTGAATGGGCGTCCACGCACACAAAACTCTTTGAATATTTGAATAATTGTCTTTACGTAGCTGTCAAAAAGCTTGCTTGAAAAATATCTGTATTTAACACATCGGCATTCCTTTTGGAAACTATATTTCTGGAATCCAGATCTGAAGTTTTACAAAGGGGAACTCGTACTAACCTTCTTAGACTCCGTTTTAATATTCTGGGTTAAATACTCGGTAACAAGTAGATGTATATACACCCGACTACTAAAAACGTAAAGGCAAATAATATCGTTTGGACTGTCTCACTCTCTATTTAAATTGCCATATATAAAGGAATCAATACGATTTCCAGTTTGGGAACTGCACTGTAATAGAGGACTTTCCACATAATCCCACAATGGAATGAAAATCCCCTGGACTATGGTGATAAAGAAGATGAATATCTTCCTGGAATTCTTGAACCACGTTAGCATATTAGACCGATTAATTTCATCATTAATGTCCCAACTCTATCCAAAGCTGTGTCCTTTGGCTGACATAACCTAAATTGGAATCCTGTTTAAGACAAGAATAACACCTAATGGCTTTCTAGATGAAGATTATAGCTGAGGCCATCTATGCTCCAGAATTAGCACACATAGTTTTTCTTCTTCTTCTTCTTGAGTATTCTGCAGTTGAGCAGGTTCTTCTTTTAAGTAGCAGAAACTTTCCTTCCACTCTCTTCTGTTCTGAGCCTTCTCTTTCAAGGTTGTGTACCTGTGTACCATTCAGCATGTCATCTAGCATTGTTTTCCTTACTCTTCCTCTGGGTCTTTTCCCGTCTATTTTTCCTTCTATGGCATCTCTGATGATTCCATTCCCTCTCAGAATATGTCCGATCCAGTTTCCCTTGCTTCTTTTTATCCTCCTTAACACACTTCTATTCTTTTTAAGACCTCTTCATTAGTTATTTTATCTGTCCATTTGATTTTTTCCATCCTTCTCCAAATCCACTTCTTAAAGCTTTCCAAAATCTTAATTTCTTCTTTCTTCAATGTCCAAGTTTCAGCTTCATAGAGGGCAACACTCCACACATAACATTTTATTAGTCTTTTCTTCAGGTTTCTATCCATTTCACTTCTGAATAAATTCCATTGTCTATTAAAGGCATCTCTTCCCATCGCTATTCTTACTTTTATGTCACTTTTACATCTTCCATCACTGTTAATAACACTTCCTAGATATTTAAATGTCTTTATTTGATTCAATTTTCCCCCATTTATTCTGATATCCATATTTGCCTCTTTCCTTGCTATTTTCATTACCTTTGTTTTTCTGATGTTAATTTTCATTCCAAAATTAATACAGGATTCCAGTAATCTGTTTAACAGACATTGTAGTCCTATCTCAGTATTTGATAGTAATGCCTTGTCATCTGCGTATCTTATTGCAAATATCTGGCTACCTCCCATCTTTACTCCTTCTTCCGAATTCTCCAGTACTTCTTTTGGCATTGCTTCGGAATACACGTTGAACAAAATTGGTGACAGAGAACAGCCTTATCTTACTCCTCGTCCAATGATACCCGGTTCTATTGTACCATGTATGTCTCTCACAATGGCAGTTTGTCCCATATATAGTGAAATCATTAGTTCTGTCTTTCCAATCTATGCCAATCTTTTCCATTACTTCCACCATCTTATCCCATTTTACAAAATCAAAAGCTTTTTCAAAATCTATATAACAGATATTAACTTCTTTATTCACTTCCGGAATTCTTTCACTTACTGTTCTTAACAGTTCAATCGCATCTCTTGTTCCCCTACCCTTCCTGAAAGCAAACTGATCTTCACCAAGAAATTCGTCCACTTTAGATGAAATTCTTCGTGTTAAGATTCTCATAAGTATTTTTGATGTATGGGAAATGAGGCTTATTGTTCTAAAATCCTTGCAGTTCACTGCATTGCTTTTCTTTGGTATAAATATTAAGGTCATAAAATCTTTTGGTAGTTCTCCTTTGTTATAAATTAAATTTATTTTTTGGTTATTTCTTCAGTTCCTTTCTTTTGAAGTTGTTTCAAGAATTCTGCAGGTATTTCACTATTCCTTCTACCTTTCCAAATTTTAGTAGAAAGGTAGAAGGAATAGGTGGAAGGAATAGAACAAATTCTTTAATGGCCATTTCTATTTCTGTCTTCAAAATCTCTGGGCCTAGATCATCTTCATTTACCTTCTTTATATCTTCTAATGGCAACTCATTTGATCTATTTTCCTTGTCATATAGATCTTCAACGTATTCCTTCCATCTCGCTAGGATTTTATCTTCTTCAGTTATGATTTCTCCATTCTTATTTTCTATGCTTCTAGATCGAATTCCATTTCTCTTGTGATTCATGCTTCTTGCTTTTTCATACAAAAGATCATACCTTCCCACTCTCTCATAATTTTCCATTTCTTCATATTGTTTTTTAAGCCAATCTTGTCTACTTCTTTCTGCTTCTCTTCTCAATTTGTCATTCAGGGTTCTATATTGTATTTTCCCTTCTGGGGTGTCTTTATTTTTCCATTTTCTTCTTTCTTCCATTAGAGAAATCATCTCAAAACCATTAGTTATCCAAGGTTTTTTTTTATTCTTTTAGCTCTTACATATCCAATTTCTTCTTCTGATCTTCTTTATTTTCTCTTTCACTGGATGTTCAGTTTTGACAAAACTTGTTTCCCTCTATTTCTTTCTCCAATCTATTTTCAAATTCCTTAGTATTTTTTAAATTTCTCTAAGTTCCATTTTTTCCTTTTCACAGCTTCTTTTATTTTCTTTAGTTTCACATTTATTTCTATGAATAGTAGGTTATGGTCAGAATAAATGTCAGCTCCAGGATAAGTGCATGCATTTTTTACGCTATTCTTGTATCTTTGCTTTACTATAATGTAATCAATTTGATACCTTTCCGTATCTCCTGGTTTTTTCCATGTGTATAGACTTCTCTTAGATTTTGTAAACCAAGTATTCGTAATTATTAGCTTATTTTCTTTACAGAATTCCACTAACCTTTACCCTCTCTCATTTATATTACCTAGTCCATATCTTCCTACTACACTCCCATCCTCTTTTTCTCCTACAACTTTATTTCTTGTAATTGTTCGTACATTTCCTCATATGAATGGTCACTTGTTGGCATATATACCTGCATTATTGCTATGTCCACCGGTTCAGCCTTCAATTTTACCACCATAATCATGTCATTCAGACAGTTTATGCTAATGATGCTCTTTACTGCTCTTTTATTAAAAACAAGTGCAACTCCTTTTTTCCTTATCTCCACCTGAGTAAATTACCCTTACTTCGTCACTATAAAAATCACCTATTCCTTCACATCTGATTTCACAGAGCCGTATGATATCAATTTTTTCTTTGTTCATTTCTTGCATTTCTTTGTCTATTTCTTGTTTGAGATTTTCTCTAATTTTCCACATCGTTTTTATCATGTCATATATACGTGATGTAAGCAAGCTTATGTTTAGTCCATTCCAAAAAAAGGACGATTATAAGTCAGAACTTAAGCTGTCCAATATCCGCATGTCAGTTTTCTCGAAAAGCATGGAGGTCATCAACGGTCAACCTTTTCACACCTAATGACACACTTACTATTAGTGTAACAAGCAGTATACATTTCTTTGAACACCAGCCGTGGAAAAGTTTGGACTAACCATCCGAATTCCAGTGGAGGAGTTCGTATGGTTAGTCTTGGCATAGAGTATTTGATTGGATTTAAAACAAAAGCCTACTAACCCACGATTGTCATATGGTTTTTCTTTATCCTTTGCAAATGGATTGCCAGTTTCCTCTGTGTTCGTTCGCTAATTGTTATGGTGGATATCTTATTCTGTTGAAATTTCCAACGAGTGTCGGATTATACCATTGCTACAAACGTTTATCTACAGTGTTCCTCCTATACATAAATAACCTTTCTCAATGGTTATCTGACGCTTTGCGGATGACCACACATTCAATTCCTGTTGTTTATTTAACAATCTTTTTTACTGCACAATCAGCTCAAGGTTCCAGATCATTCATAACCAACGTCTTAAATCCCGATCCGCTTTTCATTCTTCAGTAGGGAGAATAAAAACTTGTCATTTTCATTGCTGCCAAAACGCAGTTCTCTCTCATTGCTCACGAAGAAAGATCTCCCCTCATTTCCCCTTAACAATATTTAGATCTCTAAAATGAACTTTCTCTTCTTAGGCTTATTTACACTTCCAGTCTTCCCTAATACAAACCAGCAAAAACTTGGTATCTACTTCCACTCAACACATTACATCTTACTGGACAACGTATAAATTCCAAAGTTATCGCGATATTATAATACTGATTCACATTTGGAATGTTTCATCAAAAATCACGACTAAGAGTGCTTGAAGCTATTCAGAAGGAAATCCGGTTAATTGGTGATTCTTAGGGACTCACTCTGTGTGATGTAGGCTTCCTCATATTGTTTTGCCCAAGGGCAACTTCCATCTTCAAAAAACAAATCATCAGGCTCTTACTTTCTGTTTAAATTATTGCCCACACACGATACTGATATAGTAAAGGTTTTGCAGCCTCGCGCGTGTGTGTGATATTAAAAAAAAAATTAGTGCGCGAGATGATATTTACGACTGTTCAGGTGTAATAACATTCCAGAAAATGTTGCATGGGGAAATAAAGCATCTTGAATGATCAGTCGGTTTTAACGGTTCAGCATAGCAGACATCTCTGAAAATTTTAAGAACCAACAAAAACTTCCAGATGAGACTATTCTTTATGTTGAAGAATATAAGAATTTATCATGTTTTTTATTTTTTTTAGTATTAATTTATCCATCTCTCACAGTTTTAATCTTCTGTGAATTCTCTTTGATGGCGCGCATAGTTGGTTACCATAGCAATCGTTGCATTAAGAAATGACACGAAATATTGTCGTCTGTTTACAAACGTAGTTTGTACATCCACAACTAATAACAAATATTTCAGACTTATTCGCCATTTTTTTTGTCATTTTATTCTACTTTTCATTTTTAAAAATCTCTTCATATACCTTTTTTTCTGTTCATTTGCATATGTGTTTGAAGATTTTTAAAATATCTGAACTCATAACTTTCTGAATATTTTAGCGATCAATATTTCATGGCAGTTTGATAATCTTAATACATTCAAAATAAGTTTGTCCCTTTTTTTCTGACATTAGTTTTAAAAATTCCTAACCGACATACGGTAAGAACTGTATAGCACATTAATACCATGGATTTACTATGAGTTAATTAATTAGGATTTCCTGGTACTCAATTAATACAATGCATTCTTTTTCCTGGAAGCAATACTGTTAAATTCGTCTGCAAATGTCTTGTACTATTACAATGGTAAGGTTAAAAATTTAATGAGCGTCAATATTTAAATCTCTCAATTTCATTTAAATTTGTCCGCCAAAGCCAAAGTGAAATTATTAATATGCTTATGAAAATAGATGACAAATAAAATGTGAGCTCACGTATTTATTGAAATGCATCTAAAAGAAAGGCCTGGTCTGTTGTCCTTTAATGTACTATAGAGTATAATGCGAAGTTAAAATCGAGTGAATAAATTTTGGGATTTAAGTAAATGACGAAAAAAGTGTAATATATTTTTTCAAAATTACGCCAAGTACTCTGCAGATGAAGAACAAGCACGTTAATAATATATAATAGAAATTTGAAAAACTTCCCTTTAATCATATTAAAGGGAGTATGATTAATTGTGGTGTGATGAAACTGTCATAAGTGATATTTATGCACAAGAACGTTTGTAGAATATCTTTTAGTATGGAACTGAAATTGAATAATCTCGAAGATTCCGAAGATGGCCTTAATATGTCTCTTGTAACACAGAAACCTCGATTCATAGAGTTTTTTTTAGGTGGTCAAGTGAATGATTTCACTTTTCAGTCAAATTCAATTAGAACACATGATAGATCATTTGCTGCGAATTTAGTAAAGTCATTTATTTCGCAGCCATTCCTCCCCCTCCCCAGCTTTGTCTACCTAATGGAATATCCAGAACTGTATCACCAAGGGGTGACCTAAAAGCTTCGTAATTTGTCTTTATATTGCCTTTTCATGTGACCTAATAAGTTCATCTTTACTTGAGATCAAACTAAAGCTTGTTATTGTGGGGAAAATGATCAAAGAAGACGTTCGTTTTCTTCTTAAGTAGTTTTTTATTGCTTAGAATGAGTGGTTAAATGGTCGTTCGGTTCCAGTTCTAGCTTACATTCCGTAGCGAAGAACTCGGCAGCATCTACGAAGCAAAAGACCACGGATTCAAAAAAGTTCAAGGCCATCGAAAGAGACTCCCCCCCCCTCTAACTTATTTCACACCCTTTCAAAATGACTCTTTCGCTAGATACGCTTAAAAAACAAAATTCAAATCCGAAATATTAAATAAACTAGCTGTATTGACTTCGAGTTGAAAGATGGGATGAATGGTCATCTTATCATTCAAGTTAAAGCTCAATAGCCTGTCATCATGGCTAGTTAACTTGCATTCATACAACGAATTTTATTTTATAGTGGACAGTTAATTCTATCTATATTTTTTATATTGTGTGTGTGTGTGTGTGTGTGTGCTTGCGTTTTATGACGTGTATGCGTATTATTTGTCCGTGCTTAACGATTTACTAATGCTGTTCAGCTTGTGAACAGCTTACAATCATTTTAGTTTTGGTATCAAATATAAATAATTACTTATATAAGTCAAGTGGATATTAGATCCAGCATTATTTCAAAGCCGAATGTAGAAACTACGAAAGTTTCGTAAAAATAAGTTGACCAGAGAGCTTACGGGAATACACTCACCGGCATTCACCAGTTGCTTTAGCGCGCACTACTTGGAAGACATAGGCGCAGCGCATGCGTCTATATATATTCGCTTTCTGTTAGTCCATTTTGATAACGTTTCACTGGCCCTGACAGCTGTTTCGAACTGTTTGGTTCTCCTCAGAGATCAGGCACTGTATAAGTAAAGCACCTCTAAAAATTAGGCGATCCCCAAACCACTCCCAACAAGCGACCGAAGGATCGTCCAACTCAGTGGTGGTTCCACTCAGTGACAGGTTCGCCCTGCTACTGAGCAGAACCGCTCATATTCCAGGGGGAAAGCATCCATCGACACTTCCCCGACAGAGGCTACGCCGGAAAACACCTATCCCAGGAGGCTCAAATTGCTCTCTGAAGGCAACTCCCCCCCCCCGATGTCTTAAGCCTTCTCAGCGGGAGCCAGACCCGAACTTTCCAAGATGGCTGACTTGTATTGAAGTACAAATTTATCGTAAACAGACTTGAATATTTACAGAACATTTAAATAAGGATATAAAAAGAAACGAATAAATTAATGAACTGTATTTAAACTGCATTAAGTGTATTTAAATGCACTCCTTGGAAAGAAGTCAACGGACACCATAGTGTGAAGAACAAACAGCTATGGCGCCCCACCTTAATAAGATGTAGGACCTTCTTTCGCTGCGATGACTGCAGTAACCCTACGGGACATACGTACAATACCGATCGATCGGAATTTTAGACCAGTCTATCTGTAAGCATGTAATGAGGTTCTGGACTGTTGTAGACCAGACGTCTATTAACCTTACTCGACGCTCCAGTTAATTCCACAGATGTTCAATAGGGTTGAGACCAGAGATTTGTGGAAGCCAGTCAAATATGGTGGCGTTCATGTTCAGAAACCTCTCAGTTACAACAGTGCACTGTGTTGCTGAAAGAGGCAGTTCCGTAGAAACGCAACAAAGTAGGAAGTTTTGCATTGCCCAGAATGTTCATATACCTCTCGGAGTTCAGTATTCGTGGTACCACAAACAGAGGTCCCAGGTCAAACCAGGAAAAACAGGACCATACCGCCACCTTTGAATTTCACATTTGGGGTTACGTGGTGGTTACGAGGGTATAGCGTGTTTCGTCGCTCCATAACACAGCTTTCCAAGCTTCCACTGTACACGCTCTTTGCACCATTGAAGACGACGCTGCATGTTGGTTCAGGTAATGTGGAACTTTTATATTGCGATCCTACCATGGAAATTCATGTTGGTGAGTCATTGTTCTGAATGTTTTTGTGCAGATTCGTGTTCCAGTCAATGCCCGGAACTCTGTATTCAACGTATCAGTCGAGGAATGGCGGTTTTTACATATTATCCTTCGTAGCACCCTACAGTCACTTTCGGTGAGTGTGGTGGGTCGTACACTGCGAGTAGCACTTGCAGTTGACTTCCTGCGCTTCCATCTCGGTATCGTGTCACTAATTGTTGACCTTGGATGGCCCAATTTGTCAACAATTCGCCTAACAGATAGGCCTGCAACATGGCATCCTATCACAACGCCTCTTACAAACTCCGTCAGTTCCCTTCTCACAGCTCTTTCACCTGGAATCAGTTGCACTGACTTATTATATTCATATTCCTTCAATTTATATCGGCTACAAAAACGTGACTTGTCACATGGTAGTACCTTGCCCAATGTGGGTTTCCGTTAACTTCTTTCCAAGCAGTGTATATCGATACGTGTGGCGCTATCCGCCTGGATAGTAAAAATAATAATAATAATAATCTAAAATAAAAAAAATAAAAAAAGCTAAAAACGTTTGCAAAAAAAAAAAAAAAAAAGAGCGAGAGAATGCTTTAAGTAAATGTTGCGGCACTATAAATATGGAGATAAAAATGTTTTAAACAATCTTCATGTATATATTATGCGGTGTGTTAAATCAAAAAGATGAACGCTTTTAGATGCGTATAATAAGACTATTAAAATAAAAACTTAAAGATTTCTTTTATGTCTTAAATCTGCAAACACTGCAACATAATCCGAACATCTCGCACTTACGTTAGCATGTTTTACGAAGTGATTATATTACCGCATTTGCGAATATTTCCTTTGTAATAAATACAGCGGGGCCTTCTACGGTAGTCAATTACAGCAGAGCAAATGTAGCCACACACACACACACACACACAGAAGCAAATAGCCACTTGGGCACGTAAAAGCAAGGCGTTGGGATAATCTCGTATCAGAATGTTAATGCTTTATTTTACATTATTTAGGGCTTATTTCATATTTAATGGATGCACTTCATTGTTTTCTAGCTGCTGTTACGACCAATGGTTGGCATTTAACACTTTAAAACGAATAAGCTATATTCAGTTGTATTTACGATTACACCTTTTTAAATTAGATTAAATTTGTCCTTCTGTTGTCTATGTCACTTAAAATTCCCGTACATTCCTATTTTAGGAAATTACTAGCTGTTTAGAGCTAGTGGAGCGAGGGCAGCAGAGTGCCCTCCCATGATGAGTCCTCGAAATACTTGGAGGTGTCACATAATAATAATAATAATAACTGCAATTGCTTCTTCTCCTTTTACGATCTTTTACGATCTCCGTATGTGATACCGATGTACAGGGTTCGAACGGGGGTCCCTTTTTCAACCAAAGGGCTGTTTCACATTATATGCGTCCCAAGATTATATATGCGTGATTCTGCGATTTTGAAAAAAAAAAAATAATAATAATAAACCCAGGTAGTTTAATATCACCATACTATTTGGGAAATGCAATACTAGCTACGTAAATTCCAACCTACTTATTTCTTTAGATATCCCCCCCCCCCCACAAATCTTATTTGTGTGTGTGGGGGGGGGGGGATATCTATTAATTTAGCAACCGCTGTGAAGTTTTTCAAATATTTTGTCTCCATTTCCTTTATTTGTTTAGTTAGTTTCTTTATTTTTTAGTTTTACTATTTATTTTTTTTTTAATTTGAACTTTTTTTATTAATATACATTTTTGTTTTTACTCCTGTTCCTTGTCTCCGTCCTTTTCTATTAGATTAACAAAATCAGCTTTTGGAATTGACGTATATATATATTATCATCCATTAAAAAAAAAGATTTCTAGTTAAGTTAATTCAGTTCATCCAAAAATATTATTTGTTTTCGTTAAACGATCTTCTATTCATTCGTCATAAGTAATGGGTGTATAAATGACAACAAAAGTGTATTAAGTTAGACTAATAACATTCATTAGTCAAGTGATAATATGCTTTATTTTCACAACGAATTTGATACACATATCACGACAGTTGTGAATCAGTCTTAAAAGATTAAACAATCACTTCCAGTCTTCAAAAACAATTCAAACTCTTCTTTTTTCTTCGTTTTAGCAGTTGCTTAACGGACAATCAGGAAACTCCATTTTTCGTGGATCACAAATTTGCAGCAAGTCTGTAACATCTGCCTATTGTGCATGTACTGAAGAGGTTTAGTGGGAGGAAAAACCTGAGTTCCCAGGAGGAAAAACCCTGCTACCACCATCTGAGCCAACTCAGCCTTAGTTGAAAGCACTCCAGGAAATGGTCCTCCCATTCTTGATGGAATTCAATCAAAGTTCTTCCAACAAAGGGGTGCTTATCCTTTCCAGTACATCACGCGAGTTATCTTTGGGTTTGTAGTACAGCATCTCCAGCTATGGTAAGAAAAAACACTTCCCTATAGCGTTGGCCAGGGGTTGACGATAATCGATTCTCCATGTCATCCTTTGTTTCCGTCTTAATCTCCAGTTTCATCTGACTATCCATTCGACGGAAACCTAAAGGAGAAAAAGAAATTCCGATTATTCAACCAGATCCCTCAGATGGAGATTACCCATACGGAAGGACACCAGTACAAAACAGTCAGTGCACCGTTTCCTCCCCCTCCTAACGGGCAAATATCTGCCGCACTCGTGTCCCCATCACACATCCTCAGGATCCGGTTATTCTGCCTCATTTTTCGCCCACCCCCCAGGCTTTTCCTTACGCCCATACCATCACTACACCCTTGATGAGCTTTCTGTGTGATGGATGCGCCAGGTTTCAACTACGCAACACCCTGTGTAGGAATAATGGTGTGCTTCCTCCAAATCCTCCTCGCATTCATTACTCTCTACATCAGTGTGCTGCTCAGTTTAAAATCCAACACACTCATCGTTCATCTCTAATCCTAAAATACTTACGTGACACCAACACACATGAAAATGAAAACCTGCGTCCCAGATTGGTAATTCAAAATCCTATTTATTCAATCGGAGTCTTCTTTAGTCTAACCCTTGACATCTCATAGATATATATGACCTATGATTAAGTGGTAATAGTGCTGCTGATTTAACATTTTTACGGATGAGAGGACTTGAAAAGTTGACTTCTGATAAGCGCTATTCTGTATGTAACTTCAACAGATTACTACTCACCGAATGATGCAACAATCAAAAAAGACATGGACAATGAAAAAGGAAACTACTGTTTGCAAAAATCGTTTCATAGTTTCAATAATACTCCAGTATTGTATTCAACAATGCACCAGTATGATTTGCTTTAGCCTAGAACCTGGCTTTGAAAAATTCGTAACTGCAAACCAGGATGTTTTTTTTTATTATTCTTTTTAAGAATAAAAAGAATAATAATTATAAACTCCAACAAAATGTACAAGCTCGTCCAGAGAATGCTTTGACAAACATCTTCACGGTGAGTGTTTCCTTCTAGTAATGAAATAGTGACTGCTTCCATCTTAATGATATTTTAGTGACGTTTCCTGAGAGTACATTGCACTCTTTTTTGCAGTTAACAAATTTTACACTAAACTGCACCACACCACATATACATTTCCACAATCAGTTTAAAAAAAAATTATAAATCAAAAACAGTATCTGATATTTTGCTTTCTTTTACATTTTTAAACTAAATTACGAACTTTTTTTAAATGGTTTCATTAATTCCTAATAAAATTTTAATAATCGTCTATATTATGGTACCATACTCATTTTGTTAAAATATAATAAATTGCAAACTTTTTTTTTGTTTATGATTAGTAAATTAAATTTATGAAAGGTCTCGAGCTGTTTTTCCCCGGATTCGAGACAAGAAAGGTTAAAAAAAAATTACTGGGAATACATAAACGCTTTCCAAAAGGCCAATTTGTTGCACATCTTTGCACAGAGTCCGTCAGTAGCCAGGTCGGAGAAACTCTTTAAGGCGAAATACTCGTACCAGGATTGCTGTTTAAGATATGGGGAATCTTGGAAAGCAGGAAAGCATTGAAGATGAGTTGGCAGCTCTTGAATGGGTGGATGCAAGGACTTTTTCTCTCGTAAACTTGGTTTTCCTCTCGCAACTAGGCAAAGCAATGAGGAGAATGGACGCACTTGACACACAATGTCAAAATTAATTGAAGTCCTTTTTGTTGACATTTGTTGTGATTTTAACAGTCCGAGACCTATCTTTTCATGCCGAACATCTCGTTTAGATGATGTCTTGTTTCACGTCTTCGCGTGACATATATTTAGTATTTCAGTAATTTCGGAGCCATTACTTCTGAGTTTTACAGAAACTTTAGGGGTGGATTTTCTGTTCCAAGTGTACCCCGCTCACTCCTACTAACACATAAAACTCCCACTTCGGACGGGTTGGTAAAATTTTATTGAAGAACGTAACTTTCTTCAATAAAGCCAACGCTGTTTAAACAACTTTGAGTGCGTCAAGCATGCAAGAACACTTTTCAAATCACCACCACACTACGCCGTTGCTTTATATAATCGTAGAATGTATACACTGTCGTGCCAAAAGTTATGGGACACCACCCGAATGCATGTCACTACCTAATATGCACATTTTGCGGGGAAGGAGATGATACTGTTCACCCGGCAGTCATTTAAACTTTTTTTTTATGTCCAACGGTGAGTGCATGGAAAGAGTTTACTGCGTTTCAGAGGGGATTAACATTAATAGTTTCATTTCATTCGGGAAAATGTTTGTACACGTTTTGCTGTACAAATCCACTGTCCAGGCTATTTTATCTACTGTCCAGGCTCATTCATAACAATGAATAAGATTTTTTTACACGTGTGGTAAACGCAATTTTAAAAACCACTTTAAGACAACATATAAGGGAAGTTCGAATTTCTTAAAATCAAAAATTATTAACATTAAATGTATATTTCGATTACTCTAACATGAGCATCGTTCAGGGAGAAGCAAAAAATTGGTTACAGCGTTCAAAATATTAACATAAGGATGAGAACAGTATGATTTTACTACCACGTGTCTCGGTCACAGCTGAGTGAACATCGGGAAACACTATTAAAATTTCATGGAACCAGATCTAGTTGTGTAATTCCGAATTAATTAATTAAAAATTATGAACAATTTATGGCGATTATTTCCCAAAACTTGAAGATAAGCATGCAGTCTGTTTGATTGAGATCAGGGCGATGACGTAATGTTTCTCACGTTTCAAGGAATAGACGACCGAAATTGAATATACCACAATGCATTTTTGTCTAATTCCATCCAACGAACTGTAGGCAAACAGTTTATTTTGCCATTTGAAGTATTCTGCACCGATGGTAAATTTAAACAATGTAACTACGTCATCAGGAAAATAATGTACAAAAATTTAGATTCAAAATGTGGAAGGTGTACAAATATGATGTCTCTCATGTTTTGAATGTTGTAACCAAAGCTTTTCCCTGAATGATGTTGTTATAGTGAGCAACATATATATAATATGGGTTGTCAATAAATTTTAATTTCCTTACATGTGTTAAACCGTTTTTTTTTTTTTTCAAAGTATTATTCTGCATTCGTAGGTTAAATATTTTGCTTATAGCGCGCCTTTTTGTTGACATCAGAGGCCGATATTGATCACTATGGAAACTCATGCTTTGCACTCAGTCTACTGGCACCATTTAAAAAAAAAATCGGGACAGACGTTCTGAAACTTCTGTCTGAAAAGTGAACAGCAAGTCATGTTATTTTGTCATGTGACTACCTAGACCTAATTAACTGTCACTTCCAACTGTTACAAAAGCTTAGAAAGGTGATGGAACGCTGATGATTTTTACTCAACTTTCTTTGAGTCTATACGCTTCATTTTTAGAAGAAAAAAAAAGCAATATTCCCATATACGTACGAAGGCTGATCCAAAATTTCTTAGTCTCATTCACGATACAATAAAAATATGTAAAAGTTAATGATTGTACTTGAGAATATAACGCCAAAATGTTGACCCGTTTAGCTTCTGTTTTACAGGCAGTTTCTTTGTTCTTTTTAATTTAGGAAATGAGAAAAATCAGGCGAATGGGAAATATGAGAAACACTTCGAATCCTAGTGATTACTGCTGTTACAAAAGATTACTTCTGTTGTGACATCTGACGTTATGACATCAAACAACAATAATAAACTGCGTATATTATTGTTGTTTGGTCTTTGTATAAATCAGTAATGGTTACAATATCTTCGTCGTCATCATTCAGTAAATTATCGTGGTATTGTCTAAAATCTTTTGGCTACTGAAGCTGCGGAACTGTATGACTCAGAGTGAAAAGGTATTCACATAAAAAAAAAAATTGTTTTTGTGGTTTCCTGGTATGTATTTGATTAGACCAAAATTATTCGAATGTTATCCTTTTGATAACACTGGAATCATTAAGAGGGCTACTTTTTTTTTTTCTCATTGTCTTAATATGCATGCGTAGTGTTGTTTCCGCAACAGGTTGTTTCAACAACCTGTTGTGGAAACAGTTGTCATTCACATGGTTTCAGTTGAAATTATTTCAAATACATCAAATACAGATACATCGGAAATCTCCATTTATTCCGCTGATGATCAACCTAACTTTTCTTGCCCTGCTGCGAGAATTTTTATAATAAAAGTTGAGTAAACAGCAAATTCTTTAATCTTATTCTTCTTACTGCTTGGTTTCTTCCTTTTTTTTGTATCTTTTCGTTTGCATTATCTTCAACGTCAATGACGTACTCACTTGGCTGAAATTTACATTTTTCCATCCGCGTTTTTTCATTTCGTTATATTTCGTGCAATGTTTGTGACCAAGTGAAATATTCTGAAACAATTGCGCTGTATTTCAGTTGACAAAAAATAGACAATGTCAAATAGAATAATTTTTTTTATGAAGAACAAAAGTAATTAATAATGAATAGTTTTATAAATGTGATTGATTTTAGATGATGCTCATTTAGTTTAGCCTAAAGGTAGCTAAAACCGTGATATCTGTTGTGCATTATTAATAGACTGCACGTGTTCTAAAAGCGGGAACGATATTCAGATGTCTGTGGATTTTGGAGAATGCGATCATGATAGTATTCTGTGGAGCCATCTCAGCTTACTTTCTTCCTATAATGAAGTATACTAGTCCACCAAAAGTTACTGTGCGCATGCGGACATAAATAAATCATTATATATTATAATAACAAAATTTAAATTAATAAGGTGCCGCCTTTGGCATTTTTGTCTTTTGGAGGACTTTCTGCTAGAAAATTGGTTATATCAACGTTACGTTGATATTATCACAGGTACATTTTCAATGGCGTCACTGACACAAGTGCGGTGTCAAGTCTTACAGTGGTAACGAGTGCACTGCGAATTTTGCTTTGTATAAGTGCGCGATGCGGCAAAATAGGTGCGACATTTTATAATTCTATTGGTCAATTATTTGTTATGGCGCTGCAATAGAAATTGTGAATTGACATTTGAAAAAAAAAATCATAACTAGATTTCTTTCATCTGTGAATGAAATTAGATGATTTATTTTTCTTTTCAAATAAAGTCTTGCTTCGATGAGTTGAATTCAGGGAAAACGAAACCAACGCTGTCTTCCAGGCGATTGAGTTAGCAACTGGAGCATGCCGTAGAGATAAACGTGCGACTTCGCTTACCGATCCAAGCAGAGTTCAACTCATTTACCTTCACAAATACGTCGCTGAAAGGGGCAAGAAAAACAATCTCAGATCGTCACACAGACAACTAAATTTTTTTTTCTGTGTAATTTAATTTTAAATTTGTTAAAAAATTCGAAATTCAGAACTCAATTTTTACATAGCTTAGTTTAAGTGCTGTGTCCTTGAAAAGTACCTTATTTCTATGTCATAGAAGAATCGTATCTTCTGAGCTAAAATAACTGATCCAGCTGTTGGCGAATCGAGCACTAGATCCACTGTGTAGCCAAGTTTACGATTAAAAATCTCAGAGAACGTTTCTATTCCATCATAAAGTTTCCACCGATATAAAACATGAACCGAAGGTCTCTATTGGATTTCGCTCTTTTACAAGAAACCCTGGAACGCATCAGACATCGCTCGGGGGATGATTTGTAGTAGTGGAAGGAGGAGGGGGGGGGGGCTGAGTCGCCAATAATATTCGTCGTCCCGTACTTGCGGCACGTATGCTAAGAAATGAAATTACGTCTCTCAGCGCTCATATCAACTTACAACGTGTGTCGCCGATGCTCGCGAGAACGTCTTCCTGATCTCATGCAATCATGTTAACCCTTCACTTAACGGTATTGACTGAAAGAGGAATGCTTTTCGGTTTATTAACCTCGGCATGACCCTAACCGTAGCCAAAGGAACTCATAAAATCAAAGTTTCTCATGCAGGCTCTTGTACTGGGCAATACGATCGCCTGCTTCCACGAAATCTTCAGAACCTTCTGGATGTCTGTAGGTTCGTTTTAAAGTGCAGTTGTTGACTTAAAGGAAAAACCCTTCTTATGGCTTTGGATAAATGACGTTAGCTTCCTCACGTTTCATTCACTCCTGTCATTGTGAATTATAAGAATGGCATAAGAAAGCTTCCGTATAAATTTATCACACTGATATCCAGTGTGGCTCTAACACTATTTCTATCGGTAGAGAAAACAACAAAAAAGGATATGTGGACCTGTAAAATATTAATAAATCCAGAGCCTTAAATATTGTTCACCTTCCGTATAGTTACTAATAAAGGCAATTACCGGCAGGAACGTTTTTTTTTATATTTCATTAAAAAGTTTTAATAGAATAGACAAACTCCAGTTAGAAGTAAAATAGTTAATAAAATAATAGAACAGATAAACAATTTCAGTTATCTTGGATGTGAAATATCATGAAGGAGAAAAAGACATAAAATTAAAAATCAAACTTTTTACAGATTATAGGCCTGATAAATAGAACATTCAACCCAAATATTGTACAAAAAGAAACAAGCTTCAAAATATACAATACTTTAGCAGTGCCCACATTATTATATGGCAGTGAAATTTGGACAATAAACAAACAAGATAAATAAAGAATAAAAACAAGTGAAATGAGATTTATGAGAAGCACTGCAAAATACACATTATTAGACCAAAAAAGGAATAAAGACGTTTTAAAAGAACTAAAAACAAAATCAATAGAAGAAATACTAAACAATTATAAACAAAAATGGATAGAACATGTAAACCGAATGGCCAACACTTGATATCCTAAACAAATACTAAAATATAAGCCAATTGGAAAGAGGAGGCAGGGTAGACTTCAAAAAAGGATATTGGATGGATAATGAGACCGGAACAGACCAATACGGTCTATACCCGTAACTAGCATTATGACGATGATAATCGAATAAAAATCTTTTCATAAACAGTAGAATGGCATTTTGCTAGAACCACCATGTCCCCATGGCAACAGTAGATTCTGTTAACCACGCAGCGAATGATGTTTATGTTTGTGTTTGTTTAATTTCGTAATGTATTAAATATAATTCGATAATCATCTCATCATCATCAAATGATAAATAAACAAAAAAAAAAACGTCTTTATCTCCAAATATAAACCCGGAAATAATCTTTAGAGTAAGAAATTGTAAACCTACTTTAAACAATAAGTTATTATTTATTGTTGTTATTACTAGTGTAATATTGATAATATCAGTGGCTACAAATTCTTGGTGAGAAATCCATGCAAGAATCCTTATTAAGCCAAACGGACGGTTACATTATGAAATCTGTCACTTCTTAGAACAGATACTACAATTCAGTTTCAGCCACACGATTAGCGCCCTCTAACAGCGTCATAGCAATTATGCTCTTAAGTCTGTTAAGTATCAGAGAGATAGTCACTATAAAAAGAGATAATAGCATCAGCATGTAAATTTTCTGCTCCAGAAACACTCAAGAACATGTTAACAGAATACAAAAAAAAGATAAACTAATAATACGAATAGAAAAATAGAAACCAAGTAATAGAAAGTGAGAAAAATGCTGGAATGATGGACTATAATAAACTGCCGCAACAGGTGTAATATCTAATACAGAAGATTGAAGATGAAGAATGTATATGTTAGAATATGAATACTAGAAATTGAATATAGAATACTAAAGTAAGTTATATATTAAAGCGTTTTGCTTCCAAAATTTTTATAAACTAACAAATTTTGAAGATTATAATGATATTTAGCAATACACCTTTCTTTTATTGATTTAACTTTTATATTTCACTGACTCACGCGGAGAACTCAATTTTACTGAGATGGAGAAGGAATCCAATACCCATGGAGGGTAATGGATGGCAATGCTGTAGCTAATGAAGTTCTGACTGAGGCTCGGCTATTGCTGTTACCCTCCTGCCATGATCAGAGAGCCTTAATAGCTCAATAACACCTTATCCCTACACTGTCCTCTACAGATAACGGGGAAGATGAAAAGCATTCTTGCTTCGCCCCTTTAAGCCAGTCCTTATAAGGACTAAGGACCCAATTTTACTACAGCTAGGAAAACAAGAATACCTGTTTCTTCCTTCTCACTCCTACATAGCATGGGAAAGACTGTCAACAGCACTCAAGGATTATATTGGACCTGTTCCTCACATACGCACAAAAGAAGAAGTAGAAGCTGCAGTTACAAATCTCACACAACAAATTAATTCTGCTATAACGGTAGCTACCTCCTACAAATCTGCCCGCAAGCGAGATCGTTTGACTGAAGACATCATGAACTTGATCAGAGACAAAAACAGAGCTAGGAAAAGATTCCGTAACACGTGTGCACCACAAGATAAAACAGATTTAATGGGGCAGTAAGAGATGCACCCAAAGCTCATAGAGACCAAGCATGGGAAGAAAGGTTAGCCTCCATTTCACCTACTGATCACTCCATCTGGGGACTACTGAAAAATATCAGAAAGTAAAACAGATCCCTTTCCCCAATATTCTCTGACCAGGGCCTTGCTCACACAGATGTAGACAAAGCAGAAATTATAGCAAACAATTTGGAGGAGCAATGCAGGCCTTCGTATGAAAATCTTGATAAGATTACAGCAAGGTCAGACACTTACTGAAACTTCCTGACACCAGCACTGACCATATTGCGCCAACATCACCTGCTGAGATATATGACATTATTAAAAAATTAAAGAACAAAAAAGCTCCTGGGCCAGACGGCATTACTAATCGGGTGATCAAACTTCTGCCCCGAAAAGCAGTAGTGCACCTGACCATAATTATAAATGCAATCCTAAGTCTTCACTATTTTCTTCCACGTGGAAACTGGCTGATGTAATTCCTATACATAAGCCAGGCAAGGATCCTCAAAATTATCGTCCAATCAGTCTCATCTCCAATCTAGGCAAGATTGCGGAGAATCCTCGCACGTCTTCAAGCCTCAATAAATGAACTAGACATCCTTCCTAAAGAGCAGTTCGGCTTTCGGCAATACCACAGTACTACTCACCAAATCCACAGAATTGTGGATTTGGTGAGTAGTACTGTGGAATACACTACTACCAGCTACAACTGGCGTCAGTACACGGGAGCTGTTTTCCTTTACCTATCCAAAGCATTTGACAAAATATGGCACTTTGGATTGCTACATAAATTTATCTCAGCTGGTATCTCAATGTAATTGACACATTTAGTTAGTTCATATCTGCAAAACAGGACCATGCAAGTTACGATTAACGGCACTACCTCATCTCAGCGACCCATCTTGGCCGGAGTGCCACGGGGATCACTACTAGCTCCATTGTTGTTCTCTGTATACATGTATGATATCCCGCACAACCCAATGACATCCATCATGGCCCTGTATGCAGATGACACAGCATTATTAGTCAGATCTCTCCGACCACATTTCGTTACTAGAAAACTTCAAGAAAACCTTCTAAAATTAGAAAGATGGTTGTCCAAATGGAGACTGCAAATAAATCCCCTAAAACCTTCAGCTATTCTCTTCACAAAAAGGTCGATATCTCCTGTAGGAGACATCTTATTATTCAACACCAAAATTCCCTGGCAGACGGATACAAATTACTTAGGTGTTGGTTAAAAGTTAAAAAATTAACTTTTAACCAACCCATCAAGGCTACATGTACAAAGGCATCTAAAGCCATCGCTCAGATCTACCCCCTAATAAACAGAAGCAGCAAGCTAGACATCAGAATCAAACTGCTTTTATACCAGCTGACGATTCGTCCTATAGTTACTTATGCTTCTCCAGCCTGGAGCCACACCTCCACTACAAATATTATCAAATTGCAACGGGTTCAGAACAAATGCTTGAGAATGATCCTAAACGGCCCATGGTTCGTCAGAAATCATCAACTTCACCGAGATACAAATATTGCTTATATCTTCTCCTTCCTACAAACTTTAGCTGCAAAGTTCTTCCTAAAGACGTCCACTCATCTTAATGATCTAGTTCAGCAAGCTGTAGCCTATGGCCTACGGATACATTCAAACACAAAAGACCAAAAGCTATTTTAACTTCCTTCATTGATGTATAATCTCCATGCCCATTCTGGGCAAGCAAACTGCTCATAATATTTTCCCTCACTGTGACCGTAACAGACAACGGGGAATGTGAAAAGCTTTTCGCTTCACCCCTTAAGTCATAAATGTCAATTGTCATTTGATATTTTCTATCTGTGTAAGTTATTAGATCTCTGCGCCTGTGTGTGTAAATCTATGCATTTAGGATAATTAAAATGTTAAAAGCTGTTTAGTTAAGTTACATAAATAATTAAAAACTTATTTTTTCCTTATATGTAGGAAGATATGCTCTTTAGAACAGTTCAAATATCAAAAAACTGTTTAGGCATATAAAAAAACTTGCTCATCGCTTTGAAATTTTATCTTCATTTTGTAGAAAATTACTTTCTCTGACAGTATTTTTTTTTCAGTATTATCTGAATGACACCAGTGGGTTTGAAAGAAAGAAATAAAGCTAAGAAAATGCCAAAAATAATTTTTTTCCCTTTCAACGAAATTTAAAAAAAAATATATTTATGGCAAAAAAACAGTATTTCTTTCTAATCTTGTATTAAACTAATTGTTTGTGTTGCTAATTACTCTCCGAAAATATTGAATGTAAACAACTAAGGGCATGTTTATTGCTTATTCGTTTTTTTTTAAATAAATTACGCAGAACACTGTCAGCTTTAAAAAAAAAGAATTAGAAGTGCCTTCCCTCTTTCATCCCAGTCTTGATAATTTTTTTAAAAAAGTAATTTACCATCAGAATGTTCCTCAGTTGCTGCAAGTCCTTGGTGTGCTACCCGCTAAGTGATACAATGCATATCTTACGGCGAAGCCGACTCTTCTAAATGAAATTTGCCTCTGGGGGCCTTCTCTCTCATATTACGTCATCCAATTGTAAGAGAAAATGTTTACATATCGCACCTACTTTCTGGCGAAGGAATACTTATAAGAGGGCGAGGATTGGCAGAAGGGAGAAAAAAAAACGGGTAACATATTTCTTTTCTCCTCTATCTTCACCATCAATTTTTTTCTCCGAAAAAAAATTGGACTTTTTCTTCTGAGGATATGTTTGTTACTTATGTATTCAAAAGAATCAAATATGAGGCAGCTCTCATGCAAGAAAAGACCTACTGCTGAGAAAAGTCGATATGCCTCTTGTTCATATAAATAAGTACTGTTACACGATTTCTGCTTCAGGTGACTTATTCCTTTTCTCATCAAAGTGACATTTTTTGTTTCTTTTTTACGTACTTTTTGGCAAAAAAAATTCCTTCAAATCTATCCTTCGTCTCTTGAGAAAGTGACATGGCCCAGTATGCTTTAAGATTAACGTAAGAGTTGATCCTATCTCCACTCTTTGTAACCTGGTTATTTCCGGCCTGGAACCTGTCTGATATAGTGGTGCATGGATGAGGCATTTTCATATTTTTTTCATCCATTCACTGGCGATCTAACTTGGAAACCAACTACGTCTAAGTGCCTCAAGAAATGAGAGACGTGAAATTTACATGTCTTGCTTCGCATTTTAAAGTTTGTGTAAGGAAAGGCTTCTGCAATACTCAAAGTATATATGTTATACTTTAGGAATAGCTTTCTACATCTGCAAAATATACAAATGCGTGGAATTCGGAAAACTAACTTAATTGTGTTTCGTGTATTTGCTGGTTTGTTGAGTCTGTTGGCGTTCGCCTAGTTTAAAAAAAAAAATAAAAAATCGAAGTTTTCGCAGTTACCCGCTTTGATCCAGTTGACACAACACCTCCGTGTTGTAGTATTAATTCTTGACCACGCACAAATTCCTTTTATTTTTCATTAAACACAATCTAAAGAGTTTCTTTCAGATGAATATATCTCCATTACATTTCCTATCATTGCTTGTTTTAATTTCATTAAAATCGACAAACCATTACTTCAGGTACCAAAATGCGCAGTTTGAAAACAATAGTGAAATAATCTTATAAAAAAAGAGGGGAGGGATTTAAGTTTTTGGTATCCATTAGGCACTCATTTTGGCACATCGTTTTCTTTTTTTACAAATAAAACAGTTATATATCCATTAGGCATATTTAATAAAATTATAATATTAACTATTTATTACATATACAATTTATTATTTTGAGTTACAAACTTAAAATGAATTAAATTAAAAACAAACAAACAACTCTGGTTTATAATAAATGACTCCGCTAAAACGAAGAAAACCGCATAGCAGTGGAACAATGCGTGAATGTTGCACTTCTTGTCTGTGGTTATCGTTTTTGGAATGCAGGAAAATTCAAGTAATAGGACACATTTTATTTCTTATCATCTACTCGTTGTAATCTGAAGGATTTCAGAAGAACTCAAATACCGCTTTCAACCTAACGTATTTGAGATTTATATCTAGAAAGTAGTTTTTTTTGTGTGTGTGTGTGTGTGTGTGTGTGTGTGTGTGTGTGCAGGAACTAAGCTTAAATATCTGTTAATTTCTGTTCTTCTATCCATATTTATCCCTATATCTTTTGTTTCTTCCAGTCGTTTAGTAAATAATTATTTTCTGTCCGAAATACGGAGCATCGCAGTGCATACTGTAGAACCTGGAAAAGATATTATTATTTTACATGACACCTCCAGGGAGTCCAAGGACTCATAGAGGGAGGGCACCTACTCTACAACTCTCTGTCTCCACCACTCAAAATCCACCAACTACAACGAACCGCAACTACCATCATCATCTATACAAACGCTATCTGCTGCCCACCACTACTAGTATTTCCACAGACAATCACCAACATCCAATGCCCATGACGGGATTCGAACCCGCAACCTTTTGGCTGGAGAGCGGATACTCTAACCACTTGGCCAACCAGGCCCGCAAAATATATGGATATGGAATGCATCTGGAAAAGATATGGAAACATATATTTTCCAGATGCATAATTCGCTGGAATTATACGTAATAATATCAGATAATTAACAAAATAGAGGGCGTTGATATACTACAAGTGATATACCTACATTTTAATCTTCTAAGTTTACTCAGTTTTAAATATATGTTGACTGTATTATAAACTGCATGTTTAAACTACATGTTAACTGCATGTTCTCAGTCCCGACAGTCGATTGTGCGTGGGGCGTATAAAAGAAAAGTTGAGGTTGCCTCTATTTTTCTACCATTTACCGCCCCACGATTGTGCGTGTGGCGTGTAAATGGTAGTACCTGCATCATTTGCCTCAGTCATGTTACGCAGCACCAATTATGAATGACATGCGCGGTGCTTAAGTAAAGGTAGAAGAAAGGTAGCTATTCTGTGGCGTAAAACCCTTTCGCAAAACCAGAGAAGAAAATGGTTAAAAATCAAATAAATTATTTTAGGAAGGAATTTTAAGCACAAACAAAACATCTTACCTGCCATCTACCGATTTCGTACCACATTTTTTTTTAATGTTGTTGCCATTACTTTTCCTGCGCTTTTCGTATTTTGTCAGGTGCTAATCTTGCCTTTCTTTGCAATTAACTTCAGTGGGTATCCTTGCGGACTTTAAATTACCCTGGCATTTAAACTGTTTCAGTAGTGTTTCCTTCATACTAAAAGAAATAGCAACTTTCTTTCTGTCTCTACTATTTTTTTAAAATACTTATATGGTCTACTCATTTACATCATCTATATTATCTATTGTATTCGTATCATGTATGTTGCATTTACACTGCAGAAGTTTTTCGTTTTTATTTTATTTTATTTATTTATTTATTTTTGTAAAGTTTACGATTACTTTCAGAGATTAACGATAGAGGGAATTTATATTTGAAATGCACACATATTTTTAGTTACGCTTGTAAAAATTTTGAACTAAAGAAATATCTTCAGCTTTTATTCTTGCAAAAAAAATAATATCAGATAATTAACAAAATAGAGGGCGTTGATTACTACAAGTGAATATTTTAATTGTTACGTTTAAAAACATACCAAATTTTTATCTCACTCATTCCGTTCCTACCTTATCAATATCTTACAATATCAGTCAATAATTTACCTTTATCTTCGAATATGTACCGAAAGAAAAAGCAAACTTATTACAACATCAGTCAAAAATTAGTAAATAAATGAAATACTTAAATCAAAATCGATAAATAACGATGACAACTGGAACGAGTGATAGAAACTAACGTGATAGTGATCTTAGTTGCATCGGGTGCGTTTGGCAGCACGTCTCCCAGATGGACATTATTTCAATGGAGCAAGCCGCTTAAATGAGATATCTACTTTATTGTCCGTTCATTATCGGCGAGCGAATGCCTAATTTGTCCGGTTTCGTGAATTAGCTTGGCACTGAGCAATCTGCTGTGTCGTAGAGCTCCTGCCAGCACAGCTAAACATCTAACACAGGAGTAAATTACAAGAGATTATTACGTACTTCCGACAGGAAATGGTGGCCGCGATGGTAGAGGGCAATTAGAGGACGCCGATATGCCATAAAGTGGGACACACATACGATACGTTCAAGAAGAAAATTAACACGGTGACGATATAATTATACCGATAATAAAAATTAAGACAAAGAGAGTTGACAAATGATAACGTACTGAAAGCAAAACCAACCAAAATATGAGTTTTTTTTTTTTCTTTTCTTCAGGTTGTAACTTCGCTATCTTTGCTGTCATGTAACGGATGAAGGTAGCAAGAGTGGAGATATTATTAGACAAGGAATCATCTTGCAGGAAAACAAAATAAGATAGAAAACATCCAAAAGTTTTGTTTTTCTTTCCTGTAAGAGGGAATATCCCATTTGTGAAAACTCTGTTATCGAGGTTATGCCACTGTACTTCTTCATTACCTGTATGTTTATCTGATGAAGGATCAGGATGAGACATATGCATAATCTGAATCCTTGTACCTTTTTCTGGAAGAAGGTAAATTTATATTGCAGTTTTTTACGTTAGATTTCTGATTTCGATTTTAATACATTAGAATGTTGATTGAGTTTGCTCAAGGTTTCAATCTTTTTTTTTCTCTGTTTTTAATCTTATGTAATGACCAGCGGTTAGGTATTTTTAGTATATGAAATAAAAATGTGTTAAATTATTCACGGTAATAACAATAATTTAGGTCCAAGTAAATGTTATTTGCATCAAAGCCTATAAATTATTTATGTAATTACTACGCAAAAACTCCTTAGAAGTAGCTTAAATTTTTAATAAATGTTTCTGTGTCAAAGTACAAACGTTGGTTGACGTCAGCGACACATAAACTCAGCAGTAATTAAAAAAAAATAATAAAGACATTTTCCCCCCATGTTTTCTAAGATTTCACTTCAGTTCGCTCCATTTACTTCCGTTCGTAAGATACGTACGGAGCGAATTTATCCCGCAAGTATGCTACGGGATACCACGCAAATGTCTGCAATTAAATACCAGTGGGTATCATTGTCCTGCTGAGTACGAAATGGAATACTGCCTGTTTGTGTTTAATCTCATTTCCCCACACCACTTAAGAGTTTGCAAAAGTGTTGGTATTGCGTATAATCCGTTAACAAATGTAATTACCAAGTTAATTTCCTTCTAGCATCTCATGGTTGCTATTTCACTCATTGTGTTTGCACATTGAGAAGCGATTTAATTTTTTAATGTAATTTACTCCTTGACAATACCCAAAAATAGACTACAGAAGTACAAATGCTATAATGTTATAGTCTATTTAATATATGGTTGCCAAGTTTCTGGTATACGTGATCCTAATTAATGAGCGAGTCAAGAGTGTGATTGGGTCAGTGTTTTATTCATTCAGGTAGAGAAGGGGAGGGAGGGAAAGAGAGAGACAGAGAGAGAGAGAGTTCATCATAAAAAATTGCTTGATATTTGATGATGCTATGACAGACATGTTTTATAGACTATAGTGGATTTTTCGTCTCCTTTACCTCCCCGCAAAAATTATTTTTAGTTCACAGAAGACAAAGTTAATTGGAAGATGATGTGGAATATTATGAAGAAAAGTCACATTGACGATAATGATAGGAGAGTAATCAAATAGATATATGTAAGACAAATGGGATACATACGAACAAATAATAAGGAAGAAACCGTACGTATTAGATGTGGAGTAAGACAAGGATGCACACTATCATCCTTGTTCTTCAACGTATATATTGATTATTTAAATTAAGGGGATTTTAGATCCCACATTGTTTTAAAACCGAATAAGAAACTCAAAGATTGGAATCACAGAGTTTCATGCCGAATATAGTATAAAAAACTATAAAAGTATCGGCGATTACTAGCGTGAGCTGAATGCAAGTAGTCCTAGAACATAGTACAAACACGGGCAACTCGTTGCAAAGGTGGGGAAAGTTCTGATCACTATTCTTTGGTATTTTAATATCCCCTAATTTAATTAATGTTTATATCGCCGAAATGAAGCTTGTTGGCTCTTTATATTTAAGTAACTTAATGTGTGCACCTTTTTGGACAACTCGTGTAGCAGAGTATATAAGTTCTTTTCGCTATACCCTTTGGTATTAATTTTGGTCTAGCTACTCACTGATGAAGCCTCAAAAAAGGCTGAAACCAGTCTGGGTAGTGACCTCCCACCATAATGTAATAACAGCATACATTTTCTAGGAAATGTGTTTTTACATTATGGAAAATGCCAAGAATAGCGATCAGAACTTTACCACCTTTGGTACGAGTTGCCCGAGTTTGTACTACGTTCTACGACTACTTGCATTCAGCTCACGCTAGTATTCGCCGATACTTTATAGTTTTTTATACTATATTTGGCACGGAACTCTCTGATTCCAATCTTTGAGTTTCTTATTCGGTTTTAAAACAATGTGGGAACTTATATACTCTGCTAAACGAGTTTCGAAACAGGTGCACCCATTAAGTTACTTAAATATAAAGAGCCAACAGGCTTCATTTCGGCGATATAAACATTATTTAAATTACTTTATTAAATTAAATTAATTTAAATAATGTTTATATCGCCGAAATGAAGCTTGTTGGCTCTTTATATTTAAGTATATATTGAAAATGCTGTCAGAGAAGTTAAAGAAAAAACAAGCAGTGGCATAAAGATTGGTGGAGAGGAAATATTTTGCCTCAGATTTGCAGATGATATTGCATTCATAGCATACAGCAGAAGAAGACTAAAAAAGTTAATGAAAAAACAACAAACGAAATATTTAATAAATAACACATGAAGATAAATGTTTCAAAAACCAAAATTCTACTGGCAGGCAAGAAACCAAAGATCATGAAGAAAATGAAATTAAATGAGAAAGAGATAAAACAAGTAAAGAATTACAAGTACCTAGGGAGTACAATAAATGAGGAAGGAAGATCAAAAGAAGCCATAAAGATAAGAATAAGCATAGCAAAAAACCAATTCAATGGAAAAGGTATTAAAAGGAAACTTAAGTCTAGAACTAAGGAAAAAACTTCTAAAAACTTAAGTATATAGGTGGAGTATAGCACTTTATGGCCGCGAAACATGGACAATGGGAACAGGAGATATTAGAAGACTGGAGGCATTTGAAATGTGATGTTGGAGTTGAATGCAAAAGATAAAATGGACAGAAAAAATCTAATGAAGAAGTACGTAAGAAAGTAAATGAACCCAGAACATTAATTTGATAAAGACATTAATTTTGTTATTAATGTCTTTATCACTGATAAAGACATTAATAACAAAAAGAGACAGATGGATTGGACATATCTTAAAACATGAAGTCTGACGAGCAGAATAATGGAAGGCAAAATCAAAGGGAAAAGAGAAAGAGGAAGACCAAGGAAAAGATATTTTGATCAAATAAAGACATACTACGAAATAAAGAGGAAAGCAAACAGAAGAGAAGAATGGAAAGAAATGCTGCTGAGCTACTGATGCAATAGAAGAAGTTTACAGAACCGAAATTTTATCACCTGAATTTGCTCCAAGTGGTCATGAGATCATCCCCTACCTTACGACCTCTATAGGTATTCTCAGCTGTACGGTAAAATAAGAGAATGCAAGGGGGATAGTTAAAATGTCTTCTCTGTGCCGAAAATATAGAATTTAAATATATTAAAACATGTCACATTTCACTGCGTCCTTTTTTTTTTTTTTGTAGTCCAGACATTTTAGATCTCATCACAGAACTGATATCTGAATAGTCACTAAATATTTACAGTAGGTGCATTCAGGTTAAGCAAGTCTTCTGCATCATATTGATCTGTATTCAGAATATTTGTCTGAAGTTTCTCCGAGAGTTAATACGTGGATGTGATAGGCTGATAGCCATGAATTACATTGTTAACAATCTTTGCATCAGCGGATAAATATTTTGTAATACTTTTAACAGAGACCATCGCTTTGATTTCCACGTATGTCTTCCTTTTCACCGTAGCTATGGCAACTACTATTCGAAGTTACCATAGTTACTAAGGTTAATCTGGTATCATGGAATTGAGCGTTACGCTGAGTGAAGGCGTCTCATTATAATATAGTGAGATACTCTGCACATGCTCCTAATGAATTCTTCGAATTATCAGCTTACTGAGAAGACATGTATTGAAGTAATCTCCATGAGTAATTCTGACATCTGTTGGAGATTTGCATCCTCAGCTAAGAAGTAGCTATTCGAACTCTTATTCAGTGTAGATCTCTCTCTTGCCATGAAACATTGTTGTCACGGAGAGTATTGTTTCAGCCTTTCTCTTTACAACAATGTTTTGGTTTAAATGGTCTGCATACAAGATTACTTTATTATAAACAAAATATTTGTAATAATATAAAAATGTGATTTTCATGGTGTTTGTACTAAAATGTGGGTTTCATTAATTTTGGAAGATCAACTCGTCTCGGCAGTGCATTTGGGAGAATGACAGCGCGCTTTCTGGGTTCGATTCCTGTTAACTCGTTTAAACAGGTCTATCTAGAGTGGTTTTTATTTGGATTTAATTAAACTAACATTTTAATTAATTTCATTTTTATTTTACTAACAGGGATGACGTGTGATTTAAAAAAGGGATCCCTTACATGAATGTATTTTTTTGGGGGGGGGGGGGGAAGGCATCCAACTTATATCATTCCTTACGCTTTCTACCCCCAATCCAAATTCATCGTATTTATTTTGTCATATTGATGACACACACACACACACACACACACACACACACACACACACACACACACACACACACACACACACACACACACACACACACACACACACACTTTGCATTTAGCGTATTCCAATGACAGAAACAGCAATGGGTCATTTTTGCAATCAGAAAAGTGCTTTGATCACTGGACCAACTCCTACGTAATATTTAGCTAAAGTGAGCCACTGATATAGCAAATGAAATACCTGATGAGATTAAAAAGAGGTTGGAAACTATCGGGGTATATCGTTAAAATACGAAAGATAATTATTGCTTTTTATTCATTTATAATATAATTCGTTTATGACCTTCTACTGGTAAGGACTCCAGTAATGTATATAAGTCATAAAATTAGATTTATTTATGTTAAAGGTAAAAGTAAGCATTGTAGGAGAAAGGTGTAGGAGCTAAAAGCTTTCAAAACTTATAAGTATGATTCTATGCTAAATTACTTTTATGTATTGAATGTGACACACGTGATCGGCTTAGCAACGTTGCTACGACTTGCTTGTTTGGAATCCTTACTTATAACCCCATAAGAAACGGAATCAAATAATTCTAAAAAGTTCTTGGTAATAAACGAATAAAAAGCTTAGAAACTTGAAGAAACCTGATGAAAACTAATACGCTGACTGAAATATGTGATTACATAAAATGTACATTTTTGATGCTATCTTATTCTTTTATTTCATTTCGTATTAAGAAAGTTTTCAGTTAAATTATATTGCCTTTTGCGCATTGACCTACTCATTTGAAAACCTTTTACTTTTAATCTATATGTATAGTTCGTAAGCCTCCTCATAAAATCGCATATATTTCAAAGCTTTGATTACCCGGATGTCAGAAAAAAAAATTGCTTTGAAATAATAAAAATAAAAGCTTTGATTACCCGGATGTCAGAAAAAAAAAATTGCTTTGAAATAATAAAAATAAAAGCTTTGATTACCCGGATGTCAGAAAAAATAATCGCTTTCTGGAATTGCCAATAATTTGCAAATGTGCAACTGGAAATCGGATTCAATAATGAGGATGGAATTTAATGAATTGCGAATTAAGAAACTTTCCTTTCCAAAGCAGTCTTGCACTAGCGTTTCGGGGCTTTTTTTTTAGTGGTAATCCCATGCACGAGAGGTTGTTCAACCTATAGTTCATTAATACCATGGATGCGCAGAAGAATGAGGAGAGAGTGAAGTTTGACTTTGCATTTGAAGACGTGTAGATTGTATTCTTTAGGAAATCTACAAGGGGAGACCGTTTCAAAAGCCCGCATTAGAAGAAGAGAAAGAGATTCTGTGACTTAACTGCAAAAGGCTTGTTGAATAGCAGCGGCACGCTTTTTAACAAATTTAGAGCGATGAAGTAGAATCGCCAATGAAGTGATTGTGGAAACATTTGTAGAAAATTGCAGAATGTCTCTGGAGTGAGAGATGGGTCGCTGATAAACGTAATTACTCTCTTCTGTACCTGAGTCAGGTATTTTCAGGGAGTTCGTTCACCTCAAATGTGAAAATAACATTTGATAGCCGAAGGGCCGATAAAAAGATTCATATATCTTCGTAGGTAAAAGTAACACCTTGAAAGAAAGTAAAAAAAAAAAAAAAATTCTTTCTTGTGTTTTAACGACGTAAGCTTCTTAAGACCACTGCTGACCACTCGGCCATCCACTCCAACACAATGCTTACGTTGTTCCCAGATATCACAGCACGTTCGGTTCTTGCCAAAGCGGGTTTACACTAGAATGGCCAGAAAAAAAAATGATTTGGGGTCTTTATGAGTTCCTGTATTTTATTGTCGGAAATGACAAAACACCTGTGAGAAATCAGATGTATTTGTCATTTTGGACAGCTGTGCTTACTTTTCTAGCGTTTACTAATATTTCGGTGTCATTAAAATATGTAGGTTTTTTTTTTTTGTCTCCATGTTTAGTTACTTTTGCGCTAATTGCGAAGTGAAATTATTGCACACACTTTATTGAATCACGGTCCTCACGCTAATGGATATTTTTTGTTGTTGTTGTTTTTATTGCATCTGTCAGCAGCACATTAATGAACTGAGAACAGCACTGCTATTGATGGTGCTTGGCTACTGCCGCATTATTAGGCGCCCTAAATTACCTGTTGTAATGCTAGTTCGAAGAAGAATAGGGTTAATAAAAGTCTCTTGTTGGAGAAGACGGAGGTATTTAGACATAAAGGCTGTTATGTTAACTTTATATTTTTGCATGCATTAAAAATTCGAGATATGACAATGAGATCGTCATCTTTTAGATAATAAACGAAATATGAAGAATACTTGAAATAGTCTTGGTCGTTTTTTAAGATGGCATAAAAACAAGAAGTACCGGACTTTAAAAAACAAAACAAAACGAAATATAAAATTTTTAAAAGGCAAAACAATAAACGTGTGCTAAAGGAGAATAAGCCAGAAAGTTAAACAATTCAGCTGCTAACAATTAACTGTTCTTAAATCACGTGACATTTATTCATCTAGAGAGATGACGTGATTCATTGTTACAACTAACAAAGTAGACAAATTTACATTTGTGACTAACAGCAGCAAGTTGAAATCAACCTAAGGGAAAATAAAACATTCTGCGCGCTCATCTTTAAGCCATTTTTGGCCTAAGATCGTTAGAGAACGGCTGTAAAGTAGGTCACCGAAAGAGCACTTCTGCACTGTCTGTTTTTACTTCCATTAACACTTTACCCAGCCAGACTTTAGATTTTGATTTTGATAGCTAGCGGGGAGGAAGGGGAGGGGAGAAGAATTTTTTTTTTCTGGCGCGTAGTCGTTCCACTCCGTCTACTCTGTACTAATATGTCGTGTTTTAATCGACGATGCTAACAGTAAATCACCATCCATGACCATCGGCGATTGTGGCCACGCTAGCTGAGCTTACAAAAATAGCAACTGCAATAAATGAGAGAAACCAAAGCACTTTTGTCGGCAGTTTAAAATTTTGAAACTTGGGCGAATGAGGCTATTGAAGGAAGTGAAAAAAAAAAAATCGAAAATTAATTTAATGTTAAAAGCATGCATTTGATTAATTTTAGAATAAGCAAATGTGTTGTACCGAGAAATGCTTTTAATCATGCAGGAGCACACTGATAATTATAGCTTTCCTCTTTAATGATAAAAAAAAGTCGTTTAAACGGGTTGTTAAATGACTAGTCATAACACGTATCTAAAATGCCGGTCTTTTGTTATTGCATCTAAATATATATTATAATAATAGGGCTATGTATCGGATACACTATAATTATCTGTGTATTAGATACGCTGTAATGTTCAGTGGAGAAGCGCTGTGATTTGTGGTGAAGCCATTTAGTTTGTGAGTTGAGAACCTTTCAACACATTCTTGTATAAATTAAATTGTTTGATAGCTTCGTAATTTAATACTGATTTCTAGCTGGTGATATTTGGTTCGTAATGAAATAAAAAATAAGTGATTTACATCGGAAGCTACAGTGAATTTAAATTATCGCTAAAAATAGCCTGAACTTAATGGTTTTTTCCTTGTAAAAGAATCAGCCACATTGAAATAACTTTCAATGTGGCTGATTCACTATGTTTAATCTTTTGGCAAAATCAACAATGGTTTGTCATTATCCAGACGTTAAAATACTGAGAAAATTTCAACTATTCACTGTATTCAGAGAACATATGGAATACTGATATAAATAACTTACTAAGAAAAACTAACTATGGAACTGTGTTAAATCTGTATCGAAACAAGGTGATCTGGTGGCCGATATTAGCTCTTTTTACAAAGGACTGAAAGTGCAGCGCCCCCTGCCCATCGATGACATTTCTAAACATAGTAGTAATTCGAAGTGGAGGTGTTTTCATCAGGTGTTTATTGTCGGAAATGACAGTGTGACGAGAAACCTAAAAATAAAAAAAAAACATCAAGGATAATTTCCCTCGAAAGACAAAAATGAATGAATACGAGGGACGATCAGTGTTTGCAGAGAATGGCCACTGCGAACAGGTGAGCTAACAGGGTTAGTACTGATGATTTGAATAGAGACTCGTCATTTCTGTTTCATTGGGAACAGTAAGCCGGCATTGTCGACAGTACATAGCTCTGCACATGACCCATTTACAAACAGATTACAACGCACTAGTCAAATTTTCTTTTAATTCGCAATGGCTGTAGGATCAGACATTGGATATGATCACACGGCAATCAAGTACCGATCTCTCATGACCTAGGGAATCTTCTGTAAGAGAGGACAGGTCAATGCATTGTCTCTTGATTGGTTATGCAAACTGGGACACAGTTTCCAATGCTCCACGGGCTTGTGCAGTTTGATGGCACCACACTCTCCATACAGCAGGAAAAAAACAACTTAAGAATAATATATATGCCTCAAAGAGTCTCTTTCTGGGTTCGAATCCAGTCTAGGACGCGATAGAAACCATTAGAAAGGCTTAGCTGGTATCAGCCTAGTATGGCCTTAGCCTCTCTGCTGTGATTCCCATCGCAACTAATGTTTGCAACATCTCGTATGATGATACAATGACCGTAAGCCCCTTTTATGGGGAAGTACGGCACCATTCCCCCCCCCGTTTTTATCCGAGGTCGGGACCGATAAAGCTGATGAATCAGGCTTATGGCTGTCTTAGGTATTCCTGACTGTAATCCGTGTGTGTTCAAGGGGCCGGTTTGCCTTTTCTGGATGACGAAAAACCGAGTTTTCGGGTGAAAAAAAACCCTACCTCCCTATGAGACCGACTAAATCACCTTTAGTCGAAAGAGACCACATAAAGTTCCTCACGTCACGGAGGGGAATCGAACCCAGGTTTTTCCGACCAAGGGGCTTCGTTTATACCGACTGAGCTACGGAGGCTTTGATCAAAATGTTAGACATCCGCATGTTAAATAGAATGTGTCTGCAACAAGCAGCTAACGATACATGGATAGGTACTGCCTACAAATAGGTAGTGGATTGTCTTTGGAAGAAATTGACCTAAACTTAAGTGACTTCGAATGAGGAAAGTAGAAGACAGACAGACAGGAAGGTGAGAATATCTCAGAAACCATCGTTCTACTACGATGACAACATACAACTGTGTTTAGGAAATGTTCTGATAAACAGAAAACAAACTCAACATCAGCTGGAAGCAGCTAATTGATGCGAAAAACAGAACAACAACAATCAATAGGATTGTCTCGGAGATGTACTACAAATTGGCCAACTGACTGAAGTATACGCACGGACTGCGAAGAAATGTATCTGAACTCACAATAGGATATAATAGGACTGAACGTTCTATTCTTTGTCATAGCTTTAGCCTAAGCTATAAATCAGAAGAAAGAGAGAGAGAGAGAGAGAGGACAAAAGATATAGCAACAACAGACGAAACAGTTGATCGCCATGTTTAGTCATAACAATGCATGATATTGTGGTGTTGGTCAGAGCTTATTTTCCGGACTTCTTCAGGCCCCTCCTTGATAACAATATCTATTCCATATCCATGAAGTAGCCACAACCCACTCGTTAATAAATTTGTCATCTCATTATGTCGTTGGTAAAACGAGTTTCAGTGGGTGGGAGGAGGGGTTCTCCTCCTGTTGGACTAATCGATGTACCTGCGTATCGAAGCCTCTCGGTGATCCGTCATACTAATAAATTATTAGAAGCATCCTCGTATCCATTTTAAATTTAGTTCGGCCATTAAAAGGCTTTCGCTTCTAAAAGTGACGGATCGTTCCTCTGATTATTTGAATCTTGCATAAATTGAATACGAACGACAATATATTATGAATGTGCCTTTGAAAAAAAAAACCTTAATGAATTGGTTAATGAAGTGAATACGAAACTGCCATGTGATGCCGCTTTTCGAAATTTTTTCACAAAATTAGATAATTTGTAAACGAACAAGAAAAGTGAAATGTTTAAATCCTACATGACTAAGTTAGTCATGTAATTGTGTTTGAAATGCAGAACTTTAATTGTTGTTTTCATATTTATGAGAGTAAATGTATAATAATATAGATGAAATCAAGAATATAATATGTTTTCAAATATAATACACCATCCTTTCAAATAGAAAAACATTCTCTTCATTATATTTATGTATAGATAAATTAAAATATGAAAATACACCATTTTAATTTTTGTATCGTACAATATTACATGGTTATGACATTATTTCAAAGTAAAGATATAGTTGTCCTCCAAAATGTCAAATTGCAGTACAACCTGGATTCACTAGACGAATTTCCCTCTGACCACAACCCTATTCAGAAAGGACTGTCTCCCCCCCCCCCCTTCCACCGCTCATACCTTGGGAAAAATTATCCAATTTGCTCCCAGACTACTTTCGTCCTGTTCCTCATATCCTCATATTAGCTCCAAGGAAGAAATCGAATCTGCAGTCAATAATAAACTTACTCAACAAATCAATAAAGCCTAAACGACTACCAGAAGATATTATGAACTTAATCAGGGAATAAAACAAGGCAAGAAAGCTATACCTTAATACAAGGACTCCCCAAGATAAAAAGTTACTCAACAAATTAAATAGTGCAGTGAGAGATGTACTAAAAACCCACAAAAGCAAACTATGGGAAGATAAATTAGCTTCCATTTTCACCCGGTGATCAAACTGTTTGGAAACTGCTAAGAAATATCAAAAACAAAAATAAAACTCTTCCCCCTCTCAAATCGGATTTAGGCATTGTTCACTTAAATGCTGAAAAAGCCGAAACTATAGTTAAAAATTCAGAAAAGCAGTGCAGCCCTTCATATGATAACCTGAACTTCAATCATATTTATAAAATCTGCCGCCACGACAGATACGTCTAAAACGGTGTGATACCTGTACCAGTCAACTCACACCTACTTCTCCAGCCGAAATCTATGACATCATTACAGAATTTAAAGAATAAAAAAATTCCTGGACCTCATGGCATCCCTAATAAAGTTATTAAACTGCTACTCCGAAAGACCATCGTACATCTTACAACAATAATAAATGCCATGTTCAGATTCAAATACTTTCCCTCTGCATGGAAGTTGGCAGACGTGGTCCCTATTTATAAACCTGATAAGGACCCACAGCTGCCACAAATTTATCGTCCTATTAGTCTGATTTCCAATTTGGGCAAAATTGCTGAAAAAGTCATCCTTTCCAAAATTCAACTTTCTGTAAACAAGTTAAATATCCTTCCTACAGAACAATTTGGTTTTCGTAAATTCCACAGCAAGTCTCAACAAATCCAATCCATAGACTAATTGAATACATTACCACTAGATTCAACTGGCACCAAATACACCAGAGCAGTTTTTCTTGACTTAGAAAAGGCCTTCGATAAACAATGGCACTTTGGACTCCTATACAAGCTGATTTTAGCCGGCATTCCATTGGATTTGGTCCACCTCATAAAATCCTTTATTTCTGGAAGACGCATGCAAGTTAAACTAAATGGGACATTATTTACCCAGCGACGGATCATGGCTGGAGTGTCTCAAGGATCCTTCCTGGCGCCGATACTTTTTTCGATTTACATGGCGGACATCCCGCATAATCCGATGTTATCTATCATTGCCCTCTACGCCGACGATACAGCAATACTGGCCAGATCTCTTAAAACGCATCTTGTTACCAAGAAACTACAAGATAACCTGCTGAAATTGGAGCACTGGTTCTCCATTTGGAGATTGCAAGTAAACCCTTAAAAAAGCAGTGCCCTGCTATTCACTAAAAGTTCAATATCTCCTAAAGAAGACATCTTCCTATTTAACATCAAAATTCCCTGGAAAAGGGAAGCCAAATATCTCGGTGTACTGCTGGATATAAAACTAACCTTCAGACCGCATACAAAATCCTCATGTGCAAAGGCATCAGCGCTATCCTCTTATCAATAGGAACAGCAAACTAGATATTAAAATCAAATTGCTCCTCTACCAGTTTATGATTCGTCCCCTTATCACTTATGCGTACCCCGCCTGGAGCCATACTTCAAGTTCAAATATCCTTAAACTGCAGAGACTGCAAAACAAATGCTTACGCATGATTTTAAATGCACCATGGTACATTGGAAATGTTCAACTTCATGGAGACACAAATATCCCTTATATCTACTGTTTCCTGCAATCTCTAGCAGGAAAGTACTTCTCAAAATCTTCCTCACACCCAAATGAATTAGTTCAACAAGCAGCAAATTATGATGAATCGGATTTATGCAAATATAGAAGGCCTAATTCTAGTTACCTTTAAGGATCTATAACTTGCCCAACTCGATCAGAGCACGTAGCGTATAAAATTTCCCCCACATAACAACCTTATCAGATAGCAGGGATTATAAAAGTATTATGCTTCACCCTTATAGATAGTAACGTTTTCAAAGTAAAACCAGTTACACAAAGTTAACTGTTTTCAGTGTACACAAACAACATTATTTAATGCACAAACTATGCATATTTTCAGCATTTTGTTTTTTGTATCTGGCATGGTTATGACATTATTTGTGTAACTGAATCCCCGTGTGGTTGCCGGGATAAGAATAGCACCAATGTAGCTCATGCATGTCGTACGAGGCGACTAAAATAGATACCCAGGGAGAGTCATGGATGGCAATACTGTAGCTAATGAAGTTCTAACTGAGGCTCGACTATTGCTGTTACCCTCTTGCCATGATCAGAGCTTTAATAGCTCAATAACACCTTATCCCTACACTGTCCTCTACAGATAACGGGGAAGATGAAAAGCATTCTTGCTTCGCCCCTTTAAGCCAGTCCTTATAAGGACTGTGTAATTGAAAACAGTTACACAAAGTTAATTGGTTTCAGTGTACACAAACATCATTAATTATTTAATGCACAAACGTTACACTACACAGGCCCTACATACACGCTTGAGTTTATATGATAAGGTGGAAAAGAAGAATATAATTTCTTGTTTACCGAATAACCAGGAGAGCTCATATTACTTTTCAGTGTTTTTTTTTAGGTCGCTTTTGAGCTAATTCCAATTTGAATCTATTACAATCTCTTTGAGTAACTCGAAAATTCCCCTTAGACAAATCGATCTTACTACCAATGCAGTTTGTAGACACGTTTCATACAACATTGCATCTACGTAATTAAATAAAAAAATAGCAAAAACGAAGTAGCTGATCCACTATTGAACATTTTAAAAGTGGAATAGAAGAGTATTTTTCCGAGAGAAGCGAGTTCGCGTAGCAACATTTCATGCAATTTTCTTAAGAAAGATGTTATTTCAAAGTTTCATTCTGTCACATTCAATATACGAAACTGCGGTGCTGTGTTTTCCTTTATGGATTATAGACCACGATCAGAAGTTTACGCAAGGGAAACTTGTTAAACCAGCTCTTTTCAGATATTGTCCTCAATTTTCATCATTAGATTTTGTTACTACCAAAATTCATTCCGAAAAGAAGTTCGCAAAAGGTGGTAAATAAAACAGCACGCGATGTTTGAGAAAAGGTTTCGTTTCCATTATATATAACACGAATAAACATAAAACGGGTCACCAACGAAGTTAGGGGGCTTTCGTTTCTTCTATGAGGTTAAACAATGCAAAAGACTTGAGGCTTTTCTTCCTCTTCGATCCTTTTGCAGGATATTAAGCACAGTGTGTTTTCTTCATAAGATGAAGAAGTAAAACATGTTTCCGTTTCAAAACGTGATATTTATCTTTTTTTTTTTCTTTTTTACTCCAATTCATGATTTAAGATGCTGGAAGGTAGTGCATAATTTAGAAGCTTCTGAGACAAATTCGCCTCCTTCGAACAGCATAACAAAATGAAGAGTTAAAATACGACCTAAATTAAATAAAGAGTTGTAGAAGAATCATGTGCAGAAATGCGATGAGAAAGTACACCCATAAACTGCCAAATAAAAACCGTAGTCCAGTCACAGAAGCTGACGTTTCGTACATTTTTAGATCACGTAGTCTTGTCAAGCATGTTTGCTTGCCCATACCATTATAACAGGATTTGCATGTTTATGAGCTCTCTCTCTACGAACAGATTACCTTACCTCAGACGTATCGGCTGAAATTTCGATTTTTTATCCGGAGAGATGTTTAGATTGTGTTTACCGTGCTGAATTTAAGTCCGTTAATAAACATATTAAAACTTCCACAACTTTAACAGACAGCTGAACCGAAAGCCGAGAAATAAACTGCAATGGGAACGTCTTATATATGTCAGCCGTAAAATTAAAAACTAGTTTATCATGAGCTTTTTTTTTTAAATTTTTTATTTGGATTGGAAGCCAAATAGAGGAAATTGCTAAAATCCATTCGAGGCACGTGTCTTTGTCGAGCTACTTTGCCTACGGCAGATTACATCACTTCTAAAATGAACAGAGCGACAATAAAAAAGAACTTTTACATCAATAAAATGATATATTTAATTCATTAAATTCAGACTAATGGAACATGGAAAGCTTTAAAAGCTGGAAACACGATAATGCATTTTCAGTTCTTTCTCACTTTTTATTAACTGGTTATTATTTCTTTTTACAGCATGTTAAAATAGTAATTTCATTGTTTGCTTTTTAATTTCATTTCATTGTTGTTTTTTCAATCAAATAAAAAATGATTTGTATGGATTTATATAGCAATATTAATAAAGCTGTCGCGTGTTCTCTCGATTGTTACAAAAATTTAACCACAGTGTAATTTCATTGTTTGAAGTGCTTTCTTTTGTTACTTTGATATTTGTTAAATATTATTGAATATTATCATAAATATTAATGAATTCACAGCAGAAGAGAGATAGAAACTAATCAGGGAGTCCGATAGAGATGCAGCCTTTTAGGAACATTATTTAATATAGTAAAGAAAACGAAAACTATGGCATTCTGGCGTAAATATCCCATACGAATTGAAATAGTAATTGTAAACCAAACTCTAAAACGAATCTAACACACTTTTAATATTTAGGATGCGATGTAAAATTTGATACAGATAATGATGTAGATAATAAATTACACAGTTCCGTCTATGGTACTATAAGACAAAGAATAAAAGGCAAAATAATTAAAATTTTATAGTCAACAATATTATATGGTTCAGAAGGTTGGATAGGAGAAAAAAGATGAGAATCGAGTACAAGCTGAATTGAAATTTCTTAGAGCAGTTAAAGTATGTACAAGAATAGATAGAATATGGAATTATGAAATAAAGAAGGAATTACAAATACATTCAGTAAATGATAAAATAGAAGAACGTCAAAAGAATTGGAGGGAATATGTACAACGACTGGAAGATGGGAAGCTACTAAAGGAAGTCATAAAATATAAACCTGACGGAGAAAGAGATATAAGAAGACCTAGGAAGAGAATGAAAATATGGTCGTTTGGATGCCGAAACAGGCATATCTTGAAAGAAGAAGAAAAATTTAGGAATTAAAGAGACCAATCATAGCTCATATCTTAGAGTTCTGAGGACAACACATTAAAACCAGTTAAACACTATCTCGTATTCTGATTTTCTTTAGTTGTTTCTCTCTTATTTCTTAACATACTTATTCACCTGGCTCCAAGTCATACTAACCTTACTTTATCTATTAATTATTACTGTATTTTTTATGTGGTTCTCACCCACGAAATGTTATTAGTAAACCTATAGTACATTTATACCGTAGGGGATAAGGATTTTCCCCATTTTTTATCAGTTATATTTGTAATTTTTTTATTTATTTTTACATAATGTAGAAACGGGGGGATTCGAACCCCCGACTTGTTGGTTGAAGAGTGAGTACGCTAGCCACTTGGCCAAACAAGCCGGTAAATTTAATTTTCCATTTGAAATGTTAGGCTTAACAGATGGGTTAGTTTCTTGGTTTGCTATTACATAAAATGAAGAGGCTACAAAAAAATTTATATTAAAAAGAGTATTTATATTCTGTGTCAGGAGCAGGGCCCTGTGAGAATATATATATATATTTGCATATTGGAACAGAACAATATCTGTTTGTTGTTTACACTGTTCTAGCTGCTTTCCTCCTCTTTACGTTGATTCCTAATAGTTTTTTTTTTTCTGCCTCTGGTGTCGGACGTTTATAATCATGATCGCATTCCTATCTGAGAGCGAGTTCACTATTCTATCGCCGCTTACGTTGATTTAATAATTTTTCGACTAATTACTCCCGCTATATAGACTATTATCGTCTTCATCTTTGTAGTTCTTTTCGTCTGCTTCTAATTTGTTCACCATCCTTCCGGGAATATTTGGCCGCCTTTTTTTGATATTTATTTTCTATGTTCGTTTCAAGACTTTTCCATGATTTCTGTTTCACCTTTAACACAAAACCCAACTTTATTCCATATCCAAGATTTTCGTTTGAGGTAAATATTTGCATCATGCAGCTGGCTGATATTGGAGATTTTTTTAAATTTATTATTTTTTTAACCAGTTACGGGCTTATTGACATCGTGAAGAATTCAGTCCTATTTGAGAAGTCCAAGCGAGAGAGGGAAAGAGAGAGAACGAAAAAAACTTGTTATTATCCAAGTCATCTAGGAATGCTCCCTTCACTCCAGAAGCGATTTGTCTCACTGATATATTCCGAGATGCTCTTTCTTTCGCAGAATGTATTTCTAGGATACAATGACGATTTTAAACTTAAAATTTCTCATTTTGAATTTTTTTTTTTTTTAAACGAGTTAAATCGAATCTGGAACCCTCTTTTCCAAGTCTGATAGGAATAAATAACTTGTTTTTTTTATATTATTTTTGATTCGCGTAGTTCTTTATTTCACCTGTAAACAGTGGCTTATTTAAGCGTGATGGGGACCCTCCTAATGAATTTGGTTTCGTAGATTGCCGCTACATGAAACTGCCTTTATTATCCATCCCACCTAAAATGAAGACTCGCCATTTAGAAGTGTCTGTCGTTAATTTCCCACCGGAAGGGAAGCCTGTCAGTATGTATGCAGTAGGTTAGGAATTTGCGTTATCACTTTTACAAAATCAGGTCACAAGAGATTTCTAGTTGTTTAAAGTACACGTACGGTGTCAATCGATAGATGGTCGGCCGTCTCTATCTCCTTTATTGTTATAGCCCAAGTTACCTTCGGACTCGACAAAACTATCAATTTTTCACATTTAGAGAAACCTGACACCGATATCTCTAGTCACGGCTGTCTAACTTCTTTCCTCTTCAGCCGTTCTGACACAAGTTGTGGAGATAATCCCTGTCATGATCGCTTTACATGTTCCTTTTGTCATTTTGGGCTCCTCCACCAACAGTTGCATTTAGTTGAGAATGGAATTTGTCTTCGGGCTTTCCTAAGGCTGTACTTTTTGCGCAGAAAGAACTTTCTTAAATAAAAGAATTGAGAAAACAGTTATTTTTCAGAAATCCATTGGAGTTTTAAAACGGTCTACGGATGAAACTGAGATATCCCTTGGACGACTTTTCGAAAAGCGGGAGCGGTGTTTGGTAAATCTTTTGATTCCTCCACGATTTTGTTTGATTTATCGAACTGTTAATTGTAGAAAAAGTTCCTAATCATGGGCGTCCGCAGAGGGGGACAAACGGGACACTCACCCCCTCCCGGGATCTACTTCTGAAAAAAAAAAAAATCCAAAATTAAATAATTAAATAAAAATTTATCGACGTAATTATTTATCTCCAAACTCCCCCCCCCCCCGGAAAATTTTTGCGGACGCCCATATTCCTAATTTTTTTATTCGTATTTGTGAGATAGGAAAGTTCCGTTAATATGAATCTTAAAGAATCCAACTACATCATTTCAGATTTACTGTGATAGAAAAAAAAAACTTATCTTTTGTTGTTATGGTAACATATCGTAATCTATTCTTGGTTGTTCGTCATACTAATATCCAGTATTAACTGACTGCTTTAATTTGAGATTAAGTGAAAATACATGGAATGTTATTTATTTCTTCTAAATTTTGATAAAATAGCTGCGATTGCCTCGTGATAATTTTCATGAAGCTAGATCATCAGCAGAATGAATTATATGTTCGATTCTGTTTATCAACAAGGGGAAATTTTAGGCGTTTTTTTTAATGTGATTCTGAGTTAGTCGGTGCAAGTAAGTAGATTCCATTTCAACTGGAAGAAATTCAGAATTGTAATGTATTGCATCATGTGTTGTATGACGCAATAGATTACAGTGCATTAATTCTGCATTGCGACGCGAAATAAATGCGCGCAGAATACACGATTACATGCATATATTATATTAGTTAGGATGATGAACACCAGATGGCAGCCTATTAAAAAGGGTTTTTATCAGTTACGGGAAACTGCTGTCGTATTATCTCTTGCCCATTAATAAGAACTCATTACTTGAATTGGAAAAAAAAATCATCGAAAATAAATTCTCAGACGTGAAACTGAGTTCTTTCCTCCCTTTTTTTTTCAAGGATTCAAGGGAATTTTCCCAGATGCGCAACGAGTCTAAGGAAAGGCATATTTGATATTTGTGTCTTTAACAGATGTTTTACAAAGGGAAAAAGTAATTCACGAAATTTTTTCATTCTTAGGAAACCACCCGTTTGTGATACAGAAGAAATATTTGAAATGAAGAATTCCGCTTTTTTTTTTTTCAAGAGAGATTTTGGTATTATGAGATGTGAACATTAAAGAAGTCTTTTCTTTATTACTTTGTTCGAATTTAGTAAAGGTCATTACACCGGGCTGACTCTGATTGGACAGTTATATTGTGCTGATTTTGAGGAGTTTATTTTAAGATTTCTTTCGTTTCAAACTTTCCACATTTTAACCTCCAATAGTGTAATAGAAAAAACTCAGTGCTCTGGTTTTAAATGCCGACACTCGCCACCTTTACTATTCAACACCCCAAGCAACATAATCACCTACTTAATAGTTAAAATTCCAATACAAAATAAGAATTTAAACTATTCAAATTCTTGACTAACTTTCGAAGAACGAAGCACAATGAAAAAAAAAGAAAAAAACTGCTCTTGCCATGGAAACGTGACGTCACAATTAGACGGTAACAAAGCAAACTGTTTTTTATATACAGAAACAATTCATACTTATCTGTAATATCTTTCAGAAATTTCTAACTTTATGCAAAGAACTCTCTTTATTCCACCTTGCGAATTGGGAGGGGGAGCTTTAATTTTATAAGCTTTGCGGCGAAAACATGGAATTAATAACGTTCCCTGAATAAACTACTAAAATAAAGATGTCAGATATCTTCCCTGAAGAGAAATAATTAGCGAACCGCTATAATCAGATTTAAACACGGTGTTTCACGTGAAGCCAGCATACACGCACTCATACACAGCCTGACAGTGTCGGTAAAGATAATGAAACTATTAAAATATAATGAAGTATCGATGTTGATTCCGCTTCTTTTTTTTTTTTTTATTTATTATTCAGTTTCTTTGTGCAGTGCTTTCAAACTTCCGATCCAGAAAAAAAAAAAAAAAAAAAAATTCCACGGGCTAATTTTATAAAACCCGAAATGTTGACAAATAACCCTTACATGCGGGTTTCGCTTATAAACTACGCTCCGCTTGTTACAAAAGCTGTCTTGTCTCGCTTGTTAGCAAACATCAAGAAAAGTGAAAGTCTTCGTATCCAATATATAATCATCTTCCAAGCGCTACTAATGGCAGCACAGTGAGATGAACCAGGTAAAGCGCTACTAGCGAAACAAATGAGATAATAAACAGATTTATTAAGCGAGAATCGCCATGTTATGTAAGCATGTTTGTGTGTTCAAAGATTAATATGCTTTTGGATACGGCGAGTCAAAGGAATGCTCGCCAAAAGATGTGACCTCTTTTAATCTCCCTCGTGAATGTTTCTTGGCATTGTGTGATGACACCGCATCTAAGGTTATTAATAAAGTTGTTTCAAAAGTCTCCGGTAAGTTGAAGTTGGTTCGATTGCTTGCATTCATTAAAAGTGGATTTAGTTGTTGGGATTTGATTTGAATTAATATTAGGAGTTATTGCTTTAAAGTGAGTCCTGAGTAGTACTTTGTTTCTGGGTAATTGTTAAGGTTTAGTCCCAATAAGTAATCACAGCTCCAGTACCAGACGAAAATTTAGAAAATCTGTCCTACCTGAAGAAATAAAAATGGCTATCCACCATATGAACAATGACCGATCACCAGGAATTGATGATCGATCAGATCTAAAATCTGATGAATTAAAAATGGGTGGGAAAGTGCTCTTTAAAGCTCTAGAAGAAAGGTTTACTCGATATATACAATTAAGGAAAGTACCTACTGAATGGAAAACATCAAAGACCATAATTCTGCATAAAAAATGTAATAAAGAAGACATCAGTAACTACAGACCTATCTGTCTATTAGCACACACATAAAATATTCGCCAGAATCATCCTAAACCGAATACAAACCTCCATCAATGAAAATAGCTGCAAAGAGCAGGCTGGTTTCAAAAAAGGCTTTTCAACAATAGATCACATTCAAACTATTACTCAGCTAACAGAAGATGCAGAGAATACCAGATAGCACTTTGTCTTCTTGTTATAGATTTTAAAAAGGCATTTGACACAGTTGAGCATAACGCAGTATTCCAAGCTTTAATAGAACAAGGCGTAGAAAAAGCATACATCCAACTCATAAAAGATATCTACAAAGAAAGCACAACACATATCACCCTTTTCAATCACCCGATTAAGCCCCAATAAGCCGTCTATGCTTGATTAAAAGTTTCTCAAATTTTTTAGGTAATAACAAAGACCAATAATCAAGGTTTCATTTACTGGACAGTTTTCAAGCAATGGCCTTCAAGCAGTTTAAAAGAAAAAAAAAACATTTTTCTTTTAAATTTATACAACCGGGCAACTGTTTTATACAATGACGTGTTATAGCTGTTTGATACTCAATACATATGGCAACTATTTCAAACAACGAATTGTTTAGCTGTTGATAACTCAACAGATAATAGCAACTATTTCAAACACTGAAGTCTTTTATCTATTGACACTCAACAGTATTATTAATAATATTAACAACGATTTTAAACAATGAAGTGTTCCATCTGTTGATACTTAACAAATATTGGAAAAGATTTTAAACAATGAAGTGTTTCAGCTATTGATAATTCAATAGATATTAGAAACTATTTTAAACAATAAATGTTTTATCTGTTGATTCTCAACAGATACTCAATAGATAAAGAGAAAAAACAATGAAGTGTTTCATCTGTTGATACTCAACAGATATTGGCAACGATTTTAAATAATGAAATGTTTCAGCTATTGATAACTCAATAGATGGCAACTCTTTTAAACAATGGGTTGGTCTACTAAGCTGACCAACAATAAGAATAGAACTAATACATAGTTGTTTTTACCAAATTCTATAATACATTTAGATGTTTAACAAACAGATGTGATGCTTTATCGTACGTACGATTTTTTAGTTTTCTACAGTTGCTTAGATTACAAATACTAATGTGCGATTATTGTTTTATATTGATCAGTTTAATTTTGACTTCGATCTCTTGGTGAGCGCGTGCTGTATGATTTCACAGAGATATTTGCTATTTTTTTTTCTCCTTCCAACCGTCCCTTCTCAACTTATTGCGGTTGTCTTTACTATGAATGATCGAACCACTACTTTGAGAGTAATGTACCCGCTCAGCTGCAAGTCTTTTGTTGACAGCAAAGAACTCACTCGCTTCATTTTCTCCAAGAAAATCTCTAGAAACTAGTGATAGAGTGGGTTCCATATCAGAGGGTTTATTTATTTATTTACTTATCATTTATTTATTTACTTACCCTCTCTATCTTAGGTAGGGTTTGATATTCTTTCTTTTTTTAGATTGATCTTATATATCATGTTTAGATAAATTATTTTATCTGTGTTTCAGGAGCCCCAGTTGGATGAATATACTTTGCTCCACTTATAAATCAAATAAAACATACGAACCGAAAAAGTATTTTTAATTTAAGCAAAAGCACTTATTTCCAGTTCTCTTTTTACAAATAAAAAGCATTGTAAGCACTCCATTTATGGAATTACATTGACTTTGATACTGCAGTCGTGGAGTTATTAATAAAGGTTTGCGTTGCGTTTGGATTATCACCGAGGTAACTATAACTACAGGAGCGTGTGTTTTTATCTGACATTATTATTATTATTATTATTATTATTATTATTATTATTATTATTATTACGTGACACCTCCAAGGAATCCAATGACTAATCGCGGTAGGAAACTCCACTCTACGCAACTCACCTTACAGATTACTTAATTCACCATCATTTCACCACCCACAGTCCATCAACTACAACTAAATCTACCTCCACTAATAGTACATTTTATCTGTAAATTGCGTGTGTTCTCTTGGCCCATTTGTCTCTATGCGGGATGAAAAAACCACGAGTTTCCGTGGGAGGGGGAAATGGTACCTCTGTATATGAGATCGGATAACTCTTTCTGTTGAAAACATCCCTATGATTCCTTTCGTCACCACGAGAATCGGACACAGGTTTTTCAATCAAAGGACACAGTGTCTGTCGTTCTAATTGCACTCATATCCATGTTGTATTTTTTTTAATTGCAGAAAGAAGAATAATCGGAACTTTCTGAAGGAAAAATCTTTGCATCTGGCTAGCAACCCAATATTTCTTGAGAAAGTTCCTCTCGACGTTGACGGAATTCGAACACAGGTATTTTTATCCAAGAGGCGCTAGTCAGATTAAGCTCTTCATGGATCCGTTTTATGGTGGAGAATCCCCCCCCCACAACGAGAAAGCCATTTTCTCAGTAATGTAATAGAAAAGTTTAGTTTATACTCTAATGTCTAGAGTCTAGGCGAAGGTAATGAAATGTTTCCATGACAACAGTAAGTTCCGTTGTTAGGAGAAAATATCAGTGTGAGGAATCTATTATTTTTTAAACATAAGAATAAAATTTTGTATGAAAAGTAGTTCTTCAGAATTATCCTGTATTTCCGAACTATTCTACCAATTTTAAAATGTGTTTATGTTGTCCATGGCTTTATTTTTACATTTAGAAGTGTGGACTTGCTTCAATGCTTACTATTCGTTTGTAATGACGTGAAAGAGAGACTCCTCTTTTTATACGGATCTTAGATGCTCCAATCTGAGCGCTTCCCTTTTGCTTGCTCTTAAAACCTCCCCTAGTCATTGCATAAAATATTCCATTTTTCCATTTTTTCAGTTATCTGAGTCGGAAAATGTATGATAGCTCATTGCTGCATAGATAGTGTCGGGGGAATTTTTTTTTTTTTTTTTTTTTTTTTGTCCGGAGCGATTTACGTTTTTGATTCCTGAAAGAAGAGACATTCGTAACAACAATGTTGGTATTGTCTGTTCTTGTACATTGGCTGAATATATCCATCAGAAGGTTTCCCATAAAGCTAAATCTCAAATGCAGTTGAACTATGTTTGTTTGAAACTACTAAAAGGAAGTTAGCTTTCAAATAGGCAGTTATTAATAACATTATCAAAATAGGATGCTTTTCTTTGTGGTTATAACAGCCGAGTTTAGCAGCTACACATAAAAGACTGGCTGAAAATGTACTAGTGTGTTTGCGCAGCTTTTAACAAATGACGTATGCTATCTTCGTACTTCATGCTATCATAAGAGCAGTTACTTAAATATATTTAATCAGTTAATTAATTCCCATCACTTTGAAATAGATTTCTTTTGAAGTCATGCGTTATAAATATGATAAGTGGGAGTTTCAATGTCCTACTAAACTGCGAAGGTGATATTTTTTCCGTGCCTTTTAATTACCACTTTGGAACAGTTCCAGACGGACTGTTTCCGGTGGAGTGTGCTATATTCTACTGTTTCGCCAGGAAATGAAGATATACTGAATGTACAGTTTAATACATCGGAATGAAACAACTTCCATTTGAAAGTTTTTCTTTCTTTTTTTTTTTTTTTAATTTTTTTTTTTTTAAGAAAGAACTTTTGTGCTTTGTGCTGTTTAATTTTACAGATGCCATAAGAGAATTGAAACAGTTTGGTACGCAGAAACTATTTATTTAACGGACTTACTGCATATAATTTATTTTATATAAGAAAAGTGTATTTCTTCATGTTTTTTGTGAAACCAGTGTAGAGGGAACAAAAGTGAAACCAGTGAAGATAAACAAAGGTTGATTTTGTTTGAGAAAACCTCCCCATATTGTTGTGTAGAGAATACAATTAAAGATATTGTTAGCAGGAATGAATAGTGTTTGTCATTGTTTAGATTATCATTGTTTAGTAGTGCTCGGTGGAATTAATCTGATTGTTGTTATGAACAAAACGTAACCACTAACGCTTTAGACTGAATAAATTCTACTTTATACAACAAAGAAGCTGTATTAATGAGGAAATATGCCAAACGTGCCACATAATACGTGCCCTAGAAGCAATTTAAATAACAAGTAATCCATATCGATAAACCTTCATTTGTTAATCGCCAAAGCTTCACGTAGTACGAAGGTAGTATATCACGTTTCTACTTACTACTTTCCTGCCAATGTTGGCATAGCAACGTAACGTTGGTCCGGTAGAGGGGGATTCCATCAGAATCAGAATAAAAATATTTCGCTGTCGTTACTACGGAATCTTAATAATGGGTGCAATTTTTCATCGTCGGAAACACATGTCTGTCTACCAGGAAGGAAGAAATACATATATTGGTTTAAGCTGCAGCCAGTAAAGTGACACCCAAGTTGGTATTCGTGATTCAATAAGGCTTTCGCCTTTGGTTTAAAGTGCACTTAACTTAAAACAATTTCAAATGATTTGCTCTTCAATCTTGTTTATTTTCTTTAACCTTACCGTGTTCGGCTCAAGAATTCTTATCTTATGTGTACAGAACAGGCGCGTTCTGTATGCACTGCGATCCTGGAGAGCCATCGGTTATAATGGGATGAGTTAGCTAATGTGTCACCAGAGACAGAAACATAAAGCAGCAAAGAAAAAGAAAAAAAAAGGGCAGTCGAAGAGTGGGGATACATTAACGGAAATTAAACGATGGCAGCGGAAACCAGAACTCGCAGGCATGAAACACGATAAGTGAAAGATAATCAGTGTGCAAGAAATGGCGGTAAACAGACCCAGGGACAAAGGACCGACTTTAACTGCCATTTCCAAAAGGATATTTATTCAGCTGCGTAGACCACGGAAGTGCTGAGTAGGCGACCAATGCGTCCCTTTAACCGACAACTGAGTCGGGTGTTCAATTCCTGCCGCTGCTGTTGTGGAAATGTTTTTGAGGTATTCTGTGGTTAGTTCTGAGTTAGTTGGTCGCTGGTTATACCATTGATTTTTTTTTAAAATGGGTTTGTTCCATTTATTTCAGGGATTCATTATTAGCTGCGATTGATTAACGTTAGGAAGGGTGTTGGAAATTCTCGATTGCATTCATCATCGGTATATTCTGAGAATCGACCACTGAAATACTTTATTCGGCCAAATAACGTTTGTCACAAACGACTAGTAATGTTGCAAGCGAGTAGCTTGGTTTGCTTCAGGGATGTGACGTAATGTTTCCATGACAACGAATTTATCTTTTTACCAACTGCGTGGTGAAATATGCTTTTAAATTTCTGGTTCGAGTTTAACTTCGTAATTTTTTTTTATTCTGTAAAAAGCATCCAATAATATCCAGAGAGGGTCTAATTTAATCGCAGTTGTATTCATTATTGTTTATTTTATTTTATTTTATATGTCTTAATGCAGAACGAATAATTTTTTCCCGGCAATTTTGAAGTTTCAAAGAGTAGTGCTAGTCAATTTTGAAATGGAATACTCACTGAAACTTTAAAATAATCGCCGAAAAAAAGATTTTTTTTTTCCGGCCAAGACATTTTCCCCATATAAATCTGTATGTCTGAATGAACAGATTTCTATAATTTTTTTCGTTGCTAAAATTTAAGGACGATGTTCAAAATCGGTTAGAATTAGAGGCAGTTTGAACTACCATTTTAAGAGTCTTATTAAAACAATAACCTGTTTTTGACTGCTTTGCAATTTTTCATTGTTGTCATCAGTTCAATGTAGCGCAACAGTTGTACAAAAACACCATTTGCTATAATTCCATCCTTACAACAATCGTGCAATTGTAGCATTCTTGCGTTGTAGTGTTGGATTTTTTTTTTTTCACATTTTTTTTTTTTTTTTGAATGAGACATAATAACTAGAAAATGTAATATTTCTCAGATCCACTTTGCAGACGAACTTATTCATTCCAGCCCCCAGTATATAACCCTCAGTTCATTATGAGTGAGTTAAGGGTGAGATAATCTTAAAACTTTGCTCTATAGACCAAATATAGTTTATTCCGAATTCTGTTACGCCAGATGGTGGTGTCACATCGGGCGTTGAAAAACATCTACAATTTTAAAGACCACAAGCGTCCATGTTACGGTAACATTTAAACAATAGCCTTTGGTAACAAAGGGCGTTCTTCCCATTAAAATTAGAGGAAGCGTGAATTTGCTGCTAAATAACCAATATCTGTATTTGTTTTGAATATATAGATGCTACCAAGGATAAAAAGAAGTGTAAATATGTTAGTACTAATAAATATTTGTTATCCCCGATTATTTTGTCAATTAATTGTAAAACTGGAGTCTAGATCCTTCCCTCTCACCGAGGTCGACCGACAACAGCTGTTTTGCAAAATAAAAACGACGGACGAATCAAGCATAAATTCCATCCATACTAAATATTTGAATTACAAAAGTACTAAAATAGGCATATTGTTATTTTTATGAACCCTGAGTTTGCTTTTCATTGTTGTTGTTTCAACAATGAAACTGAATCGCGTCTGCCTTCGTGAGTCACTCGGAATGAGAATGGCGTAAATTTGCTCATTCCAGAAATCCTTCCAATGATCAAATGAGCTTTTCAATGGCCACATTATTATATTCTCGTGCATACAACCACTTAGGACATTTCTACAAAAGTAAATGAAGATTAGTATGCAATAAACTTGATGTGTCCAGTGAATGACCGTTTTTCAAACAAATATTATCTTCTTCGAATTTTTTTTCTGTTGAAAAACTAGTTAATAGCAGAATCGGTTATATTCTTAATGTCTATCACCAGTTTTACTGTTTCTTTATTCTTTTTAACTTTTAAAATAACATTATGACTATAATAAATCACCATAAAGAGTGGTTAGGAGTAGACGAACCGTATAATATTAATTTATTTATTGCAGACGACAAAGGATTTCTTACAACTTATAATATTATAATATTAAACATAAACTAAATAGTTTATATTGACTTTAATATATGATTTAATATGTCATTTAATAATCATTTTATTAAATTATTATTAAATTTATTATTGAATTATTTAATAAACCATACTAATTCAATGTATCATACGGATTACTTGCACATCGAATCGATATGTAGTTTCTCCGGCGTATTTTTTGCTCGAGCGAATTAGATGTCAGTGAATTATGATTTGGACGAGGCAGAATTTTCATAGATTTTTTTATTATTTTTTTTTAATGGTTACTTATGTTACTCATTGAATATGAGTTGCGTAATGAATGGATGAAGCGCGGGCGGGGGGGTGGAAGAATTGTCATTAGTTAAATGTAACACAACAATTGTAACAAAAACACCGTTTGTTATAATTGCATCATTATAACAATCATGCAGTTGTAGCATTCTTGCGTTGTATTGTTGGATTTTTTTATTTTTTGCGGCAGTGTTTATGTAGTGAAGATCTGATAGAAATCAGATCTTCAGTACATGAAATAGATGAAGCAGAAGATAAACTCGTCATTTATTGGAAAGGATGAGTTCATCTTCTGCTTGTCTTTTATTAGAAATAAAATGGACAATGCAAAATACTCAGTGCATTTTTTTAGAAAGAAATAGACTGTCTAAAAATAAATCTAGAAGTGTATGCTACAGTAGATCATCATCTAACTATATTGACAATAAAAGCCAATCGAAAATTTAGAAATTTATTTTTGTGGCAGCTTGTAGGGGAGGGGGGATTAAACATTGACTTCAAGAACAGCATCTAAAGAAATGACCCCCTCGAGCGTAGAAAACAGACAGACAAACGACAGATTGACGAGGATTAGTTGGCTTATAGATTTTAGAAAAGAGATAAGAGGCAGGTGGGATGCGATTCCGGTCGCTAATTCTGCTAGCCGCACAAACTAACAGCTGTTTTTGTCTTATATGCCACATGACGTTCGATCAGGTTCGTGGTGAAGGAAAATAAACAGCGCACCCAGCTTTATTGGAAGTAAGAGACAGACAGGGCCATTTCTTCGAACATTAAGACTTAAGTTTTAGAGCCGACGCCGCACTTTTCCGCGTTTACAACAAATGGAGTTTTGGGTTTGGATTCGTCCATTACAATGCAATCGTTCGCTCTCCGTATGGATTACCTGGCTGCACTTTACGTCTTTACAACAGCTCCCGAAACTATTACCCGCCAGGCCGTAGACTAGATGCTTTTACGGGATCTGGGGGGGGGGGGAGTCGACAGTAGGATTTAAGATGAATTATCTTCATGATTTATGACCTTCGGTGATAATTTTGTAAAATTCTGAACTAGAATAAAATGAAATTTCAATGACATACTTCGTTGGGTTTCTTTCCGACTTACCAAGAACGAATGAGTCAGATATAGTCGCCTTGTATGTTCTCTCAGACCTTTTTTTTTTCTTCCCTCGAGTTTTATGCTAAGCCATTTGAATGCTGAACCCATCATCTAATTGCAGTCTGAGTGTGTTTGGATCCAAACTTAGAGATTCTTCTTACTGGGATATACCGCACACCTGCAATTTGCTCACTAAGTGTACTCGACTGGATATCGTCTCATCATTTTTGGAATCTACCACTATGTCACGTGTTAGTTCTGATTCTATCAATGAGTCAAACAGATACAGCTATATCGAGGGAGTGTCTACGTATGTGATCATACGTAGATTTTGACCTTAATGATTGTGAACACGGTATGATAATTGGCGCTACAATTGCCAGTGCATGAAAACTTCCTGCTTGGGTGTTTACGGAGGATTGTCTATGATATGCCGAGAATTCTTAAACAACTGGAAAATATCCAGTCAAGAAAAGTAAGTTGTTATCGGAAGCAAGTTGTTGATGTTAGAAGCTGAAGCAGAGTTTAAAGAATTATACAGCAGAAGATAACGTTACCGAGTTCATGAGAGAGGGTCGGTGACGGGATCTTCTCCGTTGGAAGGAACGTGCAGCAAGCAATCCTTGATGGGAAAAGACTCGAGTTGAATATTTCATAAAAGGACTTTTTCAATAGTAGACGTTCAACCGGTCTCATATCGTAGGCAGGGATTACCTCCCGAAGAATTCTGATTTTTTTTTTCTCAGCAAGTGACCCTGGAACATCAGGCCAACCTGACAGCTGTCAAAAAAAAAAAAAAAAAAAGGCTGCTACGAGTGGACACAGGAATCTGACATTGTCTACTTGAGAAGTGGGACCATACCCTAGTCGTGCTAGGGTATGGCGACACCAGTGCAGGCAGACGATGTGGTAGTGTGGGGACAAAGCGTATACTGACTATATTCCTAAAATCGGTAGGTCTCAATTTCATAACTACTTAAACACTAGAATCCCTTCATGTCCTCCTCCGTTTTACCCATCTAGTAACGTTACCCCAAGCAGGATAATACACCTTGTCACGAGCACAGATTGCACAGGAAACGTTCCAGGAATAAGAGGATGACTCAGTCAACAGATTTTAATCTATTTGAGTATCTGTGAGATACGGGAACGAACTATTCGCGACAGGGATCCGACAAAATCCAGTATGAGATGAATGCGGGTGCAGTCAGATTTGTAAGGACTAACATCCCTTATGGAATGCTGTCATCACTCAGAGGAATTCTTGCTCCGGGGATATGACTGGTCTGAGGGATAAAGGAGCTGGATACATGAGCAGAGTAGGACTGGTCCAGTCAGATAAAGGAACTGGATACACGAGCACTAAAATTAATTTCTTTTAATTCTGTTAGTCGCAGTTATTTCGTCGTACTGGTGGGATGTAGGTATGTTATATTTCTTCTTTATTGTGGTCCTGTGATCCGGTTTGCTGGTGGGAGAAATAAGACCACTAAAAATGTGAAATGCAGTTTGCAGAAAACAGAACCTTCTTTCAGTGCACGCGAGTTTCATTTTTTTTTATTTAGTTAGTTTTTTAATTTAAATTTCGAAATTTAAAATAAATAAAAACAAATGAACTATTTAATCGCGAAATAATTGACTTTTAAATGCATAATCTTAATTACGATTCAGAGGAAAATAAAGAAAACCACACTGGCAACTGTGTATGTCAGTGGTGTTCAACCTCTTTTACTACGCGAGCTACTTTTCTATAAAAGGTTATTCGGCGATCTACTCTCTTATATAGATCACGTTCCCCCCAACCTGATATCTGATTACGCACAAATAAACAACTAAAAAAAATACACAACTAAAAACTTTATTTGTGTATTTAAAAATTTATTTATCACTTTTAATTATTTTAATACAACAGATATTTTAATACGACAACAAAAAATATATATTGGAATAAAATATTTATTTCTCTATTTTGGAAAACCAAAATTAGAAAAAACAACAGATTGATTACAAACCCACAAGTCACACGAAATGCTGGTTGATTAAAAAAAAAGTTAATGTGAAATTTGGCATTGTTTGGACCTCGCAATATTTTCATAGTCAAGTTGATATGAAGAAGTGGTCAATCGCAGACAATCATCCAAATGATCATTTGTAATTTGGTTTCTTAATTGATTTTTTATGACGGTCATATTTGAAAAGCGGATTCTGACAAGTATGTCGATCCGAAACACGACAGAATTTTTCCCGCAATATCAGTTAATATTGGGAATTTTTCATGTGCCTACTTCCAAATGACTTCATTGTTTATTGATTTTAAATGTAAACTATTCTGAATGTTTATTACTCAAGTTCTACTTCAGCTTGGTTTATATCAAACAGCCCACTAATTTTATTTGAAATTTCTGTGCTGTTCAAGTTTTCTTGAAATGGATTATTGATAAAAGATACAATCATTTCAGTTTTATTCAAAAAAAAAATCAGCTAACGCCTTTTTATTCCCGTATGTACAGGGAGTAGGCGAGGCCGTTTTTAGCCCTATCTAACTTTTTGGAGACTGAGTGGGCAGTTCAATCTCCACTGGTACCCAATCAGAGATAGCTGGCCCAAGGCTATTACTAATTAAGTGAAGTACCACCATCTCGTGGTTCCTAACCCTAACACTCGTATTTAATGTCTGAAATAATGTGGGTTATACTGTTGATTTTCTTGAGTTTTACGGGACGAAAAACACGAGTTTCCGGAAGGTAAAAAAAAAACCTGCTTGCCCGTGCCAGAGATCGACTAACTCGGGAACCGGTCGAAAAAAAAAAAGGCTTAGAAAAATTTCGTCTAATCGCCGACTAGAGTCGAAACCAAATCTTCCTTCATGAGGCCAAGCGCCGTGTCGTGCAAACGACACATCCACTGATATTTTATTAACACTAAAGCATCTATGTACAATCAAAATAAATATATATACAACTATTTACAACATGTATATTTGTACATAGAATGCTTATTCTAATTGGCATTTTGATTTACATTTCTTGATATCTTAATAATAATATATTATATACAATTTATTTTCCCTTATTTTTAACATCATAATCTGCTCAGTGTCTGCTTCTTCCTACAGTCCTTTTTACATAAGCTTAGTAGTATTTTTCTTTTAATGTAACATAACTTTACTATCTATGGAATTCTGTATTATGAATTTAAGTTACCAGTCACACTTCTATTTCCATAAATTCCTTAAACCTATGTAAGGTTTGTTTTAAAATATACAACAATGGATTTTATATTGTTAACTAATCTGACAATATTCATATATAAATATACATATTTATACATGTATTTACACACACACACACACACACACACACACACACACACACACACACACACACACACACACACACACACACACACACACACACACACACACACCTATGCATAATACGTATTATAGGTAAAATAGTCATATTTTACCTATAAAAATATTATAGTTACCTGCGTATAATAGGTAAAATAGTCATATATGCATATGACTATTTTACCTATAATACGTATAATTATTCTTTCGGAGACACTTCTTTATTGACCTTTGTTATGTTTGACTTGACAATTTTACATTTGGACTGTAAACATTTTGGATTGTACATTATACATTTACAGTTTAGATTATACAGATATAGTTTGGATTATACATTATTAACTTATCATGAAGTGTTAAGCGCTATTTACATATACCATATTTATACATACACATGTAGTTATTTTATATCATAAATATTCTTAACATATAATTATTAAACTTGTTTTTGCAGTATATTATTACATGATTTATTGCTTCATTATTATCACTTTGAGATTGCAACTCTCTATGTACGTAGGTAGTGTTTGTTTTAACATAAAAGGAGAGGGTTGCATCCACTGAGCTACACAGGCTCAATAGCTTTATTCTTCAGTTTTATTAGAATTTTTAAATCTTGATTTAAATTAAGGGGATATATTTAAATCTTGAATTTATTTCTTCCTCAACTAATTCTATTTCACAAATATAAATTCTTTTAAATCATAGCGAAGCATTTCTTGATTTTGTTCAAAAAATATTAATAAATATGGGAGATGTCTAAATTCAAGGGCATTTATATTTTTTTTAAATAAAAGTAAGTATTGTTGGAAAGTTTTTATTGAACTTAACATGTCAATTAAATTTTTATCTTTACCTTGTAACTCTAAATTTAAATTGCTTAATTTCGTACAGAAATCTACTAAAAAATGATAAGTGTAACAACCAACTTTTATCACTCAACTGTGGATAAATATCTCATTTTTCATCAAGAAAAAAATTTATATCGTTAATTAATACAAGAAATCATTCTAAAAATTGACTTCTGCTGAGCCAGCGAACATTATTGTACAACAGAAGTTCCCTATCATCATCTGCCTGTAATTTAAATAACCGCCGTTGCAGGGCTTTTCCTCGAACAGAATTTACAATTTTAAATGTAATATCCAAAACAACTTTTGTGTTTAATCTTTTACTACACAGTACTTGTCGGTGAATAATACAGTGGTACGTTAAAAAATCTGGATATTTGTCATCGTTTTTACATTACGAAATGAAGCCTGCTTTATTACCTATCATTGCAGGAGCACCATCAGTAGTAATAGACAGAAGTTTAAAAAGCGGAAGTTTGTGTTGTTTCACAAATTCATCAAATGCTGAAAAAATGTCTTCTCCCCTAGTCCTTCCCAATAATGGTATAATTTTCAAAAGTTCTTCTTTACTTGAATAATCTTGAAATACCATGCGAATAAATACCATTAACTGAGCAATATCAGTGAAGTCGTTTGATTCATCAAATTGTAATGAAAACGCAACACACTGGTGAATGTCGGACATTAACCTGGCCTGGAAACTTTTCTCTGGCAATTGGAACTCTTCCTTTCGGCAATTTGAAACCTTGTCTGTGGCCTAGAAGTAGTCTCTCTAGCGACGTCTCGAACCGAGAAGCTCCTTTCTGGAAGCGGGGAACACCTCTCTCAACCAACGTGGATCCCGGCAGTTTCTCTGACGGCGACTCTCGTCCGGGCGGCCTCCTCTCTGACAGCAATTCTGGAACCGGAACACCTTCAGTCCCTTTTTATTAGGCCTCCTCTGAGACCTCGCATGAAGTTTGGCAATCCCCAAAGAATCGGTATGAGTCTTTCATCTTAAGTTTCAAGTTCGGCACGCCTTTTGTTCTCCTCCGCTTTCTTTTGATTGTAAGTTTGCCGGCCATCGGAAAGTTGTTTGAACTCTTTCTGACTGACTGCAGAGATGTTTACACTTAGAGCCAGCAAGCCTTTTTCATGCAAGTTTCAATTACAATCTTTCTAGTGCCGCGATGTACAGCTTTGGCGGCAAAAACATTGCCTTTGTTTTTAACACTCAAACATATTCTTATTAAAGCAGTATATACAGTTAGCTTCAAAAGAGTTGTTTACAAAAACATCTAATACAAACTATACCGAGACAAACAACGTTTATTTTTTTACAATATTCACATGGGACTTCACCTAAGTAAAAAATCGATGTAATGTGCTTTGGAATATTTAATATTTAAGCTGCAATCGAGTTTTTACAATTTGCTTATAATCGTATTCACTTGCTCGCTGTTTGACTTCCACTGATCCAAATTAATTAATTTACCCGGACTTATAAGAAAATTACTGATTTGACAATTTTAACGAAAAATAAATAAACAATAGCAATACACTTAAAGCGAATTTAAAAAAATACAAAATAATGATAAATAAAATATTATGTTTTCAGTTTTAATTAAATTTGTAAGTAAGGAGGAATACACAAGAGATCGACCAAAAATCGCTTCGCGATCGATCGCGGATTGAACACCCCTGATGTATGGTATCCTGAAGACGTTCCTCATTTTTTTTTCTCCTAACAATTTTATCACTTCGTGTATGTAACTTTCACTGATTAAGGCAAGAAGCAGATACTTTTTAAGAGTATTTTAAAAGCGGATTCATGAACTGTGTAACCTTTTGAAAGTTAATTGTTGCCTTATACATTATTGACGTCGTTATTGTTATCCAAACAATGAATCGCTAACTATTACGTTGTAGATTTCGCATGTTAGGGAAGGTAATGTGACTGTATATTTAACAGCGCGTGACGTTGCGTAGAAGTGTGTATAGTGTTTAAGAGAAAAGGAAAGAAAGAGAAAGAGAGAGAGGGGCATTTGCAATAGCAAACACGACGGACAAAATGAATTTTAAGACGTTTCTGAGATTAGTATGCCGAACATTGCAGTGTTCTGCATTTCATTGGGTTCGAGAGTGTTGGCGACCCTTCTTTTAATTTTGTCCACGTTTTCAATTATTTCATCACGTCCTACACGCGCATTTCCTCACTACTTTTTTTTTTTTATTTTTTTATTCTTCTTTAGGTCCAGTTGGTCACAGTCAACGTTCTCATTACGCATTCACGTGCTGTTTGTGGGTTTTCGTGCTCTGTCATCTTATATTTCGGGATTCCTGCTTGGTATTCCCACAGACGCTCAGAAACCTTTTTAATTAGAAGGAATAAAGTTTGAGGGGATGACGTGGGGGTCGACAAGTACATTGATTTGCATTCTATCGTGAAAACGAATGCATTTCATAAGTTTAGGCATACAGCAAGTCTTGTTTTATTCGTTCTTTTTATTGTCGTTCTTAGCCAAGCTGACAGCGCCTTTCAAATTCAGCTGCCTTATTAAAGCAAGAGTGCAAAAGATTTCTCGGTTGTGTGCTCATTTCTGACATAAATGTTAGCTAGTTTTGGCTGCCAGTTACACACTTTCCACTCTTTCACTTTTTTCCAAAAATGCTTAAACAAACACCAAACGACAAACAAATCAGTTGAATCACATTAAACAAACAATACTGAAATAGCGACTCGCGTTAGTACGCATTGTTACAATTTTTTATTGTTGTAATTTTTCGTTTATTCTCTTTGAGGGGAATAATTAGTTCAAATGCAACTCCAAATCCTGCAGCAATCTCATTCCTATATAACATAGTTTATCTAATAAAAAATGTCACAAATGATGAGCAATTATTTCTGTATATTAATGAGCTTCAGTTTAAAAATCCAAAACCTCTGCAAACATGAAATATTTTTCGTGTTTGCAGAGGTTTATTAATATTTAGAAAACTAACTGGAAATTAGTTTTGATTTACCGTATTATTAAACTATAATTAAACCTTCAAAATGCGTGACATATTCATACACAATATCGCACTTTTTATTGGTGCACATCGTGAACAATAAAAAGAAACATTTATGTTTCTTTTTACCCAATTCCAATGCGCACTCAGAACATGTCATTGCCATAGAAACAAGCAGGAATGACGTCACACTTCTCTAAAAATGTTTAATATATTTTACTGTTTATACTACTTGTCTATGCAAATCTGGGAGGCACTTTTGAAAAGACTACTTTACGATGACAATGAACATCGTATTATATCTAGAAGTCTACAAGTCAAAGGTCATCCGGGTCGCACTGTTGTTGATGCCTTGCTGAAAAGCGCCACAACAGCGGCAAGCAACAAAAGGAAATTAAATCCCAGTGAATCTTTTAAGGATGCTTAAGTTATTTTAGATAAAAGGTAAAGATATGAAAACTAAATCCCAAGGGAACCACACTTTACTTCCACTTTGATAATAATACAAGAGTTTAATCTTCAGAAAGCCCTGCATTGGTAAAACATTGAATTACAGAAGCACAGTGACGATTGCAGTTTTTATTTGTTAAGCACTTTTTGATGTCGGAGGATTTTTTTTATTTGTTCCATTATTATATTAATTTTTCGTTTATTCTGAAATATTTAAAAAAATATATTTTTGTCACTCATTTTATTTCGTGAAAACGAAAGCCCAAGGGAACCACACTTTACTTCCACTTTGATAATAATTTAATCCAAACCTCTCTTAAATTACGTCAATTTAAGATTCTCCCAGGAGAGAAATGATATTTCAAATTCAACATGAATTCAGTTGAAATTCACCTCAAATTCATAATCAATATTGAATA